>NC_059194.1:13072775-13672775 GCF_020615455.1 Coregonus clupeaformis | reverse complement strand
CTTTTGGTCATGTATTGTATATATAGCTGCAGTGTATATGAAGGAAAGAGGTTCTTATCAATGCTCTTTGCCAATTAGTTTGACACTCAAAAAGAAAACCACCAACTCGTAGTTGGCAGGGAACTTCTCCAAACTTCCTTTAACAGACAAATAAAGCAGCAGTTCAAATGAAAAAAAAAATAGAAAAATGAATCAAAACAAACCATTAACTCCAAAAGGAGTCCAGGAGTTTTGTTCCTCTCCAACACCTTGTCCTTGCAGCGGTATTATTATAGTTCGTTGCTGAGAAGAGCAGACAGGGTAGAAAGTGAGAAATGGTTTTGGCTCGCCCAGACAGAAGGTAGTCTTCTAATTCCAGGACAAAGTGATAAGACAAATAACCCTCTAAGTTTGACTCTTTTACCTAAAATAACCCAGAATCACCCAAAGTTAGTCTAAGGCACAATTTAAGATAAACTCTCTAGATCCAGTATTTGGGTGAGGTTACACTAATTTGACTGTATCTTACTTAGATTAATTCCATGAGTTTGTCGCCTTCCCAGGTAAACTTATTCAGAATCCTATCCAAAACAAATAAAACGGTGTTACAAAGTAGTTTCCACTGTGTTTGGGTGACATTTGTAAATTGACATTTGTTAATTGTATTGATTAAATGCGGCAAAGAGTAAAGAAATACCCTGAGACTAAACCCAGTGTGAGAGGATCCTCCTCCCTATTGCCTCGCCTGTCACCTTGGAAACAAGCATGAGGATGACGAGAACGGACAGGCTAACCTTAAGACGCTCATTATAATGCAGTGTGGCATTCACAGGGATTCACATGATATTTAGCGGAGGGACTTTTCCCTCCCCACCCCACCCCCTCGCTAATTAGCATGGAGGAAGTTACCTTTTGATTCATTACAGGCCTCTGCCGTCGTCGCCTTGGTAGAGGTCCAGGTCACAGGGATGACACCTGGGCTGTGTTCATTATGCACCAAATGGAAGAAAACTGACTGAAACAGCCAGGGACTTACCTGGACTTACAAAAAGTTTTAGAATGTTTTCTGATGCGTGCCCTATTGAATACATCCCTGTTCCCACAGAAACGTCTCCTGGCTACCAACTCAGCATAGTGGGAGGCCAAGCTCTTTTATTCAAGGAGAACATGTGACGGGCCTCATTCACTGAGTGGGAGGTGTACAGTGGGTATATAAACACAAGAAGGCTGGCTGGGTGGTTTAGAGTGAAGAGTGCCCTTTTATTTTCCAAGTGTACAGTAATTCCTTGAAAGTCATACCTTTCACTGATAAGAGATTGAAGATACTGTCCTTGGCTTGATGAATTAGGGGTTTGAAGACTGTTGTCATTCCACTATCTGTCTACTCTATGGCTTTTATACAGTATTTCTTAAGACAGTGTCTTGTAAAGTTACAAGGCACGCACTGTATGACATTTTAAGAGAGCCCAACTGCCAAAGTATAAAAGGATTGCCAATTTCCCTGTCAAGTCTGACAAACTCTGATGGGTATGTCTCATATATTCCCCCCCCCCCACCAATAAAGGGAATCACAGAGAAGGGTAGTCAATTGGAATCAAAGCACAGACATGTAACCACCCTTCAGAGTGACAGACATTTGGAATGGTGAGACAGACAGACAGACAGACAGACACACTGTAATTGTCATCACTCAGTGGTGTGGTATTGACAGGGGAGCAAGAGGAAGGGGGGTGGGTGGCTTTCGTCCATATTTTCTCTGCGGGGAGGCAAGGAGGCGTTTAGCTGTGTTACCTTAACCCTGCGCTTCAGGAACAGTGAGCCACACACAAACACACACACATCTCTCCCAGGGAGGGAAATCATTATTTCCCCCCGTTCGCTCGCATCTCTCTCGGCCCAAACCTACAGCACTGAATCAGTGTCAGAGCGCGGTGGAAACCGTTGTGGGGCTGTCCCGTTCTCCTGGGCATTTACACCAGTGTGAGCGATGTCTGATGGGCAGAAAAAAAGGGGGGAGGAGAATAAATCCTCTTGGAGATCGGGGTAGAGGACCTAAGAGTGGAGGTGGATGAGAGCTGAGTTGGACACACTGTAGAGAGACAGTCAGGCAGAGGCAGCAGCATATGCACCGTACCTGCCTATCTCTTCCCCTCCTTTCAAAGCTGTCAAAGTCCCCAGGTCTAGCCTCCTACCTGCAGGCTGCTTAAATCAGCTCAGTTAATAATATAGTGCCTGGACAGATGGAGAGACTGAGAGGAGAAAGGGTATTAACCAACAGGAGAGGAGGTTGGGAAGGAGGAGAGGAGGGAGGGATTCCGGGGTGATGGTCCGTTCCGTGTCTGCACGGGTCAGTGTGGACAGACCCCCAGAGATCTGTTATTACAAAAGAGAGGTTCTCTCTCTCTCTCTCTCTTTTAATATTGTATCAGTTTGTTCCACTTCAGCTCTTTTCAGAACCATGGGAGGGAAGTTTGGAGAGAGGGGAGATCTGCTGTGAATCTAATTGAGTTTGAGGTGAGATGAAGAAATTAAAGTCCTGATATTGCCCTTGTACTTTGTGACCTGGGCAATTCCACACCAGCGTAGGCGTAAAATATTTTTGGTATCTCAGATTGTTCACGGATTATCATGGATCCTAAGGTCTTACAGCAGGCATGTATAGGTCTAAAAAGGACCTCAAATGGTCACTTTCATCATGATCTTCTCAAAAACAGTTTGTGATACAAATGTAAAAAGCATGCCAAACATCCTTCCTCCCAATTACGTTTCTATGTGAGAACTGCCAGAACAATTCAAGATGCCAACAATATTTCTCGCCTATGCTGGCATGTAATCGCCCACCTGTGAAATAAATTGGCCATAGCTGGTCATTCAGGTGTTTTTTAAAGGATTTGTTTAGAATGGTTTAGTTTAGTTCTTGATAATATTGTGAATTTACGCAACATGCTATATGTGTTTCCTACATAGAATCACAGTTTATGCTTTGTTGTGTTAAGAGTTTTTACATTATGTGGGTCTTGTTGTCCATACCATGAGGTACAACTACACATACTCTCCAACCGAAAATTAAACTGTTTTCCAACCGAAAACAGTTTAATTCTGTACGTAAATCCGAGACACTCCATTTAGTATCGTATGTTACGTTTCATGTAGTATGTATTAATTTGTGGATGTCAATCATCCATTTCGTATGATATGTTACAAATTACAATTCGTATTATATGTTACGAATTTGCAAAACGTACAATATGTTACGAATTTCCAAAACATACTATATGTCACGAATTTACAAAACGCATGATATGTTACGAATTCTAGCTAGGTGGCTGGATGGCTAACGTTAGCTAGGTTAGGGGTTAGGGCTAAGGTTAGGGTTAAGTATGAATAATGTATGGACTCACTACTGTAAGTTGCTCTGGATAAGAGCATCTGCTAAATGACTAGGGTTAAAGTTATGGTTAGGGGAAAGGTTAGCTAACCTGCTAAGTAGTTGCAAAGTAGCTAAAAAGTAGTAAGTAGTTGAAAAGTTGTTAATTGGCAAAAATGCTAAAGTTGTCTGTGATGAGATTCAAACTCGCAACCTTTGGGTTGATAGACGTTCTCATTATACGCCCACTCATCCATGCCGACCGACCAACCACTCTACTTTTGTATTTGTCTTAAGTAACCATCTGTCTTATGTAACCATAATAAATGTAACATATCATACTAATTTGAGGTTCACGGATTTACATTTACTATGTTACATCTAGTCTATGAGACCAGGCTGCTCTCCCTGACTTTCATCATGCAAGTGAAGAGATTTGGGTAGCAGGCTTGGCAGTCATTTCGGTGATTATTTTCCACGACATTTAAGGATTTGCCAAAGTGCTAAATCCCTTTGTCATGTTCTTACACAAAAAGGAGAAGGGTAGTGGGAAAACATGCCCTTAATCATCCCATATAAACCGTGAAGCATTTAGGCTGAAAATGAATTTCTCTCAGATTACTGAATTAAAGAAATGCAGAAGCAGTGAGGGGGATTAGTGAAAAGGAAACCGTATGGATTTTCTATGTAGGCTACTATAGCTAAGTGTGCAGAACAGTGAGCACTTAAATGCTTTTTTAAATGGATTTTCTTCTCACTCGGAGGACTGATCACACTCTTGACTGTATCCTTGTCTTCTCACTCGGAGGACTGAACCCACAATGGACTTTATCCTTGTCTTCCCACTCGGAGGACTGATCACACACTGGACTGTATCCTTGTCTTCCCACTCGGAGGACTGATCACATACTGGACTGTATCCTTGTCTCTCACTCTGAGGACTGGGGGAGGGGGGTGTTCAGAAGGGCTTCAGCCGTAAATCTAGCGGAATGATTGAAACCTCTGCCACAGGGACAGGGAGCCGGACGGCTGAAGTGATTGCTGAAGGCTGTCTCCCCTCCATTCTTCACCATTGTCTCAATGCTAGCCCCCCCCCCCCCTTCTTCTCTACAGGCTCCGCTGAGTTTTAGAAATCAGGTTACAAATATTGTATTTCTGTGACCTCAAGGCACCATCAATTATGTGGGCTTTTAAGCCGCTAACCTTGGGGTTGAGATTGACAGATGAACTGCAGGATACCGGGGAAATGTTTCCCTCTGTTTACTGAAAATCTGGAGGAAACCTGCAGTATACAGTCTCGAAATTGAGTTTCTAACTCTGTAATGGTTGTGTGTTGTGGTATCTCTGCTGTTGCTCCCAGTGGACTTAACAGACTTACTGGCACCTCAGACAGCAGTAATTAGAAAATAAAAAATTAACCGTGTTTGTATGGACGTGTCTCCTTTTATGTGATTACAGCTGATGTAGAATCGCTAGCTGGTTAGTTGTGGTGCACCTTGGCTTTTCTGGGTCAGTAGTATTGATGGTGCTTTTTTAGTTGTGTTGGTGTGCAGAGGGTTGTGAGTTTGCGCCTTGTTTCTCTGCACAGAATTTTCTGTGGTTTTCCTGCAGGAGAGTCCCGTGTATTCTGTTTAATGTAGATGTGATGTTGTGGAGGAGACAGACCTTGTCATGAGCCTTTTTAAGGTTGTCAGGGGAATTCTAAAGGAAGAGGAACAGCTAAATAGGATCACTCCTCTCTCCTGGCCCCTATGTAAATGGAGCTATTGAAGTGACCACATATGAAAGGTATATTCACCATGCACGGATATCTATATTTGAGGTGCCTGGTGACATTTTCAAAAACCCTGCTTGGAGCAATTATCTCGGTACAAACACTCTTCTATCATATTTTATAGTGTGTGAGTCCGAGGAAGGTAGTGGTTCGATAAGTGCATATTTGCTGTTGATAGCTGTGTTCCTTGGTGTCCTTGTCCCTTGTAGTGTCAGCTGTGTTCCTTGGTGTCCTTGTCCCTTGTAGTGTCAGCTGGGTTCCTTGGTGTCCTTGTCCCTTGTAGTGTCAGCTGGGTTCCTTGGTGTCCTTGTCCCTTGTAGTGTCAGCTGGGTTCCTTGGTGTCCTTGTCCCTTGTAGTGTCAGCTGGGTTCCTTGGTGTCCTTGTCCCTTGTAGTGTCAGCTGGGTTCCTTGGTGTCCTTGTCCCTTGTAGTGTCAGCTGGGTTCCTTGTGTCAGTTCCCCTGTCTAGTTGTGTCAACAACCATTCTAGTTCTTTTTATTTGTTATTTTATTCACTTTGAGAAAAGTGCTTTACAAATTTACATTTTAGTCATTTAGCAGATGCTCTTATCCAGAGCGACTTACAGTTAGTGAGTGCATACATTTTCATACTGGCCCCCCGTGGGAAACGAACCCACAACCCTGGCGCTGCAAGCGCCTTGCTCTACCAACTGAGCTACAGAGGACTACAAATGTAATAAATTATGATTATATTCATGTGTTTCTGTGCTTGTGTGTGAGAAATAGTACTGAAAGACGGAAAAGGCTTTAATTCAAAAGGACAACAGTATTGATTACAACAGTCCCAGGATGCTCCATGGTGGCGCACACATCAGTCTTTACCTGTGGCTCCCATTGACATTCTACTCAGAGGAAGTGGCGAAAGCATGTTGATTATCCCCATGGGGGAGGCAAGGACATGCCCATGACACAGCGGACCAACGCATCCATCAAACCAACAGGTCTGTCCTGTTTACCTGTGCTGTTGAATGCTCATGGACAACCAACAAATGATAAAGCCTGCCATGACGAAATAGAAGAAATGGAACAACACACAGACCATATCCTTTTCTCAAGTGCCTGGTTGGGCCAAATTCGCTACAGAAGTCATCGAAGTCGACTGATGTCACCTGTTGGGAATGACGTGGCATTGTTAAGCGGCTTTTAAGGTCGGGCGAGTGAATAAATATTTAATATTCTCATTTGAAGCCATCGTTCCAATGGAACATTAGGTTATTGATTAGACCGTTAGAGGGCTCTGTGGTTCCGCCTTTACCTATGATGCCCATCAGGAGAAAATCTGGGGGCCACCTCACCAAGATCAATCATGCTACTCTCACAGAGTGTGCAAGAGAGCGAGAGCGGTGTTTGTAAAAGTCCTCACGTTCCCGGGGATTAAGTGCGTAATGACAGTTAGCTTATGAATCCCGGTCGCTTGTCAAGAGGAAGGTCCGCGGAGCTGTCTTACAGGGGCATCCATGAGATTCCACTTTATTGGAAACCATTAGAGCCCCCCCACCCCTCAATCTTCCCCCATTTCCCTGCGTAAAGAGACCATGAGGATAACTGTTCCCTTCAGGAGGTGGGGATGAAGCAGGTGGGAGCAGGATGGAGCGTAGTGGGAGTGATGCGCCAGAAAACACAGGGCTTATTTTGCGTGTCAGTCATGGATTGCAGATTTAGAAAAGCCTCTTAAACTGACACAAAAGCATTGTTTCTCTCCACAAAATGAGACAATATCTTCTCATGTTATACAGAGCCATAATTCAAATAAATGGATACATTATTGCTGTAAGGGTTGTTAAAGTAAAGTCTCCATTTTGGACCTGGAACGTTTCCTGTTGCAGTCTCTCCCCCTTGCGTTGTGATTGCTGTGAGGAAACCGAGAGACAGACAGACCCTCACTGTCAACTACAATAGCCAATCTTTTTGACATTTGCCTATTGCCCTCAGATTCCTTTTGAAAAATCTACTTAAGCAGTCAGAGGCGAGTATGCAGGGCTTAAGCGAATGTGTCATCCCACTATATTCGTTCTCATGTCCAGAAACCCTTCAACTCTCCGAGGCGATATGCCTCGCCTTACCCCGTTTCCGATGTTTCTTTTCATGTATTTGTGTCTGGAAAATGGGGTCATCATCAAAGTTACTAACTTGTCATAGTGAGGACAGTGTTTTATGATGGGCCTTCTAGACCACCTTGGATTAACTCTGCAGTGGGCATGTGGAAGGGTATACAGTCGTGGTCAAAAGTTTTGAGAATGACACAAGTATTGGTCTTCACAAAGTTCGCTGTTTCAGTGTTATGAGATATTTTTGTCAGATGTTACTATGGTATACTGAAGTATAATTACAAGCATTCCATAAGTGTCAAAGGCTTTTATTGACAATGACATTAAGTTTATGCAAAGAGTCAATATTTGCAGTGTTGACCCTTCTTTTTCAAGACCTCTGCAATCCGCCCTGGCATGCTGTCAATTAACTTCTGGGCCACATCCTGACTGATGGCAGCCCATTCTTGCATAATCAATGCTTGGAGTTTGTCAGAATTTGTGGGGTTTTGTTTGTCCACCCGCCTCTTGAGGATCGACCACAAGTTCTCAATGGGATTAAGTTCTGGGGAGTTTCCTGGCCATGGACCCAAAATGTCGATGTTTTGTTCCCAGAGCCACTTAGTGATCACTTTTGCCTTATGGCCAGGTGCTCCATCATGCTGGAAAAGGCATTGGTCGTCACCAAACGGTTCTTGGATGGTTGGGAGAAGTTCTCGGAGGATGTGTTGGTACCATTCTTTATTCATGGCTGTGTTCTTAGGCAAAATTGTGAGTGAGCCCACTCCCTTGGCTGAGAAGCAACCCCACACATGAATGGTCTGAGGATGCTTTACTGTTAAAATGACACAGGACTGATGGTAGCGCTCACCTTGTCTTCTCCGGAAAAGGTGTTTTCCGGATGCCCCAAACAATCGGAAAGGGGATTCATCAGAGAAAATGACTTTAGCCCAGTCCTCAGCAGTCCAATCCCTGTACCTTTTGCAGAATATCAGTCTGTCCCTGATGTTTTTCCTGGAGAGAAGTGGCTTCTTTGCTGCCCTTCTTGACACCAGGCCATCCACCATAAGTCTTCGCCTCACTGTGCGTGCAAATGCACTCACACCTGCCTGCTGCCATTCCTGAGCAAGCTCTGCACTGGTGGTGCCCCGATCCCGCAGCTGAATCAACTTTAGGAGACGGTCCTGGCGCTTGCTGGACTTTCTTGGGCACCCTGACGCCTTCTTCACAACAATTGAACCTCTCTCCTTGAAGTTCTTGATGATCCAATAAATGGTTGATTTAGGTGCAATCTTACTAGCAGCAATATCCTTGCCTGTGAAGCCCTTTTTGTGCAAAGCAATGATGACGGCACATGTTTCCTTGCAGGTAACCATGGTTAACAGAGGAAGAACAATGATTTCTAGCACCACCCTCCTTTTAAAGCTTCCAGTCTGTTATTCTAACCCAATCAGCATGACAGAGAGATCTCCAGCATTGTCCTCGTCAACACTCTCACCTGTGTTAACGAGAGAATCACTGACATGATGTCAGCTGGTCCTTTTGTGGCAGGGCTGAAATGCAGTGGAAATGTTTTTTTGGGATTAAGTTCATTTTCATGGCAAAGAGGGACTTTGCAATTCATTGCAATTCATCTGATCACTCTTCATGACATTCTGGAGTATATGCAAATTGCCATCATCAAAACTGAGGCAGCAGACATTGTGAAATTAGTATGTGTCATTCTCAAAACTTTTGACCACGACTGTACACGTAATTTCAGAACCATAATGACAAGCTCCATCAGATGGGAAAAATAGCCCCTTCAAAATCGGATTGTATGGAGATCGTATGCAACTATCCCCCAAGTAGAGAGAGGAGCTCCCACTCCCTTTCAGTCTGATTGGTTTACGTGCTGGTTTTTGATAATAGTTCTGTCCATATGCATCGATTCATCAAGGGTCCACAACCTCCTACCTTAACCTTCCATGAACATAGACATCTAAAGGCACAGATCCCACCCCCACACACACACCCCTCTCCCGCCCATGGGAGCATAGCATACAGAAGCTGCTGGTCTGAATTCATTGTCATTAGCAGTGAACGGCGAGTCCTTTTCGAACTCATTAGTTGATAAAACACCCTCTGATATCCCATTTTTTAAAAACTATCCTCCCTTGCCGGCAATGCCCTGTTTCTTTCCACGTCTCCACACCTCCATAGCAATACTGGGGACAAGAAAATGAATAGTAGCTTTCATACGTTTCACTCAAGGATTCTGTCAGTAATGCTTCTAATAGAGAAAAGCATAGGAGTGATGCATGTTTCTGCTAGCGACAATTAATGACCTGGGAAAAAAGCCTTCAAAAACTGTTGATGTGAGCTGTTCACTGATATTCTATTTGCTGGGAGGCAAAGTTGTAAAATGTCATGAAATAGTGGTGACACTTTTCTATTTTGCACTTGCCTAATGGAATTTGGCCCACTGTTGATGTACTCTAAGTAATAATGCCTGATGGGGTGTAGTATATGACCAATATAGCACGGCTAAGGGGCTGTTCTTAGGATTACAGCCCTTAGCCATGGTATATTGCCCATATACCACAAACCCCTGAGGTGCCTTATTGCTATTATAAACTGGTTACCAACATAATTAGAACAGTAAAAATATATATATTTAGTCATACCCGTGGTATTGTCTGATATACTGTACCATGGCTTTTAGCAAAATCAGCATTCAGGGCTCGAACCACCCAGTTTATAATGGAAACTAATGGAAGACTATAACAGAAAGCAATTGTCTATGATGCTGTAAATCTGTTGGGGAATTTCCTGACTGTGTGTTCTGAAAGTCAGACTTGAATCTTCTGTGTATTACGGCTCTGCACTTCTGTGATGTGAGCAATTTCGATCTTCCGCCAACAATAGATTTAGCGACAGAGGAGCAAAAGCAATTGCGATTTCATGGCAGAATATCCCATTTATTCAAATGTTAGACAAAAGGAAATACACATTTGTGATGTGTGCAATTGATGAACAACTCTGTTTATCTACAGTTTATACATTTGTGTGTGTGATACATATATATATATATATATATATATAATCTCTTGTCATATGTAGTTAAAACAACATATCACCACCCCATTAAATATCCAGAATATCAAAGACCCCAATCCCTCCCACATTTGTTTAGCAATCTAAAGTTGTAAAAAAGCCTTATTTTTTAAAATTGTTATTTTTTAAAAACATTCATTCAAAAGATGCATTGAGTGCTAAAATTCAAGTCAGCATTATCCATCCAGCCACAATCAATATTCACTTTGGAATATGGCTAAAGGCAAAGACCACGACTTCAGAGTTCAGGAAGAAGTTCAAAGACTAGCATTGTTATGTCTCTAGCGTCTGTAGCATCTGTTGAAATCCAGTCAAAACAAGATGAGTAAGATAAAAGAGAACGCAATAACAAAACAGCAATCTAACAACAGTTTGAATCCATATCTTCACTTTGTTCTCTGCTCACATGATCTCTCTCTGAGATCCTGAAGACCTACCTGAGCACAGAGTTTTTAGCATCAATGGTTACGAAGCATACGCCTCTGAAACACTTCTTTTTTAATGTATATCTGGCAGGCAGTTTTGGTTGAAAGAAGAAAAACTGAAAAGTAGCATGAAACAATGAAGAAGTTGTGGGGATTAGAGCAGAGGGCGTACTACAAGTTTGCGTGGATGTCTTCGTGTCGCAGCACTTTGTAGGTGATCCAGTAGAAAATGTTGAAGAAGAGGAAGCTCAGAGGGAAGACGGCCCTGGATATCGTGTCGATGCGCTTGGCCCGGTCCACGAAGCACTTGCGGACCGCTTCGCCATCGTAAACAGTGGACACCGGCGGTGGCGGCGGGGTGAAGACCGTAGCCCCCTCCACAGTTGTTCCGTCCTTGGTCTGTAGGCAGTGACCCAGTCCATAGCCACGGAAGTAAAACCCACGGCTGTCTCTCGCCAGTTCCTCTTCCTGGGGAAGCAAAAGTAAAACACAGATTGGCTTCTCACTGTCAACTGGCATTAGCTCATATTTCTTCCCAGTGGATAATTCTCAGACACAGGCATTTGGGGTGTAACGTAGCAAAAGGGCTACAGGGTGAGGGCACAACATACTCGACAAAAATAATTAAAACAAGCATGCCTGAAAATATAATTTAAAGGGAGACGTATTTCCAGTCTACAGTATTGTACTTTTGCCTCGTGTGATGAATGATTTATGAGAGATGGTGTTTAATCAAGCCAGCGGCCTAAGATCAATTTTGTTCAATCATCTGCCTTTCTGGAGTCTCTCTACAGAGAGGGAGGATAGCGGGAGAGGAACAGCATCATTAGAGCAAAAGTGAAATTTTAATTATCAGTGTAAATTTTTTTACCTCCATTTATCTTTGTAGGCTAAGGACACTTTTTTTCCCTAAACTTCTGAAATAATGGACCTCTCAAGGTGCCTGAGTGAAAAGTCAGTGTCTGACAAAAAACTCACAATGGGCATTACCATGTGATGGATGGCACCCTTTCCACGCAGAGTGAGATGCCCTGTTCCCTCTCTTTGTGGAGAATATTAATAGACATGTAGCTTAACACTGACAGTCCTTTGACACCTTGAGAGATGCCATTTGGCAGGGGGAAAGTGGAGATGTAGGATCTAAATTGGGTGATTAGTAGTCAGCGTGAAAGCAGTGAGTGAATTGATTGACCCCCCCCCCCAAGTGTCTCTCTCCCTGACCCTTGAAATGCCCTTAGTGAAGGGCAGTTGGCAATATGTCCCCATTTATAGCCCAACTTCAGCTCCGCCAAGTTCCTTTCTTCAATAATGAGCATTGGCTTCCCTCTCCGACTTGCCTGCCTTGTTCCTTGGCTGTAAGTGAACTTGGTAGAAACTAACCGTTTATCTGTTGCACTGTGACAAATTACACCTTACAACAGAAGGATGAGGAGTTCTTCTTGCACTTAATTATCTCTTCTACCTCCACCTAAACTACAGTATGTCATGTGCTGAGGTCTAATGATGCGTTTCACTAAAGATAATAGGTACTAATCCTTGTTGGCCTGTGCTCATGGCCCCAGTCAGGTAGCTTCGGTACACACTTTGTGATTTGTTGGAGAGGAGTGCCGTTCTCACCACTGTGATCAACACCATGCAGTGTCCTGACTCTGCAGTGTCCTGACTCTGCAGGGCAGGGGCGGACAAGGACCAGAAATTGGCCAGGGCAATTCACACCAATGTTTTACATTATCGACTTTGACTTGGGAGGCAGAGCCAAAGCAAAGCAGCAAGTACAGTGAGGGAAAAAAGTATTTGATCCCCTGCTGATTTTGTACGTTTGCCCACAGACAAAGACATGATCAGTCTATAATTTTAATGGTTGGTTTATTTGAACAGTGAGAGACAGAATAACAACAAAAAAATCCAGAAAAACGCATGTCCAAAATGTTATAAATTGATTTGCATTTTAATAAGGGAAATAAGTATTTGACCCCTCTGCAAAACATTACTTAGTACTTGGTGGCAAAACCCTTGTTGGCAATCACAGAGGCCACTCCAGGACCTTAATGTGCTTCTTCTTGATCCACTCCTTTGTTGCCTTGGTCGTGTGTTTTGGGTCATTGTCATGCTGGAATACCCATCCACGACCCATTTTCAATGCCCTGGTTGAGGGAAGGAGGTTCTCACCCAAGATTTGACGGTGCCCCGTCCATCGTCCCTTTGATGCGGTGAAGTTGTCCTGTCCCCTTAGCAGAAAAACACCCCCAAAGCATAATGTTTCCACCTCCATGTTTGACGGTGGGGATGGTGTTCTTGGGGTCATAGGCAGCATTCCTCCTCCTGCAAATATGGCGAGTTGAGTTGATGCCAAAGAGCTCAATTTTGGTCTCATCTGACCACAACACTTTCACCCAGTTCTCCTCTGAATCATTCATATGTTCATTGGCAAACTTCAGACGGGCCTGTATATGTGCTTTCTTGAGCAGGGGGACCTTGCGGGCGCTGCAGGATTTCAGTCCTTCACGGCATAGTGTGTTACCAATTGTTTTCTTGGTGACTATGGTCCCAGCTGCCTTGAGATCATTGACAAGATCCTCCTGTGTAGTTCTGGGCTGATTCCTCACCGTTCTCATGATCATTGCAACTCCACGAGGTGAGATCTTGCATGGAGCCCCAGGCCGAGGGAGATTGACAGTTATTTTGTGTTTCTTCCATTTGCGAATAATCGCACCAACTGTTGTCACCTTCTCACCAAGCTGCTTGGCGATGGTCTTGTAGCCCATTCCAGCCTTGTGTAGGTCTACAATCTTGTCCCTTACATCCTTGGAGAGCTCTTTGGTCTTGGCCATGGTGGAGAGTTTGGAATCTGATTGATTGATTGCTTCTGTGGACAGGTGTCTTTTATACAGGTAACAAGCTGAGATTAGGAGCACTCCCTTTAAGAGTGTGCTCCTAATCTCAGCTCGTTACCTGTATAAAAGACACCTGGGAGCCAGAAATCTTTCTGATTGAGAGGGGTCAAATATTTATTTCCCTCATTAAAATGCAAATCAATTTATAACATTTTTGACATGCGTTTTTCTGGATTTTTTTGTTGTTATTCTGTCTCTCACTGTTCAAATAAACCTACCATTAAAATTATAGACTGATCATTTATTTGTCAGTGGGCAAACGTACAAAATCAGCAAGGGATCAAATACTCGACACATGGTGGGGCAGAACACATTCTGTCTGGGGATCAGAAGTGGCGGAAGACATTCGGTTTGGGGTCAGAGGTGACACAGGGGTCGGTTTTACCCTGGCACAGGCGCTGCAGTGCTGATTCAAGTTCCCGTGGTAGCTGGTGCTGGTAGTGTTGTTGCCAGGCAGGTCGTTCACTTTCCTCAGTGACTCTACACTCCCCGGTTGATTGGCCAAGGCCAGGGCCTCCGTAGGGAAAGGAGCAAGTACACAGATTGGAATAATGCCATTTGAAACCATCCTATTCTCTCTTAATACCAGTCATAAACCATGCTATTCTCTCTTTTAATACCAGTCAGAAACCAGTTGCACATTGGATTGTGTACTTATTTGCTCAGCTTTTATGATATTACAAGATTCGAGATAATTATTCGCTTCGTTCCTCCAAAACGTAATTCCTCAGAAATGCTCATCTGCTTTTTGCTGAGTGCAGGACATTTTCTCTGCTTCATTCCAAATTCAGCTAAAGCACTAGCTTTGAGCCAAAATGAGTGATAAAAGATGTGGACATAAAATGTATCAAACGTGGTGCAGAACTAAACGGAAAACAAGCTATGCTATTTAGCCTTTAGGTCAGGAAAAAAAAGGAAAACGTTGAACGTACGATACATCTTCCATAGCTGTTACCAAGGGAATTACTGTGGCTCAGGAGGCTGAGAAAAATATCCTTAAGGAACTAGAGTAGGCTCTGCAAACACCCTACAATTGTTGGCTCTGCAAACACCCTACAATTGTTGGCTCAGCAAACACCCTACAATATAACACACATTTTATTTCCTGTATGACGTAAGCTGTAGTGTATACAGTAGAGGTCCATGGGTACATGGGGCTTAGGGTCTGACTGCTCTCTCTGGTTTTTCAAAGCCAAGCATGGAGGTACAGTAGCTATTGATTAACCCTGGTCAGTCAGTGGCGGTAGCTAGGTGTGCTCCATCAGCCCTTGCGTCAATACCACCCTATGGATAATTCTCGATACATTTCTCGATGGGAGTAATTGCCCAACTGATGTGGAGAGGAGGAATCATAGCTGCGGGAAGTAGGGGTGCCGATGGTGCTGCAGCACCCCCTGAAAAATCAGAATTAAAAAACAATATTAATATTTCCACACAAAAATAGTGCACTGGCCCTTTACTAGTCCTGTGTTAGCGGACCGATATAGCCGTCTGTAGCGTGGACAAAAAAATCTTCCCGCGTCTATGGGAGGAGTTACTTCTTGCTCTCATGGACAATCATTTTCTCTCCTGTTATTGATTTGGGTCCAGTAGACGGTCTACTAAATCTGTGGGATTTGTCTGCCCTGGACAGTGGAAGCTTTACTACAAGTCTGGGAAAGCAGCCCAGCCATTTTGGAGCACAGTTGAATGTGATTCCTTCGGACTCTGTTGTCTCTGCTCTTGAGATTGAATTCCGTTTCGCTAAAGGGTCTCCTATTTGATCATATGCTCTCAGTAGCACTACCGCTCTCCACCCTCTACAAGTGGGTACATGGTGGATTGGTTGTTTGGCTGGAAAGTAATACTTCAGATCAGCAATTTAACTCCTAAGCTCTTGTTCAGCCTTTAAAACCCCCTGTATTACTTTCCCAGAGTTCCAGTGATGTGAGGCTGGAGAACAGCCTGTTAACACAGCAGGGGAATGGGGTGCTGGCGGGAGCCGGGAGCACACAGACCTCTGTGCAGGTCAGTGCTCACCATGGGAATGAGCTGAGTCTGAAACAAGCTGATCTTTCTTGTGTAATGTGACGGCCAGCTGTAGCGTGTTGCCGTTGTCAGTTTCTGAATAAACAGTGGCGCACAATAACATGGGGCGTAAGTCAGTGTGATAGGAGATGACAGGTTGGTGCGTGGTGGTTTACACTTACTATTCTCTGCCGCCGCTGCTTCTTCCTCAGTCTGATGAACTCCTTGTGTTGCCGTGAGACAAAGTTGACTGCTGCGTACTCGAGCAGCGCGGCGAACACGAACAGCAAGCACACAGCCATCCAGATGTCAATGGCCTTCACGTAGGACACCTGGAGACGCAGGCAAGGGGCACACAAGGTCACCGGGTCATCAATAGCCAATCAATGGAGATATTGGTGTACATAATGACGGGGGTGTGGCGCAAGAACTTTCAGCCCATCCCTCAACCAGGCAGACTATGGAGCCATATACTCAGATTGGCTCAGAATTCCAATGGGAGTCAATAAGATACAGGCAGACACATCATCCATGAGAGGTCACAGTAAAACCCAGGGAAAGTCAACTCCGCTCTATTCAGGAACACACCAAGGTCAAAACAGGTCAAACTCAAATTTGAAATTCCATAGTAATAGTTTGCCAGCTACATGTCTAGACATGGCCTAGCTATTGTGATATTTGCTTATCCAGTCTAACGAATCTAGAGGCCTAGCATGAGGCAGCAGCTACTTATCCAGTTAAGGTACAGTGAGGAAAAAAGTATTTGATCCCCTGCTGATTTTGTACGTTTGCCCACTGACAAAGAAATGATCAGTCTATAATTTTAATGGTAGGTTTATTTGAACAGTGAGAGACAGAATAACAACAAAAAAATCCAGAAAAACGCATGTAAAAATGTTATAAATTGATTTGCATTTTAATGAGGGAAATAAGTATTTGACCCCCTCTCAATCAGAAAGATTTCTGGCTCCCAGGTGTCTTTTATACAGGTAACGAGCTGAGATTAGGAGCACACTCTTAAAGGGAGTGCTCCTAATCTCAGCTTGTTACCTGTATAAAAGACACCTGTCCACAGAAGCAATCAATCAATCAGATTCCAAACTCTCCACCATGGCCAAGACCAAAGAGCTCTCCAAGGATGTCAGGGACAAGATTGTAGACCTACATAAGGCTGGAATGGGCTACAAGACCATCGCCAAGCAGCTTGGTGAGAAGGTGACAACAGTTGGTGCGATTATTCGCAAATGGAAGAAACACAAAATAACTGTCAATCTCCCTCGGCCTGGGGCTCCATGCAAGATCTCACCTCGTGGAGTTGCAATGATCATGAGAACGGTGAGGAATCAGACCAGAGCTACACGGGAGGATCTTGTCAATGATCTCAAGGCAGCTGGGACCATAGTCACCAAGAAAACAATTGGTAACACACTACGCCGTGAAGGACTGAAATCCTGCAGCGCCCGCAAGGTCCCCCTGCTCAAGAAAGCACATATACAGGGCCGTCTGAAGTTTGCCAGTGAACATCTGAATGATTCAGAGGAGAACTGGGTGAAAGTGTTGTGGTCAGATGAGACCAAAATCGAGCTCTTTGGCATCAACTCAACTCGCCGTGTTTGGAGGAGGAGGAATGCTGCCTATGACCCCAAGAACACCATCCCCACTGTCAAACATGGAGGTGGAAACATTATGCTTTGGGGGTATTTTTCTGCTAAGGGGACAGGACAACTTCACCGCATCAAAGGGACGATGGACGGGGCCATGTACTGTCAAATATTGGGTTTAGAACCTCCTTCCCTCAGCCAGGGCATTGAAAATGGGTCGTGGATGGGTATTCCAGCATGACAATGACCCAAAACACACGGCCAAGGCAACAAAGGAGTGGCTCAAGAAGAAGCACATTAAGGTCCTGGAGGGGCCTAGCCAGTCTCCAGACCTTAATCCCATGGAAAATCTGTGGAGGGAGCTGAAGGTTCGAGTTGCCAAACGTCAGCCTCGAAACCTTAATGACTTGGAGAAGATCTGCAAAGAGGAGTGGAACAAAATCGCTCCTGAGATGTGTGCAAACCTGGTGACCAACTACAAGAAACGTCTGACCTCTGTGATTGCCAACAAGGGTTTTGCCACCAAGTACTAAGTCATGTTTTTGCAGAGGGGTCAAATATTTATTTCCCTCATTAAAATGCAAACCAATTTATAACATTTTGGACATGCGTTTTTCTGGATTTTTTTGTTGTTATTCTGTCTCTCACTGTTCAAATAAACCTACCATTAAAATTATAGACTGATCATGTCTTTGTCAGTGGGCAAACGTACAAAATCAGCAGGGGATCAAATACTTTTTCCCCTCACTGTACATCCACATGTGTGTCATGGCAAGCATTGCAGATGCTGGAAGTATTGGTTATGAACTGGACCATTACATTGCGTTCCGTTGATCTGGCAGGTGACGATAACCAGGTGTAACATCAGATCGAGCTTAGCTTCATACTTCGAAAATTGGCACGGTCTACTTTGAGCCAGCCTACTAAAGTGACATCTGAAAGAGCCAATCAGCATTGGGAGAGGAGTCATCTCATTGGACTGAAACAATTTGAAAGATTATGATACATACCCACCAATGTTAGCGGTTCCTACAAGCTCTGCGTTGACAGTGACGCATCTGGTGAATAGTGTTTACGCGCCTTAGCATTGCTAGCACTTACTATACTCGCCATCCATCATCCCGCTTACTTGTCTTACTTTTTAACACTATCCCTGATGTTGGTAGACCCTTATCTCTGCTCACCTTGGGTAGAGAGGCCCGGGATCCGGAGCTCTGGGTGGTCATAGTGAGCACGGTTGTGATGCCCAGGCCCACTCTAGCCGGGGCAGCATCCATGTTGATCCAGAAGGAGACCCAGGACAGGATGACAATGAGCAGGCTGGGGATGTACATCTGGATCAGGTAATAGCCCATCTGTCTCTCCAGGTGGAACTTAACCTCGATGCAGGTGAATTTACCTGCCACCAGAGACAATAGCAATGGTAAGTATTTTTGGCATATTCAGAAGAATTGTGTAGGTTAGAAAAGTTGCCACTGGTCCATATTGAGAAGGAAGTTGTTGCTACTCCATTCGGGACTTAATTATATATTTTTTCTCATGTAAACTAAGTGAGCAAAAAGCACCGTCTTTATGCTCTGAACTCTTTTCTTAAACTTGGATTCAATCCCCAAACCTCTATACTGTAATTTCTGTTTCTATCAGAAGAACAATTGAAGTGAAGTTCCACCAAGGTCCCACCTGTGTTGTAGTGCTTGGTGCAGTAGCCCAGATCCTGCTCATCTTTCAGCACGAACTGTGGGAGCGTCAGATCATCAGCCACCTGCACCGGGTTCTCGGCCAACCACTCGAAGATCAGATCATTCATGGTATACCCAACTACAGAGAGCGAGAGAGTGAGGGGAGGAGGGGTGGGAGAGATTATGAGAAATGGAGACAGAGGTGCAAAGGGAAAGATATTAGGGTTGGGCGGTTTCCAGATGTTCATATCGTCCTTCTCTCATTCCGGGATTTACGGTATTACCTGCTTAGTACACAAGGGGGCATCTGTTACCAGAATGCTAACAAAAGTAGCACAAGTAATAGCGATTTTTCATTGAGGCTGCTAGCTAAATATGCTAACAAGCACAAACGATAATAAACAAATTGCAAAGACAGACAATCCAGCTCATAAAGTTATAAATATATGTAGGAGCTACCGAATGTCATTTTTGGTGAGTTTGGACATTTACAAGCGAATGTGAATGAGAGACATTGCACAAATGAACAAAGTTTTGATGCATGCTTGTCTGCTCTGAAGCAGCATGTGTCCACGCTATGTCTGTCTGGAGTAGCTAGAGCAATGGGCCTGCCTGCTCTGCTCGGAGAAGAGCAGACCAGGAGGAGCAGACAGGCCGAGAACGGAGGAGTACAATGGATAGCAGTGGCAGCTGTACAGGTAACTCATCCAAAGGGTTTTGACTTCTCAAACATGGCAGAAAGCTAAGTCACCTTATTAATTCAGTAACTTACTTAGATAAATAGCAAACCGTAAAAAAAAAAAAACTGTTTTTAAGCTGCAGTAAAAGTGCAGTAACTGCAGTCGACTGTGGTATTTTGGATGTGGTAATTGCAGAATAACTGCAGTGTACTGCAAAATTACTGCAGTAAAAAAAATGTTTTTTAAAAAGCAGTATTTGCAGCATACTGCAGTTAGACTGCACTCTGACTGCAATCTTTTTTCGTAAGGGAAGTTAAACTTAGGGGTCGCATTAACGCAGAATTCTTAATTTTTCACGCAGGAAATAAAGATAATACGGGTAAGAAATCTCATGCTGCATTTTGTAAACGCAGATCTAAAATGCTTATTTTTGTAATTTCTGCTGGGCATCACACACATTTTGTGCTTCAGTTGCACCTCTCCACTCAGATGAGAATTCACGAACTGGCATTCTATCTGCAGACAGCACTCTGACTGATGTGGAGCTTTTTTCTCCTGTACTTTTCTTGGTATAGCCAACCTACCTTTCTCCGGTAAAATTCAAGATGAACTTTAAGCAAAACATTAAGAATGTAGGCTACATTCTTTCTATGATAAACATTAGAAATATGATGGCCATGCATTGTTTTTGCAAAAAACTTGTTTACTTCATCAATCAATCAATCAATTTTATTTTATATAGCCCTTCTTACATCAGCTAATATCTCGAAGTGCTGTACAGAAACCCAGCCTAAAACCCCAAACAGCTAGTAATGCAGGTGTAGAAGCACGGTGGCTAGGAAAAACTCCCTAGAAAGGTCAAAACCTAGGAAGAAACCTAGAGAGGAACCAGGCTATGAGGGGTGGCCAGTCCTCTTCTGGCTGTGCCGGGTGGAGATTATAACAGAACCATGCCAAGATGTTCAAAAATGTTCATAAGTGACAAGCATGGTCAAATAATAATCAGGAATAAATCTCAGTTGGCTTTTCATAGCCGATCATTAAGAGTTGAAAACAGCAGGTCTGGGACAGGTAGGGGTTCCATAACCGCAGGCAGAACAGTTGAAACTGGAATAGCAGCAAGGCCAGGCGGACTGGGGACAGCAAGGAGTCACCACGGCCGGTAGTCCCGGCGTATGGTCCTAGGGCTCAGGTCTCTCAGTTGGCTTTTCATAGCCGATCATTAAGAGTTGAAAACAGCAGGTCTGGGACAGGTAGGGGTTTCGTAACCGCAGGCAGAACAGTTGAAACTGGAATAGCAGCAAGGCCAGGCGGACTGGGGACAGCAAGGTGTCAGCATGCCCGGTAGTCCTGACGTATGGTCCTAGGGCTCAGGTTCTCAGAGAGAAAGAGAGACGAGAGAATTAGAGAGAGCATACTTAAATTCACACAGGACACTGGATAAAACAGGAGAAGTACTCCAGGTATAACCAACTAACCCCAGCCCCCCCGACACATAAACTACTGCAGCATAAATACTGGAGGCTGAGACAGGAGCGGTCCGGAGACACTGTGGCCCCATCCGAAGAAACCCCCGGACAGGGCCAAACAGGAAGGATATAACCCCACCCACTCTGCCAAAGCACAGCCCCCGCACCACCAGAGGGATATCCTCAACCACCAACTTACAATCCTGAGACAAGGCCGAGTATAGCCCACAGAGGTCTCCACCACAGCACAAACCAAGGGGGGCGCCAACCCAGACAGGAAGATCACGTCAGTAACTCAAACCACTCAAGTGACGCACCCCTCCCAGGGACGGCATGAAAGAGCACCAGCAAGCCAGTGACTCAGCCCCTGTAACAGGGTTAGAGGCAGAGAACCCCAGTGGAGAGAGGGGAACCGGCCTGGCAGAGACAGCAAGGGCTGTTCGTTGCTCCAGAGCCTTTCCGTTCACCTTCACACTCCTGGGCCAGACTACACTCAATCATATGACCTACTGAAGAGATAAGTCTTCAGTAAAGACTTAAAGGTTGAGACCGAGTCTGCGTCTCTCACATGGGTAGGCAAACTGTTCCATAAAAATGGAGATCTATAGGAGAAAGCCCTGCCTCCCGCTGTTTGCTTAGAAATTCTAGGGACAATTAGGAGGCCTGCGTCTTGTGACCGTAGCGTACGTATTGGTATGTACGGCAGGACCAACTCGGAAAGATAGGTAGGAGCAAGCCCATGTAACGCTTTATAGGTTAACAGTAAAACCTTGAAATCAGCCCTTGCCTTAACAGGAAGCCAGTGTAGGGAAGCTAGCACTGGAGTAATATGATCAAATTTCTTGGTTCTAGTCAGGATTCTAGCAGCCGTATTTAGCACTAACTGAAGTTTATTTAGTGCTTTATCCGGTAGCCGGAAAGTAGAGCATTGCAGTAGTCTAACCTAGAAGTAACAAATGCATGGATTAATTTTTCTGCATCATTTTTGGACAGAAAATTTCTGATTTTTGCAATGTTACGTAGATGGAAAAAAGCTGTCCTTGAAACAGTCTTGATATGTTCGTCAAAAGAGAGATCAGGGTCAAGAGTAACGCCGAGGTCCTTCACAGTTTTATTTGAGACGACTTTACAACCATCAAGATGAATTGTCAGATTTAACAGAAGATCTCTTTGTTTCTTGGGACCTAGAACAAGCATCTCTGTTTTGTCCGAGTTTAAAAGTAGAACGTTTTCAGCCATCCACTTCCTTATGTCTGAAACACAGGCTTCTAGCGAGGGCAATTTTGGGGCTTCACCATGTTTCATTGAAATGTACAGCTGTGTGTCATCCGCATAGCAGTGAAAGTTAACATTATGTTTTCGAATAACATCCCCAAGAGGTAAAATATATAGTGAAAACAATAGTGGTCCTAAAACGGAACCTTGAGGAACACCGAAATGTACAGTTGATTTGTCGGAGGACAGACCATTCACAGAGACAAACTGATATCTTTCCGACAGGTAAGATCTAAACCAGGCCAGAACTTGTCCGTGTAGACCAATTTGGGTTTCCAGTCTCTCCAAAAGAATGTGGTGATCGATAGTGTCAAAGGCAGCACTAAGGTCTAGTAGCACGAGGACAGATGCAGAGCCTCGGTCTGACGCCATTAAAAGGTCATTTACCACCTTCACAAGTGCAGTCTCAGTGCTATGATGGGGTCTAAAACCAGACTGAAGCATTTCGTATACATTGTTTGTCTTCAGAAAGGCAGTGAGTTGCTGCGCAACAGCTTTTTCTAAAATTTTTGAGAGGAATGGAAGATTCGATATAGGCCGATAGTTTTTTATATTTTCCGGGTCAAGGTTTGGCTTTTTCAAGAGAGGCTTTATCACTGCCACTTTTAGTGAGTTTGGTACACATCCGGTGGATAGAGAGCTGTTTATTATGTTCAACATAGGAGGGCCAAGCACAGGAAGCAGCTCCTTCAGCAGTTTTTGTGAGGCTGCCAGCCAAATAGTGTTCCACTTCTGTTCATGAAAATTAAGCTATTTTCTGCCGAATGTGTTGCACTAATGTATTTTCTGTGAAGGAAAACTATAGTTGCACGTCCCTGATCACTCTATTGAAGCAAAAAAACACTTGACTTTTAATATGAAACACGACCCGTCAATACACAGCTGGACTCACCTGCTCCGGCTTTCACCCTTTGTGCTATTTACACGTGACTGGCTCAAATGTTCTGGGGAACTATAAGCTTCATAATGTAAAATAATGTGAAGGGTTAACTGAAGAACCGGCTTTATCTCCTAACATACTGCACAAGTTGATTGCAGGTATTTACTTAAAAAGTAGCTACAAATATAAAAATGTATTGAAAAACTTCAAAGAAAGTTTCAAGTGGTATTGACAGTATTGAAAAACCATCCCGTGGCCATTTCCAAATACCCTGGTATACGGTATACCGCCCAAGCCTAAACGATATAGACATATGGAGAGAGGGAGAGAGTTGAGAAAGGGAGAGATGGAGGGTTGGACCGAGATAGACCGAGGTGTAAATGAAGAGAGGGTGGTAGAGGGAGAGAGAGGTGTGGGGTATACAGTGTGACGTCCCTCAGTCCAGCTGCCATTCCGTTCACATCTCCCTCCCCGCCTGTTTGTCATGATAAAAGGTCATACGCCACAGCTTCCAAAGTGGCAGACCGGTTGCTTGAAGGTTGAATGCGAAGGGTGAACGTGAGGTGCATGCCTCCCCGACAGCGAGAGCTGATGGCTTAATGGATGCAGGGTTGCCCTTGCATTCGCTTACACGTGTTTGCGCCGCTGAAGACCCGCAAAGCCGGTCAGTTTGGCGAGGTTACTGTGTAAGCAAACATACATCACACTCGACCAAGCGGCCATACGTAACCACTCAAGACGAAACCGTAATTGCTTTGCGCGCCCATGGGAGCACAGCTTGCAGGAGTTGATTGGGAATGCCTCGCCTCAGACAAAGGACAGTAAACTGAGGCTGCCTTGACACATCTGAATAATACTACTGATGTCCATCTGGGGCCCGAGTAACAAAGACATCAGTTATTGAAGATATTATCCCCCCAATCCTTACCAGCAGCTTGAAAACAACGCCACCACCACTGTTACTTTACAGCCTTATTCTAAAATTGATTAAATAATTTTTTCCCCCTCATCAATCTACACAAAATACCCCATAATGACAAAACACAGTGATTTTGATTTTTTTGCAAATGTATAAAAATATATATCACTGATGAGAAAAAAAAATGTATTTTATCAATTTTAGAATAAGGCTGTAACGTAACAAAATGTGGAAAAATAAGTGGTCTGAATACTTTCCGAATGCACTGTACACTTTATCCATATACGTACTGGCTTAATGATACCAAATTGGGTCACGAGAACACATGATGGTTTTAAAGATTGCTTGAAGTAGGATATAGCTACATGATCTGTCAGAATAAGGCAAACATTAACATGTGAAGGTCTATTTATATCTACTAGAGCTCAAGGCATCAAGATTACGGCTAACAAACAGCACTGGCCTGGAATCCTCAGACCCCTCCCTCTTTCCCTCTCCCCCCTCTCTTTTCTCTCCTGGCTCTCACCCTCAATGTGGCAGCTTTGGCAGTTGGCACATCGCGTGGCAGTTAAACCTGCAACTGTGTCCTCACCATGTCCTCCCTGGGCAGCCAAGGTGATCACACCCTTGGGCAGTGTAGTAACACTTGTCAAAACAGAGCTGGCCTGCCCCTTTAGAGCCATGGAGAGGAGGGCTTCATTTAATCAGAAAGGATTAGGACTCCTGTAATGGCCCTGTCAGGTAGTAAACCTGCTGGCGCGTTCTGCGCAGATTTCTCTCCTCACTTGCTCTCCACACTTTAGGAGGGTTTAACTGCAGACAATGAGTGGAAACATTTAGGGGGGCAGGTACTCAACGACTAAAAAAGAGGGGCGGGGGGGGGTGGTATAAGGTTACTCTGTAGGGCAATGCTGAGAATAGTGAACCTAACAGATGTAGGATCTTAATTTGATCACCTTTTTTTTGCAGTGAATTTTCCTGCACCGCAGTAAATGCAGTTGAGCTTCATGATTTGCATAAATTCACAGAAAACCAACATGGTTATATTAACAGTATAGCACTTTTCATGTAGCCTACTTTTGGCCAACTAATAGCCTATCTACCGATCAAGCAACATTTTGACCTCAACTTTCAAATCCTGTTGCTGCACGATTATTTAGCTGTGACAATATAGGTCAAATTAAGATCCTACATCTGTACATGCATCTGCATGTTGATTCCCAAAAATATATGTATTAATCTTTATCACATTTGGCATTGAAATGTGTATACTCTGAGTATCCAAAACATTAAGAACACCTGCTCTTTCCATGACATAGACTGACCAGGTGAATCCAGGCGAAAGCTATGATCCCTTATTGGTGTCACTTGTTAAATCCACTTCAAAATCAGTGTAGATGAAGGGGAGGAGACAGGTTAAAGAAGGATTTTTAAGCCTTGAGACAATTATGATATGGATTGTCTGTGTGCCATTCAGAGGGTGAATGGGCAAGATGGTAGTAGGTGCCAGGCACACCGGTTTGTGTCAAGAACTGCGACGCTGCTGGGTTTTTCCATGCTCAACAGTTTCCTGTGTGTATCAAGAATGGTCCACCACCTAAAGGACATTTTACATTTACATTTTAGTCATTTAGCAGACGCTCTTATCCAGAGCGACTTACAGTTAGTGAGTGCATAATTTTTTTTTATTCTCCATACTGGCCCCCTGTGGGAATCGAACCCACAACCCTGGCGTTGCAAGCGCCATGCTCTACCAACAGTATATATATATACAACTGTAGGAAGCATTGGAGTCAACATGGGCCAGCATACCTGTGGAACGCTTGACACCTTGTAGAGTCCATGTCCTGACGAATAGAGCCCCACAGTGGAGGTGTCATAATACCCATAAAACCTAGCAGTCAAACAGGGAAATGGTTCCAATGGAAAAACGATTGGAACCATTTCCCTGTTTGACCGCTAGGTTTTATGGGTATTATGACTCATACTGTGGTACTCTACAGAGGCTGTTCTGAGGTCAAAAGGGGGGATGGTGCAACTCAATATTAGGAAGGTGTTCCTAATGTTTGGTATACTCAATGTATATGCTTCAATAAGTTCCTACACTAGTATAAATCTTCCAATTGAAACAGAGAGTGGGAAAGCAATAGGAATATTCACTAGACTTAAGTTAAGTTATCTTGTCTGGCCTGGTGGCGGGCGCCAGGGGTGGGTCATAGAATAAAAGGGAACACAAAATGAAGGTTTCATTATTGATATCCTGGAAATTGGATTTGTGGGGGGGCAGATGCTATCAGTGCTGGGGGCAGCGAATTGAATTATTTTTTTCTTTACCTTTTATCTAGGTAATAAGGAAGGACATGCTATGCACAGGATTTATCGACTGACTTTGCTCTATTTATATTTTTTATGAAGAGATTCCTACATGTTTGGTACACCGCACATGCATTTCATTACCCTGACGGGATATCACTGTCAAAGCTAGCCTGTAATTTGTTATTGCAGAGTCAGTGACTACACAAGCCGGTGTCAGAAAGTCCATCTTTAATTTTGCAAGAGTAACCATCATCAGAGGATGTTTGATAAAAGCAGCAACTCAAAACCTAGCCTGTCACATTCAGGCATTGAATGTAACCTCAAATCAATGTCACTCCTTTGTGATGATAATATCTCTTAAGAATTTCACAACTTAAAATGCTCCATCTATAAGCTAATAGCTGTGAAAAGGGGAAAGGAAGCTAATAGCTGTGAAAAGGGGAGAGGAAGCTAATAGCTGTGAAAAGGGGAGGGGAAGCTAATAGCTGTGAAAAGGGGAGGGGAAGCTAATAGCTGTGAAAAGGGGAGGGGAAGCTAATAGCTGTGAAAAGGGGAGGGGAAGCTAATAGCTGTGAAAAGGGGAGAGGAAGCTAATAGCTGTGAAAAGGGGAGAGGAAGCTAATAGCTGTGAAAAGGGGAGAGGAAACTAATAGCTGTGAAAAGGGGAGAGGAGGATAATAGCTGTGAAAAGGGGAGAGGAAGCTAATAGCTGTGAAAAGGGGAGGGGAAGCTAATAGCTGTGAAAAGGGGAGGGGAAGCTAATAGCTGTGAAAAGGGGAGGGGAAGCTAATAGCTGTGAAAAGGGGAGGGGAAGCTAATAGCTGTGAAAAGGGGAGAGGAAGGAAGACAAAGAGGAAGAAGGAGATAGAGGGAGACTCACAGCTTTCAAGCTGCATGGTACAGGTCTGAATATCCATGGGGAAATTCTTCAAGTCCATAGGGCAGGACAGGATGAGAGTCAGCCTGAGATAGAAAGAGAGAAGGGCAGTTTTAGGTGAAGGTAAAGGGCAAAGGAGAGCGTGAAAGAAGAGAATTACAACATACAGGGAGAAATGAAGACCGAGGCAAGGAGGACAGCTGCAAAGGTCAGTAAAGGGACTTCACAGGGCAGACATTTTATTTAAACTCACCTAATGCTTCGACGGTGGACAGTTTTACGACCTACCTCAAGATTAACACTGTACTATACATTACGGGATGAATTGTGAGCATTTTTCCGCACGATCAAAAAAAGGCTAATTGTAAAGGATGCTGTGAGTTACAATGCCATTTGGTTACAATAGCAAACTAATTGGTAGACATCTTCCTTTTATTGATTGAGGCGCTGACGCATTGAGCCTTCAAGGAGCCGTGGGAAAGAGAAGGAACTATTAGGGAATTTTAGTTAAAAGAGAAGCCGTGTAATTACCTGCTGTAATGCATTGCCCAGAGGACAGACGAGAGCCACCAGCGCTACGCTACTCGCAGCCCAGAGGACAGACGAGAGCCACCAGCGCTACGCTACTCGCAGCCCAGAGGACAGACGAGAGCCACCAGCGCTACGCTACTCGCAGCCCAGAGGACAGACGAGAGCCACCAGCGCTACACTACTCGCAGCAGGAGCCCCATCACTATTGTGCTGCGATAACGTGAAATTCCAGGCTAAAAAATAAATCGCCCACAGATACACTGACGAATGAGCCTTCAAAGTTTCTCTGCGTCCTCGGTTTCAGAGAGGTAGCTACTAAAACGCCTTTTGGACTAGTGTGTGATCATTGTTAGCAAATAAATATGCCGTTGTAACCAACTGCATGTTTTTCAATTCCTTTCATGGGGTCATGAATGTTGGAGGAGAGATAGATCAACTCACAACAGTGTTTGGTTTTGATTGTGGGGCTAATATATTGGTATCAAAATTCATGTGATGAATAACTCACTAACTCCCCCTGTGGCCACAGACAGAAGCATCTTGAATAACTCACTAGGTTCCCCTGTGGCCACAGACAGAAGCATCTTGAATAACTCACTAGCTCCCCCGTGGCCATAGCCAGAATTGTCTTGAATAACTTACTAGCTCCCCCTGTGGCCACACACCGAACTGTCTCTGCTCACCTGATGCTATACAGTACACTCCCATCTTGGAAGATCCGCAGCAGTTTGTTGTCGGTGGTGACCTCGTGAAAGTTAGCCCCCTTCTCATTAGCGAAGAAAAGGTCAGGCTTCCAGATGGAGTCCAACATGGAAGGATCCAGGTCCAAGGAGTCGTCTGGGTACTCCTGGTAAGCCAAACGGGGATCGTTCCATTTTTGCCGTAGGAACACATTAAGCCTGTAGTCCTGTGGATTGAACAAGAAATTTAGTAATTGTCCCTTTCTCAATTAATTGTTTCTCGATTCCTCGCATCCTCTTTCTTCGCCTCCTCCTCAAAAACGCACTAGAGAAGGTCAGAGGGGATGGACTGGAACTTCTCCTCGATTGCGGCTGAGAAGGAGGCGAGGAGATAGGATGTAGGATGTGAGGAATTGTGGAAGATGAATCGAGATTGAGACATAGCAGTTCGAGACAGTGTGTCATACCTTGTCCAAGATGGCGTAGCAGTGCGGTCACGGTTTTATTCATTGTCCTTGTGTAAATATCCCTTTTCTTGTTTTTTTTTGTCTATTTTGTATATACTTCTCAATTTTTACTTTTCATTCTTTAACTAAATATACTTTCCTGCAACCCGCCTCACCCAACGTGGAAAGGATTCTATTATTTCTTTATAACTTTCATCAAGAACCTTAAGCTGAAACTAGTGTAGCTGCAACTGAATGGCTACTTGCTATTAGTCACTGTTAGCGTCTTCACCATTGTCCGTGGCCTTTACTATCCACCAGCCAGCTCTAGCTCTAGCCTGGACAATTCGTCGGCCAGTCTGCACAGCGTGCTATCGACCCAGAGCTTATTGGACTTTCTGCCGGAATCACTGGACCCTAGCGCCGGATCATCGCAACCAGCTAGCTAGCTGCAACCTGTTGTTGGCTAATTACCATTGCCCTATAGCAAGCACCAGTTAGCCTTGAGCTAGCCTCAGGCCCATCTCCCGGCTATCTACCTCTCTGTCAACCGGACGGGACCTCCTAGTGTTGACACTGAGCCCCGCCGATCCAACACGACTGGTTTGCCGACGAAATCGTCTGATGTGGTTTCAACAGGCTTCCCGTTGCGACGACCATGAAGATCCATCTGCCAGCCCCGGCCCGCTAGCACACGCAAACTACAACTGTGCTCCCTGCTAGCTGTGCTGAAGCACCAATTTGAACTGCTCTCGGACTCACATATTGCTGTTCACTGGACCTTATGATCACTCAGCTGCACAGCTGATGCCTGCTGGACTGTTCCTTTACACGGTACCCTGTCCTGTTTATTCTGTTTAGCCTCAGCCCAAACGTTATCGCTATTACCAGTTGTTGTCTTAGCTCTCTCTAATAACACCTGTGATTGCTTTATGCCTCTCTCCCATGTCAATTATGCCTTGCCTATTGCTGTTTGGGTTAGTTCTTATTATACAATTTCACTGTAGAACCCCTAGTCCCTCTCAAACTGCCTCAAATAGTTCCTTTGTTCCACCCCCCATACACGCCGAGACCGGCTCAATCGGTGCCTCCAGTGATGCTATCTCTTTCATTCTTACCCAACGCTTAGGGTTACCTGAACTGTACTCATATCCTTCCATATCCTTTTCTGTACATAATGCCCTGAATCTTTTCTACAACGCCCGGAGAACTGCCCCCTTTATTCTATGTACCCAACGCACTAGAAGACCAGTTCTTAAAGCCTTTAGTCGTATCCTTATTCTAGTCCTCCTCTGTTCCTCTGGTGATGTAGAGGCTAACCCAGGCCCTGCAGCCCCCAGTATCACTCCTACTCCCCATGAGCTATCATTTATTGACTTCTGTAACCATAAAAGTCTTGGTTTTCTGCACGTAAATATCAGAAGCCTCCTTCCTAAGTTTGAGTTATTCAATGAGTTAACACTCCGCCAACCCTGATGTTCTAGCAGTGTCTGAATCCTGGCTTAGGAAGGCCACCAAAAATTCTGAAATTTCCATCCCCAACTATAACATTTTCCGTCTAGATAGAACTGCCAAAGGGGGTGGAGTTGCAATCTACTGTAGAGATAGCCTGCAGAGCTCTATCATACTATCCAGGTCTGTGCCCAAACAGTTTGAGCTTCTACTTCTAAAAAATCCACCTTTCCAGAAATAAATCTCTCACTGTTGCCGCTTGCTACAGACCCCCCTCAGCCCCCAGCTGTGCCCTGGACACCATATGTGAATTGATTGCCCCCCATCTATCCTCAGAGTTCGTACTGCTTGGTGACCTAAATTGGGATATGCTTAACACCCCGGCCATCCTACAATCTAAACTAGATGCCCTCAATCTCACACAAATTATCAACGAACCTACCAGGTACAACCCTAAATCCGTAAACATGGGTACCCTCATAGATATCATCCTGACTAACTTACCCTCTAAATACATCTCCGCTGTCTTCAACCAGGATCTCAGCGATCACTGCCTTATTGCCTGCGTCCGTAACGGGTCCGCGGTCAAACGACCACCCCTCATCACTGTCAAACGCTCCCAAAAACACTTCAGCGAGCAGGCCTTCCTAATTGACCTGGCCCAGGTATCCTGGATGGATATCGATCTCATTCCGTCAGTAGAGGATGCCTGGTTGTTCTTTAAAAGTAATTTCCTCTCAATCTTAAATAAACATGCCCCATTCAAAAAATACAGAACTAAGAATAGATATAGCCCCTGGTTCTCCTCAGACTTGACTGCCCTTGACCAGCACAAAAACATCCTGTGGCGTACTGCATTAGCATCAAATAGCCCCCGCGATATGAAACTTTTCAGGGAAGTTAAGAACCAATATACACAAGCAGTTAGGAAAGCAAAGGCTAACTTTTTCAAACAGAAATTTGCATCCTGTAGCACTAACTCCAAAAAGTTTTGGGACACTGTAAAGTCCATGGAAAATAAGAGCACTTCCTCCCAGCTGCCCACTGCACTGAGGCTAGGAAACACTATCACCACCGATAAATCTACAATCATCGAGAATTTCAACAAGCATTTTGCTACGGCTGGCCATGCTTTCCACCTGGCTACCACTACCCCGGCCACCAGCTCTGCACCCTCCGCTGCAACTTGCCCATGCCCCCCCCCGCTCGCGATCGATAATAGACAGTACTGTGCAGCCGTTTTCATTGACCTGGCCAAGGCTTTCGACTCTGTCAACCACCGCATTCTTATTGGCAGACTAAATAGCCTTGGTTTCTCAAATGACTGCCTCGCCTGGTTCACCAACTACTTCTCAGATAGAGTTCAATGTGTCAAATCGGAGGGCCTGTTGTCTGGACCTATGGCAGTCTCTATGGGGGTGCCACAGGGTTCAATTCTTGGGCCGACTCTTTTCTCTGTGTATATCAATGACGTCGCTCTTGCTGCTGGTGACTCTCAGATCCACCTCTACGCAGACGACACCATTTTGTATACATCTGGCCCTTCATTGGACACTGTGTTAACAAACCTCCAAACGAGCTTCAATGCCATACAACACTCCTTCAGTAGCCTCCAACTGCTCTTAAACACTAGTAAAACTAAATGCTTGCTCTTCAACCGAACGCTGCTTGCACCCGCCCACCCGACTAGAATCACTACTCTCGACGGGTCTGACCTAGAGTATGTGGACAACTACAAATATCTAGGTGTCTGGTTAGACTGTAAACTCTCCTTCCAGACTCACATTAAGAATCTCCAATCCAAAGTTAAATCTAGAATCGGTTTCCTATTTCGCAACAAAGCCTCCTTCACTCATGCTGCCAAACATGCCCCTCGTAAAACTGACTATCCTACCGATCCTTGACTTCGGCGATGTCATTTACAAAATAGCCTCCAACACTCTACTCAGCAAATTGGATGTAGTCTATCACAGTGCCATCCGTTTTGTCTCCAAAGCCCCATATACTACCCACCACTGTGACCTGTACGCTCTTGTTGGCTGGTCCTCACTACATATTCGTCGCCAAACCCACTGGCTCCAGGCCATCTATAAATCACTGCTAGGCAAATCCCCGCCTTATCTTAGCTCATTGGTCACCATAGCAACACCCACCCGTAGTATGCGCTCCAGCAGGTATATCTCACTGGTCATCCCCAAAGCCAACACCTCCTTTGGCCGCCATTCCTTCCAGTTCTCTGCTGCCAATGACTGGAACAAATTGCAAAAATCTCTGAAGCTGGAGACACTTATCTCCCTCACTAACTTTAAGTTGTCAGAGCACCTTACCGATCACTGCACCTGTACACAGCCCATCTGAAATTAGCCCGCCCAACTACCTCATCCCTATATTGTTATTTATTTTGCTCATTTGTACCCCAGTATCTCTATTTGGACATCATCTCTTGCACATCTATCATTCCAGTGTTAATACTAATTGTAATTATCTTGCACTATAGCCTATTTATTGCCTTACCTCCATAACTTGCTACATTTGCACACACTGTATATATATTTATTTCTGTTGTATTTTTGACTTTGTTTTGTTTTACCCCATATGTAACTCTGTGTTGTTGTTTTTATCGCACTGCTTTGCTTTATCTTGGCCAGGTCGCAGTTGTAAATGAGAACTTGTTCTCAACTGGTTTACCTGGTTAAATAAAGGTGAAATAAATAAAAAATAAAATAAAACACTATAGGAGGCAATTAATGAAGTGATAACGTTGCCAGGTTTCAATTCTTTAATTAGCTTGTTCAGTTCATGATCGTCTGTCTCTGATGTAAAGTGGGAAGTCTGATTAAATTAATAACCTTTACTGTTGTTAATTATAGCCAAGACAATGCGACACATTTTAATTGGTTGTTTGAAAAGTAGGGTGAATCTATGTAGTTTAGGGTTATACTAATGGAATTAGGAGTCATGCAGGAGTAATTTACATTTTGTCCATTTGTAAAGGGGGAAATCACAGACAATAACCTAGAATACCTAGTGCAGGCTGAAGTACCAGATTCTGGGTTAATCTAAGTTCTGTTCAGTGCCTGTTGAAATGACAAAAATCTGCATTGTGTGAAGCAAAATCAATTAATAGCTACTTTGAAATTGGGTAAATTCCACAAAAAGTTAACGTCCTCATTTATTCACAGGAGTTATTCAAGTAAATCATTTTAGTAAATCCTCATGGTATTGAAAGACTCAGCTGTGTCTGTGTTCTTCTCCAGCAGTTTACAACTGTCTGTCTCTGTTCCCATGAGGTACCACAAACAAACAAACAAAGGAAAGCACAACACATTTATCACAATAAACACTAGGCCTTTACCACATTGTCCAGTGACATCATTAGTGTCCTCTCTGTCCACACTGACCTAACCTGGGGTCAAGCCCTCTGTGCCCAATAACCTTTAACAGTTTACTGCTACAATCTACTGACCAAGCACTTCCCCTCTTGTATTGGACAGGCTTACAGGGAGAGATTATATTTCTCTTCTCTCCATTTCACTCATTTCTTCTCCAATTTTTCATTTTAATTGCAGAGCGGACAGTTCATTATCAGAACATCACTGACCCACTGGTCTCTGAAGGTTGCTCTGATAGACTCCAGGAAATAAAAGGGAGAGAGGTGAGGGAATTGCTCCAATATTGAGCAGGCCAAAGGGTAGGAATTAACAGGGTATTGTATTAGCTGGAGGAGATCCTTTAGATTTCTCTTTTGTAAATTCTGGGATTTAGCTAGTGTATACCTGCTCAAATAAGATTTGTATCACGATAATTCATGATTACAAAACAATGAGACTGCCTTAGGGTTATCATGCTACCTGGATATTTATGGTATTTTGTATAAAGCGTATATTAATTTACTTTTTTTATTTCACCTTTCTTTATACTGGTTTGTCTCTTTGAGACCCGTTCAAGATGGCAGCAGTCGGCAACACAGTCAATTATTAGCTTAAAATTATGAACGGTTTCTAATTCCAGGATGTTAATTCACTGTGGAAATTCAAGTTACTCAGTTGACTCACCATAGTAGTTTCCGTGATGGACCCAAAGCTGTTGATGAAAATATTGCAGGTGACATTCACAGGCGGACCTGAAAAATGAATAAAAAGACAATCCATCACTCCTTATATGGAAGAATCCTTTCAACTGTTTGACCTGATGTGTAAAAGTTTGTTAGAGATCATTTAGAAATCTTTGAATGACACTGAGGGTTATTGTATGTACAGGAAGTGGAGAGTGTCTTGCTGTCAACTCTCTGATGTGGTGCAAGTATGAAATATCCACTCAGTGGCCAGTTAATTAGGTACACCGCCCTGTTCATGAAAATGGTTAGCTCTTACGGACAGGGAGTCACGTAGCCATAGCTTGCTATATAAAGCAGGCAGGCATTGAGGCATTCAGTTATGGTTTGATTGAACGTTAGCACGGGCAAAATTAGTTCACTTTCCTTGCCTTGTCTAACAACACTATCATGAATCTAGTAAAAAAGTTGTGGGACAGAGTGCAGTATTTATTTAGTTTCATAGCACAAACATTTGTTAGCACATTCCCCACACTGGCTTTAGCCATGGAGGGAGCAGGCCAGCCCAGGCAAGTGCAGGAGGGTTGCCTAGCAACACGTGCCTCGGAGGGAGACCGAGTCTGCATAGCACGATGAATTCCCATGATTTGTGAATATGTTCGGACTGAACAGCTAGCGCGACGGCTAAAATGGCTTCAAAAATATATGATTTCAGCTAATAGGGAGAAGTATCTTACAAAATAATTACATTATGGCATTCAGTAATCAAACTATTTACTATTAATAGAAATCTGGGTACATTTATGGATACAATTCTAACTTACTCAAACTAAGTAAGCAAGTGAGCAGTTCTATGCTTCATATCCACTTCTACAGGCAAGTCCTATCTTACTTTGTATTAAAAGAAAGGTGGCTGTCTGCTTGCATTCATTCCGAGAAGTTTCTGTGTTTTTTATGGGAGCTGTGGCCCACTTCTTAACATACTTAAGGTACCTTTGAAGTTGGGTCTGATGCGGGCGTCATAGCCAGACCTTTTCCCCATGAGCTTGTCCAGGAAGTCAGACGGGGACTGCGAGGAGGGGACTGTCCTACTGGAGGACTTTATCTCCTCCTTACAGATGCCCGGTCTGAAGAAGAACAAAAACAAACACAGAAAGAGAGGGAGAGAGAAGCAATAGTTAGAGAATGTGAAAGTTCAAATCGGCATCAGTGGAATACACAGGAAGAGAAAACACGAGAAGGAAAAACAAGGTCTAAAACAACTTCTGCATAGCCACCCCCGAACACCCCTCTTTTGTCACATGATGTTCAGTACATATTGTGCTCAATAGACACTAACTACAGTGAGGCGGCGAAAGGGGAAAAGGTACATCCACGTCCAACCCCAGCACTCTCTCTTTCAGTGTGTACTCTCGCCTGGCTTAGCAGCAGTGTGGCTTGACAGATTGATGGCTCAATTGAAATGCTGTGAATGTCACAACAGGGGAGGAAGGCTTCGATTCCAGCTCCAGCATGGCTCAGTCTGACACTGACAGGCCCAACAGACCAAAGAGAGAGCGATTGAGAGTGAGGGGGAGATAGCAGTTCCAGAGCCCACGGGCCCTAGCTTGTGTGATGGATCTCTCCTGACTGGCACGCCGCTGATTTCGCCCGATGCTTTTGATGCAATCGTTAGCTGATCAGTCATAACCCGGGCTCCCTCCTGTGAAGTATGGACGGCTATCCCACCCCAGTCCCCTCCCCCAGGCTCCCTGTGTGCTGTCTGCCCCGTGTAACCTGGCGCCCTGTGTAACCTGGTGCCCTGTGTAACCTGGTGCCCTGTGTAACCTGGCGCCCTGTGTAACCTGGGCTGTGAAGAGGCTCCCTGTGTGCTGTCTGCCCTGTGTAACCTGGTGCCCTGTGGAACCTGGTGCCCTGTGGAACCTGGGCTGTGAAGTGGGTCCCTGTGTGCCGTCTGCCCTGTGTAACCTGGTGCCCTGTGGAACCTGGGCTGTGAAGAGGGTCCCTGTGTGCCGTCTGCCCTGTGTAACCTGGTGCCCTGTGTAACCTGGTGCCCTGTGTAACCTGGGCTGTGAAGAGGCTCCCTGTGTGCTGTCTGCCCTGTGTAACCTGGTGCGCTGTGGAACCTGGTGCCCTGTGGAACCTGGGCTGTGAAGAGGGTCCCTGTGTGCCGTCTGCCCTGTGTAACCTGGTGCCGTGTGGAACCTGGGCTGTGAAGAGGGTCCCTGTGTGCCGTCTGCCCTGTGTAACCTGGTGCCCTGTGTAACCTGGTGCCCTGTGTAACCTGGGCTGTGAAGAGGCTCCCTGTGTGCCGTCTGCCCCGTGTAACCTGGTGCCCTGTGTATCCTGGGCTGTGAAGGGGCTCGCTGTGTGCCGTCTGCCCCGTGTAACCTGGTGCCCTGTGTATCCTGGGCTGTGAAGGGGCTCGCTGTGTGCTGTCTGCCCTGTGTAACCTGGTGCCCTGTGGAACCTGGTGCCCTGTGGAACCTGGGCTGTGAAGAGGGTCCCTGTGTGCCGTCTGCCCTGTGTAACCTGGTGCCCTGTGTAACCTGGTGCCCTGTGGAACCTGGGCTGTGAAGAGGGTCCCTGTGTGCCATCTGCCCTGTGTAACCTGGTGCCCTGTGTAACCTGGTGCCCTGTGGAACCTGGGCTGTGAAGAGGGTCCCTGTGTGCCGTCTGCCCCGTGTAACCTGGTGCCCTGTGTAACCTGGTGCCCTGTGTAACCTGGGTGGTGAAGGTTCCAGACAGATCACAAGGTCTTTGAACTGTACTCATCTGCTGAGTCCCATAGACTCTTGTTCGAACCCCGGTCTCCTACGTGCCACAAGACTGTGTTAGTCTAATGAGCTGTCCTCAACAGCGGAGTCACTGACCACCTTCCGGAGACACTTGAAACCCTGCCTCTTTAAGGAATACCTGGAATAGTACCCCCCCCCCCCCACCCCCCATAAAAAAAAAAGGAAAAAAGTGGTTGTCCCACTTGCTATCATAAGTTGAATGCACCAATTTGTAAGTCGCTCTGGATAAGAGCGTCTGCTAAATAATGTAAATGTATTCAGGTCTCAGGCAAGGTTACTTATCCAAATAACATGGTTCAACGAACCACCACCTCCATTTCAGATGCATTGGCTCTTTTGATCTGTGTATAGAGTCGGGTATGAGAAAACATAATGAAACCCAACAATGTTGGGCCAACATGCTTTGGCCAGCTACACAGGAAAACACCTTGAAAAGCCACAACATTGACTCGATTCAATCCCGAAGAGCCCCCAAATCTGATGAAACTGGGTAGCAAACTTAGCTACATAGATATGATTGTAATTTTTTTTCATGTTTTTGATGCTCTGGTGTTTCTGATGACTAAATTTAAACAGGAAATAAAATAGTTTAAAAGCCTTGAATAGTATTACACATCACACTTGTACATTTCTCTCTCTCCCTCGTTCAAACTTTGCTGTGATATGTTTCATAAGATGATTCCTGCACAAAACATGCATTTTTAATGACAGATGGATTAGGATTTGATTTGCGGCCTCCTTGGTCTCCTTGGATGTCTGACTAACGTTCACTTTCTCCACCCTCCATTGAAAATCAATCAACTAATTTATATACCCCTGAGGATTCTACTGAGCTACATCTCAGTCTCTCTTACTGCGGGAAAGTTCCTGAATTCCCCCGTCTTTGGTTCATCTGCTGTTGGATGAAGTTTACAGTTGCTACAATATTGATGCACCTTCCATCTCTTTTACTCTCTGTTATGGCCACAGAGGCGCGGGCACACACACACACACACACACACACACACACACACACACACACACACACACACACACACACACACACACACACACACACACACACACACACACACACACACACACACACAGCGTTGTATGGGTAACCTGAATTGAATTCTATCCAGTAAATATATGTTTCGTGCCTATCTGCTGCGAGACCAAGCGCCAAATTGAAGTGCAAACACAAAATAGTTATATTTCCAAAGACAAAAGCAATCAGATTTTCTTGACAAGTTTTAAACAGTGATTTTCTCTGAGCTGCAGATTTGTGACTCGATCTCACCTCGAGCATTAAAAAACTAAATAGCTGTGACAGTTCAAGAAATATTGACACATGAGAAACTGGTCTCCTTTAATACAATTGCGAAGGTGTTGGCATGGATTTCTGGGTGATTGTGACAGGCCGGCGGGAAGGTGACTGATGACAATTACCTGAGAAAATCTAACAAATCTCCATAGGGTGTCCATTTTATGACGCCCATGTCAGTTAAGCCGCAAAAGGGTTCAGTGGAGTTGAGGAAACTTTCATTCACATTCTCGCTTAAGACAGAGTGAGCCGAGCGCATAAGCCAACCTACTTCCCTGCCATATACTGTATCAGCGAGGCAATGCTCTGGAGCCAAAGCTATTAGGCAAGACATACTTTTGAGAGAACGTTTGAGTTAATTCCAGCCTAGGATCGTGGAGCTGTCTTTGGGTGACTCATTCTGTGCCTGGTGCTACTAATAGGCACTGTGGACAGCTCAGTTTGAAATGCCTCATCTGATGGCTCTCAACTACCATGCACATCGACTCGGTATTGGTACCCCGTGTATATAGCAAAGTTATCGTTACTCATTGTGTATCTATTATTACGTGTTTTACTTTTCTATTATTTCTCAATTTTCTTTCTCTCTACATTGTTGGGAAGGGCCCATAAGTAAGCATTTCACTGTTAGTCCACACCTGTTGTTTACGAAGCATGTGACAAATCAAATTTGATTAGATTTTTTATTTAAAATGTCATTTTTTTAAAGCTGTTACTTTAATAAGTAGTTATAATTTTGACATCGGGACTGAGAATATCTTTATTTGGACCGTCCAACCCACCCGTTACATACCGACCGCTACTATAATAAGCTATCCTTCAAAATACATTATTTTTTTAATATTTTTTTAAGAGTGGTCCTTGAGTTTAGATCCTTAACAACATTATATTGGCTTCCTTCAGTCCACAACAGTTCAGCAGTTCTTAGGTCCTGTTTGTAATGGTCTGCAGCCCTCTCTCCTGTGAATCCTGAATCTTTAGCCATGTGCCCTTGAAGGCTGTGGGATTCCTATGCATCCACTTAGGCCTTACAGTACATCACCTCTCCATCAACCCTAACACATTTCTAATTGGAGTCTTGCCTACGCTGTCCTCCGTCATCAAGGGTAGAATGTTCTTCCTTCCCGTTAAGCCAGTGAAACCTGCCAACCACAACAATTAAGCAGCCCAAAAAACAACACCGACATTAAGGTCTGAGAGTTTTTTTTCTTCTGGACAATTGACGATATCCTAATATTGACGATTACCCAATGTTGAATGTAAATTGTGCCACTTCTATCTAACAGAGGTTGTGGTCCGTCAAGTCTGTATTGCTTGTATCTTTAGGTCAGTGGTGATGGCGCTTGACAGAGTAGCAGGAGCCTATTAGCATCAGGAGCCTGTTAAATAAAAGGCCTCTTCCTAAATCATTGAGATGCAAGTCGGGGACATTGAATGACCTTTTCAGGCCTTCTCTACCTCGTCTGATCTCTGCATCCACATCGGAGCGTGTCCAAGAATATCTAACAACTCTGTTTTCCTAATCTCGCTCTCTACCTTCCTCCCCCCTCACAGAACAAGGGCTTGTATTGTATTTGTATCAGACTCCTGTAATGTGGTTAGTTTATTTAGTTTATCCAGGCTCTGTCGTAGCCGGCCTCGACCGGGAGACCCAAGGGGCGGCGCACAATTGGCCCAGCGTCGTCCAGGGTAGGGGAGGGAATGGCCGGCAGGGATGTAGCTCAGTTGGTAGAGCATGGCGTTTGCAACGCCAGGGTTGTGGGTTCGATTCCCACGGGGGGCCAGTATGAAAAAAAAAAAAATTATGCACTCACTAACTGTAAGTCGCTCTGGATAAGAGCGTCTCCTAAATGACTAAAATGTAATGTAAATGTTTATTATTGAGTTCCAGACAAATAACAAATTTGGTCGACAATGTGTTTTGAAATGGAGGTCAAATCGTTGCCATATTTTTTAAAATTATAAACAACGACAGATACACAGGGACTTGTAACTGCTCCGCCATCGGAGAGGAGAAAAAAAGTATATATTTCTGCCACAGTTCAAATGCAATTGGAAACATCACAAAACTGTGGGATTGGGCAAACCTTGAACAGTGCTGTTACCAAATACGACAGGAGAATTGCATCATAACTCAACAGCTGTTCAGAATGCATTTTGGTGAAAAAATAACCCTGTAAAACATCCTTGTCACTGAATATTACATGCAGAACTTGAGTATAAATCGTTTTGGTTTCTAATTTGTACATCTCTCTTTGAGCAACAACCGAGACAGATGAACGCATAGCGATAATTTGTATTTTCTGATTCTCAAGATGGCTTCATGCCATGCGACTAATGATTATTAAATCTGGACAAGTCTATTCAACTCCCTGTCTCGTATGTCAGTTTTTGTTTATCCTCAAAGATGGAACTGCACAGTACTAATTCAGAATGAATGCGATATTTAATTACTAGCAGAAAACCACAGACCAATATTTCACATTTCAATAAGGGAGGTGAGTGTGTATCTGTTCATCCTGTGTTGATTGTTTTGAGCCAGTGTAATATGCTGACAGTCTGGTTTGAGAAGGAAGTACTGTGTCGACTTGTGTCAGACCTGTCAGGAGCAGTGAGTGTAAGGTCAGCACAGCAACAGCATCTGACAGTCCTGGAACTATTGGAAACATCTTTGGAGGCCTCCCTTTGCTGCTTTTCAAGTTTTTCATCACTTCTTGATTTGACAGATGATACAATATTAATCAATTTCTTATGTCAGTCATTAAACCAGACAATCTTTAGGCTTACAATATAAGATTTTACTCATGGGCATAGAGAGCTTCTTTAGGTACCACAGCTTGTTCTGAGTCTGAAGTGACCATGTTCACTGTCTTTGGTGTTCTGTTGACTATACAAGTCATGTGGGGGAGTTTTTCTCCAGTGAGCTTTTGCAGCCAACGCTTCCAAGACAGTCCAGCCTTCTGCCTGAGCCTCACTTAGCTAAAGGTTTTCTGACATTTGGAGCACCATAGAACAGCATTATACAGTAGCATGTCTTCTACCCCCATACAGAATGCACTGTTTTCTCTTTCTCCCATGAACTACATGCTTGGATTTATGAGGCTATAATATTCATGAGGAGTAGTGAGGCAACCAGTAAGGCTGAGGTAAAGCAAGAGAGGGCTAACAACGCTATATAATATATAATGTGAACATTCACTAAAATGCAGGGACTATGAGAAGATACAACTGAAAGTGAAAGAAAACAGAACTGAGACGAGTCAGGCGGTGTAGAACAACAGAACTGTCTGACTGCATTGAACTGCATTGTATTAAATATATATATAAACTGGATGAAGGGGGAAGGGTGATCGGGTCAGTGCTTAGGGCACCAACTCTTCTCTCCACTCTCCCTCCATAGGCATCATTGGACCCCTAGGAGTCTATTAAGCACACTTCTTTACTCCCTCTTTCCTCACATTAAAGCTATAGCCGACACTATTAGCTTGGACAGTCTTAAATAATACATCCTCGCCTCTGGACCTACCTTAATGCAAGTCTCAAACCATTTTACTCAAGCACTGTTATTCAAAATGGCACTCGCACATTTGAGCCATCTTTGCTACAGGTGCATGGGAACAAATGAGAGAAAAATAAGAAACTCGCACTGCTCTTACTAGTATCATGGTTTTTTATTAAGCTTCACGTATCGGCCTCAAGGCCTTCGTCAGAGCTTTTGTGAGTGTTTTTAATTAGCACCCTTATGTAGACATTGCTTCACCCACATCCGTTCTATGCATCGAATGGGGTTGGTGTCGAGGAAAAATAAACATGAGTTACAAAATATAAAACTGTGCATTTCATAAATATTCGAATAAAGTGTCTACACAAAGTGTATTAAACACATCTAAAAAACACACTTTATTCGAATATTTATGAAATACACATTGTAACATGTTAATTTTTTCTTGACTCCAACCCCATTCGATGCATTGAATGGATGTGGGTGGAGCAATGTCTACATAAGGGTGCAAATTAAAAACACTCAAAAGCTCTGACGAAGGCCTTGAGGCCGATACGTGAAGCTTAATATAAGACCAGTGATACTAGCAAGAGCAGAGTGTGGGTTTCTCTTTTCTCTCATGTTACTCAAGCACTGTTGAAATCATTTTGCCTGACAACAAGAAGTATTTGTGCTAACGGAGCTGGCTATTATTTTGTATGAACCTGGGTTGGCAGTGCCTCTGTGTAGAATTCACTGAACTAGATTAGTTTAAATTAGACCGAGTCCATATTCAGCGCATGAATTGCAAACATATGCTGCCAATTGCTTTTTATTAGTGAGACCAGTGATCAGAAAGCATATCAATTCGGAATAGTGGCCTCGCCGCTCCTTGGATTCAGCACGCATCACGGGAAATCAGTCATTTAGACAGCCATGTGTGGAATTAGCATAATGGGAGACGGAACAAAACAGGTCCCTCCACCTGTTGAAATTGGCCTTCTTAATTTCCCCTAGCTGTGAAATTGTCCTTTATGTCCACTCAAGCTTTCGATTTTGCTCTCAGACAAATTTTGTAAGCATGCATGACTAAGTCACTTTGGATAAAAGCATCTGCTGAATGGCATATATACTATCATCATCATCATCATCATCATCATCATCATCAACCAGACCAGATTGTGTTAGTACATCCGTCTTTGCACTAGCGTGTTTGATCAGCAAAAAAGACACCCTTTGTAACAACTGGGTTACATTGCAAAGTACACAGATGCGGTTCACAACTGACTGTTCATCTGACCCAATCACACGCTAAAACATTTTCAGTATGTGAATATTTTTGACAATAAAACCAAAATGAATGGAACCTTGTCAGACCATACACAGACCGTTGACAAGCCCTATTTCATGTTACATATCCACTGACCTTTAAATGGTAATATATCAACATGTCATTTTTTGTCTGTAATGACCTATGTGGACCTTCTCGCTCCATGGCCTGTAACAGAAGCCCTTCACTATTGATCAATAGCCTCATTGGGGAATGGGATTTGGAGAACATTGCAATTTACCACTGCGCATTCGTCTTCACTGACACTGCACTATAGTGATGGCTATGCCTATGGCGAACAGCGTTGACGCTCTATACAGTAGCATGCTTCAGCAACTCCCATTCCCAGTCAAACACAACAAAGTGATCGCATCAACAGCTGGACAAAATAATTCAAATGAACAAGACGTTGGACTAATATGCACTTTAAGCACTAAGCACTTTGACATGCAAATACCGGCCCAGCCTTACTCAGACATGTTAAGACCTTTGCACTATCCTGCCGACTTTTTGTAAATATTCTGTAAATATTCGTAGCTTTTCTCTGTTGTGTTCGACATTTTAATATGTATATTGTCTGTATGTTCTTTGACTGCTGAAAAATGAATTGCCTCGAGGACATAAACTTTTTCTAAATCTGAAAATGCTCTGCCCGAGGAATTGTGAGAAACTGGCATGGGTCAGATGTAAAGGCCAGATCTATCCTTTGTGAGCAGGGGGTGAAACCACACACCACAGCACACTGGAATACAGTGCCAAGGGAAGGGATCACTGCCGCTGCATCGCTTTCCAACCAAGGTGCATGAATTGAGGAGCAAAGAAGATGCCAGAAATACAGAAATATACCTGGGAGGAGAAACATGTTTTTGTTGAGTCGTGACTGGGTTGTGAAAGATAAGTTAAGTCATAAATGGTGATAAGGGAGTTCCTGGTTCAATTTACAGCAGAGGCACTGCTTCTCTTTGCAAGACAAATGACTCCAATATGTTTCCAATTTTACACACATTTCAGCTTCACCCACTATGTAATCAACCACACTGCAGGAAGTGTTGACCATCCCAAAATATTCTAATAGGCCTACTATATGATTTTTATTCAAGAGAAAATCTTAAGAATGAGGAATTGTATTTCCTGTTTACCATTGAAGTCTGAAGGAAGACCACATAGGACACAAAGGATCACATTCTCGACTCCCCTTCATTGCATCATCATTTGTCTATGGAGCTCAGAGAATTACTTATCCTCCTTCAACAATTGTTTTTCAGAGTACAGTTGAGAATTGGAGGTATAGAGTCGGTAGGAAAATGCTGTACAGGGCTACAAGAGACACAGGAGCAGGCAGTAGAGTAAAAATAGTCCCGGGACATAAATTGACCTTGCGAGTTGTGTGGCTGAGTTGGAATCTACCCGGCCTCATTTCTACAAACACATACACTACCGTTCAAAAGTTTGGCGTCACTTAGACCTGTTTTTATTGTATTACGTTAGTAATCAATAACCTGTGTGTGTTTTGGATTGTGTTATTATTTAGTTAGTTAGCAAATAAATAATTAAGCCAATGTGTGTATTGCAGATTCATCAATAAGGTTAGGGTTCTTGCAGGTTCAAGGATTATGCGACGTTCTGAATGAGACTGATAAAAGGTAATTATTTAATAAGTGACTTATCGATATATAACATATACACTACCGTTCAAAAGTTTGGGGTCACTTAGAAATGTCCTTGTTTTCGAAAGAAAAGCAATTTTTTTGTCCATTAAAATAACATAAAATTGATCAGAAATACAGTGTAGACATTGTTAATGTTGTAAATGGCTATTGTAGCTGGAAACGGCTGATTATCAGCAACCATCAGTCCTGTGTTCCAAGGGCACATTGTGTTTGCTAATCCAAGTTTATCATTTTTTTAAAGGCTAATTGATCATTAGAAAACCCTTTGGCAATTGTGTTAGCACAGCTGAAAACTGTTGTGCTGATTTAAAGAAGCAATACAACTGGCCTTCTTGAGACTAGTTGAGTATCTGGAGCATCAGCAATTGTGGGTTCGATTACAGGCTCAAAATGGCCAGAAACAAAGAACTTTCTTCTGAAACTCGTCAGTCTATTCATGTTCTGAGAAATGAAGGCTATCCCATGCGAGAAATTGCCAAGAAACTGAAGATCTCGTACAACGCTGTGTACTACTCCCTTCACAGAACAACGCAAACTGTCTCTAACCAGAATAGAAAGAGGAGTGGGAGGCCCCGGTGCACAACTGAGCAAGAGGACAAGACAGAGTGTCCAGTTTGAGAAACAGATGCGTCACAGGTCCTCAACTGGCAGCTTCATTAAATAGTACCCACAAAGCACCAGTCTCAACGTCAACAGTGAAGAGGCGACGCCGGGATGCTGATCTTCTAGGCAGAGTTGCAAAGAAAAAGCCATATCTCAGACTGGCCAATAAAAATAAATGATTAAGCTGGGCAAAAGAACACAGACACTGGACAGAGGAAGATTGGAAAAAAGTGTTATGGACAGACAAATCGAAGTTTGAGGTGTTCGGATCACAAAGAAGAACATTTGTGAGACGCAGACCAAATTAAAATATGCTGGAGGAGTGCTTGATGCCATCTGTCAAGCATAGTGGAGGCAATGTTATGGTCTGGGGGTGCTTTGGTGGTGGTAAAGTGGGAGATTTGTACAGGGTAAAATGGATCTTGAAGAAGGAAGGCTATCACTCCATTTTGCAACGCCATGCCATACCCTGTGGAAGGCGCTTGATTGGAGCCAATTTCCTCCTACAACAGGACAATGACCCAAAGCACAGCTCCAAACTACGCAATAACCATTTAGGGAAGAAGCAGTCAGCTGGTATTGTCTATAATGGAGTGGCCAGCACAGTCACCGGATCTCAACCCTATTGAGCTGTTGTGGGAGCAGCTTGACCGTACGGTACGTAAGAAGTGCCCATCAAGCCAATCCAACTTGTGGGAGGTGCTTCGGGAAGCATGGGGTGAAATCTCTTCAGATTACCTCAACAAATTGACAACTAGAATGCCAAAGGTCTGCAAGGATGTAATTGCTGCAAATGGAGGATTCTTTGGACACAATTATTATTTCAATTAAAAATCATTATTTCTAACCTTGTCAATGACTACATTTCCTATGCATTTTGCTATATTTCCTATTCAAACTAATTTCATGTATGTTTTCATGGAAAACAAGGACATTTCTAAGTGACCCCAAACTTTTGAACAAATGTTCTTCTTTGTGATCCGAACACCTCAAACTTCGATTCGTCTGTCCATAACACTTTTTTTCCAATCTTCCTCTGTCCAGTGTCTGTGTTCTTTTGCCCAGTTTAATATTTTATTTTTATTGGCTAGTCTGAGATATGGCTTTTTCTTTGCAACTCTGCCTAGAAGGTCAGCATCCCGGAGTCGCCTCTTCACTGTTGACGTTGAGACTGGTGTTTTGCGGGTACTATTTAATGAAGCTGCCAGTTGTGGACCTGTGAGGCGTCTGTTTCTCAAACTACACACTAATCTATTTGTTCTCTTGCTCAGTTGTGCACCGGGGCCTCCCACTCCTCTTTCTATTCTGGTTAGAGACAGTTTGCGTTGTTCTGTGAAGGGAGTAGTACACAGCGTTGTACGAGATCTTCAGTTTCTTGACAATTTCTTGCATGGAATAGCCTTCATTTCTCAGAACATGAATAGACTGATGAGTTTCAGAAGAAAGTTATTTGCTTCTGGCTATTTTGAGCCTGTAATCATATCCACAATTACTGATGCTCCAGATACTCAACTAGTCTCAAGAAGGCCAGTTTTATTGCTTCTTTAAATCAGCACAACAGTTTTCAGCTGTGCTAACATAATTGCCAAAGGGTTTTCTAATGATCAATTAGCCTTTTAAAATGATAAACTTGAATTAGCAAACACAACGTGCCATTGGAACACAGGACTGATGGTTGCTGATAATGGGCCTCTGTACGCCTATGTAGATATTCCATTAAAAATCTGCAGTTTCCAGCTACAATAGACATTTACAACATTAACAATGTCTACACTGTATTTCTGATCAATTTGATGTTATTTTAAATGGACAAAAAAAATGGCTTTTCTTCCGAAAACAAGGATATTTCTAAGTGACCCCAAACTTTTGAACGGTAGTGTATAGGTTATATATCGATAACAGTCACTTATTAAATAATGACCTCTTATCAGTCTCATTCTGAACGTCACATAATCCTTGAACCTGCAAGAACCCTAACCTTATTGATGAATCTGCAATACATAAATTGGCTTAATTATTTATTTGCTAACTAACTAAATAATAACACAATCCAAAACACACACAGGTTATTGATTACTAACGTAATACAATGAAAACAGGTCCCTAGTGGACTGGACTAACAATAGCATAAATGCTTGGGTAGAAGGAGGGTGAGAGTGGAAGGGAGAGAGAGATTCAAACTATCATGGTTACTTTGGAGACTACGCTCACAGTAATCATAATACTTATGCACCATAATAATGCTCATTCAGATTAGAAATGCAACATATATTTACGTGTAGCTGTCCTCGATAGTTGAGTTGAAGATGTAGGACTCTGGTTTGCCCACTAGAGATCCCAAGGTCCTTGGTAGAGTTTCTGGTCGTAGTTGTGGTTAGAATGCATACTTCAAAATGTACCAGCGGTTGTCTGAGAGGGATTTGTCTCTCCTCTCGTGTCTTTAGTGAAAGTTCTCTAGACGACTATACATGCCAGCTGCAGACTGAGATGATAAGGTCTAGTGCATTGTCTTCTTCTTCACCTCGTGTAGAGGTTGAGAGTTTCAGAGTTACTCCATTTCAAACGTGTGGACTAACATCTCACGTTTTCTGGTCTTTCTGGTCTAACCATTTTGTAACGTGTAGCTTCAGCTTCACGCTTCTTGGTCTTGTAGAAATTCAACCATTTGCAACATCCAGCTTATACCGTAGTATGCTTGGTCTTCCTTTTGTAACGTTTACCTCATGCTTCACGTCTGCTGGTCTTGTTGAGTGTCAACCATTTTAAGCCGTGGGGCTTCCTGGTCTGGTAGAAATTCAACCATTTGCAACGTTTAGCTCACACTTCATGTCTGCTGGTCTGGTGAATTTCATCACGAGGCTTTTCATGCACTCGGGGTAAAAGGGGCATTCCATCATGTTTGTGCTCATCTGGGCGTGGCCACTGACTGAGTACAAATCAATATGGAAAACAATCTCATCTAGAATGCTAAAATCACATTGTTATCTTCACAAAATTATTATTATAGTTAAATCATTCGTTTTATACAACAATTAGATGCAAACCTCATAACTGGGAAGTGTAGCCCCCCAGAGATACAGTTATGTTGTTCCACCGTCTTTAATGACATCCCAACATAGTAATGGATTTGACATGATTGTTATTTAAGTCCCCACCAACCATTTCCCACATTCTTTTAAGTAGGAATATTGTTTCATTATCCACTTTTGGATGTTGGAGTCTTGGCGGGAAGACTTCCTTTATTAACAAAGGGGTCCTTTCTCCCAATACTTCATAGCAAGGAAGAGAAAGTCTGCATGGTATTTACGACCGGTCATAAAACTGGCCCCTCGGAAAGTGGGTGTTCAATCCTTTGCCTCGCCGGCATGTTTGATCCTCAACCCATGAGGGCAAGTCATGACAGTCCCCCTCTGGTGGTTCAATCTTGGTATTATTATGCAAGTTGCAACCCACCATAAAAATGACCACAGGATGTCCTGGTTGTGGATCATTGTTGCGGTCCCCCTCTGGTGGTTTACCTTGAGAGGATCTCTGCAAGCTGCAGGCCACCACAAGAATGGCCAGGGGATGTCCTGGTTGGGGATCGCCGTTGCGGTCCCCCTCTGGTGGTTTACCCTGGTAGGCTTTCTTCCAACGGAGCAGTCCGCCACAAGAATGGGCAGCGGGCGTCCTGGTTGGACATTGCCATTCCGGACCCATCGTCCAGTCGTCCAGGCTGGTAGATCTGGGCAGTAACTTAGGTTTACTTAACTTAACAACGCACACACACACTCACAAAATACATAATTACATTTCTTTCCCAAATGAGCAGCGTTGTGGCACTAACTGATGGTTTATGGGGAACTTGTTTAAGGCTCTATCACTTCCTAAGTGTCAGAGAAAATTAAACAAAATGAATAAAAGCATAAACAAAAGAGATACAAAATATAGTTACCACAGCTTAATCATCTAATTGGACTGTATTCTATATACGTCCACGGTCTTGGCTAAATGACTCTATCATGGCATTGTCTCAAATGTCAAGTCTAGGGTTTTCCCAATTAGTGGTGTGTTGCTTAGGCTCTATCCTAAGTTGATAACTATATGATACGTCTACAGTTTGTAAGGCACTAGCTTCAGACAGTCTACAGGGATGACCTATGGACTTCTGGGGAGAAACTGTTGATTACGGTAGCTGTAGAATCAAAGGCCTCAGGGTAAATATTCAACTTTACCCAGGCTGGTGTTTTGCTCGGACCCTTAAGTGATCCTAGCATAAATCCTCATTAAATGTTCCATTGTACATGTGCGTTTATGCTTCCATAAGCGTGCATGCCTAGGGAAAGAAACCCAAGTATCCTGGTAGGCTGCAACCTGTTCAGAATAAGTCTGACATAATCAGATAATTTTCATGTCAATGCCTGGAGGTCAGTAAGAATTGGTGTCGAGGGAACCTGTAGTGGTTTTACTACAGGTCACAGTGTCTTACACCATTGTAGTGGCAATAGGTATGAAGGAGTCTATTTCATAGCTATGTTATCCACGGAGGAGCTAACCTCACAACGGAAGTACTCTATAAGCACTGAACCAGTCGTACGCGGTGTGATCATGGTTCATGACTTCTAATAACTTTCCTCCTGAATGGAGAGTTCGATTTATTAGTGGCATGTGTGTTAACCATTAGAAGAGTGTTTTGGGAGATTCCCTTCCACGTGTTGCTATCTGAGTGACTACTAACTCCTCTGTCGCTGTTGTCAAGGGCCATTTGACTTGTTAGGTCTCTAACCTTCTGACTGATTGTGGCTGGACTGACTGTTGCTGGCATTGATACTGGTACTCTTACTCAAGGGGACCAGCTATCCTACCAATTTATTCTGAAATGTTATCCTACCGGAATACATGATTAGAGCATTTTACTAGTTGCATTGTAGTTGAAACTACACATGGCAAGGAATGATTATTGTTGCCATTTGTTTTGGAGGTGGAAAGTCCACTGGAGTTCTTTTACGACCAGTATGGTACACCTCAGTGATATCTCAGATGTGTTCTAAGGTTATCCCCATTGAGGGGCTTGTCTGCTCCTCTCTGTTCTCCTGGGGAAGTTTACAACTAGATTTGTTTCCTGCTCTGGCGGTCTCGTACAGTGTTGCACGTAGACTCGACCCCCCCACTGGACTCGATGAGGCTCATCATGGGTCTGGGCTAGTATTCCCCTCCTTTGTGTTTTGGGACCCCCCCACCAGCGGTGGGTGTTGGTGTCCGAGGCACAAACGAAAAGGTCGGACCCTTTGTACGAGTTGTCAGCAGCCGCGTGGTTAGTAGATTGGCTGTAACCATTCAACCAAATCTCCTGGTGTTTGTGCTTGAAAACGCTCTGTGGCTGTCGTGGCCTGTCAGTGTGGCGACCTTTTCAGTACCTGCGAACTGAGACGAGGATATCTTTCTGCGATATGGCACAGTGTTTCACCAGTGGGAGTCATCGGGTCAGTTTCAGGACTGACGCCGTTAGTTTCATTGTAAGGGGTTTCAGTCCCCTTCAAAGCAGAAAATGTAACATCGGAAGCAGAGTACACTCTGTACGTCGATGCTTTTATTCCTGAGACGGCAGCAGTGCTTGCGGAAGTGTCCGTAGGACAAGATAAATGAATCTCAGCTACAGTATCACATGACTCCAAGGAGGAGGGAAGTGGCTCATTCACAGAGACTGCTGGCTTGAAATCATGAAAGGACTGGTCAATCAGGTTTGCTGATTGAATGTGATGAGATATCGTAATATCTCCTTGGGTCAGATGTTTCACAGAGAGAGTTGAGACATTTTTCGAAAGGGGTTCTTTTGATAGATGCTCTTTGTGAATGACTGTGTCGCAGTCAGCGGTAGGAGACGACAGTATGGTCAGTGGATACGGCACGGTTGCCTGTGACCACACTTGGTTGGTCTTCCAATCCATCAGTGGGATCAACCGATCCATCAAGTCTACTCCGAGTAGCAGGGGTTCACTTTTGAGGCTGGTAACATACACAGGGTGAACAAGCGATACGTCTTGGAAGTGTAATTTCAGCATGAGTCGCATTGTGAGAGGCGAGGTAGTCTGGGTGAAAGCTCGAAGTGAAGTATCGCATCGTTCCGTTTTCAACAAACGTTTAGCTGGGTTCAAAGCCCTTTTGAGATCATTGAACAACGTTTGAGAGATGAGCGATATTGTCGAGCCTGAATCAAGCACATGACAGGTTAAGCAGTCCTCCAGGACTGTTTCCAGGTATGGGCTGTTTGAGTCGCGTTTTGTGGTCATATTCCCCCACAAAGTGGAGTGGTCGTTCGCAACGACGTGATGTGTAATTTCTGTTCATGGTGAAAACAGATGGACTTATCGGGTTTCGAGTGGAATTGTCTCTTTGACCTTTTTCTTCGCAACGTTTGTATCAGTGACTATAGACAAAGCTTGTAGTGCTTGTGTCTTGATTGAGCGGGCCCTGGATAAGGTCTCGAATGAGAGTGGGAGTCATTTGATTGTTAACGTCCTTGCTAAGGGTGTTAATTCTGGCAGACCTGTTGTCCGGCAATTCCACATCTAGTCATAGTGACTTGTCTTTTTCCTGTTTATCAAATTCTTTCCGGTTCTTTATTTCTCTTAGCGAGTATTGGTATATGCTTCTGTCGTTATTGAACCCTTTTACACCCTTGTTACCCTTGTGCTCTGACACGTTGGGTGGATTGGGTGCAGGAACGTAGCTATCCGGTCGATTGTAGCGGTAGTCGTTTCGCTGGCGACGTATTTTACAGATATTTCGACCGTGGTGGGTATTGGTATTGTGGTTTTGTGGTAGAAACTGTTGTTGTACGTCATCTCTTGATGCTTCAATACCTGATAATGCACCCTCTAACTGGAGTGAGTGCTCCTGTTCAAACTCCAAAATCGAGATGTCAGGGCTCTTAGCTTTTTAAAGCTGTGGCAAGTTTAGCATAGTCGATTTGCACGTGTTGCTGTTGGAGACGAATTAACCTTGTCACGTGTCTATTCGAGGTTCAATTCAAAACAGTAAAGCCTGTCAGCACCCGTAGCGTTCAGGTAGCTATCCAGGGCGTCCTCTATCTGCTAGGAACGTCTCAGTGTCGTTTGGCTTACCTGGAACAGGGTCAAAGGTGCGAATGTTTTTGACGAGTTTGTCAAGGCATTCCGTGCCAAGTGCGCGGGGAGGGTTGGCTTCATCCTGTGGGGAATTGTGGGCCGAAAGGCCAAGAGGAGAAGCGAAGCTTTGGCTTTGTTGGCGAGGAGGCGCCATATTACCCTGTACAGAATGGCCAAGAGGGGAAGACTGAAGGACATCTGCGAGAGGCAAAGTCTGAAACCTTCTGTCATCTTCACTCCTTTGTGTACCGAGCTCCGGTTGCGAGCTTGGTTGCTTAACTGGGTAGTCACGCTGTAGCACGTGACTGTTCTGGAATTCCTCCAGATGGTACCTAAGGGTGGTATTCTGCTGCATAGCAGAGTCCACTTGGGCGCTTAGAGTACTTATTTCAGACATGTAAGTGTCGCACTTGCTCCGTTCGGCCTCATACTTATCTGACATGGTTTGCAGGTAGAGTTCTTGAGTACGAAGCGAGAGATTCAGTGATGAGATTTCCTCCGCTTGCTTAGAAATCAATATTTCCATCTTCACCTGAATTCTCACATCATTCATTTGGTCAGCGACTTCAATGAGTTTCGCTGATTTGTCATCCAACTTGGTCATTGTGTTCATTAACTGATCGTCTTTGGTGTGCAGCATTTGGACTAGAACATTATTGCTTTGGGTAACGTTCATCAAAACAGCATGTAGGTTATCAAATTGTTTGTAGATAACTCGTCAGATTTATATAGTTTGGCGTGGACTTCGTCGTATATAGTTTTGGCTAAATCGAGTTGTTCCTGTAGAAGACGATTTTGTTCCTGTAGAAGACGATTTTGTTGAAGAGTTTGTGCTCGTTCGTCATCATACAATTTAAAAAGAATTACAAAAATGTAAGTTTTCAAACGCAGTTCCTTGGTTAACAGAATGTTTTCCCTCATCTGCTTTTGTCATTCATTTCTCGGTTCTCTCCACCTGTCCCTTCATATCAACCATTTCTTGCTCGTGCTTCAGCTGTGCACTGCGGTATTGGACCGATGCCAATCTCTGATGGTGATACATCGATGGTTGATTTTGGAGGGCCTTTGTTGCAATTTCTGCTGTTTTTCCACTAATGGCATAGTTAGGGTTGGTATCGCTGCAGAGGTCAGCGATCCATCCTTTTATGGGTGAGGGTTCACTAATTAGCAGGGGAGTGGGGACCACCCCCTCTGATAGCTTGCACATTATTTTATTTTTTTAATGGGGGGTTCTCCAAAGTTTGGATTTTGAGTAGTTGGAAGCTGCAAAAACGATTTTAATCTATACATTTTGATAAATAATTAATGAACCATCAATACTGCATCCGTAATGTGAATGAATTAGCAAAAGCAAATTGAGTTGATTAATCAATGATAATGATTAATCACACATGTATAGGCTATCTGGGAATTAAACTTTAATTAACCTGAAAAGCGTTGCTTTATCTAGGTTAATATGGAAAGTTTAAAATGTCTCCTTTGTTGAACAAAATCAATTTGGATCTTATCCAAATGATCAACCTGAAAAGGTATGTTCGGCAATTTAACTTACTCAATTAAATGAGACAATGATATCCAGTCAGTTGAGATTGGTTGGATTATCATAAGTGTAACCAGTAGTTCAAATGTGAAGCCACGTGGGATTCCCGTGAAGGCGGAACTTCCATCAATACTGGTTCAGTACTGTGGGGGTAGGCTCCAATGAGCTTGCAAAAGCAAATTGAATTGATTAATCAATGTTAATGATATAGGCTATCTGGGTATTAAACTTTAATTAACCTGAAAAGCGTTGCTTTATCTAGATTAATATGGAAAAGTTTAAAATGTCTCATTAGTTGGAAGAACCTGAAAAGTTATGTTCGGCAATTTAACTTATTCAATTGAATGAGACAACGATATCCAATCAGTTGAGATTGGCCCGTAGTTACACACTATAAGAACATGTTTTGCTCTCACATTTTTCCAAAAAACGTACTTGCGATTCTTCACCACTAGGGGTCACTGATCGCAGAAAGCTGAACTCGAACGGGAGTACAGAGGTGTGGGACTTCCGTCGGCCAAGACAGGGATTTCAACGTGACACAGGAAAAACAAAATGGGTGCTCTCCCTTTGTTAGCTTAGCATCTAGTGCACAGCTAACCTTTCTTATACTTGTTTTAAGCACACAACAGTATCCCATACACTATGGGAAGGGTTTACTAGTGACGTCTCACATTCAAACCCATTCGGCATTCTCTTTGCTAGCACTATATTACCGGAATGCGTGGTAACATAAGAGATACACCTGTGGCCTACCCACGCTACCGAAGCACGATAGGCAGATGGATAATAACTCTGGCCCGGTCAATTAATATATCTATCCAAATTTCTATCATTGTTAGCCCTATGTCCACGCTCTAAAAAATAATACTGACCAAGTCAACTCACTCCTGAGACGCAGGAGACAGATGAAATAGTACCCATTTGGCCCAACCGCACAATATATGAGAATACCTAAAAATCGTCTGGACCAATAGGTCCTAGCTCGTAGCATTCAGTAATTCACTGACACACACACACACACACACACACACACACACACACACATGACTTTTCGTCAGATATACAACACCGGAGGCAACCTCTAGTATCTTGTTCAAATGGAAACACACATACAGTTGAAGTCGGAAATTTACATACACCTTAGCCAAATACATTTAAACTCAGTTTTTCACAATTCCTGACATTTAATCCTAGTAAAAATTCCCTGTCTTCGGTCAGTTAGGACACCATTTTATTTTAAGAATGTGAAATGTCAGAATAATCGTAGAGAGAATTATTTATTTAATCACATTCCCAGTGGGTCAGAAGTTTACATACACTCAATTAGTATTTGGTAGCATTGCCTTTAAATTGTTTAACTTGGGTCAAACATCTCGGGTAGCCTTCCACAAGCTTCCCACAATAAGTTGGGTGAATTTTGGCCCATTCCTCCTGACAGAGCTGGTGTAACTGAGTCAGGTTTGTAGGCCTCTTTGCTCGCACACACTTTTTCAGTTCTGCCCACACATTTTCTATAGGATTGAGGTCAGGGCTTTGTGATGGCCACTCCAATACCTTGACTTTGTTGTCCTTATGCCATTTTGCCACAACTTTGGAAGTATGCTTGGGGTCATTGTCCATTTGGAAGACCCATTTGCGACCAAGCTTTAACTTCCTGACTGATGTTTTGAGATGTTGCTTCAATATATCCACATCATTTTCCTTCCTCATGATGCCATCTATTTTGTGAAGTGCACCAGTCCCTCATGCAGCAAAGCACCCCCACAGCATGATGCTGCCACCCCAGTGCTTCACGGTTGGGATGGTGTTCTTCGGCTTGCAAGTCCCCCTTTTTCCTCCAAACATAACGCTGGTCATTATGGCCAAACAGTTCCATTCATCAGACCAGAGGACATTTCTCCAAAAAGTACGATCTTTGTCCCCATGTGCGGTTGAAAACCACTGTATGGCTTTTTATGGCGGTTTTGGAGCAGTGGCTTTTTCCTTGATGAGCGGCCTTTCATGTTATGTCGATTTAGGAGTCGTTTTACTGTGGATATAGATACTTTTGTACCCGTTTCCTCCAGCATCTTCACAAGGTCCTTTGCTGTTGTTCTGGGATTGATTTGCACTTTTTCGCACCAAAGTACGTTCATCTCTAGGAGACAGAAGGCGTCTCCTTCCTGAGCGGTATGACGGCTGCGTGGTCCCATGGTGTTTATACTTGCGTACTATTGTTTGTACAGATGAACGTGGTACCTTCAGATGTTTGGAAATTGCTCCCAAGGATGAACCAGACTTTTTTTCTGAAGTCTTGGCTGATTTCTTTTGATTTTCCCATGATGTCAAGCAAAGAGCCACTGAGTTTGAAGGTAGGCCTTGAAATACATCCACAGGTACACCTCCAAATGACTCAAATGATGTCAATTAGCCTATCAGAAGCTTCTAAAGCCATGACATCATTTTCTGGAATTTTCCAAGCGGTTTAAAGGCATGGTCAACTTAGTGTATGTAAACATCTGACCCACTGGAATTGTGATACAATTAATTATAAAAGTGAAATAACTGTCTGTAAACATTTGTTGGAAAAATTACTTGTGTCATGCACAAAGTAGATGTCCTAACCGACTTGCCAAAATTATAGTTTGTTAACAAGAAATTTGTGGAGTGGTTGAAAAACTAGTTTTAATGACTCCAACCTAAGTGTATGTAAACTTCAGATTTCAACTGTACCTCAACAAATCCTGCCTACGGCTCTACTGGTGTATAACGTAACCTGGGTGTATAACGTAATGTGCTGCACAATTCATATAAATTCAACAATAAGGCCTCATTCCATCTTAGATTCCTCACACGGGGGCTCCAATATGTCGTGACGTGACTTTCATTAATGTGATGACTATTATTGATCCAATAATTACCTACTATGTTTAATTGTTACTAGATTAAATTAATCATGTCACAATTAACTCATTGGGAATTTGGGGCACCACGGGAAAAGTTGTTTAACGAGTTACCGTTTCCCGAATTAACTCAAGATATCTAGATATTTCTTATCATTTCACAGTCACTTATTAAATAATTACCTCTTATCAGTCTCATTCTGAACGTCACATATTCCTTGAACCTGCAAGAACCCTAACCTCATTGATGAATCAGCAATACACAAATTGGCTTAATTATTTATTTACTAACTAAATAAATAATAACACAATACAAACACACAAACAGGTTATTGATTACTAACGTAACATAATGAAAACAGGTCCCTAGTGGACTGGACTAACAATAGCATGAATGCTTGGGTAGAAGGAGGGTCAGAGTGGAAGGGGGAGAGAGATTTAAACTATCGTGGTTACTTTAGAAACTACGCTCACAGTAATCATAATATTTATGCACCCTAATAACGCTCATTCGCATTAGAAATGCAACATGTAATTACGTGTAGCTGTCCTTGATAGTTGAGTTGATGATGTAGGACTCTGGTTTGCTCACCAGAGATCCCAATGTCCTTGGTAGAGTTTCTGGTCGTAGTTGTGGTTAGAATGCATACTTCAAAATGTACCAGCGGTTGTCTGAGAGGGATTGTCCTCTCCTCTCGTGTCTTTAGTGAAAGTTCTCTAGATGACTATACATGCCAGCTGCAGACTGAAATGATAAGGTCTAGTGCATTGTCTTCTTCTTCACCTCATGTAGAGGTTGAGAGTTTCAGAGTTACTCCATTTCAAACGTGTGGACTAACGGCTCACGTTTTCTGGTCTTTCTGGTCTAACCATTTTGTAACGTGTAGCTTCAGCTTCACGCTTCTTGGTCTTGTAGAAATTCAACCATTTGCAACATCCAGCTTTTACCGTAGTATGCTTGGTCTTCCTTTTGTAACGTTTACCTCATGCTTCACGTCTGCTGGTCTTGTAGAGTGTCAACCATTTTAAGCCGTGGGGCTTCCTGGTCTGGTAGAAATTCAATCATTTGCAATGTTTACCTCACGCTTCACGTCTGCTGGTCTTCCTTTGGTAATGGAGTTGTAGTTTTAAACCATTTTGTAACGTTTAGCTCACGCTTCACGTCTGCTGGTCTGAGGTGAATTTCGTCACGAGGCTTTTTATGCACTCGGGGTAAAAGGGGCGTTCCATCGTGTTTGTGCTCATCTGGGCGTGGCCACTGAGAACAAATCAATATGGAAAACAATCTCATCTAGAATGCTAAAATCACATTGTTATCTTCACAAAAGTATTATTATACTTAAATCATTCGTTTTATACAACAATTTGATGCAAACCTCATAACTGGGAAGTGTAGCCCCCCAGAGATACAGTTATGCTGTTCCACCGTCTTTAAATGACATCACAACATAGTAACGAACTTGACATGATTGTTCTTTAAGTCCCCACCAACCATTTCCCACATTATTTTAAGTAGGAATATTGTTTCTTTATCCACTTTTGGATGTTGGAGTCTTGGCAGGAAGACTTCCTTTGTTAACAAAGGGGTCCTTTCTCCCAATACTTCATAGCAAGGAAGAGAAAGTCTGCACGGTATTTAGGACCGGTCATAAAACTGGCCCCTCGGAAAGGGGGTGTTCAAACCAGAGTCATGACACATAGCATATCGTTTTTTTCTTTCTTATTGGTCTCTCTTCCATCTCCACCTCTTCACTGAACTATTAACATTCATTACTGTGTTTATGCTAAGTATTTTTTAAATAACAAAATATAAAATTGTTTAGTGCACAACACATTGTTTGTGTGCAAAATTAGCTTCATGGAAACACTGTATATTTAGCTATCTTATTGCAAGCTCTGGGGTATAATGATTTAAACTAATCCATGCTGCTAACCCACTAAGAAGTCAATCGCCGCTTCCGACGCTCATGCTCTCTAGTTTGTAATGCAATCTTTAATCTTGCGGGAGTGAGTCTCGACATCTCTAGAGGCCCAACAGAAACGATGTCTCCAAACTTAGCGTCTCCAGACTGACCTGGATACAATAGGCCTGCACTCTTGATGGTAGAGCTACTTCTGGTCTGATGGTAGAGCTACATCTGGTCTGATGGTAGTACATCTGGTCTGATGACCCAGTGCAGTTTTAGCTGATCTACTCCTCTAGTTTCAGTCTTGCAACTTCCATATTTCTTCACACCGAAACCTTCATATTACATATTGACTGTTCTCCTCTCTAATGTGATGCTGCTATCAGCTAGGTGTCTGGATGTTACACGAGTAGAAATGAGAGAAGCTTTATCACGTTGGGTCTCTTCAACTCTTAATTGCTACATCTGCTGTCACTTTCAACCGTCTCACTGAGTGCCGACTCGCAAAAACCCAGCAGTTGATTCTTCTGTTATTAATAACATGGCTGTTGTTTTTGTTGCCTCTTTTCAGCATTCGTCTAAGTAACTAACTGATTAGGCAGAATACAGTTTAATATGCGCATACATACTCAAAATGTCACCCACTAAAAGGATTTACATATGGAGAAATTCACACAATGAGCCCAATATAGTTGTTTTTCTGTGGTATCTTGTCAAAGCATTGGTATAAGGTCTTTAGCACTGCCTTTAAAAATAGCTGTTACTAGACTGAAATACTCAAAGTGCTAGACGTAATCACGCTACTGAAGGCCCACTGTACAGTGAATGGCACTGTTTGCATTGTTCTGCTCAGGACCTGAAGGACTTGATGAATTCTGTTAACACCTGCAATACTTCAACATCCTCCTTGTCGTCTTAAAAACGGCAATTACTCATAATAATGTTGACAAGCGGATTGAACTCTACCCTGTTGATCCCACTTCTACCCTACAGCAGGGTTTAAGGGCTTCTAGCAGGTGTCCGTCCCAAATTCCACCATACTATTCCCTATACAGTGCACTACTTTTGACCAGAGCCCTATGGGATTAGGCTTCTATTTCGGACACACATACAGTCAGCTCTGCTGAGCCCTCAGTCTCCAGATATCTCCTGTCTCTCCCATCCTCCCTGTATTCAACACACTTTCCCACACGTCCCAGATCTGATATCAGCACGGATTGCCTCCTGTCAGTCTCACTGCAACACGGATCTCTGATAGAGACAGTGATTGTGCTGGCTGTGAAATAGGTATTTGATGTGTCTGTTTAGGGCTGGAGATACGGCAGGAGTACAGCGGTTGATGTGTCTGTTTAGGGCTGGAGATACGGCAGGAGTACAGCGGTTGATGTGTCTGTTTAGGGCTGGAGATACGGCAAGAGCAGCTCTATAGACACTAGGGCTGTCCCCGACTAAAAACGTGACTTTTTCTATATATTGACACATCCTATGTGTTTTAATCAAATCAACTATATTTCACTGAGCTCGTCTGATGCTTTAAGCACACGGTTTGATTAAATAATTAAGACACACAAATGACTAGTGGGAGTCCGAACAGCAATTGATTTGATTGTGCCAGGCGGGCTCAGACTTGCTGCGTTTTCTCGCTCTCCTCCCTGCTGCAGCGACCACCACAGAACATCAAAGTGCTTATCGCGCTGAAGCTGCAACATAATTACAGCCATTTCTGACTGAAAAGTTCTGCTACCGAAATCCCTCATTTGTTTAGGAAAAACATTCCCTATTCCCTCAACCCTTGCTCTCTTTAAGTGACACATGTATGCATCGCATGCACGTGACCAAAGACCTATTGGCACGGAACTAGTATTACTAGAGAACGTTGGTTATGTAATTATTACTCCAGAATGTCTGTTATTCCAGAGAACTATTCGGACGGGATTAGTTTTTTTCCAAACTGTCCCCTGTAATTCTTTATTTTCTTCCAATAAATTGACAGTTATGACAGAAACCTGGAGGTTTTTCTTCTAGGCGTGAAGATACATTATTTCAACATGTCCAGGTGATAGGGCCACACTGATAACTCCAGCTTGGCTCCCAAGTTTCTAAACCACACCAAACCACATTTCCTATAGTGTAGCCATAATATTTGAATTGAGGAAGTCTGATCATAATCAGTGGTGACCCGTCATTCAGGGCAGGTGGGGCAGAACCCCACCTGTTTTGAGTCCCACCTGTTAAACTATATAAAATAAAATAAAATGCATTAATACGTGTCACATATCACTTTGCAAACAACATAAAAAATAAATAAATAGTTAATTGAGTTAATAAAGCTGCATACAAACATGATCTCTTTCTTGCTTTCTTGAGTAAGGCAGCTCCAAAATGCAGGCGTTTCAGCCTAGCTCAGCGCTTTCTGTGGTGGTGGGGCAGCCAGCGGAAAATACAGAGCGTAGAGGTTGGTAATGTTATCTAGTTGCGCCGTGATTGGCTCAGTGTTCTGTCACTCATGGGGACACTACGTCACCGCAAAATCTACGGGGAGAGCTTAAATATTCAAGCCCCTTGGGTCCTGCCATAGATTTACATTAGAAGTCCCCATCCAAGAAGGCTCAAGGTCATTGGCCACAGATAAAAGGACGCCAAATCATGTTATATCTACCGTAGCTTTGATTGGACTGATCATGTCAACATCATACTTTCAAAATCTTAGCTAGCAAGCTAGACAAGCAGTCATCATCATGAATCAAGTCGACAATCTACTGGCAAATCCTTTTCAAGGATTTTCATATGAAGAGAAATTATAGATAAAACGTATCGGTGCTCATCGGCCAAACATTACACAACAAGTTGGAAATTGCTAATTCAACAATGACTGGTTTGGAAGGAATCAGTGGCTAACTGCAAGCGTTGCAAAGCAATCACCAGCCTGCTATTCAGTGGAGAGGGTGTGTGGTCCAAGTCTGGGTATAAGGGTCTCTTTTCCAAGCTTAAAAGGATAAAAACATTCACATGCAACACCATGGGCCAGAAAAGGTTGAATACATTGGCCATGCTGTCAATCCAGCATGACTTCTGCCGCATTCAAAACAGCTGAAATTCGGAACTGGGAAATCTCAGACTTCAGTGAGTTCAAGACAACTGGGAACTCTGAAAAAAACTAGCTCCAAGTCTGGAACTCGGGCCTCTTTCTAGAGCTCCGACATGAAGTTCACTGACGTCATGATTCAACCTAGTTTTTTTCCAAATTTCCAGCTGTCTTGAAAGAACCATAAATCCAGAGAACGCCAGACTTTGATGACAAAGTTTGATGACAAAATTTGCCCACAAGAAGGACCGCCGCGCCACCTTCCTGTTCAAGTGAGCACAGCACAACAAGGTGAGTCCAAAAATGTATTGTATGCTGCTGCATAAATGATGTAATATGCCAGGGAGATATGTATACTGTAGCTAAGAAAGTAATACTAAGTGCATGTTGTGTAGTAAGCTGTTAGTAGCCCATGTGCCTCTGCCTAATAATTTGGTCCCTTTTCACCTTATAACTTAGCCTACTGTTCTGACTTGGTGGTGCACATGTAGCCTATAGCCTGTTTAAGAGAAATGTCATCATCGAATATTGTAAGAGCTTTCATTGTCTGCTTATATGCCCCCTTTATTTATCCTACGGTTCTGACTTGGTGTACAGGGAGAACACTGAAAGAACGGCCCATGTTCTGAATTCTGTCGCTGCACATTTCAAAAGTGATTAACAAAAAGTTATGAACTATGTCCGTCTTAGCTCGCTCATTAATGTCTTAATCGAAATTACGGATTGCCTCTTATCCGCTCATCGTTCCCTTATGCCATAGTTTGTACATCTCAATTGTCAGTAGGAATTACATTTGTTGAAGCAAGTCAGCCATATCAGCTCTGTTTTTTAAAAAGGCAGTAAATGAGGCTGAATGAACTGTTTCACTGCCAGACAAGGCTCCGCTGATAGCCAGGTGTAGCGGTGGTAAGGATTCACACAAAGCTCTGCTGTTGGGACAGCTTTATGTAGGCCCTAACAGTTTGTGGGCACCGTTTGTCACTGTTATAGTGCAATGAATATATTGTTTAGTGTTGTGTAGTGGCTTTGCTGGCTTTGCCCCACCAAGATTTACATGCTAAAATCGCCACTGATCATAATCATTAGGATATTGTAGCGATTCACAGTACGTCCTAAATGCCCCACAGCCTTCAGATGTGAGCTAAACTGTACAATTGCACTTGAGATGCATTTTAAGGCTATGGATGAGAAAGTTAACTTATCATTTCCATACGTTTAGGTCAGTTGTATGTTGCTGCTTTGCGATCTATTAATAGCAAGGTTGCATTAAATAGGCTCAGAATTTTTTACTGATGCATTTGGGGATATTCAATTCATAGGTACAAAACATAACCAAAAGCATTCACTGTGAAAGTTGATAGGCTACATGTAGGCCATTCATATATAGTTTATGCGCAGCACTTCGTTCAATTTATCAAATCAGTTATTGTTTTCTTGCGCAAACAGCGAGCAACACCTTTCAAACTCAGACATTTCTCTCAAAACACAGGGATGTCGATTCGGACGGGACTAGTATTATCAGAGGACATTGGAGTTCGCCAAAAAGCAGTAGGTTATTCTGGCTTGAATTGTTACTCTTCTGCCATGTAAAAATTACTGCCATGGCAGATTCGGACGGGACTAAAATTACAGATGTGGCGTTTTGTTCTTGTGCACATAATTACATTACCCGACCTCCCCAGTAAAACTAATCCCGTCCTAATAGGGCACAATAGGACCTATAGCCAGGACTTTACCGTTCTGCCGAGACCAAAAAATGCTGCACCCTGCATTATAGTCCCAGTAAGCGAATTGACGTTGAAAAGACGTCTAAAAGACGTATTTTCCAGACGTTGGAAGTTGGGTTCAATTTAGGTTCTGAATGAAAGGTTAAAAGGTATTTTCTGCATGTTTAAAATATATATTTTCCAGGATGCTAAGGCGGCATATTTTCTGGACTTTGAAATCAGGTTAATTTTCGGATCTGAATGAAAGTTGAAAATACTTATTTTCCTGATGTTGAAATTAAGTATTTTGGGCGGATGTTGAAAGGAGGCGCAACTTTGGTTCTGAATGAAGGTTGAAAATAAGTAATTTATAGACGTCTATGTTTGGACCAAATCAAGGCTGGTTCAGACCGGACCAAATCTGAACCAAACGTAGACGTCTATGATTGATATTTGGTCCGGTCCGGACCAAATCTGAACCAATGTCCATGGATGTGGAAATCAAGGCCGGTCCGGAACTGCACCAAAAAAAGATGTCCAAAAGACATTGGCTCGTGCTTACTAGGGTGTAGCCTACCATGTCCGCCCCCAATGGAATTGTATGAATGCCCATCCATGTGGTAGGCCCACCATTTGTAAATTAGGCTATTGCATTGGCTTTATTAGTCCCGATTCCTGTGACTAATCAATTTGGCTATTTAAGCTCTGAATATCAGCTACCCAACTTTATCAGGAGTCATCTCGAGCATTTGCAATGCGTTTACACAGCGGGAAATATTATTTTCAAAAAAATGTACGGATTCAAACTTGAAACCACTGATCATGACAATGGGGTGAAACTCCTGGCCAACAGTTGTGATTGTCCAATCCATATTGTCCATTTTTCTTTGACCTGACCTGTTTTAAGGATATGTTGCTTTGTTAACATGACAGCTCTTATTTGTTTTTGATTGAGCACCATTTAGGTTAGGCTATTTGATCGGAGAAACCTGATGTAAAAAGTAAAAAAGTAAAAAGTGTCTCATTATTACATTGTCATACATTTTATCTCCAGAAAAGGCCACATGCTCTTTCTACCATATCCTATATCTGCTACATGATTTATGTTAGATTCTTTTTTTGACAGAACGTTGGTGGAGCGCTGCAGAGATGCGTCTCTCCAACAGCACCCCGGAGAGGCGCGCTGGGAATGGACAAGCTAAATATTTTGGCCCCCTGCCTTTGACAAAGTGGGCACTGCTTATTAAAGGGCAGCATCAGAGCTCACCTAAAAAGCCCATATGCCACTGGTTGAGAGAATTTGTCATTGTGTTCAGGCAGAATTATGTGAGGTTTTATGTGTTGTTGTTGGTGGTGTGTCTCGGTCAGTTTAGCTCAGAAAATGCCTCCCTCATCAATCTGCTGCCATAGGCGGCTGCCTAATCCTGCCTAATGAGCGGGCCGGCTCCATCCTGCCTAATGTGCGGGCCGGCTCCATCCTGCCTAATGAGCGGGCCGGCTCCATCCTGCCTAATGAGCGGGCAGGCAGTGCCTATAGCATATCATATCATATATATATATATATATATTTTTTTTTTACATTTTAGTAATTTAGCAGACGCTCTTACCCAGAGCGACTTACAGTTAGTGAGTGCATACATTTTCATAATCACATCAATCAATTGGTTTTAACAAACTCTGAACACCGTAACACGGGACAGCAAAATGGATGCAGAGGAAGAGACAAATACATTCGAAAGGGGGGAATAAACTCAGCAAAAAAAGAAACGTTCTCTCACTGTCAACTGTGTTTATTTTCAGAAACTTAACATGTGTAAATATTTGTATGAACATAACAAATCAAAAGTAAGTCAGTATCTGGTGTGGCCAACCGCTGCATTAAGTACTGCAGTGCATCTCATCCTCACCAGATTTGCCAGTTCTTGCTGTGAGATGTTACCCCACTCTTCCACCAAGGCACCTGCAAGTTCCCGGACATTTCTGGGGCGATTGGCCCTAGCCTTCACCCTCCGATCCAACAGGTCCCAGACGTGCTCAATGGGATTGAGATCCGGGCTCTTCGCTGGCCATGGCAGAACACTGACATTCCTGTCTTGCAGGAAATCACGCACAGAACGAGTCCAGCCTCTCTCAGCCTATTGCGGACAGTCTGAGCACTGATGGAGGGATTGTGCGTTCCTGGTGTAACTCGGGCAGTTGTTGCCATCCTGTACCTGTCCCGCAGGTGTGATGTTCGGATGTACCGATCCTGTGCAGGTGTTGTTACACGTGGTCTGCCACTGCGAGGACGATCAGCTGTCCGTCCTGTCTCACTGTAGCGCTGTCTTAGGCATCTCACAGTACAGACATTGCAATTTATTGCCCTGGCCACATCTGCAGTCCTCATGCCTCCTTGCAGCATACCTAAGGCACGTTCACGCAGATGAGCAGGGACCCTGGGCATCTTTCTTTTGATGTTTCTCAGAGTCAGTAGAAAGGCCTCTTTAGTGTCCTAAGTTTTCATAACTGTGACCTTAATTGCCTACCGTCTGTAAGCTGTTAGCGTCTTAACGACTGTTCCACAGGTGCATGTTCATTAAATTGTTTATGGTTCATTGAACAAGCATGGGAAACAGTGTTTAAACCCTTTACAATGAAGATCTGTGAAGTTATTTGGATTTTTACGAATTATCTTTGAAAGCCAGGGTCCTGAAAAAGGAACGTTTCTTTTTTTGCTGAGTTTTTTTATAGGTTGCTCAGGAAGGGAAAGTCAGATGTATGGAATAAATGTGACTAGTTGTGGAAAATACTGGAGATCAAGCAAAATAAGGTAAGGCGCAAGCGCTGCGTGCATATTATGTGTGCCAAACAGGTGCTGTGTAGATTACAATATAATTTTTCTGACCGTTTGGAACTATGTAATCACTAAATAAAGTATAAGCCTACTAGAGAGTCTGTTGTAAAGTTTTTTTTGCTAAGTCTTTATTACAGCAAAGACAAAAAATTGTCGCTATTTATTTATGAATGCACTTTCCGAAATGGAGCAGTTTATTTATTGTTTAAGGTAATTATTCAAGGTTTGCTTTATTTTATTTTAAAACTAAAATGCTTGATTGCATTTCAAATCATGAATGACTCGTATGCTGTGTGATGACATGAACGAATTAATGATTGATTGATATAGTAGCCTATAGAAGTATTGAAATATAATAAGTTACGGTTTTAAGACTAAACAGGATGTGCTCTTTGGCCTACAGCTCGATGGTGGTTATACAAGGCTACTATACTAAGCCTACTAATGATAATGACATTACTTATTATAATGATTAACATAATAATAGTAATAATAATAAGGAGATAAAGAAAAAGGAGCGTTATTATTATTATTATTATAAAAATATTTTTTCAGACAATTTCGAACAGTGTAAACACTACATAAATAATACCAAAGAGGCTGTTGTAACTGAAAAAAAAGGGTAAAGCCTTTATTACAGCTAAGCAAAGCTAAAAAAAACAGCCACATTTGTGAAGTTGTTTACTTGACATGTCGTTACGTGAGGCTTGGTGCTCACCTCACGGAATCAGTAGGTTATTAAACAAACACTCAAACAGGCAACAGAAGCAAGATCTGTCTTATTTTTGTAGATATATTGATGATTTATAAAGCCAGGCAGATTTAACAGTTAGGCTATTGATTATAGACCTAATTAAGTTCAGGTTTCCTCTCTCCTCACCTTTCTAAGACAATAAGGCAAGGGCTGTTTTCTCATCTCCTCATTCTGCTGCTACCTCCGCAGCATTGTTCTCAACACCAATATGCTGGTTAACTTTGCTATGCACATAGCAACATGATCTAGGAAAAGGCCCCAATTCAACAGCGCACTGATGTGTTTCAGAACCGTAAACAGCGACCACTATCCAACGAGGGAGAAAGCGCATTTGTTATGAAATAATATTATTGTATTAGTGTTGCACCATTGTTCTTATGTAATATAACCATATACAATTTCAGTAGCACATGACTTAGACTGATGGACTGTGCCATCCCCACGGCCTCCACAATGGATCAGTCCACTCAGACAGGTGCCAATCAGACAGGTGTCTTGTACACCACTATTTTATTTTACTACTGCTCGACTAAAGAAATCTCCGTCGACCAACAGCCTATCGACCAAACAAACGACTAAATGGGGTCAGCCCTAATAGACACACACTTTAGTCAACTAGTAGTCGGATACAAAGCTTAGGGATCACACACACCTTAGTCCTGGTATATTTATGGTGCTGCTGTATACTCCATACTAACTTAGTGAACTTGTGGTTAGTGTCCGCCCTGAGATTGGAGTGTTGGGGTTTCGATCCCCAGTCCAGTCATACCAAAGACTGTAAAAATGAGACCTGATGCATCTGCTTGGCACTCAGCATTAAGGAAATTAATTGGGGGTAATGCCCTTCAATAGACAAGCGGCCTGTCCAGGGGGTGGACAGTTCCTTGACTTTTTCCACTTTGTGACGTTCAGCCTTATTCTAAAATGGATATAAAAAATTAAATAAATCCTCAGCAATCTACACACAATACCCTATAATGACAAAGCGAAAATAGTTTTTTAGACATTTTTGCAAATGTTTAAAAAATAAAAAACAGAAATATCTTATTTACATAAGTATTCAGAACCCTTGCTACGAGACTCGAAATTGAGCTTAGGTGCATCCTGCTTCCATTGATCATCCTTGAGATGTTTCTACAACTTGATTGGAGTCCACCTGTGGTAAATTCAACTGATTGGACATGATTTGGAAAAGCACACACCTGTCCATATAAGGTTCCACAGTTGACAGTGCATGTCAGAGCAAAAACCAAGCCATAATGTTGAAGGAATTGTCCGTAGAGCTCAGAGACAGGATTATGTTGAGGCACAGATCTGGGGAAGGGTACCAAAACATTTCTGCAGCATTGAAGGTCCCCAAGAACACAGTGGGCTCAATCATTCTTAAATGGAAGAAGTTTGGAACCACCAAGACTCTTCCTAGAGCTGGCCGCCCGGCCAACCTGAGCAATCGGGGGAGAAGGGCCTTAGTCAGGGAGGTGACCAAGAACCAGATGGTCACTCTGACAGAGCTCTAGAGTTCCTCTGTGGAGATGGGAGAACCTTCCAGAAGGATAACCATCTCTGCAGCACTCCACCAATCAGGTCTTTATGGTAGTGGCCAGACGGAAGCCACTCCTCAGTAAAAAGGCACATGACAGCCCGCTTGGAGTTTGCCAAAGGGAACCTAAAGACTCTCAGACCATGAGGAACAAGAATCTCTGGTCTGATGAAAACAAGATTTAACTTTTTGGCCTGAATGCCAAGTGTCACGTCTGGTGGAAACCTGGCACCATCCCTACGGTGAAGCATGGTGGTGGCAGCATCATGCTGTGGGGATGTTTTTCACCGGCAGGGACTGGGAGACTAGTCAGGATCGAGGCAAAAGATGAACGGAGCAAAGTACAGAGAGATCCTTCATGAAAACCTGCTCCAGAGCGCTCAGGACCGCAGACTGGGGCGAAGGTTCACCTTTCAACAGGACAACGACCCGAAGCACACAGCCAAGACATTGCAGGAGTGGCTTCGGGACAAGTCTCTGAATGTCCTTGAGTGGCCCAGCCAGAGCCTGGACTTGAACCCGATCGAACATCTCTGTTGAGACCTGATAATAGCTGTGCAGCGACGCTCCACATACAACCTGACAGAGCTTGAGAGGATCTGCAGAGAAGAATGGGAGAAACTCCCCAAATACAGGTGTGCCAAGCTTGTAGCGTCATACCCAAGAAATCTTGAGGCTGTAATTGCTGCCAAAGGTGCTTCAATAAAGTACACAGTAAAGGGTCTGAATACTTATGTAAATGTGATATTTCCGGGGGGGTTTTAAAAAAGTTTTTTGCTTTGTCATTATGGGGTATTGTGTGTAGATTGATGAGGGGAAAAACAATTTAATCAATTTTAGAATAAGGCTGTAACCTAACAAAATGTGGATTAAGTCAAGGGGTCTGAATACTTTCTGAAGGCGCTGTACTTGTACTTCAAGCTACATAAATGGGAGATGGGCTCCTGCCCTATGGCCAGTTCTGGCTGGGACAAAGCTTACTTACATTGTATCCATATGAGGGTTACCATCTGCATTAAAACACTACTAGAATATATCCTCTACTATTCTATTTTCTAATCCACAGTGCATTAGAGTGGATCTGACCATTGAATAATTGATTAAGCAAGTAGGCGAGATGTATGCATCTTGGCTCGTTAGGCTAACATGCTTATTGGCTGCTCACCGTGTATGTGTGTGTGTTGCTCTTCACACACACACAACATTAACAGCAGATGTTTGCTGACCGTGGGTTGATGTCATTTACACCGGTCACTAACCTTTTCACTAACCTTGCCGTATGCAAAGTGGGTGTGTTCAAACGTTGTCAGTATAATCTCCCTGATCAGAGAAGTAGGGGGCTTCATGTTCTTGATCTAGTCAAGGTAATGAAATGTAGCGATTAGAGAGGAGTACGATTGGATTTTCAATGCGAGCGAACTGGATTGGATTGGTAATTGGGTTATATAAATGAAGTGAGTCTGTGTGTTACTCAGTGTGTGTGTGTGTGTGCGCAAAATCACTGTTGCGTGTGTTTGTGTGTCAGTGCGGATTCTCTCCCAGTGTATGCCTTCCCTCCCTCCCACCACTGACAAGACACCACCTGTTTCAAATCCCATTTGGATCTCTCACCAGACGGAAATCACACACAATCCCATTGGAGGAGTCTACATACAGTATCTTACTGTATAATCAGAACCTGCAGTGTGCTTTTCAAATCACCCCCTATCCCTACATAGTGCACCACTTTTGTAAAAGTAGTTCACTGTATAGGGAATAGGATGCAAACGCAGTCTGCTTGAGTCAGTATAAATATGGATGGAGGTGTCAGCTCATCAGTCTCATTGGTAATCACTTGAATATGGATGGAGGTGTCAGCTCCCATCAGTCTCATTGGTAATCACTTGAATATGGATGGAGGTGTCAGCTCATCAGTCTCACTCAGTGGCGGTCGGTGCCATTTAAGATGAGGACAATATTCATTTATTTTATGAGCATGGCCTCATTTCTGTTACATCATATTTGATGACTGTCATTCATATTACATTTACCCAGCTCAATGTAACATTGATATGTTTAGGCTACTTACTACATAAGTAAGTAGCCTAGGATAAAGTAATCCTTCTACCCCCCAAAAAAAAAATTGTAAAGTGGTTATCCCACTGGCTATAGGGTGAATGCACCAATTTGTGAGTCGCTCTGGATAAGAGCGTCTGCTAAATGACGTAAATGTGCCCTTGAGCAAGGCACTTAACCCTAATTGCTCCTGTAAGTCGCTCTGGATAAGAGCGTCTGCTAAATGACTAAAATGTAAATGTAAAATGTACATGATACTCAAACTTTCCCTATACCCATCACGAGGTTGCTACAATCTAGCCTATGAATGAAAGTTTACAGGTCGAGAGAGATGAGTAATCCAGGTGACAGACAGTGACACATGCAATACCGCCTTGCACAAACTTGTCTGAATCTAGCTGATATATGGTGTAATCATTAGTCCAACAGCTGCAAACAAGAGTTTCTATTGGATAAATTCAGGTATGTTTATCCCTGTTTTGTTCCATTTGCGAAACGGCTTTTCAACAGAATCGGCGGAACGAATACACCCCTGATCACACGCAAACACAGTTCACTTCCATAGCAGCCAGATCATTCTATAATTCCTTCTCGCATCTACGCGCTCTCCTCCTCTCACCTTTTCTCTTCACTTGTGGACTTCAGTGCACAACACATCAGCTGTCTGTGACCAGGCGAAAAAACCTTTCCAAGCCAAACCATATCATAACCGCTAACTGCTACACACAGCCAACATCATTGTCACCATATTAGCTAATGTCAAGTCAACATAAGTAAGTGAAAAAAATACAAAATATAGCTAGCCCTTGCTCTCTCTCGCTCTCTCTCGCGCTTGCTTCTTTCATTTTTGAAGAAATGAATTTGTTCAAAACTATTCAACTATTGTCTTTTTCTCTCTGAGTCAACTACTCACCACATTTATGCACTGCAGTGCTAGCTAACCTATGCTTTCAGTACTAGATTAATTCTCTGATCCTTTGATTGGGTGGACAACATGTCAGTTCATGCTGCAAGAGCTCTGATAGGTTGGAGGACGTCCTCCGGAAGTTGTCATAATTACTGTGTAAGTCTATAGAAGGGGCTGAGAACCACGAGCCTCCTAGGTTTTTTATTAAGTCGATGTAACAGGAGGAGGACGGAAACTAGCTGTCCTTCGGATACACCATGGTGCTACCCTACAGAGTGCTGTTGAGGCTACTGTAGCCCTTCATTGCAAAACAATGTTTTAATCAATTATTTGGTGACGTGAATATATTTAGTATAGTTTTATCTAAAAAGGATCACTTTAATATTTCACTATTTGTATTTTTATGAAATTCACTGAGGATGGTCCTCCCCTTCCTCCGCTGAGGAGCTTCCACTGGTCTCATTGGTAATCACTTGAATATGGATGGAGGTGTCAGCTCATCAGTCTCATTGGTAATCACTTGAATATGGATGGAGGTGTCAGCTCATCAGTCTCATTGGTAATAACTTGAATATGGATGGAGGTGTTAGCTCATCAGTCATCACTTGGCCAGATAACGGAGGAGCACTAGCAGTGAACTAGCTGCTGTTAACCCTGGCTCCTCTGTTTGGTCACTACCAGGCTGAGTCACAGGGTTGTTAGCTTATCCCCCCCCTCCCTCCCTCCCCAGTCCCATTTACAGTCAACCCAGACTGGGGTGAACCAACGTCCCAGCGGGGTTGGGTGAGTCAACCGGCGCTTGGCCCCAATTACGGCCCACCTGTACCGTAAACCAATGTAGACAGCCCTACGGGGTCTGCCGCTCTGCATAACAGGGGCTCAGCAGATTACGCACACATGGTAACTCAGACACACAGACAGAGACACGCTGACTCATAGAGACACACACACTGCACTGGGTATGACCCACATTTTGGCCAGGATAGCGAGAGAGGTAAAGGAACACCAAAGGCATGGCCCCTGGTCTCTCAGTCTCAATGGCATGACCAGAGACAGACAGACAGTGGTGGAGAGAGATGTGGCAAAGCTGGACCTGAGCCTGCCAGAGATTGTGTGTGTGTGTGCCTGCACGCATCCGTGTTTGTTTGTGTGTCGGCTGGGGTTTTTAATCATGCTCGTGAAAGACGCTCATCAAATTGGTCGTTTTCCGTATCAGTTAATGCTGCATTTGACTGTGTACAAACCCTGGCAGGAGGTTCCTCTTCTGAAACCTGACAGATGCACAGCACCAGATAACAGACAGCATGTGAACCCTCTCCACTGTAAGTCCTAACATAATTAATATTTACCTCTCTGAGGCTATCAGAAATACATGTTCACACCCTCATAGCCATGGTCAAGAAAATACCCTTAACTTTAGAGATTTTTGTTGCCATCTGTAAAATTATCAAACTGCTTTTTCAGGAAACATCTTGCGTTACCAACAACAGCTATTCACTATTCAAAAGTCAGTTCTAATGAGAAACAGCATCTCAGTCTACCAGACATGGATTGTGTTGTTGAAACCAGCAAAAGTACCAGCAAAAGTAACCCACAAACTCCTCAACAATATGAAAGTATAGCCAATCTACAAGGATCCACACGAGCTTTTGGAATTATTTAAATGTTTTATATATGGCACACAACAACACCCAGAGTAGATTATATATGGCACACAACAACACCCAGAGTAGATTATATAGGGCACACAACAATACCCAGACAATATTATATATGGCACACAACAACACCCAGAGTAGATTATATATGGCACACAACAACACCCAGAGTAGATTATATAGGGCACACAACAATACCCAGACAAGATTATATATGGCACACAACAACACCCAGAGTAGATTATATAGGGCACACAACAATACCCAGACAATATTATATATGGCACACAACAACACCCAGAGTAGATTATATAGGGCACACAACACCCAGAGTAGATTAGTTCAGCTGGGTTCCTACAGGTGGAAATGTCTTCAAATGGAAAACCAAAATGAGCTTTCAGATGGATGGCATCTCAAAATGTTTTCTCCTATTTCATGCCTACTGAACGCAACCCAGCTCTGCTCCCTTATCTGTGCTAGCCTTCTGAGATCCCTCTCAGAGACACATGAAGCCCAGCATGACAAGAACACACACACACACAGCTTCCTGTTACCTGGTGACTAATTGGAATTCCCGTCAGTGCAACCCCCAGACAACACTAAGAACCCTAGGAGCCCTCTGAGGGAGAGATGATATTGTCCCTGTGTGTTTCTATATTTTTAGTTTGCTAGTTGCTGATAAAGCAGGGGAGGACAGAGGGGTGATGGAGATAGAAATTGAACCATTGTGCCCTATACTGTTGGGTTTCCCTTTTCTCTCATGTTGCCCTAATGGTTCCTGGTTCACTATGGTATTATGTGTTATAGACACATACAGAGTGTAGACTGACCATTTGAATCCATGTGAAAGCTATGATCCCTTATTGGACATCCAGCCAATTTGACACAACTGTGGGAAGCATTGGAGTCAACATGGGCAAACTCAATATTAGGAAGGTGTTCTTAATGTTTTGTACACTCAGTGTATGTCTGATTCACACAAAAGGGCCAAATTGAGCTCTACTGGGCTGGCCTGGTTATGCATACGCCATAGCTGCTGCAGGAAAGGACTACATAAAAATTATATATCCGAGCCAGTACGGTACGATTCAACACTATAGTGTGAATCAGCCAACTGAGTGGATAGACTTTGGCTCCACTCCTGAACAGTATAATCCTCACTCACTAGCTGGTCTAACTCATTTACATTTAAGTCATTTAGCAGACGCTCTTATCCAGAGCGACTCATACATATTTATTTTTTATACTGGCCCCCCGTGGGAATCGAACCCACAACCCTGGCATTGCAAACGCCATGCTCTATCAACTGAGCTACATCCCTGCCGGCCATTCCCTCCCCTACCCTGGACGACGCTGGGCCAATTGTGCGCCGCCCATGAGTCTCCTGGTCGCGGCCGGCTGCGACAGAGCCTGGATTCGAACCAGGATCTCTAGTGGCACAGTTAGCACTGCGATGCAGTGCCTTAGACCACTGCGCCACTCAGGAGTATACTGGAGTATACTCCAGCAGAGCTCTTGCCCACTCGTATGGTTGTCCAGAGGACGAGTCGTCTTTTGTGTGGAGTGCCTTCTGTTTGCAAACTGGCACCACCTCCACAGTGTGTTGGACACACACACACACTGTAGCATTGCCATGCCACAGTCCACCTGATTCCTCTGTTGCTCTGTGAAGAATGTGAAGAAAAACTCCTTAAATCTTTAAGACAAATTCACTTTGTGTAGACAGACATCTCCAGAGATCGTTGCAGTAAAAGTACCCACCACACAGTGCCATCAGTTAACGTCTACGACATGTTTATCCAGCGATCCAATGATATGATATTGGCCCTCCAGCCAATAGGCAGTCAACAATTTGGTCATGTCCCCACAGCATAACGATGTGGGTGACTGGGCGTTTTACGAGGGCCAGACAGATTAATGAGAGGAGCCACAGTGGTCAAGCATCAAGGCGAGGGCAAAAACAAGGGCAATGTCCCAAAGGGCACCCTGTTCCCTATATAGTGCACTACTTTTGACCAGAACCCTATGGGTCCCGGTCAAAAGTAGTGCACTATATAGGGAATAGGGTGCCATTTGGGACGCAACCATGGGCGAACGTCGGGAGCCTAATCGGTGTATGTTTGCCCGATAAACGAGATACAGTGGCAGTCATGTAATGATGTGGAGGAGGCTGTGGGCCCGGTGGGGCGTGCTCAGATAAACATGAAGACAGCCTGTCAGACAGTACCACAGCACCTAGCAGGAGAGGAGACTGGGGAGGTTTTCTAAGGGAACGGTGGGCAGATTCCCATTCGTTAGGCACAAAAACGGAAGAAAAAGGACTGAAACAGGGAGGGACCACCAGGACCAATAATAAATGCTTATTTTACAACGTTTTCTGTTGCATGGCCTGCTGAACACAACCCTGCTCTGTGCACATACAGTATGGATACACGCTCAATGTTCAAACCCATAAATACTGTATTCCCATAACGATTTCATTATGATAGATTGTGTCCCGTGTCGGCACTGGGTTAGTTAGCGTACTGAATATATTGCGTCACATGTCCTAATCACTTATTTTAAAGGAGTGGGTAACTCCCACTCGTTTTTTTATTTTTTATGTTTATTGGACAAGGTTGTGAGAAAGAGAAAAACAAAGAAGGACAGAGAGAGAAGTGGGTCGGATTCGAACCCATGCAGTGGAACAAAGATAGTACACGTGACCCAGAGGCAGACCACTGGACCACCCCAGGCCTGAAACCCCAATACTGTAACAACTTAGACCACTGGACCACCCCAGGCCTGAAACCCCAATACTGTAACAACTTAGACTACATCTCCCGACCTTGCCTCACTTAAGGACAGCTAGTCAATCTCATTTATGGTGTGTAGTCGGGTGTCTGGGACTGGACCTGAGGCCACAGTATAGGGGGCTTATGACCATGGGTAGCCTCTGCTGTTTACCCTTGAGAAAGCACCTCCATCAGTTTATCTGTAAAATATATCCTAAAACCTGTACTAATGCGAAACACAGGACAAGTATGAAAACGTAATGGAGAACAACACCGAACTAATCAATATATTACAATTGTCAAGGCAACAAATTATTGGAGGAAACTTCCAAGGGTCTCATTGGTTCTTGGCCAGTACAGTGGAGGATGCAGAACGTCGATAAACAGTTAGTACACACTTCCTGTGTAGTAGCTAGCTTCAGTAGCGAGGTCAGTGCACAAGTCAGCCTTTGCTACTTGACGGTGGCACGGCTGTGATTAGTGCTGTTGGAGTTTATGTGCTCTTGCAGTAGCAGGCTGGATGGAGTCAAGGGTTGTGGAGATCTGCTCTGACACCAGCGCTGCTAATTTATGCGGCGTTGTGAGGAATTAAACGTCTCATGTGTGCCCCGGCAACGGCTCGCTCTCATTTCATGGTCCTGGAGAGGAGCGGGGCCCACAACGCGCTACCATTGTGTTGTTATCTGACGAGCGCAGTTGTAATCCTCTCCCCCCCTCTCTCAAGACTGCGTCGCCACCCATGCTTGACATGGGCTTCAAAAAAGAGAGGGGGGGAAGAGAAAGGGAGGAGAGAGAGAGAGACGTTGGGGAGATGGGGTAAAGGTGGTGAGAGAGAGAGAAGGACATAGAAATGTGTTGTTTTGTTGTTGTTTGGGGTATAATCGACATGCCTGTTTACCGTCTGTCCTTTATAAGAGTGACCTCAACACCACCCTATATGCTACCTCTGATGGCATCACCTATACAGACGAGCTACACAGTGAACCCCTAATGGACACCACTTTGCTTTTGCTGCCACTTTCTCTTAATTGCATTCTATAATGCATATCACTTGCAGTATATGGTCTTAAGGATCTTAGGTAGACATGTCATATACCAACATAAAAGGAGACAGTGCTAAGCAGTGCCAATAACCTAGATTTAAGTGTAGTTATGTGCAATCAAACTTTATTCACTTAGCCCCTTTTACAACCACATTTGTCACAAAGTGCTTTACAGTAACCTGGCCTACCTAAGAGGACGCAGCAGCACAGTATCAAGGGAAAACTCCCTTGAAGGAAGAGATCTTGATAGGAACCAGACCTCCTTCCTCCTCTGGCTGTACCGGGTAGAAGTCTGAAGTGCATAATATGCCCATCTAGTCAAGACAGGTGTTCATTTAGGCAGTGCAAGAAGGGCAGTCTCATCAATCATTTCCTGACCAACCTTCTTTAACTGTTCTTCTGCATTCAGTTCAATTCTCATCTATTTTGACAGACCAACGCAAGGTTAAACTGAAATGTTGACCTCTTGATTTCTCATTCGGTCCAAATTCCTTTAGCTGTCAACTCCGTTCCACCCCTGCCCTCTCACGCTGTTTCATCTTAGCTGAGGATATCTCCTCCTCTCCTCGGAAGGATTCTACCGGCACTGACACAATTCCATACTATGAGACCTTGGCCAACTTACAGTATCCATCTTTCAAAATCTAATTCTGTAACCACACCATTACAAATCAGGCTCACACTTTGCACATACAGTGGGGGAAAAAAGTATTTAGTCAGCCACCAATTGTGCAAGTTCTCCCACTTAAAAAGATGAGAGAGGCCTGTAATTTTCATCATAGGTACACGTCAACTATGACAGACAGAATGAGAAAAATTAATCCAGAAAATCACATTGTAGGATTTTTAATGAATTTATTTGCAAACTATGGTGGAAAATAAGTATTTGGTCAATAACAAAAGTTTCTCAATACTTTGTTATATACCCTTTGTTGGCAATGACACAGGTCAAACGTTTTCTGTAAGTCTTCACAAGGTTTTCACACACTGTTGCTGGTAGTTTGGCCCATTCCTCCATGCAGATCTCCTCTAGAGCAGTGATGTTTTGGGGCTGTCGCTGGGCAACACGGACTTTCAACTCCCTCCAAAGATTTTCTATGGGGTTGAGATCTGGAGGCTGGCTAGGCCACTCCAGGACCTTGAAATGCTTCTTACGAAGCCACTCCTTCGTTGCCCGGGCGGTGTGTTTGGGATCATTGTCATGCTGAAAGACCCAGCCACGTTTCATCTTCAATGCCCTTGCTGATGGAAGGATGTTTTAACTAAAAATCTCACGATACATGGCCCCATTCATTCTTTCCTTTACACGGATCAGTCGTCCTGGTCCCTTTGCAGAAAAACAGCCCCAAAGCATGATGTTTCCACCCCCATGCTTCACAGTAGGTATGGTGTTCTTTGGATGCAACTCAGCATTCTTTGTCCTCCAAACACGACGAGTTGAGTTTTTACCAAAAAGTTCTATTTTGGTTTCATCTGACCATATGACATTCTCCCAATCCTCTTCTGGATCATCCAAATGCACTCTAGCAAACTTCAGACGGGCCTGGACATGTACTGGCTTAAGCAGGGGGACACGTCTGGCACTGCAGGATTTGAGTCCCTGGCGGCGTAGTGTGTTACTGATGGTAGGCTTTGTTACTTTGGTCCCAGCTCTCTGCAGGTCATTCACTAGGTTCCCCCGTGTGGTTCTGGGATTTTTGCTCACCGTTCTTGTGATCATTTTGACCCCACGGGGTGAGATCTTGCGTGGAGCCCCAGATCGAGGGAGATTATCAGTGGTCTTGTATGTCTTCCATTTCCTAATAATTGCTCCCACAGTTGATTTCTTCAAACCAAGCTGCTTACCTATTGCAGATTCAGTCTTCCCAGCCTGGTGCAGGTCTACAATTTTGTTTCTGGTGTCCTTTGACAGCTCTTTGGTCTTGGCCATAGTGGAGTTTGGAGTGTGACTGTTTGAGGTTGTGGACAGGTGTCTTTTATACTGATAACAAGTTCAAACAGGTGCCATTAATACAGGTAACGAGTGGAGGACAGAGGAGCCTCTTAAAGAGGAAGTTACAGGTCTGTGAGAGCCAGAAATCTTGCTTGTTTGTAGGTGACCAAATACTTATTTTCCACCATAATTTGCAAATAAATTCATAAAAAATCCTACAATGTGATTTTCTGGAGAAAAAAATTCTCAATTTGTCTGTCATAGTTGACGTGTACCTATGATGAAAATGACAGGCCTCTCTCATCTTTTTAAGTGGGAGAACTTGCACAATTGGTGGCTGACTAAATACTTTTTTCCCCCCACTGCATAGCATATGGAATTGTATTTTGGTTGTTGCTTGAACTCATTACACCGTTGCCTAATAAATTACTACAATGTTATGGCACTACACTTAATTGCACTAATTTGTAAGAGTCTGGTCAGTTTTGTTCTATATAATGGAATCATTGCTTTATCTGCTGTTTCCATATAGAGCAAAGGACATTACATACCGGCTTCAATAGTAATTATGGAGTAATCACATGCATAAGCGTTACATAATAGAGCCCAAATTGGTAATCCATTGACAAAGCGGAGGTCGAGAGACCCTCAGGATCTCTCTCTCTCTCTCTCTCTCGGTCTCTCTAATAAAATTCACATTTAAGTATATTAAATAAATGTAAAATGATCTAAATTGGGACATTTCTTAGTATATTAGATAAAGAGCAAAAGAAAAAATACTTTGAATACACCTTAAGTAAATGTTTTATATTTCTCATCAACTAGACATATACTAAACTGGTATTTCAATTAGAATCCCTGTATTTTCTTAACAAAAAAGTGTATTTATAATGCATTTCAAGTATACTTTTACAAATACACTTCTACTCATTAACCACATCAGCTATTGTAATTAGCCATGTAAAGGTTACCAAGGCATCTTCTCAGCCAATGTTAACATGCTATTTACAAAGCAGTTGCAGCTGGAACAGCAATTTACAAGTAAGACTTTTGAGAACTGTGCACCATTGGCATTTACATTTCAATAAAATATTTTATGTGTTATTAAAAAGTACAACATGATTCAGTTTGAAAATGAACATCAAAACATCTGAATAAGCTAAATATGAGGAACAATATCATATTATAAATCAAAACTTCAACTGCAGAAAAGGATGCTGGGGAATATGCAAATGTTTGTGCACATGCATTTTTGAAAGTATACTTTAAACATATTTTGTGGACATTTAAGTTAAATATACTTTTTTGATAGAATACTTAAGTATATTTTCTTGAGATATTAAAAAGTATACTCTCAGGAAGCATGTTCCTCAGCTGTGCAATAAACAATTGTTATATTTGTCAACTTTCTCTGCACTCTTCTGAACAGGAATTCTGAAAGTACTTCAAAAATCATTATTGGCACTGAAACTACAGTGCCTTGAAAAAGTGTTCATACTTTATGGTGGAAAATTACACAGACATGCTATGCTGTTTTTTACTTAGAGAATTGTCTATTGTTATTTGCTAGTGTTTTTTACTGAAAAAACGTGTCTTGTGTGACTTAGTCATAAGTCTGGGCGTACAGATTAGAGCCGTTTGGGTGCAACCGCAGTATGTGACTTCCTGTTTTCACAATCTGCAGGAACTCAGCTGTGTGGAAACTTGCAGGAAGGAACAGAGAATAGTGGCAACGTCAGCTATCTTAATCTGCACAGACAAGCTAATCACCTTTTACACACTAATGTTCCCCGCCCCTGTTTCCACACATCTGCTAACTGCCACGTAAAACAGAGGTTGTACTTTCCTATAAAAGCTGAGACCCAACTCTGTTCGTTGGGCTCTGAACTCTACACCATTGAGTGATTGTTAACCGCTCCATTTTTGCTAATCTTATAATAAAGTTGTTGTTTGAAGAATCTTCCATTTGGTTAGAATATCCACGACAAGTTACAAAGTGGGATTCAAATTGATTCAACTGTAATTTTTTGTCAACAATCTACACAACATTCTCTGTCAAAGTAGAAGATTCTTTATTTTTAAAAAAGATTGATAGAAATGAAATAACTAAAATGTAGTCTTTGCATAAGTATTCAGCTCCCTGAGTCAATACACGCTAGAAACACAGTTGGCAGCGATTACAGCGGTGAGTCTTCTTGGGTAAGTCTCTAAGAGCTTTACACACCTGGATTATTCTTTTCTGAATTCTTCAAGCTCTGTTAAGATGTTGGTGCTCACGGCTGCACAGCAATTTTCAAATCTTGCCATATATTCTCAAGCAGATTTAAGTCAAAACTGTAACTTGGCCACTCAGGAAAATGTACTGTCTTCTTGGTAAGTAACAGTATAGATATGGCCTTGTGTTGTAGGTTATTGTCCTGCTGAAAGGTGAATTCCTCTCCCAGCGTCTGTTGTAAAGCAGACTGAAGCAGGTTTTCCTCTAGGATTTTGCCTGTGCTTAGCTCCATCCCATACATTTTTATCCTGAAATCCACAGTATTTGACGATGTCAAGCATACCCATACCATGATGCAGCCACCACCATGCTTGAAAACAAGGCGCCAGTTACTCAGTGATGTGTTGTAATTGCCCAAAACATAAGTCTTTGCATTTAGGTCAAAACTTTTTTTTGCAGTATTACTTTAGTGCTTTATTGCATACAAGATGTATGTTTTGGAATATTTTTATTCTATATATTTGTATTATTATTTTCACTCTGTCATATAAATCATTATTGTGGAGTCACTACAATGTTGTTGATCCATCCTCAGTTCTCACTTCACAGCCATCGAACTCTGTAGCTGTTTAAAATCACCAATGGCCTCATGGTAACATGCCTGAGCAGTTTCATTCCTGTCCTGCAGCTCAGTTCAGAAGAACGACTGTATCTTTGACGTGTCTGGGTGGTTTAATACATAACCACAGCATAATTATTAACTTCACCATGCTTAAAGAGATATTCAAATATCTGATTTGATATTGTTACCGATCTACCAATCACTAACCTTTTATGCTTTCGAAAGGATCCCTGGTCTTTGTAGTTGAATCTGTGCTTGAAATTCAATACTTGACTGAGGGACCTTACAGATGTTGTATGTATGGGGGACAGAGGAAGGGTTAGTCATAAAAAAATCATGTCAACCCCTATTATTTCACAGTCCATGTAACATATTCTGTGATGTTAAGTCAAATTTTACTCCTGAACTAATTTAGGCTTACCTAAACAAAGAGGCTGAATACTTATGCATTGACTATATTTTAGTTATCAAATGTTTAATTATTGAAAAATTGTATAATTGATATTAGAGTATTGTTAAACTGTAATCTCACTTTGTAACACAACAAAATGTGTAAAAGGTCAAGTGGGGTGAATACTTTCTGAAGGCACTGTAAATAATTTGGGGGGGAATTCGGTTGGGATTTACCTCCTACTGTCACGACTTCCGGCGTTCGTCGTCACCGGAGTACTAGCTACTGCCGATCCCATTCTCATCACACACACCTGGTGCTCATTCCCCTAATTAGTATGTGTATAAGTGTTCCCTCTGTTCCCCTTGTCTTTGTGAGTGATTGTTTGTTGTGAGAGCGTGTAGCTCGGTTGAGCTACTATTCACTGTGTTTATGCCAAGGTGGATGTTTTCACTTGTAATAGTTTTGTTTGACACTTTGGGTGTTTGATTTATGTAAACAGAATAAACTCTGGACTCTGGATTTTACCTCCTGCGCCTGACTCCTTCATTCACACCTCGTCACACCTGGTATCATACAAACACACATAAGACATGGGAAATGTGTAGAATGCAGGAAACAGTCTGGGGATGCATGTGTTGCGAGGTGGGGGGTTGTTACTATGCTGATAAATGACTAAATCCATCCAGACCTTTGCCACCTAGGACATTTGTGTGACCGGAACTTCTCAAATAGTACTTGAGTACCCCTGGTGTAGAGTATATTAGGATTCTATATCTATGGCCTATACACTCGCCATTGTGTTCAATATGCCACAGTGGCCGTGTCCGAATACACATACTTGTGTCCTAAATAGTAGACCGTTTGAGTGTGTGGAAAAATAAAAAGTTTAATAGTATGCGACATTTCAAAAATCAAGTATATTTTAAATGCCAAGATGTCATACTCATTTCGGCTTTGACAACAGCTGTTCAATTAGATAATGGGGGTGCGCTACCGAAATCATCGTAGAGCGGGAAACAACGCAATCACACATGACGCATTCTCAGTATGCGAAAGTGTGTGTTTAATAGTGTGCGACATTTTGAAAATCGAGGATGGTTTAAATGCCAGGATATTGCACTCATTTCGGCTCTCCATCTAATTGAATTCAATGCACACTTTTCCACAGTGCATTAGAAGAGGTAAGCTGCGAGTGATAGGCCCTAGTTCTCGTCAAGTAGCCAACAAAACTAGGCTACTTAATTGGGAAGATGTCGAAGCTTCTGCGGTGGTGTTCAAATGTATGCTAAGTAGTTTGTTCTCCGTAATATGATCACAAGTATTGCATCATAGGCTATCTTTGAAAACAGAAGTCAAAAAAAAAAATGGATTTCTGTTTCCTCATTGAAGTGTTTGGTTTTCCCTCTTGGCCTTCGTCAGAGCTTATTTCTGAATGTGTTGGCACCGGGGACTCGGGATGTGGCTGTGTTATTGATGTCATGTTAATCAGGCCTTTTGATTTGAACATATGGATTGTTTTAGTTTTGTAGGCTAGGCTACCTATTTAATTATACAATTTATGGATCTAGCCTGTGTAATAGCCTTTTGATTTGAACATTTGAAAATGTTGGTGTGTGTACTAGGCTATTTGATTTTAATTGATATACACTGAGTGTACAAAACATTAAGAACACCTTCCTAATATTGAATTGCACCCCCTGCTTTTGCCCTCAGAACAGCCTCAATTCGTCAGGACATGGATTCTACAAGGTGTCGAAAGCGTTCCACAGGGATGCTGGCCCATGTTGACAACAGTTGTGTCAAGTTGGCTAGATGTCCTTTTGGTGGTGGACCATTCTTGATACACACGGGAGACTGTTGAGCGTGAAAAACCCAGCAGTGTTGCAGTTCTTGACACAAACCGGTGCGCCTGGCACCTACTACCATACAAATGCACTTAAATCCTTTGTCTTGCCCATTCACCCTCTGAACGGCACACATACACAATCCATGTCTCAATTGTCTCAAGGCTTTAAAATCTTTTTTTAACCTGTCTCCTCCCCTTCATCTACACTGATTGAAGTGGACTGAACAACTGACATCAATAAGAGATCATAGCTTTCACCTGGTCAGTCTGTCATGGAAAGAGCAGGTGTTCCTAATGTTTGAAATAGAACCAAATGATCGGTTTCTGTCTTCAGTCCTTTTTAAATAGGATAGATGGGCTATATCGCCTACGTATAGGTCAAATGTGATAGTCTGCCTATAACCAGCCTGAGTAGGCCTATAAAACTCCATTCCTATTCAAAGTTAAAATAAATTAATTTAATTGTAAATTAGCTACCATCAGGCTGGTTAGTCTGAATTTGGAAAAATCAAACCGCACTCGGCCCCGCCCCACCTATTCAGCCAGTCAGGAACCGCTACTGCGTTACAGCCGTAGCATACTGCATACCTTTTACTAAGTATGCAACAATGAGTACATAGTAGTACGCTAGTATGGGTATTCGGACACGGCCAGTATGGAACGGTATGTGGTAATACGAGACGGTTGTAATGACTCCTATGTTAGTACAAGGAGAGGCTGTGACTATTTGTTGATATTGGGTTGTAATGATAGAAGTTTGTGTCACTTGGCAGGGTTTAGGAAACACTGCGAGCGGAACACCAGTCATCTTACATATGCACTTTATATAGTCTGCGTCTCTCTCCAACTCCGATCCAGACCAGCGGACGATTGTGCATACTGATGACTTCTAGCCGACTTCTGTCTAAGGCTGCATCTGAAATGGCACCCTTTTCCCTTCACAGTGCACTAGTTTTGACCAGAACCTATAGTAGTGCACAACAGGGAATAGGGTTCCATTTGGGATGCACCCTTAATCATTAGGGGGACTTGTCAGGAGGGAGAGATTAAAAGTCGACACGGGGCTCCCATCATCCGCATCAGTTACACTCCATGATGGGTGCTTTATTCAGTCGCTCTGGGTTTGGTGGATGGCAGTGGAGAAATGTAACTTTGTCAACTTTGCCACACAAGCCCGGGGACGTAGCGGGTAAGGGTTACTACTGGGTAAAAATTAAGTGTCAATCCTCTCTCAGGAAAAAAGTTGTGTGAAAACAAACACTAATTTATGTTACTGTGCATGTGAGGTGATGTGCTTGACAAGGACATATGACAGAATTGGCCCCTTTCCCTGTGTTGCAAATTGAAAACGGAATACTCATTTTCACTTCACCGAGTCAGTCTGGGCCTGCTTCAACAGAGGGCCACTTAGAATTGGCTAAATTACAGCAGGTCAGATCAGTCTTCACAGTGATTGCAAAACACCCCTCATTCCAGACACAGACTGTGGCCTTGTCTGAATACCCATACTAGTGTACTGCATACTTAAACTGCATACTATTTACTCATCGTTGCATACTATTTAGCACGCACCGTTTAGTAAAAAGTATGCAGTATGCCACGGTTGCAACGCAGTAGCGGCTCTTGTTTCACCGAGTCGTGGCTGAACGACGACATGGATAACATACAGCTAGCGGGCTATACGCTACATCGGCAGGATAGAACGGCTGACTACGGTAAGACAAGGGGTGGCGGTCTGTGTATATTTGTAAACAACAGCTGGTGCACAAAATCAAATACTAAGGAAGTCTCGAGGTTTTGCTCGCCTGAGGTAGAGTATCTTATGATAAGCTGTAGACCACACTATTTACCAAGAGAGTTTTCATCTATATTTTTCATAGCTGTCTATTTACCACCACAAACCAATGCTGGCATTAAGATTGCTCTGAATGAGCTGTATAAGGCCATAAATCAACAGGAAAACGCTCATCCAGATGCAGCGCTCCTAGTGGCCGGGGTCTTTAATGCAGGGAAACTTAAATCCGTTCTACCTAATTTCTACCAGCATGTTAAATGTGCAACCAGAGGAAAAAAAACTCTAGACCACCTTTCCTCCACACACAGAGACGCATACAAAGCTCTCCCTCGCCTCCATTTGGCAAATCTGACCATAACTCTATCCTCCTGATTCCTGCTTATAAGCAAAAACTAAAGCAGGAAGCACCAGTGACTCGGTTAATAAAAAAGTGGTCAGATGACACAGATGCTAAGCTACAGGACTGTTTTGCTAGCACAGACTGGAACATGTTCCAGGATTCTTCCGATAGCATTGAGGAGTACACCACATCAGTCACTGGCTTCATCAATAAGTGCATCGATGATGTCGTCCCCACAGTGACCGTACGTACATACCCCAACCAGAAGCCATGGATTACAGGAAACATCCGCACTGAACTAAAGGGTAGAGCTGCCGCTTTCAAGGAGCGGGACTCTAACCCGGACGCTTATAAGAAATCCCGCTATGCCCTCCGACGAACCATCAAACAGGCAAAGAGTCAATACAGGACTAAGATTGAATCGTACTACACTGGCTCTGACGCTCGTCGGATGTGGCAGGGCTTGAAAACTATTACAGACTACAAAGGGAAGCACAGCCGCGAGCTGCCCAGTGACAAGACTTCCAGACGAGCTAAACCACTTCTATGCTCGCTTCGAGGCAAGCAACACTGAAGCATGCATGAGAGCACCAGCTGTTCCGGATTACTATGTGATCACGCTCTCCGTAGCCGATGTGAGTAAGACTTTTAAGCAGGTCAACATTCACAAGGCTGCAGGGCCAGACAGATTACCAGGACGTGTACTCCGAGCATGTGCTGACCAACTGGCAAGTGTCTTCACTGACATTTTCAACATGTCCCTGACTGAGTCTGTAATACCAACATGTTTCAAGCAGACCACCATAGTCCCCGTGCCCAATGACTCTAAGATAACCTGCCTAAATGACTACCGACCCGTAGCACTGACGTCTGTAGCCATGAAGTGCTTTGAAAGGCTGGTCATGGCTCACATCAACAGCATTATCCCAGAAACCCTACACCCACTCCAATTTGCATACCGCCCCAACAGGTCCACAGATGATGCAATCTCTATTGCACTCCACACTGCCCTTTCCCACCTGGACAAGAGGAACACCTACGTGAGAATGCTATTCATTGACTACAGCTCTGCATTCAACACCATAGTGCCCTCAAAGCTCATCACTAAGCTAAGGATCCTGGGACTAAACACCTCCCTCTGCAACTGGATCCTGGACTTCCTGACAGGCCGGCCCCAAGTGGTAAGGGTAGGTAACAACACATCTGCCACACTGATCCTCAACACGGGGGCCCCTCAGGGGTGCGTGCTCAGTCCCCTCCTGTACTCCCTGTTCACCCATGACTGCATGGCCAGGCACGACTCCAACACCATCATTAAGTTTGCCGATGACACAACAGTGGTAGGCCTGATCACAGACAACGATGAGACAGCCTATAGGGAGGAGGTCAGAGACCTGGCCGTGTGGTGCCAGGACAACATCCTCTCCCTCAACGTGACCAAGACAAAGGAGATGATTGAAAAAAAAGAGGACTGAGCACGCCCCCATTCTCATCGACGGGGCTGTAGTGGAACAGGTTGAGAGCTTCAAGTTCCTTGGTGTCCACATCACCAACGAACTATCATGGTCCAAACACACCAAGACAGTCATGAAGAGGGCACGACAAAGCCTATTCCCCCTCAGGAGACTGAAAAGATTTGGCATGGGTCCTCAGATCTTCAAAATATTCTACAGCTGCACCATCGAGAGCATCCTGACTGGTTGCATCACCGCCTGGTATGGCAACTGCTTGGCCTCCGACCGCAAGGCACTACAGAGGGTAGTGCGTACGGCCCAGTACATCACTGGGGCCAAGCTTCCTGCCATCCAGGACCTCTATACCAGGCAGTGTCAGAGGAAAGCCCTCAAAATTGTCAAAGACTCCAGCCACCCTAGTCATAGACTGTTCTCTCTGCTACCGCACGGCAAGCGGTACCGGAGTGCCAAGTCTAGGTCCAAAAGACTTCTCAACAGCTTCTACCCCCAAGCCATAAGACTCCTGAACAGCTAATCATGGCTACCCGGACTATTTGCACTGCCCCCCCACCCCATGCTACTCTGTTAATTATTTATGCATAGTCACTTTAACTCTGCCCACATGTACATATTACTTCAACTACCTCAACTAGCCGGTGCCCCCGCACATTGACTCTGCACCGGTACCCCCCTGTATATATAGCCTCCCTACTGTTATTTTATTTTACTTTACTTCTGCTCTTTTTTTCTCAACACTTTTTTTGTTGTTGTTTTATTTTTACTTTTTTGTTAAAAATAAATGCACTGTTGGTTAAGCGCTGTAAGTAAGCATTTCACTGTAATGTCTGCACCTGTTGTATTCGGCGCATGTGGCCAATAAAATTTGATTTGATTTGACTGGCTGAGTAGGTGGGGCGGGGCCGAGTGCAGATGGATTTTTCCAAATTCAACAGACATGCATCACATTAACCATCCTGATAATAGCTCATTTCCAATTTGATTAATTTCTTTAAAATCTGAATAGAATATGAATGGAGTTCTATGCCTATAACCAGCCTGAGTAGGCCGACTATCACATTCAACCTATACCATAGTAGCCCATCTATCCTATTTAAAAATGACTGAAGACAGAAACAGATCATTTGGTTCCATTTCAACATATTTACTAGTGAAACCAAAGTGCTGTAACATACCCTACCGGTCAAAAGTTTTAGAACACCTACTCATTCAAGGGTTTTCTTTATTTTTACTATTTTCTACATTGTAGAATAATAGTGAAGACATCAAAACTATGAAATAACACATATGGAATCATGTAGTAACCAAAAAAGTGTTAAACAAATCATATTTTATATTTGAGATTCTTCAAATGGCCACCCTTTGCCTTGATGACAGCTTTGCACACTCTTGGCATTCTCTCAACCAGCGTCATGAGGTAGTCACCTGCAATGCATTTCATTTAACAAGTGTGCCTTCTTAATGCATTTGAGCCAATCAGTTGTGTTGTGACAAGGTTGGGGGGGTATACAGAAGATAGCCCTATTTGGTAAAATACCAAGTCCATATTATGGCAAGAACAGCTCGAATAAGCAAAGAGAAATGACAGTCCATCATTACTTTAAGACATGAAGGACAGTCAATATGGAACATTTCAAGTGCAGTCGCAAAAACCATCAAACGCTATGATGAAACTGGCTCTCATGAGGACCGCCACAGGAATGGAAGACCCAGATTTACCTCTGCTGCAGAGGATAAGTTCATCAGAGTTACCAGCCTCAGAAATTGCAGCCCAAATAAATGCTTCACAGAGTTCAAGTAACAGACACATCTCAACATCAACTGTTCAGAGGAGACTGTGTGCATCAGGCCTTCATGGTCGAATTGCTGCAAAGAAACCACTACTAAAAGGACACCAATGAGAAGAAGAGACTTGCTTGGGCCAAGAAACATGAGCAATGGACATTACACCAGTGGAAATGTGTCTTTGGTCTGGAGTCAAAATTTGAGATTTTTGGTTCCAACCGCCGTGTCTTTGTGAGACGCGGTATGGGTGAACGGATGATCTCCACATGTGTATTTCCCACCGTTAAGCATGGAGGAGGTAGTGTTATGGTGTGGGGGTGCTTTGCTGGTGACACTGTCTGTGATTTATTTAGAATTAAAGGGACACTTAACCAGCATGGCTACCACAGCATTCTGCAGCGATACGCCAACCCATCTGGTTTGGGCTTAGTGGGACTATCATTTGTTTTTCAACAGCACAATGACCCAACACCCCTCCAGGCTGTGTAAGGGCTATTTTACCAAGAAGGAGAGTGATGGAGTGCTGCATCAGATGACCTGGCCTCCACAATCCCCCAACCTCAACCAAACAGATGGTTTGGGATGAGTCGGACCGCAGAGTGAAGGAAAAGCAGCCAACAAGTGTTCAGTATATGTGGGAATTCCTTCAAGACTGTTGGAAAAGCATTCCAGGTGAAGCTGGTTGAGAGAATGCCAAGAGTGTGCAAAGCTGTCATCAAGGCAAAGGGTGGCCATTTGAAGAATCTCAAATATAAAATATATTTTGATTTGTTTAACACTTTTTTGGTTACTACATGATTCCATGTGTTATTTCATAGTTTTGATGTCATCACTATTATTCTACATTCTATGTAGAAAATAGTAAAAATAAAGAAAAACCCTTGAATGAGTAGGTGTTCTAAAACTTTTGACCGGTAGTGTATATAAATTAAATCAAATAGCCCTAGTACATACACCAAAACCTTTCAAAATCAAATGGCTATTGCACAGACAAAAGTGGACAGTCGGGTGCATCACAAATTCAAAACCGCTGGACAGTAACATAATAAACTAAAGCACTGATCATTGGGAACGAGATCAGAATGACTGCTAAGGCTTGATCCATATATTAAATAATTCAATAGGTAGCCTACAAAACTAAAACAAATCAGATCAAAAGGCCTGATTAACCTGGCATCAATAACATCCCTGGTGCAGACATATTCAGAAATCTAAAGATGGTTTAGTATTTAGTTTAAAAGCTCTGACGAAGGCCAAGAGAACAATAAACACTTTTCAGCGAGAAAAAAAACACCTGCTTTCAAAAGATGTAGCCTACGATGCAATACTCGTGATCATTTTATGGAGAACAAAAACTACTTATTATACATTTAAACACTACCGCAGAAGCGTCGGGCATCTTCCTAATTAAATAGCCTAGTTTTGTTGTTGGTTACTTGAAGAGGACTAGGGCCTATCACTCGCAGCCCACTTCTTCCAACGCACAGTGGAAAAGTGTGCATCAAATTCTATTTGATGAGGAGTTGAAATGAGTATAACATCCTCGATTTTCAAAATGTAGCATACCATTAAACATTCTATTTTTGCATACTGAGAATGTGTCATGCGTGATTGTGTCGTTTCCCGCTATTCGTTGATTTCTGTAGCGCATCCCCATATCTAATTGATCAGCTGTTGTCAAAGCCAAAACGAGTATGACATCCAGGCATTTAAACTTTCCTCGATTTTCAAAATGTTGCATACTATTAAACTTTCTTTTTTCCCCCGCATACTCAAAACGGCCTTCTATTTAGGATGCAAGGGTATTCGGACACGGCCAGAGTGATATTCAGTGTGGATCCCAGGCTACTGTACCTCTCAGCCCTACATACTCTATTTTAGCCAATCCCTTATCCTTCAGTTGTGGACAAAAGGAGGTTGTTCTGCACATTCCATCTCATGGTAGAGACATGGTACAGGTCAGGCGAGGTGCTGGGTGAAATGGGCTGAGAACCATCCGTTTCTTCTCTCCTGGCCCAAGGTGTCAGCCTCTGCCACTAACACACTGGAGAGACCATCAGTAAATTGTCACCCCTCCGGGCCATATAGCCATGCTCAAAACTAATGCCCACTGAAGCACTAGACGGCTTTGTGTGTGTCCTAATACCCATTTTTTTGGGTCCCACATTTTGCAATGTCTTCTTTTTTTTAAATCCTATTATTTAAAATCAGGTAAGTCCCATTGAGATAGGAATCTTTTTTTCAAGTGAGCCCTGGCAAAGAGGAAGCTGCAATGCATGCTTGAATGTATGCCTTGGGTTTGTGTGCTCATTTCCTGTTTGCCGAAAGCCACCGAGGCGACGAGACAAATATTGATAGAGGGGGAAAAGTTGGTTTGCTCTGTACAAAATGAGTGTGGCTGGACGGAGGGCTATTGAGCTCATATAAAGCTGCTGGTAAACAGCCTCAGACAACTATGTGCACAGGGGATGAATGGTAAAACGATAAGTCTATCCAAAGGAATATTTGTATTTTTGTCTGACTGAAATCAGAAGTGTATTCTGATGGTGTTGGTATTCCAAAGCTGTTAGCTAGTGCCGGCTTCCTGGCCATGGATGAAATGCGTTATGCATCTGTTTAACAAAAAAATAAAATACAGAATGACGGATGCTGTCCAACATCTCTGTTGTCCGTCACGTATGATGAGCCCCATAGACAAACATTGGCTCAATACGGTTGACAGAGGTGACCTTTCTGTGTGGCTGGGTCCATATTCAAGGCTTTTGGTGGTTTTTTAACAAGAACTATATTAAATTATTTGGCTCCTTTTCAGTAACTCATTTGTATCCATTCTCTTTGAGTATTCCTTGTCTTGTTTGATTGGATCCTCATAGCGCGCTCCTTCAAGGCAGAGATGACAGGCAGAGGAGAACAGTCCCTCTTCACCACCCACCAACTAACTTGGTCCTCATTTTCTCCCGTTAACCCACGTCTGCATCCCATCTGTCCTTCCGCTCTCTCCTCCTCCTCCCCAAAACATCTCCTCATTAATCTACTCTGACTGTGAAAAACTACCATATCGGCTGAGTCAGAGAAATGTAAGATAATAAAAAGAAACTCCAGCACATTGGAGATCTTAAATGCTACTCAGATTCAATTAATCTTATACCAACGTTTTCGGTCTCAATAAACCTTTAGACAAATGTAAGATAAAAATGTGTCCCCACGTACACTTTATTATTAAGAATATATTTATCTCTTCATTTGTATGAACCACTGTACCCCAACATTCTGAGCAACAGGACTGTGATTCATTCAAAATCAAGGCTCTCTCCTTTGTTGACTAGCCCCGAGTCTTGCTCCCTTGATGCCTTCATACCAGAGAAAACAGCAGTAATAACAAGTTCAGGTCACTTCTGGACTTTTGTATTCTCTTTCAAAGTCTGTTGTATCAATTAGTAGTTAAAAGCCTGTCCCGAATCCAAAGCTTCTCCAAAGGCAAGGTTTTTGTTTTTCGGGAAAACAGTTTTTCCTTTGACGTGTCAATTTGAAAAGGAACAGTTCCTTCAGACAACAGTTCCTTGACACAAGCTGTCATATTCCCTACTATCATTGTGGATGTCACTGATATGTAGAATAAATAAGAGGCCATTTACAGTGGCTTGCGAAAGTATTCACCCCCCTTGGCATTTTTCCTATTTTGTTGCCTTAAAACCTGGAATTAAAATTGATTTTTTTGGGGGTTTGTATAATTTCATTTACACAACATGCCTACCATTTTGAAGATGCAAAATAAATAAAAATGTTAAACAAACACGAAAGACAAAAAAAACAGAACTTGAGCGTGCATAACTATTCACCACCCCAAAGTCAATACTTTGTAGAGCCACCTTTTGCAGCAATTACAGCGGCAAGTCTCTTGGGGTATGGCTCTATAAGCTTGGCACATCTAGCCACTGGGATTTCTGCCCATTCTTCAAAGCAAAACTGCTCCAGCTCCTTCAAGTTGGATGGGTTCCGCTGGTGTACAGCAATCTTTAAGTCATACCACAGATTCTCAATTGGATTGAGGTCTGGGCTTTGACTAGGCCATTCCAAGACATTTAATGTTTCCCCTTAAACCACTCGAGTGTTTCTTTAGCAGTATGCTTAGGGTCATTGTCCTGCTGGAAGGTGAACCTCCGTCCCAGTCTCGCATCTCTGGAAGACTGAAACAGGTTTCCCTCAAGAATTTCCCTGTATTTAGCGCCATCCATCATTCCTTCAATTCTGACCAGTTTCCCAGTCCCTGCCAATTAAAAACATCCCTACAGCATGATGCTGCCACCACCATGCTTCGCTGTGGGGATGGTGTTCTCGGGGTGATGAGAGGTGTTGGGTTTGCGCCAGACATAGCTTTGTCCTTGATGGCCAAAAAGCTCAGTTTTAGTCTCATCTGACCAGAGTACCTTCTTCCATATGTTTGGGGAGTCTCCCATATGCCTTTTGGCGAATACCAAACGTGTTTGCTTATTTTTTTCTTTAAACAATGGCTTTTTTCTGGCCACTCTTCCGTAAAGCCCAGCTCTGTGGAGTGTACGGCTTAAAGTGGTCCTATGGACAGATACTCCAATCTCCGCTGTGGAGCTTTGTAGCTCCTTCAGGGTTATCGTTGATCTCTGTTGATTTTCTGATTAATGCCCTCCTTGCCTGGTCCTTGAGTTTTGGTGAGTGGCCCTCTCTTGGCAGGTTTGTTGTGGTACCATATTCTTTCAATTTTTTAATAATGGATTTAAATGGTGCTCCGTGGGATGTTCAAAGTTTCTGATCTGTACTTACATTTTAGTCATTTAGCAGACGCTCTTATCCAGAGCGACTTACAGTTAGTGAGTGCATTTTTTTTCATACTGGTCCCCCGTGGGAATCAAACTCACAACCCTGGCGTTGCAAGCGCCATGCTCTACCAACTGAGCTACACAACTTCTCCACAACTTTGTCCCTGACCTGTTTGGAGAGTTCCTTGGTCTTCATGGTGCTGCTTGCTTGGTGGTGCCCCTTGCTTAGTGGTGGTGCCCTTTGCTTAGTTGGTGTGCAGACTCTGGTGCCTTTCAGAACAGGTGTATATACAGTGGGGGAAAAAAGTATTTAGTCAGCCACCAATTGTGCAAGTTCTCCCACTTAAAAAGATGAGAGAGGCCTGTAGCTCAGCTGGTAGAGCACGGCGCTTGTAATGCCAAGGTAGTGGGTTCGATCCCCGGGACCACCCATACACAAAATATGTATGCACGCATGACTGTAAGTCGCTTTGGATAAAAGCGTCTGCTAAATAGCATATTATTATTATTATTATTATTATTATTATTATTATTATTATTATTATTATAGGTACACGTCAACTATGACAGACAAATTGAGGAAAAAAAATCCAGAAAATCACATTGTAGGATTTTTTAATGAATTTATTTGCAAATTATGGTGGAAAATAAGTATTTGGTCAATAACAAAAGTTTCTCAATACTTTGTTATATACACTTTGTTGGCAATGACACAGGTCAAACGTTTTCTGTAAGTCTTCACAAGGTTTTCACACACCGTTGCTGGTAGTTTGGCCCATTCCTCCATGCAGATCTCCTCTAGAGCAGTGATGTTTTGGGGCTGTCGCTGGGCAACACAGACTTTCAACTCCCTCCAAAGATTTTCTATGGGGTTGAGATCTGGAGACTGGCTAGGCCACTCCAGGACCTTGAAATGCTTCTTACGAAGCCACTCCTTCGTTGCCCGGGCGGTGTGTTTGGGATCATTGTCATGCTGAAAGACCCAGCCACGTTTCATCTTCAATGCCCTTGCTGATGGAAGGAGGTTTTCACTCAAAATCTCACGATACATGGCCCCATTCATTCTTTCCTTTACACGGATCAGTCGTCCTGGTCCCTTTGCAGAAAAACTGCCCCAAAGCATGATGTTTCCACCCCCATGCTTCACAGTAGGTATGGTGTTCTTTGGATGCAACTCAGCATTCTTTGTCCTCCAAACACGACGAGTTGAGTTTTTACCAAAAAGTTATTTTGGTTTCATCTGACCATATGACATTCTCCCAATCCTCTTCTGGATCATCCAAATGCACTCTAGCAAACTTCAGACGGGCCTGGACATGTACTGGCTTAAGCAGGGGGACACGTCTGGCACTGCAGGATTTGAGTCCCTGGCGGCGTAGTGTGTTACTGATGGTAGGCCTTGTTACTTTGGTCCCAGCTCTCTGCAGGTCATTCACTAGGTCCCCCCGTGTGGTTCTGGGATTTTTGCTCACCGTTCTTGTGATCATTTTGACCCCACGGGGTGAGATCTTGCGTGGAGCCCCAGATCGAGGGAGATTATCAGTGGTCTTATATGTCTTCCATTTCCTAATAATTGCTCCCACAGTTGATTTCTTCAAACCAAGCTGCTTACCTATTGCAGATTCAGTCTTCCCAGCCTGGTGCAGGTCTACAATTTTGTTTCTGGTGTCCTTTGACAGCTCTTTGGTCTTGGCCATAGTGGAGTTTGGAGTGTGACTGTTTGAGGTTGTGGACAGGTGTCTTTTATACTGATAAGTTCAAACAGGTGCCATTAATACAGGTAACGAGTGGAGGACAGAGGAGCCTCTTAAAGAAGAATTTACAGGTCTGTGAGAGCCAGAAATCTTGCTTGTTTGTAGGTGACCAAATACTTATTTTCCACCATAATTTGCAAATACATTCATTAAAAATCCTACAATGTGATTTTCTGGATTTTTTTTCCTCAATTTGTCTGTCATAGTTGACGTGTACCTATGATGAAAATTACAGGCCTCTCTCATCTTTTTAAGTGGGAGAACTTGCACAATTGGTGGCTGACTAAATACTTTTTTCCCCCCACTGTATACTGAGATCATGTGGCACTTAAATAAAGTCCACCTGTGTGCAATCTAACTAATTATGTGACTTCTGAAAGTAATTGGTTGCACCAGATTTTATTTTAGGGGCTTCATAGCAAAGAGGCTGAATACATATGCACGCACCACTTTTCTGTTATTTATTTTTTAGAATTTTTTGAAACAAGTTATTTTTTTAATTTCACTTCACCAATTTGGACTATTTTGTGTATGTCCATTACATGAAATCCAAATAAAAATCCATTTAAAATTACAGGTTGTAATGCAACAAAATAGGAAAAATGCCAAAGGGGATGAATACTTTTGCAAGGCACTGTAGCGGATGCTTTTATCCAAAGCTACTTACAGTCATGCGTGCATACATTTTACATACAGCAATATGCCCAGACTATTTGACATGGTTGGTCTTGACTCAATTGGCCCAATTCCAATATGATCAAGCAACCTTCCATCTTAAAACTACCCAATCCTCTTTGGCCCATTAAGGGAAGACAGGAAGGGCCTAGAATAGGAGCAAATGATCTGAACTGGAACAAGGACTCCCCTCATAAACAAGATTGCTGGGCTCTCTCAGATATCCCTCTGTGCGTTGTCTTATGCATTCCACTTAGGGCTGTTACGGTGACCATATTACCGCCAGTCAAAAGTCATGACCACAGTCAAATTCCACGTTACTCTTTCACAGTAACTGGGCTGCTCCAAAACTGCAATCTGATGCTGCTGATGGTCATTAGTAGCCTACCAAACTTGCTAACGGCCAGTCGCTAATGGCCAGCACTCAGCGCTCTATTGTCCCTCTAATCACTCTGACATCAATGCAAAGGAAATCGAAAATCAAATCAAAACACTTCATGAGAGCACTGGTATTGAGTTTGAGCGGAATAGGATCACCTGTTGCACAGCGAGTGCCAGCTCCTCATAGTTGGTTGATGCATGGAATGAAATAAGTGTTCCTATATGCCCCTGTTGCGGAACATTTCTATAGGCTATGCTATTGCGTGAGAAAACAGAGTTTTGATGACCTCTATTAAAAAGAGGATCCCATTAGCTTTCTATAGGCTAGGCCTACTATATTTATTTCTCAACTTTCCTAATATTAAGCACATCGCTTCGCTTTACAACAGGAGCAGCCTACCTGGCTGGCATGAAAATGAACCGCGGGAAAAGCGTCCTTCGTTAGCTATTCAAGCGATTAGGTACATGATAATGGTCCATTCTAAGTCAAAACTAATTTCACACATATTATTTAGTATATGTAAAGGCGACATTAAATTGACAGTCTGATGGGTGAGAATATTATCACTTGTGAATGATGCCCAGGGTGTGCAGTCTAAGAATAGAGAAACAGCACATGTATTTTTTGCCTACTTTTTCAAATCAGTCGCATGCATCATGTATTCTAGCCTTCATATGTTTTGATAAGGTTTGTATCACAACTTAAGTGGCCAAATCACTCCAAAATTACAATAGCCTATAGGCCTAGGACTCCTGGAACACGGGTAGAGAGGCCATAGCCTACAGAGCCTAGTGAAACTTGTTTTTATAAGCCCAGTCATAGAGCAATCGCATGTGAAAACAGTTTTGACTGGCCACTATTTAAAAAAAGAGGATCCCAGATTTCTCGTGCTGCTATATTTATTGCTCAAATCTTTAAATGAAGCACATTAATTAGCTTCATAAACGGTGTAGCCTACCTGGCATATTAAAAATGTAACCGCACATAATCTCCATTTTCTATTCGAGTGCAGGGTATGGATGACATGTTTTTTTTTTTGTGGGCCATTCCAAATAAAATAAATCATTCCACACATATATTAGTAGGCCATATGTAAACATCAGATTAAATTGAGAATAGTCTGATGGGTAAGAATATGATCAAGTGCTTGTCAAATTGTGAATGAGAGATTGATGAAGTGTGTGCAGCCTGTGCAAGAAACAGAGTAGAGGGCTTGCCTTTCATGCAACTCGTTTTGGGAAAATATCCTTTCTATTTTATTCAGCTATGATCAATTACTATAAAATAATGCCACGGGAATTATAAATAAATCTTGGCTGCTAAATGAACTAGTGTAGCCCACAGCCATATGGCATAGCCAGATCAGGATGACTCAAAATATGCTATTCTGTACCTCTGAAATAGGCTACATTTTCTTCTTATCATAATGTTTCTTTAGACCTGCCTAAAATAAATAATTCATTTATTTTGATGGTGTAGGCTATAGGCTTGGGTACTTGTTGTCTGAGTGAGGGAAATGCTGTAAATCGAGAGGAGTCGATGTGTTCTGAAAGATGAAACGTTGAGGATTATAATAAAATACCCCTTTGATGTCTTACAAGCTAGGCTTGGGCGGTGTACCATATACCGTGGTATTTGGAAATAGCCACGGGATGGTTTTTCAATACCGTCATTAGAAACAATTTCTTTGATGTAAAAAAAAGTATATATATATATATATATATATATATATATATATATATACTGTGATGTCACGAGAGGCTGTGTCCTGGAGGGACGTTACATCCCTGAGGTGGCTGCAAACCCAGACAGCTATGGCTCCATCTGCTGGTATGGTCGGGAACTCCACCCCTCTATGGCCAATCTTCCCACGCAGCTGAAACAAATGAGGAGCTGATGAGCTGAAGGTTTGGGAAGTGAAGAAACACAGTCTCCAAGCTGGGCTCTCTGGAGGACAAGAGTGCTGCACGTCCACTTCCATGAGGAATATAAGGATTTGGAGATACTTACCTTTGGGAAATACTCACCTTTGGATATATGCACCTGTGGAAATACGTGTGGGACATTTGGAAGGACGTTTTGCTGGGTTGGCCACTAGCTGCAACGTGGAATACAGTAAGACTGGGGAAAAGTTATTTGAGCGAGGGAGAGTTATGATTTTGGATGTGGAAGAGACATCCCTGAACTGTTAACCCTTAAAGAGCCACCAGAGAACGGAATTGTGTTATACTTTCGTTAGTTTCCCAAGACCTTTAATAAAATCCTTGTTTTGGTTGAACCTGGTCTCCTTGCACTACTTGAGCAATCCCGCTGAAAGCTGTGTAGCCTCTCGTGACATCACAATACACACACACACACAGTGGGGAGAACAAGTATTTGATACACTGCCAATTTTGCAGGTTTTCCTACTTACAAAGCATGTAGAGGTCTGTAATTTTTACAAAAATCCAGAAAATCACATTGTATGATTTTTAAGTAATTAATTTGCATTTTATTGCATGACATAAGTATTTGATCACCTACCAACCAGTAAGAATTCCGGCTCTCACAGACCTGTTCGTTTTTCTTTTAGAAGCCCTCCTGTTCTCCACTCATTACCTGTATTAACTGCACCTGTTTGAACTTGTTACCTGTATAAAAGACACCTGCCCACACACTCAATCAAACAGACTCCAACCTCTCCACAATGGCCAAGACCAGAGAGCTGTGTAAGGACATCAGGGATAACATTGTAGACCTGCACAAGGCTGGGATGGGCTACAGGACAATAGGCAAGCAGCTTGGTGAGAAGGCAACAACTGTTGGCGCAATTATTAGAAAATGGAAGAAGTTCAAGATGACAGTCAATCACCCTCGGTCTGGGGCTCCATGCAAGATCTCACCTCGTGGGGCATCAATGATCATGAGAAAGATGAGGGATCAGCCCAGAACTACATGGCAGGACCTGGTCAATGACCTGAAGAGAGCTGGGACCACAGTCTCAAAGAAAACCATTAGTAACACACTACGCCGTCATGGATTAAAATCCTGCAGCACACGCAAGGTCCCCCTGCTCAAGCCAGCGCATGTCCAGGCCCATCTGAAGTTTGCTAATGACCATCTGGATGATCCAGAGGAGGAATGGGAGAAGGTCATGTGGTCTGATGAGACAAAAATATAGCTTTTTGGTCTAAACTCCACTCGCCGTGTTTGGAGGAAGAAGAAGGATGAGTACAACCCCAAGAACACCATCCCAACCATGAAGCATGGAGGTGGAAACATCATTCTTTGGGGATGCTTTTCTGCAAAGGGGACAGGACGACTGCACCGTATTGAGGGGAGGATGGATGGGGCCATGTATCGCGAGATCTTGGCCAACAACCTCCTTCCCTCAGTAAGAGCATTGAAGATGGGTCGTGGCTGGGTCTTCCAGCATGACAACGACCCGAAACACACAGCCAGGGCAACTAAGGAGTGGCTCCGTAAGAAGCATCTCAAGGTCCTGGAGTGGCCTAGCCAGTCTCCAGACCTGAACCCAATAGAAAATCTTTGGAGGGAGTTGAAAGTCCGTATTGCCCAGCGACAGCCCCCGAAACCTGAAGGATCTGGAGAAGGTCTGTATGGAGGAGTGGGCCAAAATCCCTGCTGCAGTGTGTGCAAACCTGGTCAAGACCTACAGGAAACGTATGATCTCTGTAATTGCAAACAAAGGTTTCTGTACCAAATATTAAGTTCTGCTTTTCTGATGTATCAAATACTTATGTCATGCAATAAAATGCAATTAATTACTTAAAAAATCATACAATGTGATTTTCTGGATTTTTGTTTTAGATTATGTCTCTCACAGTTGAAGTGTACCTATGATAAAAATTACAGACCTCTACATGCTTTGTAAGTAGGAAAACCTGCAAAATCGTCAGTGTATCAAATACTTGTTCTCCCCACTGTATATATATATTCGTAGCTACTTTAAGTAAATACCTGCAGTGAACTTGTGCAATATGTTAGGAGATTTAGATCGCATTCTTAATTTCACCAGTCACATAATTTTTAATTATGAAGCTTACCGGTAGTACTCAGTCACGTGGTGTTTGTTTACAAGCACACAATGACGAGAGACTAGCCTCGTACGAACCATCCTGATCTTGTGAGCTCACATTGTGTATCCAAGTAGCGAAACAGAATGTGAGCTCGAGAGATCAGGATGGTTCATATGAGGCTAACGAGAGACCAGAGCCTTGTGAGTCACTCACTGTTGTACAGCATGCACCAGGTGATCTAGTTACAGTATGGAATTCACAACTAAATATTTGCCAGCTAGATATCTTATAAATATGAAGTTAACTGTCTAAAAGGTGCTAAATGTTATGCAGTTGTGAATTTGGTTTGATAATGTAATAGCTAGTTAGCTAAGTGGTTAGCTTCTTCAAAATCAAGCTTCACTTGCCGGTAACAGCAGAGAATCCCATCCTGGATCAAGAGCCTTGCTGTCTAATATTTGTTTCGCAGCAAACTGTGAGTAACATTTTTCAGTTACTTGTATAACTTTATGAGCTGGGATTTCTGTCCTGAAAATAATTTTGGTCAGAGACTGTATAAAAATGTTCACAATGCACTCGCTTTTAGTTAGCATTCTCTATGGGATTTTACATGTACCTGTTAGCATTGCTAACATTCGGATTACAAAAGAATGCCCCTTGTGTTCAGTCCCGGTATTACCGAATATCCCGGTATGAAGGTATGACAATCTAGATTCCACCCAAGCCTAGTAAGCTATATAAAATTTACTTTTTAAAATGTAGATGCTACAAAAGGTCTGCATCAGTGGCTTGTAGGCTATGCGTGGAAACCGGAGATGCTAAACGTGTTTATGTTAATTATCGGTAAATGAGACTGGAAGTTATTTGCATGAAAATCACCGGCTGACAAAATGTCATGACCGCCACAGCCCTACTTCCACACACTCGACCAAGCTCAACCCAATCCCTTGCTTATTTACATAATTATGACCACTGACCCATTTTCAGAAGAAAACGCTAGAATCTCGAAGTTGACTATCCAGTGTTGAGTCACTGACCATCCAGTTTATCATCTCTTTGCGCCCGTTTAGCATGTTAAGTACACATTTTATAAATTAATGTCCTTGTTCGTGTTCCCTGTCGTCCCTCACTGGGACATGTGATGATATGGGTCAGTTCAGAGCGGAAGACAGACAGGGATATTGTAGCATCTGAGTGGGCCAGAGCAGACTCCCGTTTAGCGTGCCTGCTTTATCCACATGTTGGGTTGGCAGTGTAGTGAACACACAGACGTAAATTACACACACACACAACTGAATCTCCACTACAATGACTGATTACAAAGCGTGTAATTTACTGAGCCCGGCTCGATGTCCTGACGTGTCAGTCCCTAAGAAACCAACCATGTTACCCAGCCACAGAAGCCACAGGTCCCTCCTTCCCCATCGCCACAGGGGACGGAGTCATTCCCTCTCTTATTTCTTGCTATATTTTGCCCTCTCCCAGCCCCCACACCAGCTGTCCCCTCCTTCTAGTCTACCTCTCTATCCTACTCTACACCCCATTCTCTTTCTCTGTCTCTCTTTTCCTCCCATCTCCCTCTTCTCCACACCCTCTGTCTTCGCTCTGTCTACCCCCCCCTCTAGGCCTGCTCTCTCCCTCTCCCCCAGTCTGTCCTCTCTAATTATTTTATCCTCTCTGTCTCCATGTCTCTCCTTCCCGTCCCTCCATCTACACTTCTTTCTCCCCTCCTTCCCCCCACCCTTCTCCTATCCCTACCCTCTGCCACCCTCTGTCTCCCCTCTCTCCCTGCCTGGTTGGAGGGCTGATGGGCTGATTTCTCTGAGGAGGTGCTGTCAGTTCCCCTGCTCCCCAAAGCTAAAGGGCTGCTCTCTCCAGCCCCAAGGTTCACAGAGTGTCAAGCCTGGCGGTGGGATTATGCAGATCTTAATTCCCTCCCCTGCTCACACCTGGGTTTGACAGGGCATGAAATAGGGAAAGCGTTCACTGCAAAAGTTTCTGCTACGCAGGGAGAGAGATACAGCAAACGGGGAAGAGGGAGAGACAGAGAGAGGGGGGAGGGAGAGGAGAGAGAGAGGGGGGGGAGAGGAGCGATATATAGAGAGAGACAGGGGGAGGGAGAGGAGAGATATATAGAGAGAGGGGATGGAGAGATATATAGAGAGAGGGGAGGGAGAGATATAGAGAGAGAGGGGATGGAGAGATATATAGAGAGAGGGGAGGGAGAGATATAGAGAGAGAGGGGAGGGAGAGATATAGAGAGAGAGGGGATGGAGAGATATATAGAGAGAGGGGAGGGAGAGATATATAGAGAGAGGGGAGGGAGAGATATATAGAGAGAGGGGAGGGAGAGATATATAGAGAGAGGGGAGGGAGAGATATAGAGAGAGAGGGGAGGGAGAGATGGAGATAGAGAGAGAGGGGGGAGGGAGATAGCAAGCAAAAAATTAAATGAGAAATATACAGAAAGCAGGGAAGAGATAGCGCGACCGAGAGAGAAAGAGAGTGAGCGTCTCTCCCGTGTCTGTCAACCCAGACACCTTGTCTAAACAGAAATGAGACAGCAGCATGCCACTGTTTTCCTATGATAATTAAATCAAGCGTTGCACACATGCGAGGCACACTCATTTCATCACTCCATTTCTGAAACTCGTCAGGACAGATTTTTCAAAAGAAGGCATTTGTTATTAAAAAAACTTTTAAAATGGTTTAGTAGGTTCAGGTTATGATGAGGTTACCAGGTTATGGTGACTGTTACACAATGGTTACAATATACATGTATCCACACAGTATCTACTAATATAAATTCAACTGGATGCTCTACAGGTAGTTTAGGTCATTACAGGTTCTCTAATCTGCTCTATCTTCTCTGTTTAGGTGTTGGTGAGATATACGTATTTTGCATCACATTGTGTTAATACAAGGGTAACATGCCAGGTAGAATCAAACGAATATGTTACTTGCACATAAGGAGACAGTGCTGTGAATAATCCATTGTTTGCATGTCTCTTTTGTTGCTAGTTATTGTTGCAGTAATTGTTACCCTCATGGTTTACATGGCCGTTATAATTAGATTGTTTGTTGTCAACCTCTTCCCTCTATATTTTTGACTCCGCGGTCAAGATCACTTTTAATGCATTTTTAAACAAAGGCTCTAGGGCTCAAATATTATATATTAGAATGTGTTTGGCAAGGTCCAAATAGACAAAAGTCAGGTAGCAATCAATGCCTGGTTAGTCTCAAGATCAATTGATCCAAATTTGATATTCCTCTGCATCCTCACAGCAAAATTGAACCACAATAATCAGATAGATATTGATATAATCTCGGTAAGGGATTATATGAAATGTAGAAAAAAACAAAGAAAACAACAGCTTCAAATCCACTCTGTTGCCCAGTGAAAGATAACCCACAAGCAATGCAATGCTGTCTTACCTGATAAAGCCTCCTTGAAAAAAGCAAAAAGACAAGACATATAGAATCCTTATGACCTGTGGGAGCATTCTCTGGCTCAGTCTCTCAATACCTCCCGTTGGAATAATTTGCAGAAAATAATCTGAGCGGCTATCAAATCCACTGAGCGGTTTATGAGACTAGGCAAAAGAAAGGCATCGTCTCTGTGAGTCTGCAAGTCTGATCCAAGAGTTTGGCTTTGGGGAAAGAAACTTCTTCCCCCCTCCCACTAAATCCAGAGGACGATAGAAACACGAATCCACTTGGTCTCTTCTTTTACACTTGTGTGTTTGTGTTTGTCAGTGTGTGTGTTTTAGCGGGAGTGTGCTTTTCTCCTTATTTTTCGCTCTTTTTTTAAAATGGTAAACTGCTTACTCCAGGAATAATACGGGGGAGGATTTAAAGGGACGGTAGCCTCTTTTTTGATGGTGGTCAGATTGATAGACCGCTATAGAGCTCGCCAGTTTGTAGTCCTAAAACCCGGGAAAAAAATGACCTCTGGTTAGTTCAGCTATCCCTATAGGAAAAAATGTATGGGAAAGAATAGGGTTCTGGACTAAACACTGCAGATAAAGTCTGAGGTTAACACAGGTTTAGGACATCTTATATGTTTTGTGCTACGAGATAATAGCAGTTAGTTAACATGAACTTAATGAATGATGAAGCCTTCATGTGATATGTGTTTTTTATTATTACATTCTTCAAAATTCACAAAAAGTGACGTTAGCTGATGAAGATGATCTCATAGAACAAAACGTATAAGATCTCCTAAGCCTGTGTTTACCACAGACCTTATTTTGGGCGTTTATCCAAAAACGCCATTCATTTTCCTCATAGGCTTTGTCCAACAAACCATGGCGGAGTTAGTGCCTACAAAAAGACGCCATTACTATTTCTCTCTATTGCAATTAGCTCTATGTGTGGGGGATCAAATCACATCTTATTTGTCACATGCTTCGTAAACAACAGTTGTAGACTTACTTATGGTTCCTTCCCAACAATGCAGAGAGAAAAATAATAGAACGATAACACAAGGAATAAATACACAATGAGTAACGATAACTTAGCTATATACACAGGGTACAAGTACAGAGTCGATGTGCAGGGGCGGTACAAACATTCCAGTTTCCAGCCGGTGATGGGTTTTCCTCTTCGTTTCAACGCCGGGAGAAGATTTTCTGGGGACGGTCGAGTGGAAAAAGGAGACTGGTGGCAAGTACAAACAGAGTAAACAGTACGCCAGGTTGAGTGATGGAGGTTGAAATGGAAGTAAGTGAGGGCGAGTTAAGTGAAGTGGAACGTGTGCTGAAGAGCTTGGAGCCTGAGCCTATCATCGATGGACATGATAAAGAAGAATCTGGTCCAGTAGGAGTGACATTTTGGGAGAAAGTGGATCCTTGCCATTTAGCAGATCCATTTGTGTTTTCAGAGTGGGTGGGAAAGGAGTTAGGTGCAGTTGAGTCAGTGAAGGAAACCTATAGTGGGCTTGCCATATTTGTGTGTGTTTCTTTCACCCAGAGGGAGCGGGCGCTCCGTGTCACACAACTCAGGGAAAGATCGGTAGTAACAGGGTGCCATTGAAAGGAGTGATTACTGGGCTAGCGGTAAATGTGAAGGTGGACAAGCGTTGGCTGGAGTGATGTAAAGCTCGCCGCCATTGGCTTCTGGAGCAGTGGAAATGTGTTCTCTGGAGTGATGAATCACGCTTCACCGTCTGGCAGTCCGACGGACGAATCTGGGTTTGGCGGATGCCAGGAGAACGCTACCTGCCTGAATGCATAGTACCAACTGTAAAGTTTGGTGGAGGAGGAATAATGGTCTGGGGCTGTTTTTCATAGTTCGGCTAGGCCCCTTAGTTCCATTGAAGGGAACTCTTAATGCTACAGCATACAATTACATTCTAGACAATTCAGTGCTTCCAACTTTGTGGCAACAGTTTGGGGAAGGCCTTTTCCTGTTTCAGCATGACAATGCCCCCGTGCACAAAACTAGGTCCATACAGAAATGGTTTGTCGAGATCGGTGTGGAAGAACTTGACTGGCCTGCACAGAGCCCTTACCTCAACCCCAACCCCATCGAACACCTTTGGGATTGCCTTAAACTTAGATCCTCAAACAAGCTCCAGCTGCTACTAACTGCTAATCAGCCTCAACACCTGTTCTCACTCTCCTTAATCACCACTACCACCCTACTTAAACCTGACCAAACAGTCTTTCCTTCTTTCTTTTGTGTCGCATGCAAGACACTGTGTGTGAAAAGCCTTGATTGATCGAAAGGTCTACTCAAAGTTTACTTAGTTACCTAAGTTAGATAACTTACTTCGTTTACAATGGAGATTGATCTCACTGCCTTGTATTCAGAGATGTTTTCAGACCAAGTTCCAGACTCTCCATTATCGGGGACGCACCACCTCTAACCAGACAGCTGTGGTCCATTGTCTCAGTTCACCGTTCCAGGCCTCCCAAAGAACCGGAATGCTTTGGCCAGCCTCCAGGCTGATCTCCTCACCGCCCTGCCTGCCGGAGCTCACCAGCCTCCCTTCTCCGCATGCGGGGATGGCTCGGGCCCCCACTATCCCACCCATCTACAGAACCTCTCCCATTTGCTTCCACTTCTGAGGCATCCAAATCTGGGCCTTCAGTGCTGTCTTACTGGACCGTTTCTAGGCTACAGTAGAAGCTCCGGGAATGAGGGATCCCGTTCCATCGTAATGACAACAAGGCAGAGCTGTTCCGCCTGTACGTGGGCTCTCTGGGGGGGTAAGCACACTGCTTCTGCCCAGACGCAGCCCGCAAACATCCCAGACGCCATGGCTCCACCCCCTACCAATGGCCTTCCATCTCTGTGTGTCCTCCCCCGCCCCTTTGTCTATCTTATCATCAGCTTTTTCCACCCTCCATCCATTCCTCCCTCCCTGCTCTTGTCTCCTCTGCCAGCAGTGGCCTCCAAATTGTACGCCTGCCCTGGCCTCTCCGCCTTCAAGGTGCTGGCCCTCCACACCAAACACCTAGCATCTCTTCAGAGTCTGCTGGGAGGGGCGGTACTACTTCTCTGTCCGCCTGACTTTTGGATGCAATAGCAGCCCTCGAACGATCAACACCTTAGCCGAGGCCCTCCATTGGCTCTTGATGAATGTCTCCACCCTCGTCCATCTTCAACCGCCTTGGCGTATTTCTCTCTGAGAAGACAAAGATCCCTCCTCGCCTCAAATACCTCAGCATCATGCTGGACCCAGTCTCCTTTCAGGTCTCCCTGTGTCTCAATGAACTTCAGCGCATTTCCCTCCAATTACTTGGAATCTCCCCGCTGCACTAAACGTCAGCTGCTGTCACTGCTGGGCCACCTGAGTTATGCCATCAGGATCATCCCTCAAGGCTGCTCCTTCCCACCTTCTCTCCCTGGCCACCTCTGTGCCTTCCTTGCTTCACACTGGTGTTTTGATCCCTCGGAGCTCAGGCTTTGCTACCTCCAGAGTCAATTGAACGGTATCACCTTCTCCTGAAGACTTAAAGCTGTTCACCGATGCTGCCCCTTCCACCAGGTACAGGGGTTTCTACAGTGGTTGTTTTGCTGCTGCCTGGCCTCCTGAACTTGCCTGCTCTCCTGCGTCCCCCCCTCTCCTCCGCCTTGTTCGAGTTGTACCCAATTGTTGTAGCCACCTCTGGGGGCACGAATGATCCAGAAGGGCCATACTGATCTATTCCGACAAACTTTTCGTGGTACACATTAACAATGGCCATTCTGACTATCATGAGTTTCCTAAGACGTCTAGCCTGGCAATCTCTTAACCAATCGTTTAGTTCTTAGCGCTGCACATGTACCCGACAAATGCAACTCCATCGCTAATTCTCTGTCAGTCACCAATTTCAGGCGCTTGGCCCCGTATACAGAACCCCCACCAACCCCAGTCCCTCCTTATTCCATGATTACCTTCCTGTGAATCATCCACTCCTTTTCCTCATCTCCCAGCTACGCCACTCCATCCTAGCAGTACCCTGTCCTCTTACTGGACAGCCTGGAGATGCTTTTCCATAAATCTGTCACATGCCTTTCACTCCAAAAACTTGGTCATCATGTCTGCCTTCGTCACCCATGCCAGCTCATCCCTCACCATGCGGACATCCTCCATCCAGACATACCTGACCGAGACGAACTTTCTCAAGTTTCTTAATGGGTCTCCATGTTCATCCTCCTCTCACCTGCAAGTCTCCCTTCTCCTCAAGGTCCTCCAATGCAACTAAGTCCACCCCCCCCCCTCCCCCCGCCTTGCTGCCAGCCCATCACAATCAACATCCTTTCTGCCTGCATCCAGACAATGCGGTACGGTTATCGCCATCGCAGTCTCTTCCACAGTAGAATTAATGTTTCTTTTTTGGATACAATTTCTATTCCTGCAATGTTTGGAGTTTTCATCTGCTATCTACAACCCTTCTCGTAATCCCAGCGAGTCAGATGTCACCATCCTCGACAAAGATTTCACCATCAAACACACCAAAACTGATCAGTTTGGCAGAACCACACCAGTCTACCTGTTCCGGCTAACATCTGCCCTCAGCCCTTACGAACTACTCACCTACCTCCTGCAGCTCAGACAATCTCAACATGCCCCTCCATCCGATCCACAATCCATCACTTGGATTCTTCCTTCAAGGAGGTTTTTTTCCTTGCCACTGTCGCTTCTGCTAGCTCTCCTGGGATCTAAGTTTGGTTCACTCCGTGGGCATCTCGTCCGTATGCCTGTACTACCTCAACAATATCGCCAACCATTCAGCACCTGCAGTCCAGAACTAATTTGGAGTTCTCTTTTTGGGGATTGCCTTCACCACAGCAGCCTAACTACCAGGGCCTAACCGTAACGTCTACCTGAGACTCCAAGCCAAACCCTACGGTCAGGTCTTTTTCAGAGCTGATCTGATTGGTCAAAGGACCAATTTGTGAAAAAAATCAGAATATGGTTGACTGTGAAAACGCAGTTTTTGTAAGGCAAGTAATTTTCTCTACATTCTCGTTTATCCACTAGTTTCTCTTGATGCCACCACTCTGAGGCCTCAATCACCAATCTGAATAGGGATGCCTCACGAGGCACTTTTCTGAAGAACACAAAGCAAGGAGTGATAACGGAATCCATTTAATGGGCTTGTAAACTGGGAGATCAAACATGACAAATCACACATGGGGCCTGACCATAAATTTGCCTCCGTTCTGTTTAAGTAATTCATCTTCCCTGCGGATTTTGCCATGTGCCCCTGACGCTTCCTAAAGAGATAAATCTATTAGTGGGGAGAAAACACGCCCGATTAAACTCATCCTTTTTTGTGACAATTATCTGCCTGTTCCTTCTGCACTGAAGCCAGCTTATTAAAGATGCATACGTTTCTGATGCTATGAATGGGCGATGGGCAAAAGTGAAGCTGGCAATCAGAAAGCTGGCAATCATAATGTGGCACTCTTTTTTTTTTGTTGCTTTCTCTCTATTTTTCTCTTCCTCACTCTCTCTTCATTTTGAAATAAAAAGCTCTTATTTTATCGTTGCTATTACTGGGAGTTTCTGGCTGCTAAAGTGCTTCTCCCTGGGGTACCATGATTCAGCAGACAGAGTAGAAGCCAGAAAAGACTTGGAATATTGACTGGAGAAATGGCTTGCTACACCTGCCACTTTTGGGTTCCCTGGTAGCTGGGGTGGTGGCTTTGTGTGTTTTGACACAATTGTATATTTCCCTTAATTTTTTTTGCCCGCTCGCTCTCTCTCTCCCATCCATCATGCCTTGTAGCCAACCACTCCATGGTAACAACCTGCAATGGAGGGAAAGGGAGATGGAGGAATGGAAGCGTGTGTTGAGACAAGAGTTGTGGAATGGGGTGAGAAGAGTTGATGGTGGAGGGAGAAGTGATGGTAGAGGGAGAAAGGAAGAAGATAGGAAACAAGGGAAGATAAAAGGAGGAGGCGGGGAATAAGGATGGTGTTTGTTGACAGCAGCACGTATCAAACACTGTTCTGACAGCATCATTTTCCCTGAGCATGGAGCTACACACCTAAGCTTGGTCAGCTGCCATGCCCCCCTAACAGGAGTGCTGACATCTGGGGCCGGGGATACATCTGTCACCCACCTAGAGACAATGTGACAGGGAGAGCGCAGCCCTGACAAAATATAGGCGAATATTAATGGTGCGCGACATCCCTGCCCCATTGGCTTGGGGACGGCTTGCTCGGCCACAAATCAAGTTGTGAATTCTCCCCTATTTTGGGAGATTTTGAGCACAGGAGCTGTCACTGTCACTTCTGCTGTGTACCTTAGTGTGTTTGTGTGTACGTACTCTGGTGGGTCTACAAGTGAGCAATGGTGAGCATCTTTCATACTTATAACACAGACATCAATATTTTACATAAGTCTCCAACAGATGTCAATACCCATTAAAAACAGGGTCGTATTGATTAGGCAATAAACAGAAGAAAAAGTACTGAAACAGGGACGAACTACCTGAACTTCTCCAATAAGAAATCCTTGTTTTTGTTTTTCGATGCAGAACGTTTTGCTACAGTGTGCTCTTTGAATATAGGAAAAAATGTCTCAGCGCTACAATTCAATGCTAACATAGACACTACAGATTAAAGTATGTACAAACGTTTTGAGAATGACACAAATATTGGTCTTCACAAAGTTTGCTGCTTCAGTGTTTTTAGATATTTTTGTCAGATGTTACTATGGTATACTGAAGTATAATTACAAGCATTCCATAAGTGTCATAGGCTTTTATTGACAATTACATTACGTTTATGCAAAGAGTCAATATTTGCTGTGTTGACACTTCTTTTTCAAGACCTCTGCAATCCGCCCTGGCATGCTGTCAATTAACTTCTGGGCCACATTCTGACTGATGGCAGCCCATTCTTGCATAATCAATGCTTGGAGTTTGTCAGAATTTGTGGGTTTTTGTTTGTCCACCTGCCTCTTGAGGATTGACCACAAGTTCTCAATGGGATTAAGGTCTGGGGAGTTTCCTGGCCATGGACCCAAAATGTCGATGTTTTGTTCCCCGAGTCACTTAGTTATCACTTTTGCCTTATGGCAAGGTGCTCCATCATGCTGGAAAAGGCATTGTTCGTCACCAAACTGTTCTTGGATGGTTGGGAGACGTTGCTCTCGGAGGATGTGTTGGTACCATTCTTTATTCATGGCTGTGTTCTTAGGCAAACTTGTGAGTGAGCCCACTCCCTTGGCTGAGAAGCAACCCCACACATGAATGGTCTCAGGATGCTTTACTGTTGGCATGACACAGGACTGATGGTAGCGCTCACCTTGTCTTCTCCGGACAAGCTTTTTTCCGGATGCCCCAAACAATCGGAAAGGGGATTCATCAGAGAAAATGACTTTACCCCAGTCCGCATCAGTCCAATCCCTGTACCTTTTGCAGAATATCAGTCTGTCCCTGATGTTTTTCCTGGAGAGAAGTGGCTTCCTCGCTGCCCTTCTTGACACCAGGCCATCTTCCAAAAGTCTTCGCCTCACTGTGCGTGCAGATGCACTCACACCTGCCTGCTGCCATTCCTGAGCAAGCTCTGCACTGGTGGTGCCCCGATCCCGCAGCTGAATCAACTTTAGGAGACGGTCCTAGCGCTTGCTGGAATTTCTCGGCTCCCTGAAGCCTTCTTCACAACAATTTAACCTCTCTCCTTGAAGTTCTTGATGATCCGATAAATGGTTGATTTAGGTGCAATCTTACTAGCAGCAATATCCTTGCTTGTGAAGCCCTTTTTGTGCAAAGTAATGATGACGGCACGTGTTTCCTTGCAGGTAACCATGGTTAACAGAGGAAGAACAATGATTTCAAGCACCACCCTCCTTTTAAAGCTTCCAGTCTGTTATTCTAACCCAATCAGCATGACAGAGAGATCTCCAGCATTGTCCTCGTCAACACTCTCACCTGTGTTAACGAGAGAATTACTGACATGATGTCAGCTGGTCCTTTTGTGGCAGGGCTGAAATGCAGTGGAAATGTTTTTTGGGGAGTACGTTAATGCTGTAAAATAATACCCGCCCAGTTATTCCAATCCATCTCATGCTGCGCAACCTCGAACATCATTCTATTCCCTGCCTTCCACTTATGGGAGCTAGCCACGAAAGGTATGACTGCTGTGGCAGTCAGTCAGACCATGTCTCTTTCATGTTCCTTTCACCTATACAACCCCAATGGAACATCCTCTCCCAGCAACCTTCGTATAACCAAACATGCCTCAAAGCAACCCTAAAATAGCCAAACATGCATGTACTTAGCTAAGGTCCTGTCTTACCGTAGCTGCTTTCACCCCTGTCACATACAGTACCAGAAGTAGTTTTACTTCTAACTTCCCGGCAACCTAAATATAACCAAACATGTCCCTTTTACCTATACAACCTTAATATAATCAAACACGCATGTAGGGCTTCTTAGGTCCTGTACTTCGCTGCTTTCATCTCTGTCGCATACTTGTATCACCCTCTAAATCACTGACAGTTTGAAATATTAATGTACACCCGACACGCAACATGCCCACTTTAACAACAACAACAGAATGTATTTACAGCGAAGGTTGTAGGTTGTCAAGGTTGTGCTCAAGTGTATGCAACAGAAATAAAATATAGCATGTATTATTATTATTATTATAAGGCTAGATAGCCCCTCCCTGTTTCAGTCAGTTTTCTTCTGTTAGGTGCCTAATGCTCACTAATACGTTCCCCAACAAGAAACCCAAAAATCGCTCAAACAGAAGGGGGAACTAACAAATAGTCACTAACAACAACCAAAATGAAACAGGTGGGGTTTTAGGAGAGATTCTCAAAGACACTAATGGGGTTGTCTACTGAAAGTTGACTAGCAACAAGAAACTGGGTCCTAAAAGACCAAACATGACTCCCACAAATTGTGCCCAAGAAAAGGCAAATAAAAAAATACAAACCTACACCAACTTGTAATATGGAGTAAAAAAGTGGAGCTAACCAAAGGGGACAACACAAGATAAAAGGCTTTGTTTTACACAAACTCAATGAGGAAGAGTCAAGCGCTTCCAACATCTCTCATGGCCACTGGGCCAGCCGCTCTTACATATCACCTGTGCTAGCACAGGTGAAACTAATGACTGACTAACGAGGATGATTTCAATCAGGGCAAGCCACACCCAAACAGAACCAACCTCGAAATCGAAAACGAAATTGAGCAAAGCCCCAAAGCCTATAACATCACGATCCGGTCTTTCCAGGCCTTCAGCTCTCTATTCTGTTGTTGATGTGAGTTGCAATCCAACAGAAAGTGGCCATAAAGCCGGCTTAGGGGTTACCTTCCAAGGGGTGTTGACCCTACACTTCCCTCTGAAATTGGTAAGCACGCACACAATCCCCCCCAGTCTGAAGACCCCAAGGAGGGATTGACCTATGGCTGTAAAGCTCTGTGTTTGTTGCTAACTTCTCCTTCCACTGATCCTCCATAGCACAGCAGCAGACTAAACACCACAGACGCTGGTTCATCGGAATACTAAAGAGTTTGTGCAGCCACCCATGTTGTTCATGGCCTAAAGAGGCGATTATCTTCACACTATCTAAGAAACCGACATGAAGGAGAGGTCAAAGTATTATTTTATTTTATTTTATGGTTGCCACGGCAGTGTGGATGTACTGTATGAGCTATGCTGTTTTATGTATTTGGGCTTTAGCTATCTATACAATGCATGCAGTGTATCCTGTGTTCCTCTTTTTCATCAAACAAAAGATATATGGGTTTCATGAAAAAAAAGTGAAAGGAATTTACAGCAGGGGTGTCAAACCCAGTCCACTTAGGATCTAGTGTCTGCTGGTTTTAGTTTTTTCCCTTTCAATCATGCCCTAGACAACCAGGTGAGGGGTGTTCCTTTCTAATCGGTGACCTTAATTCATCAATCAAGTACAAGGGAGGAGCGAAAACCCGCGGACACTCGGCCCTCCGTGGAATGAGTTTGACACCTGTGGTTTACAGGGTTTGTCTTGGAGATAGAAATGAGTCCAGCTAAATATTTGGTCCCTCCTCTTAGATCAGGAGAAGCATCTGTTAAGGTTAGACGATCAATACTTTGAGAAAACAACATCAATTAGTCAAAAACATCCGTTAGAAAATCAATACTTTGAGAAAACAACATCAATTAGTCAAAAAGAGAGGTTAGACAATCAATACTTTGAAAAAGCATAAATTAGTCAAAAAGAGAGGTTGGACGATCAATACTTTGAGAAAACAACATCAATCAGTCAAAAACAGCCATTAGACAATCAATATTTTGAGAAAACATCAATTTGTCAAAAAGAGAGGTTGGACAATCAATACTTTGAGAAAACATAAATTAGTCAAACAGCCGTTAGACAATCAATACTTTGAGAAAACATAAATTAGTCAAACAGCCGTTAGACAATCAATACTTTGAGAAAACATAAATTAGTCAAACAGCCGTTAGACAATCAATACTTTGAGAAAACAACATAAATTAGTCCAAAACAGCCGTTAGACAATCAATACTTTGAGAAAACATAAATTAGTCAAAAAGACAGGTTAGCCAATCAATACTTTGAGAAAGCATCAATAAGTCAAAAAGAGAGGTTGGCCAATCAATACTTTGAGAAAGCATCAATAAGTCAAACAGAGAGGTTAGACAACCAATACTTAGAGCAAGCATCATATAGTCAAAAACAGAGGTTAGACAACCAGGTAGTTTCAAATCAAGCTGGTGGAGAGTGAGACATAAAATAAATGGAAGGTTTAAGATAATGGAGATAGGGGCATTGTTATTCACAAATCGCTTTATTCTAAGGTGAACAATAGAGTAAGACAAGTATCACAACATTAAAGGATACAGTGGGGAAAAAAAGTATTTAGTCAGCCACCAATTGTGCAAGTTCTCCCACTTAAAAAGATGAGAGAGGCCTGTAATTTTCATCATAGGTACACGTCAACTATGACAGACAAATTGAGAAAAAAAATCCAGAAAATCCCATTGTAGGATTTTTAATGAATTTATTTGCAAATTATGGTGGAAAATAAGTATTTGGTCACCTACAAACAAGCAAGATTTCTGGCTCTCACAGACCTGTAACTTCTTCTTTAAGAGGCTCCTCTGTCCTCCACTCGTTACCTGTATTAATGGCACCTGTTTGAACTTGTTATCAGTATAAAAGACACCTGTCCACAACCTCAAACAGTCACACTCCAAACTTCACAATGGCCAAGACCAAAGAGCTGTCAAAGGACACCAAAAACAAAATTGTAGACCTGCACCAGGCTGGGAAGACTGAATCTGCAATAGGTAAGCAGCTTGGTTTGAAGAAATCAACTGTGGGAGCAATTATTAGGAAATGGAAGACATACAAGACCACTGATAATCTCCCTCGATCTGGGGCTCCACGCAAGATCTCACCCCCGTGGGGTCAAAATGATCACAAGAACGGTGAGCAAAAATCCCAGAACCACACGGGGGGACCTAGTGAATGACCTGCAGAGAGCTGGGACCAAAGTAACAAAGCCAACCATCAGTAACACACTACGCCGCCAGGGACTAAAATCCTGCAGTGCGAGACGTGTCCCCCTGCTTAAGCCAGTACATGTCCAGGCCCGTCTGAAGTGCATTTGGATGATCCAGAAGAGGATTGGGAGAATGTCATATGGTCAGATGAAACCAAAATATAACTTTTTGGTAAAAACTCAACTCGTCATGTTTGGAGGACAAAGAATGCTGAGTTGCATCCAAAGAACACCATACCTACTGTGAAGCATGGTGTTGGAAACATCATGCTTTGGGGCAGTTTTTCTGCAAAGGGACCAGGACGACTGATCCGTGTAAAGGAAAGAATGAATGGGGCCATGTATCGTGAGATTTTGAGTGAAACCCTCCTTCCATCAGCAAGGGCATTGAAGATTAAACGTGGCTGGGTCTTTCAGCATGACAATGATCCCAAACACACCGCCCGGGCAACGAAGGAGTGGCTTCGTAAGAAGCATTTCAAGGTCCTGGAGTGGCCTAGCCAGTCTCCAGATCTCAACCCCATAGAAAATCTTTGGAGGGAGTTGAAAGTCTGTGTTGCCCAGCGACAGCCCCAAAACATCACTGCTCTAGAGGAGATCTGCATGGAGGAATGGGCCAAAATACCAGCAACAGTGTGTGAAAACCTTGTGAAGACTTACAGAAAACGTTTGACCTGTGTCATTGCCAACAAAGGGTATATAACAAAGTATTGAGAAACTTTTGTTATTGACCAAATACTTATTTTCCACCATCATATGCCAATAAATTCATTAAAAATAATACAATGTGATTTTCTGGATTTTTTTTTCTCATTTTGTCTGTCATAGTTGACGTGTACCTATGATGAAAATTACAGGCCTCTCTCATCTTTTTAAGTGGGAGAACTTGCACAATTGGTGGCTGACTAAATACTTTTTTTCCCCACTGTATATTTAGCATTTCCAATGGTAGGCTTTTAGAAATACACATCTACTGAGAATATACACATGGTGTAAAGAAAACAAAACCAATTCTATGAGAAAGTGATTTAAAAGGTATGCAGATAAGCCTATTCAAAGAGAGAGGACCCCGTATGCAACGAAGAATGTGCCTGCTCATATTTAAGCGCCTCATACATAAAGATGTCATTCCTCTCTTTTAATCTAATCCTCATGGCCTTTCTCCATTTGCCTGTTCACATTTTTATCTCCAAAAACCTGGCTTGAGGCAAAATGCTTTCTAAATATAATATTTATATCATTTGATTACATGTGTGTGGAGCGCCAGAAAGGAACTTTCCCCAAAGCAGATGTAAATCCAGAGCGATAGCGTTCGCTTGCTCTTTCTCCCTGTTGACAGCAAGGTTTTATTCAATGGGACAGACTCTAGCATGAGTTAGCAGGCCTAAAGCGTTCGTTCAATATCCAAGGCAGCCAAAGTAGACAGCCCATCCACATGAGTGTCAACAGGCACTGACAGAATGAAAGGGCTGACATTGAGCAGATGACTACCCATATCCAGATGTACTGTAAGAACACATAATGGTGATTTAAGGAGAGTTAAATGGTGAATTCCACCCAGAAGTTGAAATTTGACATTTTTGTTCTTTACCCTTTTAAAATATTCATCTGATATGTCTACCATGTACCAGGGTGCTAGGAAATTGTCATCATCAACTGTGGTGAGTGGTAATTTTCTATTTATTTAACCTTTATATTAACAGTGAGTCATGCTGAGACCAAGATCTCTTTTTACAGATGAGCCCTGTTCTCCAAACAAGGGAAGACAAACAATTTTCTCACTTCCCAAGGTATTTTTCTAAGCAGTCAGAAGTATTCTGTCTCAAAGTATGTGGGTAACAAAGATGCCAAAAAAGATTTTCGCTAACAATGAAACATTTGGGTAAGATGTCTCTCAGGGCAAAAATAGGGTGTTTTTGTTATTTGAAAACTTGGCCCAGCCCTAAGACAAGAGTCATCTAAACTAAATTCCAATGCTAAACACAGACTCATTAAGGAATCTTTATAACGTTTTCTGAGAATTGCCCCCACAACTTTCAAAGCAGTTTTTATATCTTTCTCACAGCATTGTGCTTTGTGAAAAGTCAGTCCAAATTGTCATTTTCTGGTTGCAAACAGTTTTTGCTTTTATTGAGGAAACATAATATAACCCGTTTTCAACCAATTGGTTGCAATTTAGTAAAGACATCATTTTCATGATGACATTAAGACACCATGAGAAAGATGTCCTATTTTGTTCAGATAACCAGATTACAACCAGATAAAAACGTCTGTTTGCTAAAAGACGTTAAGAAAATGTTGTTATACAATCCGACCATGACGTTTATAACCTAACCAGTTTTGCCTGCCGGAGAGTGTGCCAAGTCTGAATCAGTCCCCGATTAAAGAACAACGAAAATCAACAGGACTTTTGGCCTCAAGGTCCAGTTTTGAGAAAGGGGGATCTATATGAGGACCCAGGTCGTGAGTTGTCCTCCAGGCATGCAGCATGAATTTAAAGGATGTAATAATAGCAATAATAATAATAATAATAATTTGGTGAGTGCTTATATTTATCCTATTTCATATACAAGTGTATATTATAGGCATGTGTGAATTGGATATGTGTTTCTTTGCATATCCCAACTCTCCCTGAGACAACCCTTGGAGAGTTTGTCAGAAGGATTTAAAGGATGTATGACTTTGGTGTCAGAAGTGGTCCAGAATGTACTGTGATAGTTATCTTCGATACACTACTGCTCAAGGTCCTCCATCCCTTCCATTATGTCCTCAACACCATCTTCGCTATAGCTTCTGATATAGCCCCTGGATAGGGCAGGCTAGGATGTCTCCCCTGGATAGGGCAGGCCAGGATGTCTCCCCTGGATAGGGCAGGCTATGATGTCTCCCCTGGATAGGGCAGGCCAGGATGTCTCCCCTGGATAGGGCAGGCTAGGATGTCTCCCCTGGATAGGGCAGGCCAGGATGTCTCCCCTGGATAGGGCAGGCTATGATGTCTCCCCTGGATAGGGCAGGCCAGGATGTCTCCCCTGGATAGGGCAGGCCAGGATGTCTCCCCTGGATAGGGCAGGCCAGGATGTCTCCCCTGGATAGGGCAGGCTAGGATGTCTCCCCTGGATAGGGCAGGTTGGATGACAACAAACAGCTGTAGTGTGGTGATACTTAAGGAGAGAGCAGAGTCCTCTATCAAGAGTAGTGAGCATAAATAGCCAGAGCGGTTAAATGAGAGGAAATGTTTAATGAAAGGAAAACGCTTTAATGACAGACCATGGTTATGGCTATGCAAGTTAGTAAGGTCACCACTGTTGGATTATTGGGATGCCTGATGCCTTCCTGCCTGCTCATAGGGCATCCGTATGGTTTCCTTTCTACGTATGGTATGGTTTCCTTTTATTTATGTCCTTACATGGACAGTTTCACTGCATAGATTTATTGGGGGAGGATCCCCAAATACCTCACTCGAAGTGGTCCCCTTACATCTCAAAACAAAGTTCAGACAGGAAATGCCACGTATTTATTTAACCATTTTATTAGAAAATATTGCAATACATTGTCTTGGCGTTAGGCTTTGCTCCTTCGAACAGCTCACAGCCAGAGCGTGCATAACGTTAAGATAATAAAAATTACAAGCAGAGAACAAGGTGCACTGTACCAATCCCCAAAACAGCAAAACCGCTGCCAGACAAACTATGTGTATGGAAGAAGCATGCCATTTAATAATTCAGCAATGTCATTTGTATGACACTATGTGTAGCATGAAGGTGAAACTACACTAACAGGACTGCACTACTTCCTTCCAAGATGGCGAAGTAGTGCAGTCCTGTTTCTGTCGTGTGTCTGTAAATAGCCTGTAAATACCCTGTTTTTTTTGTATTTTTCGTACATGTTTCCCTATCAGACTTTTCATCCTTCTAGAAAATATACTTTCCTGCAACCCGCCTCACTCAATGTGGAACGGATTCTATTGTTGACTTACCTTTGTCTAGAATCTAGAATCTCCAGTTGAAACTAGCTAGCCAGTTTCAGCTAACTAGCTACTTGCTATTAGCCACAGCTAGCGGTGTTTCACTCAGAACATTGGATTTTTTCCGCGGGATTAATTTTAATCACTGGACATTGATCACCTGATATTCGGCCAGTCTGCACAGCGCGTTATCGACCCAGAACATATCAGTTTTTCCGCCGGAATCACTGAATCACTGGACCTTTAACTCCGGATTCATCGCTACCAGCTGGCTACAACAAAACGGACGCTGTGGTCTGGCTAATCATCCTGAGCTAGGCCCATCTCCCGGCTATCTACCTCTTTGTCAACCGGACGGGACCACCTAGTGTTGACACGGAGCCCTGCCGATCCTACACGACTGGTTCCGACGAAATCGTCTGATGTGGTTACGACGTTAACCACGAAGATTCCATCCATCTGCTAGCCCCTGGCCCGCTAGCACACGCTATCCGTGGCCTCTTACTCACTAAACTGAACTAGCTACTGAACTAGCTACTTGCTATTAGCCACAGCCAGCGGTGTTTCACCCAGAACCTTGGATTTTTTTTCAGCGGGATTAATTTTAATCACTGGACATTGATCACCGGATATTCGGCCAGTCTGCACAGCGCGTTATCGACCCAGAACATATCAGTTTTTCCGCCGGAATCACTGAATCACTGGACCTTTAACTCCGGATTCATCGCTACCAGCTGGCTACAACAAAACGGACGCTGTGGTCTGGCTAATCATCCTGAGCTAGGCCCATCTCTCCGGCTATCTACCTCTCTGTCAACCGGACGGGACCACCTAGTGTTGACACGAAGCCCCGCCGATCCTACACGACTGGTCTGCCGACGAAATCGTCTGATGTGGTTACGACGTTAACCACGAAGATTCCATCCATCTGCTAGCCCTTACTAGCCCCTGCTAACCCTCTTACTCACTAGCGCTTCACCACCGGACCTTATGATAACTCAGCTATACAGCTGATATCTGCTGGACTGTTCCTTTTTACGGTACTACATCCTGTTTATGTTTAGCCTCAGCCCAAACATGGTTAGTTTATTGTTGTTTCGGTTATTTCTAATTGTACTATATCACTGTAGACCCCCAGCCTAGCTAAACCTGCCTTAGATAGCTATTTTGTCCCTCCCCCATACACTCAGAGACCGACTCAATTGATGCCTCTAGAGATACTATCTCTTTCATTGTTACCCAACGCTAGGTTTACCTCCACTTTACTCATATCCTTCCATATCCTTGTCTGTACATAATGCCCTGAATCTTTTCTATAACACCCGGAAATCTGCCCCCTTTATTCTATGTACCCAACGCACTAGAAGACCAGTTCTTAAAGCCTTTAGCCGTATCCTTATTCTAGTCCTCCTCTGTTCCTCTGGTGATGTAGAGGCTAACCCAGGCCCTGCAGCCCTCAGTATCACTCCTACTCCCCAGGCGCTATCATTTGATGACTTCTGTAATCGCAAAAGTCTTGGTTTCTTGCACATAAATATCAGAAGTCTACTTCCTAAGTTTGAGTTATTCACTGCGTTAGCACACTCTGCCAACCCTGATGTTCTAGCAGTGTCTGAATCCTGGCTCAGGAAGGCCACCAAAAATTCTGAAATTTCCATCCCCAACTATAACATTTTCCGTCTAGATAGAACTGCCAAAGGGGGTGGAGTTGCAATCTACTGTAGAGATAGCCTGCAGAGCTCTATCATACTATCCAGGTCTGTGCCCAAACAGTTTGAGCTTCTACTTCTAAAAATCCACCTTTCCAGAAATAAGTCTCTCACTGTTGCCGCTTGCTACAGACCACCCTCAGCCCCCAGCTGTGCCCTGGACACCATATGTGAATTGATTGCCCCCCATTTATCCTCAGAGTTTGTACTGCTTGGTGACCTAAATTGGGATATGCTTAATACCCCAGCCATCCTACAATCCAAGCTAGATGCCCTCAACCTCACGCAAATTATCAACGAACCTACCAGGTACAACCCTAAATCCGTAAAACATGGGTACCCTCATAGATATCATCCTGACTAACACACCCTCTAAATACACCTCAGCTGTCTTCAACCAGGATCTCAGCGATCACTGCCTTATTGCCTGCGTCCGTAACGGGTCCGCGGTCAAACGAACACCCCTCATCACTGTCAAACGCTCCCTAAAACACTTTAGCGAGGAGGCCTTCCTAATTGACCTGGCCCAGGTATCCTGGATGGATATAGATCTCATTCCGTCAGTAGAGGATGCCTGGTTGTTCCTTAAAAGTAATTTCCTCTCAATCTTAAATAAACATGCCCCATTCAAAAAATACAGAACTAAGAACCGATATAGCCCCTGGTTCTCCTCAGACTTGACTGCCCTTGACCAGCACAAAAACATCCTGTGGCGTACAGCATTAGCATCAAAAAGTCCATGGAGAATAAGAGCACTTCCTCCCAGCTGCCCACTGTACTGAGGCTAGGAAACACTATCACCACCGATAAATCTACAATAATCGAGAATTTCAACAAGCATTTTGCTACAGCTGGCCATGCTTTCCATCTGGCTACCACTAACCCGGCCACCAACTCTACCCTCTGCTGCAACTTGCCCATGCCCCCGCCGCTTCTCCTTCACACAAATTCAGACAGCTGATGTTTTGAAAGCGCTGCAAAATCTGGACCCCTACAAATCAGCTGGGCTAGACAATCTGGACCCTTTCTTTCTAAAACTAGCCGCCCGAAATTGTCGCAACCCCTATTACTAGTCTGTTCAACCTCTCTTTCATAACGTCTGAGATCCCCAGAGATTGAAAGCTGCCGCGGTCATCCCCCTCTTCAAAGGGGGTGACACTCTAGATCCAAACTGCTACAGACCTATATCCATCCTGCCCTGCCTTTCGAAAGTATTCGAAAGCCAAGTTAACAAACAGATCATCGACCATTTCGAATACCACCGTACCTTCTCCGCTATGCAATCCGGTTTCCGAGCTGGTCACGGGTGCACTTCAGCCACGCTCAAGGTCCTAAACGATATTATAACCGCGATCGATAATAGACAGTACTGTGCAGCCGTCTTCATCGACCTGGCCAAGGCTTTCGACTCTGTCAACCACCGCATTCTTATTGGCAGACTAAATAGCCTTGGTTTCTCAAATGACTGCCTCGCCTGGTTCACCAACTACTTCTCAGATAGAGTTCAGTGTGTCAAATCGGAGGGCCTGTTGTCTGGACCTATGGCAGTCTCTATGGGGGTGCCACAGGGTTCAATTCTTGGGCCGACACTTTTCTCCGTGTATATCAATGATGTCGCTCTTGCTGCTGGTGACTCTCAGATCCACCTCTACGCAGACGACACCATTTTGTATACATCTGGCCCTTCATTGGACACTGTGTTAACAAACCTCCAAACGAGCTTCAATGCCATACAACAATCCTTCAGTAGCCTTCAACTGCTCTTAAACACTAGTAAAACTAAATGCATGCTTTTCAATCGAACGCTGCTAGCACCCGCCCACCCGACTAGAATCACCACTCTCGACGGGTCTGACCTAGAGTATGTGGACAACTACAAATATCTAGGTGTCTGGTTAGACTGTAAACTCAACTTCCAGACTCACATAAAGAATCTCCAATCCAAAGTTAAATCTAGAATCGGCTTCCTATTTCGCAACAAAGCCTCCTTCACTCATGCTGCCAAACATGCCCTCGTAAAACTGACTATCCTACCGATCCTTGACTTCGGCGATGTCATTTACAAAATAGCCTCCAACACTCTACTCAGCAAATTGGATGTAGTCTATCACAGTGCCATCCGTTTTGTCTCCAAAGCCCCATACACTACCCACCACTGTGACCTGTACGCTCTTGTTGGCTGGTCCTCACTACATGTCCGTCGTCAAACCCACTGGCTCCAGGCCATCTATAAATCACTGCTAGGCAAATCCCCGCCTTATCTTAGCTCATTGGTCACCATAGCAGCACCCACCCGTAGTCTGCGCTCCAGCAGGTATATCTCACTGGTCATTCCCAAAGCCAACACCTCCTTTGGCCGCCATTCCTTCCAGTTCTCTGCTGCCAATGACTGGAACGAATTGCAAAAATCTCTGAAGCTGGAGACTCTTATCTCCCTCAATAACTTTAAGCATCAGTTGTCAGAGCACCTTACCGATCACTGCACCTGTACACAGCCCATCTGAAATTAGCCCACCCGACTACCTCATCCCTATATTGTTATTTATTTTGCTCTTTTGCACCCCAGTATCTCTATTTGCACATAATCTCTTGCACATCTAGCATTCCAGTGTTAATACTATTGTAATTATTCTGCACTATAGCCTATTTATTGCCTTACCTCCATAACTTGCTACATTTGCACACACTGTATATATATTTTCTGTTGTATTTCTGACTTTATGTTTTTTTTACCCCATATGTAACTCTGTGTTGTTTTTATTGCACTACTTTGCTTTATCTTGGCCAGGTCGCAGTTGTAAATGAGAACCTGTTCTCAACTGGCTTACCTGGTTAAATAAAGGTGAAAAAAAAAAAAAAAGTATGGATTGACGATTTACTCCGTGATTGGTGTGTGCACCGAGCCACAGACTCTACCAAGCTGGCATAATACTCCTGAGACTAATCCTACTAGCTAGCTGTTGTCACGCCCTGGCTCTGGGGACTCTTTTATGTTGAGCCAGGGTGTTAGTTTCTATGTAGTAGTTTCTATGTGTTTATTCTAGATCGTTTAGATCTATGTTGGCCAGGGTGGTTCCCGATCAGAGGCAGCTGTTGCTCGTTGTCTCTGATTGGGAACCATACTTAGGCAGCCTGTTTTGCACAGTTATTTGTGGGATCTTGATCTGTATAGGTTTGTGTTGGTGAACCTGTAGACTTCACGTATCGTTTGGTTTATTGTTTTGATCGTGTGTTAAGTACGTAATAAAAGATGTACGCATATCACGCTGCGCCTTGGTCCGCTTCTTATGACGATCGTGACAGAAGATCCCACCGCAATAGGACCAAGCAGCGTGTGCAGGAGCAAACGCCAGGTATGGTATTACTCTGGTAGATGTCCTCCTCGGTTGGGGGAGAATCACAGAAGAGGAGGCCGTCCGCTACCGGAGGGCGATGAGGGAGGATGCCCAGGCAGGAGAGGAGAAGCGGCGCCAACCGGGTCGTCGTCGGACAGGCGAGAGGCAACCCCAAGACATTTTTTTGGGGGGGCACACAGCATGGACGACGGGAATGCTGGAGGCAGCTACAGGACGTATCGGCAGATTAGGAGAGGAGGCCACCAGGTTTGGGGGGCTGGAAGGGAGGTTGGCGGAGCCTAGAGGTAGAGCAGAGCCAACTCCCCGTACTCAGGCTAGGCAGCGTGAGACTGGGCAGGTTCCGAGTTATGCGGAGCTGCGTACTGTGCCGCGAGTGGTCCAGCACAGTCCTGTACGTCCTGTGCTAGCACCACGCACGTGTCGTGCTAAGGTGGGCATGCAGCCAGGACGGAGTGTGCCGGCTCAACGCTCGTGGCCTCCAGTACCCCTCCTCGGTCCCGGATATCCTGCGCCAGTGCCACGTGCTGTAGTGCCAGTACGAGTGCACATCCCTGTACGTCCTGTGCTGATGCCTCACACAGAGTGTGTGGAAATAGGCATTCAGCCAGGACGGGTTGTGTCAGCTCTTCGCTCCAGACCTCCAGTCCGTCTCCACAGTCCAGTCCGGCCTGTTCCTGCTCCCCGCACCAAGCCAGTGGTGCGCGTCGTCAGCCCGGTCCGGCCCGTTCCTGCTCCCCGCACCAAGCCAGTGGTGCGCGTCGCCAGCCTGGTCCGGCCTGTTCCTGCTCCCCGCACCAAGCCAGTGGTGCGCGTCGCCAGCCCGGTCCGGCCTGTTCCTGCTCCCCGCACCAAGTCTGTGGTGCGCGTCGCCAGCCCGATCCGGCCTGTTCCTGCTCCCCGCACCAAGCCAGTGGTGCGCGTCGCCAGCCCGGCCCGGCCCGTTCCTGCTCCCCGCACCAAGCCAGTGGTGCGCGTCGCCAGCCCGGCCCGGCCCGTTCCTGCCCCTCGCACCAAGCCTGTGGTGCGCGTCGCCAGCCCGGCCCGGCCCGTTCCTGCCCCTCGCACCAAGCCTGTGGTGCGCGTTGCCAGCCCGGCCCGGCCCGTTCCTGCTCCCCGCACCAAGCCAGTGGTGTGCGTCGCCAACCCGGTCCGGCCCGTTCCTGCTCCCCGCACCAAGCCAGTGGTGCGCGTCGCCAGCCCGGTCCGGCCTGTTCCTGCTCCCCGCACCAAGCCTGTGGTGCGCGTCGCCAGCCCGATCCGGCCTGTTCCTGCTCCCCGTACCAAGCCAGTGGTGCGCATCGCCAGCCCGGCCCGGCCCGTTCCTGCTCCCCGCACCAAGCCAGTGGTGCGCGTCGCCAGCCCGGCCCGGCCTGTTCCTGCCCCTCGCACCAAGCCTGTGGTGCGCGTCGCCAGCCCGGTCCGGCCCGTTCCTGCTCCCCGCACCAAGCCAGTGGTGCGCGTCGCCAGCCCGGTTCGGCCCGTTCCTGCTCCCCGCACCAAGCCAGTGGTGCGCGTCGCCAGCCCGGTCCGGCCCATTCCTGCTCCCCGCACCAAGCCAGTGGTGCGCGTCGTCAGCCCGGTCCGGCCCGTTCCCGCTCCCCGCACCAAGCCAGTGGTGCGCGTCGTCAGTCCGGCACGGTCCGTGTCTGTTCCACCTGTGCCTGGTCCGGCACCGGTCAGCTGCTCCACGCCGGAGCCAGAGCAATCCGCTCCACCGGTGTTCAGTCCAGCTCCGGCCAGCAGGGCCAGACCACGAGGGCGAGAGAGAGAGTGGTTGTCACGCCCGGAGCCGGAACCGCCTCCGAGGCGGAATGCCCACCCGGCCCCTCCCCTGTTGGGTTTAGTTGGCGCGGTCGCAGTCCGCGCCTTTGGGGGGGGGGGGTACTGTCACGCCCTGGCTCTGGCGACTCTTTTATGTTGAGCCAGGGTGTTAGTTTCTATGTTGTAGTTTCTATGTGTTTATTCTAGATCGTTTATATCTATGTTGGCCAGGGTGGTTCCCGATCAGAGGCAGCTGTTGCTCGTTGTCTCTGATTGGGAACCATACTTAGGCAGCCTGTTTTGCACAGTTATTTGTGGGATCTTGATCTGTATAGGTTTGTGTTGGTGAACCTGTAGACTTCACGTATCGTTTGGTTTATTGTTTTGATCGTGTGTTAAGTACGTAATAAAAGATGTACGCATATCACGCTGCGCCTTGGTCCGCTTCTTATGACGATCGTGACAGCTGTAGCCGGTTTGACCAATAACAGCAAAGCAGGCAAATTGGTTGATCTCAACGGGAGAAAAGTTGGAACACTTTTCCCCCTCACAGAGTCCATGACAGCCAGACACTTTTCCCCCTCACAGAGACTTTGACTGCCAGACCAACTGCTCCCCCTACTTTCAGATAAGCACCAGAAACCCAAATAGGAACCGTGGCTGGTCTTTCAATCGGTAACGTCCATTCACCACCTTTTCACACTCTCTCTCCGGCTTATTTCCAGCTGCTTACATAGAGTGTCTCTGTCTCCGACTTTCCGATAACGCTCCTTTCAGCCATGTGGGGAAGGCCCAAATGACAATTCTATACCTCGTCTGCCCCTTCCTACTTCATTTGCATTTTTACCGCCTCGGCCACAACCTTCGTTTGGAAGTTCAAGAAGTGGAGGAAGGATTGTGTGGTGCGGAGAGATAACCTGGGACTCCTGTTCAGGTGTCCTTGTGTCATGACTTTAGGGGTTCAGGGCTCGTGCCTCTCAACGCCTCAGTCCAGTGGCTGATTTCAGAGAAGCCACTTTTCAACCTGGTCCAACTGCCTTATGCTGTGTTTCCAATTACAGACACATATGCATAAACAGTACATGTGCAAACACACACACACACACATTATTTGAAACTTAAATGATTGAAATGATTTTATTGCGATAATTTAGAAAATGACTGTCATCTCTCACTCTCACTCACTCACTCACTCACTCACTCACTCACTCACTCACTCACTCACTCACTCACTCACTCACTCACTCACACACCTTCCATTCTCCATATATCAAATGCCATGATTTGTGCGTCGAGCACATTGGTCCATTAACAAGACATGTTGGGTATGTTAGATATGTTACAGTGGATTTTAATTGTAAAGCCTTTTTATGACACGGCAAGTGGTTTTACAGAGCATTTGTACCAATGAAATACAGATGTGATTGTGTTGGCTTGAGTGTGTACAATTTTACGAGACTGAAACATATTGTGGACATAAATCATCTGAAGTGCTGACTAACACTTGCTTGTTGCTACTGAACATTCTACTCATTCAGGCCTCAAAGCACTTCTGAATAATTCATTAGAGAATAAGACGTTGGGGGGGCTTTGCTGAAATATGGAATAGTTTTAAGATGGTCATACTATGGATCATTTAGCTATTTAATTTTCAATTGTAGGACCCCTTTAGGTATAAAAATATATATTATAAAAAAAATTGATAAAATATAGATTTTGGCTTTTACTACTAAAACCCAGAGAAACACATTCATAAATGGCAAAAAGGACAGTCAAAAATAAATCATAATAAACAAGCTTTTGAAGTGTCTCTCCTAAATGTAGGAGATATTAAAAAAACTCAGGAAATATATATATATATATATATATATATATATATATATATATACATATACAGTGGGCTCCAAAAATACTGGCACCCCTGACTGGCAATGCACAAACAATACTTTTAAAAATATAAACAATATAATTTTAGAGATAAACTCAAAATACCAACATGTGAGAACTACTGTACTATATTAATGTTCTAATGGAACCCACCAAAATCATTTATTGATTTAATTAAAAATCAATGTTCTCCAAATCAAGGTTTCACAATTAATGGCACCCTTAAAGTGTGACGAGGTGTGAAAGAAGGAGTCAGGCGCAGGAGGTAAAATACCGAAGTCCAGAGTTTAGCCGTTTGCATAAATCAAACGCCCCAAGCGTCAAACGACACTGTACAAGGGAAAACATCCACCTTGGCAAATAACACAGTGAAATGTAGCTCAACCGAGCTACACGCTCTCACAACAAAACAATCACTCACAAAGACAAGGGGAACAGAGGGAACACTTATACACATACTAATTAGGGGAATGAGCACCAGGTGTGTGTGATTGACAAGACATGACAAGTGGTGTGATGAGAATGGGATCGGCAGTAGCTAGTACTCCGGTGACGACGAACGCCGAAGCCTACCCGAACCAGGAGGGAGGGCAGCCTCGGCGGAAGTCGTGACATAAAGATTATTGTAAATAACATCTACCAAATTAAATTCCACTTATTTATGTTTATCTAAGGCTTAAGGAACTATATTGAGCCATTACATTACTTCCTGTTTCACTAGGGTATAAAAATGAGGTAACACGCATGCAATATCCCTTTGTCATCCAACACCATGAAGAAAACAAAAGAACTGGCAGTTCAAAGAGACAGATGGTTGTAGACCTTCATAAATCTGGTAATGGTTACAAGAAGATCCACAAACGATTGAATATACCACTGAGCACTGTCAGGGCAATTATTTAAAAAATGTAAAAGATATGGAACAGTTGACAACCTCACGGGTAGAGGTCGCAAATGCATTTTGCCCCCCAGGATAGGGAGGAGGATGGTGAGAGAAGCAACAAAATCCCCAAGAATCACTGTGAAAGAATTGCAGGCCTTGGTGGCGTCTTGAGGTCACTAGGTTTCAAAAAGCACCATCAGACGCCTCCTCCACAACCACAGGCTCTTTGAAAGGGTTGCCAGAAGAAAGCCCTTTCCGACCCCAAGACACAGACGCAAGCGCTTGGAGTTTGCCAAATGTCATTTAAATTATGACTGGAAGAAGGTGCTCTGGTCAGATGAGACCAAAATTGAACGTTTTGGTCAGATACAGCATCGGCATGTTTGGCGTCGAAACAGAGATGCATACAAGGAGAGGCACCTCATGCCCACGGTGAAATATGGTGGTGGGTCAGTGATGTTTTGGGGCTGTTTTAATTCCAGAGGTCCAGGGACACTGATTAAGATTGATGGCATAATGAATTCAACCAAGTATCAGGCAATTTTGGCTGACAATCTGGTTGCCTCTGCCAGAAGGCTGGGACTTGGCCGTAGGTGGACTTTCCAACAAGACAATGACCCAAAACATACCTCAAGATCCACACAGAAATGGTTCTGTGACAACAAAATCAATGTTCTGCCATGGCCATCTCAGTCGCCGGACCTCAATCCAATCGAAAATCTGTGGGCTGAGTTGAAGAGGGCAGTTGATAAGCGCAAACCCAAGAATGTGAAGGATCTTGAAAGGATCTGCATAGAGGAATGGTCCAAAATCCCTCCAAATGTGTTCCTTAACCTTGTCAAACATTACAGGAAAAGACTCCATTGTCACGCCCTGGCTCTGGGGACTCTGAAATGTTGAGCCAGGGTGTGTAGTTGCTGTGGTGTTATTTTCTATGTTGATGTGCTAGATCGTTTAGATCTATGTTGGCCAGGGTGGTTCCCAATCAGAGGCAGCTGTATCTGCAGCCTGTTTGGCACTAGTCGGTGTGGGATCTTGTTCCGTTAAGGTTTGTTTTGCTAACCTAGGACTTCACGTATCGTTTGTTTGTTGTTCTGGTTTGTGTCGTGTTAAGTACGTAATAAATATGTACGCTTATCACGCTGTGCCTTGGTCCGTCTCTTCCGTATACGATCGTGACATCCATGCTGTTATCCTTGCCAGAGGTGGTTGCACTAAGTACTAAATGAGGAGTGCCAATAATTATGAAACCTTGATTTTGGTGACATTTATTTTGTATAAAATAATTGTATGATTTTGGTTGGTTCCATTGAAACATTAATAAAGTACATTATTTCTCACATGATGGTATTTTGAGTTTATCTCTAAAATTATATTGTTTATATTTTTAAAAGTATTGTTTGTGCATTGCCAGTCAGGGGTGCCAGTATTTTTGGAGCCCACTGTGTATATATATATATATACATATATACACACTACCGTTCAAAAGTTTGGGGTCACTCAGAAAATTCCTTGTTTTCGAAAGAAAAGCAATTTTTTGTCCATTTTAAATAACATCAAATTGATCAGAAATACAGTGTAGACATTGTTAATGTTGTAAATGGCTATTGTAGCTGGAAACGGCTGATAAAAAATGTATCTACAAGGAATATCTACATAGGCGTACAGAGGCCCATTATCAGCAACCATCAGTCCTGTGTTCCAATGGCATGTTGTGTTTGCTAATCCAAGTTTATCATTTTAAAAGGCAAATTGATCATTAGAAAACCCTTTTGCAATTATGTTAGCACAGCTGAAAACGGTTGTGCTGATTAAATAAGCAATAAAACTGGCCTTCTTGAGACTAGTTGAGTATCTGGAGCATCAACAATTGTGGGTTCGATTATAGGCTCAAAATGGCCAGAAACAAAGAACGTTCTTCTGAAACTCATCAGTCTATTATTGTTCTGAGAAATTAAGGCTATTCTATGTGAGAAATTGTCAAGAAACTGAAGATCTCGAACAACGCTGTGTACTACTCCCTTCACAGAACAGCGCAAACTGTCTCTAACCAGAAAAGAAAGAGGCCCTGGTGCACAACTGAGCAAGAGGACAAATACATTACAGTGTCTAGTTTGAGAAACAGGCGCCTCACAGGTCCTCAACTGGCAGCTTCATTAAATAGTACACGCAAAACACCAGTCTCAACGTTAACAGTGAAGAGGCGACTCCGAGATGCTGACCTTCTAGGCAGAGTTGCAAAGAAAAAGCCAAATCTCAGACTGCCCATCTTAATCTTTTATTTTTATTGGCCAGTCTGAGATATGGCTTTTTCTTTGAAACTCTGCCTAGAAGGTCAGCATCCCGGAGTCGCTCTTCATTGTTGACGTTGAGACTGGTGTTTTGCGGTTACTCAAAACTGAGAACACTATCGTGTTCGTGAGAGTCTCCCCTTTCCATAGAGTGGTGATTGTAGTTTCAAGGTCAAACCGTTCGGACGCTACAGACGTTAACGTGAGAAGAGCAATTTTCGGGATGTCTCATGGTTGTTGTGTACTCAAACTTGTCTGTACGTGAGTAAAATAACTACTAATGGTGTATCTTTAGGAAGGCACATTTATTGCTAACTTGACGTTGCTTCACATTACAAGCCACATGAGAGAGATACTTTCCTCATGAACCCCTACATTCCCACAGGCCCACATTAGCATATGGCCAATCAGGATGCAATATGCAAATAACACCACAATGGTCTGACAAACACCGCTGTAGCTCTGCCACCTTTCACCGCAGATGCGGAAGTGCGACACTGGCGGATGCGATGGATTGAGACACGTCCAATGCAAAAAAACATATCTCTACCTTAAATTGATGGATTTTTATGGGGATTTTTGTATTATGTAACTTAGATTGACGCACCGGTGTATCAATTAACTCTAGGGGGTTAAACAAAAGAAAATGCTCAATTTGAAGGTTTCTTTAATTACTTTTTTTAGTTTTTGTTACCCTTTAAAATAGCTCACAAAGCCAACCCTCTCAAAAAAAGATTGCAGTTTTGAAACTGCAGTAAAAGTGCAGTAACTGCAGTTGACTGTGGTATTTTGGATGCAGTACCCTGCAAAATTACTGTAGTAAAAAAACTGTTATTTTGGACGCAGTATTTGCAGCATACTGCAGTTATACTGCATTGTGCTGCAGTTAAACTGCACTCTGACTGCAATCTTTTTTCGTAAGGGAAAGGACTATCTTGCCGTAAAATGTAGAGGTGGCCCTTTTGAGCAGCATCAATATGAGTCAGATTTTTAACAATGGGATGTGAAGGAGTGTTTAACGTGGCCTGTCCCATTTTCCTCAGCTATGCCTGGAGCGCTCATGGGGCTGGAGATGGGAAGATGTGGAAAAGGCAACAGTACAGTGCCCTGTGGCTCCTATGTAGAAGAATGAATGCAACACAGGCATTCAAGTATTAACATTTAATTAGTAAACAGCAGTGTGGCTGCTGAAGAGTTAAGAATGTGCTTTTTTCCGTATACATCATTTGGTCATTGGAGAATTGTATGAACTCCCCTCCTGCTGTTTTCATGTTTGCGTTTGTCTTGCTTAGCACACCTGGAATTTGTGATACATTTTTTATTGGACTCCATAACATGATACATTCCCCTGTGGAAAGCAGAGATACATTACATTAACGTTTTTTTTCTACTTTAACCTCACTAGAAAAAAAAGGCACATACATGTTATGCCCTCAATATGTCTACGTTTTTAAGTATCAAAGCACAGTGTTTCCAAGGTCTAAGAAAAGCATCTCCATGTCAAGTCATGTGACCGTTTGAATTTCCTTTAGTGTTCACCTTTATGTTGTTATATATCAATTGTGCAATCTGGGGCCTGGGCTGATGGAAGAGCTGTCTTGACCAGGGACTAGGAACCGTCATGTTAGGACATGAGTGATGCTCCCTCTTCACCATGTAAACCTCCCTCTGATAAGCCCTCTGCTAGGCTAGCATCAGATGTCTGACTGAGAAAATGCACCTACAATTAGTTTAGCGTCGTCTACTCTGGGGGAAGTGCCTTAAAATGAAGCGCAATGATGTGAGTGCTCCTCCTGAACGATCTTATTAACTGGTATGAGACGAATACCGCAGATCAGCAGCACATTTGAAATACTGTACATGCGTCTGTGAAGTTATTAGAAATGAATTCATGATGGAATTGTCTGATTTTCAGATTACCCATAGTTCAAATTGAAAGCAATATTTTTTTAAATAGAAAACAAAATGGCGTCCCTAAGCCACAACATGAATCAAGTCTGAACTCAGTGGTTGAGAAATTGGCTCCAATTACCATTGTGTCTATTGACCCCTCTGGTTGGTCTGAATCCTATTCGCTGGCATGAGTTCATTTGTTTTTCTCTGATTGTTATTGATGGCCAGAGCTGCTGTGGAATGGAAATGTTTCTCAGAGCCGGAGTTAATAGGTCTAAGTGTGAATTGAGTTTCGCTACATAACACTGACCAGACAGAAAGCTTTCCTCAACCGTTAAAACTGTTTGTCAGGAAGAGGAGAGGTGGTTACTGAGTATAACATGAAAAGGGCTTTTTTAGTTTTTGACCCATGATGAAATCTGAAGTAAGCACAGTTTCTATTTTTTGACTGCAAAAGGTAGAAACTGTAGTCCTCCAAATATAGCAAAGACAGTTAATGTCAACTAATATAAAAAGATAACTACAATTACTCTGATCTTAACAGATCCCTCCCCTGCTGTATGACCAGAACACCAGCACTTTTCATGTGAAACATAGACGTTTTCAGCACTTCAAAGCGCAGCTTGCTAATTGATGTAGTCAACTTTAGATGAGTCATTGGCAAGAGGAAGGACCATAACTATCATTATAACATTAGTACTTGCTGCATGACAGTACATTGTGGGAGGATAAAGCAGCATTTCCTAGATGATTCATTGTTGTGCTCTGGTAGCATGCTGGTGTTGGCACAGGGTGAGCTAGGCCTTAGCTAAAGTTTGTGTCACGCACGTTGAGAGACGGGTCGGACCAAGGTGCAGCGTGAAAAGCGGACATGTTTATTATATAGAATAAACATACAAAACCACGTGACGTGAAAGTCCTATGGGCTATACAACAACCAGCCTACACGGAACAAGATCCCACAAACAAGGACTGCAACCAGGCTACTTAAGTATGATCCCCAATCAGAGACAACGAGCGACAGCTGCCTCTGATTGGGAATCATACCTGGCCAAACATAGAAGTATAACAACTAGAATGTAAACATAGATATACAACAACCTAGAACTAAACATGCACACCCTGACCAAACTAACTAGAGTTCTATAGGTCAGGGCGTGACAGTTTGAAGGTGTTTTGAGGGATTTACTTTAGGCTACACAAAGCCTGGCCACAAAGGCTGTGTTGACATTGCGGTGATTATAGACAAGTTTTTCTTGAACTTGTGGGGCCTTACATGCAAAAACATTCAAGATGTTGAACTTTTAGATTACAGTATAAAGTCCTGTGATTAAGGTCATAGAGAGGTTTTGGTTTAGCTGTGTACTTTTGGCCCACTTTCTACTCTTTAGCCTCCACTGTACACTTTTATTCTCAGGAGGCCACACACCACACCATCGATGTCCTAGTTGAGCGGTAGTCTTTCTTAGCACACTGAGAGAGCCAAATATGGGAGGTACTGTAATATATAAAAAATGTGCGAATGTCAATCTAGATGCAGGAGAGTCTGGGAGCTAGGCGCAGGAGGGTCTGGGCGCTAGATACAGGAGGGTCTGGGCGCTAGATACAGGAGGGTCTGGGCACTAGATGCAGGAGGGTCTGGGAGCTAGATGCAGGAGGGTATGGGCGCTAGATGCAGGTCTGGGAGCTGTTTTCTCAGATGAGTACAGAATGAAACTTCCAGGAGTCCCAGTAATGACTATTTAATAAGAGCCGGAGAGGAATGGAGGAAGGGAGATAGGGAGGGAAAGTTAGAAAAGAGGAGAGAAAGTCAATTTTCTGAAGTCTGAAATGTGTGCTTGAAATAAAAACATTGTATTCTTTCTGTACCTCTTGCAGTCTAAAGGAACATTTTTTCTAATAACCTCAAACCATCTGATAAGATTACCTTCCTCTATCTAGGCAAAAAAATAAAAAGTTCTCAGCCTGGCTTCAAAATAAGCCCCTAGCTAGAAAAACCACCAGAGTTGCAACAAAATGGCAAACAATCCAAGCATGGGGTCTTCCTTGTTGCTTGACCTTTGCCATCAGAACAAACAAGAAGGAAGACGTTGCAGCAGGAGGAAAACACACTCTTCTCAAACTTCAGCCAGGTGCCAAGTTTGTTTTCAGAACGCTCCTTCCTCATAGGCCCTCCCTGGTCTCCCTGCTCATGAATGTTTAATTCTGTGTAGCAGAACCAGAGTAAGCAGCCCAAAGCACCTGTGAGCAAGAGCTGTGAGATGCTTCTTCCGGTCATGAGCAGGGTATTATCGCTTAACGCACCTGCTCTAAAGGCCAGACGTCTCATGCCCTATTCAATCCCTGACGGCGCCAGCTAACAGAAAAATACAGGAAAATGTCTGAATTCAGAGCTCTGGTGCAGAAGGTTAAAGTACTAGAAGAACATCCCAGCTTTCTGTTGATGACGTCCTCTGTGACTACTTTGTGTTTTGGCTAAAGCTCCTCAGAGAGATTTCTCAAACTCAGTCTCGGTTGATTTTAGCCCACTGGGCAGAGACGTCATTTCAACGTCTAGTTTTGATTTCAATTTGGTTGAGCTGTCAACTAACCTGAATTCAACGTGAAATCAACAAAAATGTCACCATGTCATTGGATTTAGGTTAAAAGTTGGGTGACAAAAATACGAAATTCCCTTACATTGATGACTTTTTGCAAATCCAATAAGTTTTCCACGTTGATTGAACGTCATCACATATATTTTTTGTTGTTGAAATGAAGTGGAAACATTGATTCAAACAGTTTTGCCCAGTGGGAGACAGCTTCATGTGCTGAAACTACTCCACCAAACAGGGCTCAGCAGGACCGTCTATGATCAATTATAAATGCATTTGATGCCTCACCTCTCACTCTGGACTAGAAGCTAATATTCTGGTCAAATCAGAGAAGGAGCAGAGATTCCTGAGCTGATATCTAAAAACATTAACAACTTTCTGAGGTGTCATCATGTCCAACGTGCCCCCTCAATTTGATCAATTTTGAAGATAAATATTAACAAGTTATCAACAGAATAAAGCAAATATATTTAATTCAATGCACCCCCATCAGTGACCCATAAAACATATGGTTGCATGATCACACTGTTTTAGGTTATACTCCTGTTACATGTAAAATGCGTGATACAGTGTTCACTTCTAGATGGTTGCAGATATTTTTCTTTACAGCTACACTTCTACCGTGTCACGGTTTACTAAGCCAGAACCCAGAAGCAGACCAGGACAAGGTAAGTGGTGTCAAAAGGTGAGTGTTTATTTACTGAACCAAGGGTGAAGGGAAATAATCCAGGGAACAGAGCGGCGGCGTGGAGGAGTTGTAGAGGGTCCAGTGGTTGATCCGATGATGGCTCGGCAGCCGCCGACCATCAGGCAGAGGTTGGGTAGAGGTTCCGGGCGAGTGACTGTGGGGAGAACAAAAACGGAGGTAAGTACCAGGCAGGTCAACAGGGTGCAACAAAACAACAAACACTAACTCTAGTACTGAGGCTAATACGCCGGCAAAACATACTGTTCATGGCTAACGATCCGGCAGGAACTGGATGTTGGGCCAGACCCTAAGAAGGGTGATGATTAGGCCCAGGTGTGCCGATTGCTGATGGGAAGCAGGTGCGGAAACAAGAGCGCTCCCGGAGCGTTCCCGAACCCTCGGGAAACAGGAGCTACGACCAGAAACACTCGTCACCAGACAGGACCCGACTCAGACCGCCGGGATCGTTACAGTACCCCCCCTCCGACGAACGCCACCGGGCGGACTCCCCGGAGCGCCAGGATGGAGGCGGTAGAAGTCCCTGATGAGATCCGGATCTAGGACCTGTCGCCGCGGAACCCAACTCCTCTCCTCAGGACCATACCCCTCCCAGTCCACGAGATACTGGAAACCCCGGCCCCGCCGTCGGGAATCCATGATGCGCCGCACCGTGTAGGCAGGACCACCTCCGATCATCCGAGGAGGAGGAGGAGGAGGCGGAGGAGGCAACAGAGGACTGAGGAGGACAGGCTTGAGGCAGGAGACATGAAAGGTGGGATGGACTCTGAGCGTCCTCGGTAGTTTGAGTCGAACTGCCACTGGATTGATCACCTTCTCCACCACAAACGGACCAATGAACTTCGGTAACAACTTCCTAGACTCAGTCCGTAACGGAAGATCCCGTGTGGCCAACCAAACCCTATCTCCGATGGTATAGGTGGGAGCGGGGATCCGGCGACGATTCGCCTGGAGCTGATACCGGTCCGAACCTCTAAGGAGTGCCTTTCTGGCCCGATGCCAGGTCCGGTGGCAACGACGAATGTGGGCCTGAACAGAAGGCACTGAGAGCTCCTTCTCCTGAGAAGGGAACAGGGGAGGTTGGTAGCCATACAGGCACTGGAAGGGAGACATCCCAGTGGCAGATGTAGGGAGAGTATTGTGGGCATACTCAACCCAAGGCAACTGAGAGGCCCAGGAGGTGGGGTTGGAAGAGACCAGACAGCGTAGCGTGGATTCCATCTTCTGGTTGGCTCTCTCCGCCTGACCATTGGATTGGGGGTGAAAACCAGATGTGAGACTGACTGTAGCTCCAATGGCCGAACAGAAGGACTTCCAGACAGCAGAGGTAAACTGAGGGCCACGGTCGGAAACGATATCACTGGGCAAACCGTGGACCCTGAAAACCTCCCTAACCAGGATCTCGGACGTCTCCCGAGGCAGAGGGAAGCTTGGCAATCGGCACAAAGTGGGCGAACTTGCTGAATCTGTCCACGATAGTCAGAACGACCGTGTTCCCCTCAGAAGCGGGCAACCCCGTGACGAAGTCCAGGGCCAGATGCGACCATGGACGCCGGGGAATAGGAAGGGGGGTGAAGTAGTCCAGAGCTGGGCCGATTGGTACTCTTATTCTGCGCACACACTGGACAGGCAGCAACAAAACCCCGAGTATCCTCGGCCATGGCAGGCCACCAAAAACGTCTGCGAAGAAACGCCATAGTCCGAGCCACGCCAGGGTGACAAGCCATCTTACTGGCGTGGGACCACTTGAGAACAGCAGGACGAACCGACTCAGGCACAAACAACCGACCGGGTGGACCGTTACCGGACCGGGCTGAGTCCGAAGGGCCGCCAGCACCTCCTCCTCAATCTTCCACATGACTGCTCCCACGACGCAGTTCCGGGGGAGAATAGTCTCGGTCTTGGACCCACTCTCCTCCGTCTTGGAGAACATCCGGGACAAGGCGTCCGCCTTGCCGTTCTTAGACCCAGGTCGGAACGTCAGGACAAACTTGAATCGTCCGAAAAACAACGCCCACCTGGCCTGACGGGAGTTGAGACGTTTCGCCGATTGCACGTAAGCAAGATTCTTGTGGTCCGTCCAGACAATAAACGGTTGCTCCGCCCCCTCCAACCAGTGGCGCCACTCCTCCAAGGCAAGTTTCACCGCGAGAAGCTCCCGGTTACCCACATCGTAATTCCTCTCCGCAGGTGAAAGGCGACGAGAGTAGTAGGCGCAGGGATGGAGTTTACTGTCCGTGGAGCATCGCTGCGACAGGATGGCGCCAACTCCCACATCAGACGCGTCCACTTCAACAACGAACTGACGGGCCGTGTCCGGTTGAGAGAGAATCGGTGCGTTGGTGAATCGCCTCTTCAAATCCAGAAACGCACGATCCGCCTCCGGATTCCACTTGAAGGTCCTGATGCTGGAAGTCAAGGCAGTTAATGGAGCGGCCACACGGCTGTAATCCCGGATGAATCTGCGGTAGAAATTCGCAAACCCCAAAAATCTCTGGAGCTGCAATCTCGTACCGGGCTGGGCCCATTCCAGAACCGCTCTAACCTTCTCCTGGTCCATCCTAATCTCTCCCCTGGAGATGATGTACCCGAGAAAGGATGTTGTGTGGGCGTGAAACTCGCACTTCTCGGCCTTCACGAACAGGCGATTCTCCAACAATCGCTGCAGAACCTGCCGGACATGCTGGACGTGGTCGGAAGGTTCCTTCGAGAAGATCAGAATGTCATCCAGGTAAACAAACACGAAGAGACCGATCATATCTCTCAGGACGTCGTTCACCATACTCTGGAATACCGCTGGAGCATTGGTCAGTCCAAACGGCATCACCTGATACTCGAAGTGCCCCATCGGTGTATTGAAACCCGTCAACCACTCGTCCCCCTCTCTGATCCGGACCAGGTGATACGCATTGCGTAGGTCTAACTTGGTGAACACCGTAGCACCCTGTAAGGAGTCGAAGGCAGAACTCATCAAGGGCAGGGGATACTTGTTCTTGACCGTGATGTCATTCAACCCCCCGATAGTCAATACATGGTCGACGAGAGCCATCCTTCTTACCCACAAAGAAGAATCCTGCCCCCAGGGGTGATGACGAGGGACGAACGAGACCAGCAGCTAGGGACTCCTTGATGTAGGTCTCCAACGCCTCACGTTCAGGTCGGGAGATACTGTATAACCTTCCCTTGGGGTAGACAGCTCCAGGGACCAGGTTGATGGCACAATCATATGGTCGGTGGGGAGGGGAGTGACAGAGCCTTCTGCTTACTGAAAACCTCCCCAAATCGTGATATGTCTCGGGAACCAGGGACAAATCTGGAGGTTTAGCCTCAATCACCTGACTGGGAACCGAATGGGGGCAGGCAGTCTTGAGACAGTTAGCATGACAATCCAGGCTCCAACTCGTTACCTTGCCCGTCACCCAATCGAACGTGGGATTGTGTTCCTTCAGCCAGGGGTATCCAAGGACCAGAGGAACATGGGAAGACGGCAGAATGAAAAATGAAATCATCTCAGAATGATTCCCTGACAACCGCATCTTAACCGGTTCAGTCCTCATCGTGATACGTGCCAGACTACTGCCGTTCAGAGTGGTCGCTTCAATGGCCTCCGGCAATTGCTCCTTGGAAAGCCCCAGCTGTTCCACCAACTCGGCATCAAGAAAGCTTCCATCGGCACCTGAATCGATAAAAGCGTTAAGCGCTAAGCTCTGATTCCTGTTCACAAGGGTAGCCGGGAAGCGGGGTCTGACAGAGGTACTGAGAGGTTGAAACTGGCTCGCTAAAAGTCCTCCCAACTTTAGCGAGCCGGGCAGTTTGACGACCGCCGGGAACAAGTGGAGATGTAATGTCCCGAGCTACCACAGTAGAGGCAGCAGTTGGTCTTACGTCTATGTTGACGCTCCTCCTTGGTTAACCCGTGCCGCCCCACTTGCATGGGTTCCGAATCGGGAGAGAGGACCTCTCCACTAATCCACTGTGGTGGAGAATGATCGATGTGTTCTGGTCCACCACCCGACCCGACTGGGAACTGAGAAACTGATCGATTGGACGGACCCCATTGCTTCTCCCTCCTTCGCTCTCGGACTCGATTATCCACCCGAATGGACAAGGCTACCAAGCTGTCCAGGTCCGCTGGGTTCATTACTGGCCGGATCGTTCTGTCACGGTTTACTAAGCCAGAACCCAGAAGCAGACCAGGACAAGGTAAGTGGTGTCAAAAGGTGAGTGTTTATTTACTGAACCAAGGGTGAAGGGAAATAATCCAGGGAACAGAGCGGCGGCGTGGAGGAGTTGTAGAGGGTCCAGTGGTTGATCCGATGATGGCTCGGCAGCCGCCGACCATCAGGCAGAGGTTGGGTAGAGGTTCCGGGCGAGTGACTGTGGGGAGAACAAAAACGGAGGTAAGTACCAGGCAGGTCAACAGGGTGCAACAAAACAACAAACACTAACTCTAGTACTGAGGCTAATACGCCGGCAAAACATACTGTTCATGGCTAACGATCCGGCAGGAACTGGATGTTGGGCCAGACCCTAAGAAGGGTGATGATTAGGCCCAGGTGTGCCGATTGCTGATGGGAAGCAGGTGCGGAAACAAGAGCGCTCCCCGGAGCGTTCCCGAACCCTCGGGAAACAGGAGCTACGACCAGAAACACTCGTCACCAGACAGGACCCGACTCAGACCGCCGGGATCGTTACATACCGTCCACACAACAAAGCTGCCCAAGGAGACCAACATTGCACTCAATGCTCTGTCCAAGCTGGCAACAGCTCTAACTCAGTATTAGAGCACCCGTTATAGCTCTCTTCGTAGAGTAGACAGGGGCTACGTCACCATTCTCCACCCTACAGGGGCTACGTCACCATTCTCCACCCTACAGGGGCTACGTCACCATTCTCCACCCTACAGGGGCTACGTCACCATTCTCCACCCTTCTCCAGAAGTATGCACTTGCACACTCCCCATCACGGATTTGAAAGGATTAGTGTAAGCATTGGCAGGAGTAAATTTCCACCATTGCTAAATCCATTCAAGTAGGTGCGCACTTGAGGAGAAGGGTGAAGAATTGGGATGCAGCCTTTGACAGCAGCTCCCACACTCTCTAGTTTAACGTAGGTTAATTGCTTCACGCTCCGGCTGAGTAATTAATTAAACGCTTTGCCGTGGCTTCGAACAGACAAAACTCCCCCTGCTCCCCAGAGCACCTACATTTTGCCCCCCAGTGTTTTTTTTGTCAGAGCTGCTCTAGCTGAAGAGGAAGCCGCCCCTCCTGACACTGTGCTCCTCCACCTGGGCCAAGCTCGGCTGGTGAAGGGGCAAGGATGGTCATTTGTTTGTCTATTGGTTCAGAGGGCGGGGAGTCTAACAGCAAACTGCTAATTGCAACGCTAGCTGCCTTCATACATCACTGAGTCAAATTTAAATAATTCAACAGTACTGTAAGTTGACGATTTTGTTTGGTTAAAGGATCCCCAGACGTGATGGAGAACAGGAGGGGGTGGATGGAATGAGAGGAGAGGGGGTGAGAGGAATGAGAGGAGGATTCTCATTAAAAGGCTCAACTCAGGGAATAGTATGTCTCTGACTGAACCAGTCCAGTAATTATATACAATACCGATGGAGACTTGAGATGTGTGCCAGATTACATGTTATTCCCTACATAGTCAAAAGTAGTGCACTATATAGGGAATAGGGTGTCATTTGGGACGCACTTTGGATATATAAACACACAATGTGCTTGTTTCTCTCTTGACTGATGGTCAAGTCATACAGCAGCACTGGTAATAATTGTGACAGCATTAATAATAGTAGCTGACAGCCATGTTTTGCAAATGAGATGCCACATTTCTAGTCATCGGGAGCACAATATTATGCAGTCGACACATTATGAATACTCACTTCATTTTCCTCTATTTTCAATGCATACATCCCTTGTCCCTCCATGCAATGTGAGACAGCATATAGTCATTGGGGAAACAGATTTTTTGTCCCATAGAAATGAACTGTATGAATCATACACATCTCAAGTTGGTGCATGAGCATTTAGGTCACAGACACGTCTTTGGTTAAGTCAGATTTGGTCGCCTGCAGCAACAAGTGTCTCTATTCTATTGTGGGATACAACACCCACTCTGGGGGGACTGCAAAACGTGGACATTTTTTGTTGTGCTACACACGCACACACACATTTTCATAACATAAACAGATGCAAACTGCTTATAGTAACACATTTGCCTTGGCACATCAACATCTTCTGTAATGAACAATGACCACCTCCTGCCTATAGATGATTTTCACCATCACCATCACCACCATCACCATCTCCACCACCACCATCACCACCATCACCATCACCATCTCCACCACCACCATCACCATCTCCACCACCACCATCTCCACCACCACCATCACCACCATCACCATCACCACCATCACCATCACCACCATCACCATCACCACCATCACCATCACCACCATCACCACCATCACCATCACCATCACCACCACCACCACCACCACCATCACCACCATCACCATCACCACCATCACCACCATCACCATCACCATCACCACCATCACCATCTCCACCACCACCATCATCCTTCTTGATCTTCTCAAATCTCTGGACAATGGTTTCATACCTCAAACGTTCCACCTTGTTTTGATTACACCCATTTTACCCACCCCCTGAGGCTGCAGTCTCAAGGCAGACATCTTCAAATACCAAATACCAAAACAACCAGCCATCTTCCGTGCCTGTGTCTATATTTGTATTTAATGATAAGGTTGTCGAGGCTTGGAAGATTTGCGTTTGAAAAATCTGTCGGTGAATCCCTTTCTTTGCCACTGTTTATTTTTTTTTACTAGGAGTTTTCATCTTAGCTCGCTTTAAGATGGGTGACTCAGAGATAGGTACACCTTCCTTTCTTTCTTTCTTTCTCCCTCCCTCCCTCCCGCCCCCCTCCCTCCCTCCCTCCCTCCCCCCTCCCTTCCCTCTCCTAGAACTTCAATAGGCCTTGGAGCAAAGTCTGTGTGTAGAGGTACTAGCAGGGCTCTCTGCTTGAGGTAGCCTTTGAGCCCTACTTCATGCCGAGACCCTGCACTGCATTTCTCCTATTTTTCTCCTCTTTCAGTGCTGGAATCTACCATTGCGAAACAGTCACGTCCATTGCGATTATTACAACCACAAAGAAGTTACTGCAAACACCGAACACTGTTTTTTTCCCCCTCGCACGTCATCGCATGCGAGATAGAAGAGCACAATATATACTGCATGTATTTTTTTTTACCATGCTGCACGACGCTCCTCAGCTCAGCAACAAAAACAATAACAGTGGCGCTGTTTTCCCCTACTGTGGATTCCATCTTTAAGAGTAGTCTCTGAGGATCCATGTTGGCTCTGTCAGGGAGAGTGGATACCTAGCATAGCATAGAGCCTGACTACAGCCAGTCGCTGGGGCCTCGTACCCGTCCATCCCACAGAGATGAACTGATAAGGCTACTGTTAGAGTACGTTGCCAACGTTCTTCCTAAAAAAAATTTTGGCCTGAGCAAGAGAGGCTTCGAAGGGTATTCTTTTATCTCTCTGATGTCGGGGAAAATTATTAAATAAAGGCAACAACACTTTGTGAAGGTCTCCAATCCCCTAGCTCAGTCAATAGCCTAGAATGCCAAAGCGTTTCGGAGGGAAAATAACAAGCAGCGGCCATCTTGAATTAATTCCAGCCCGATTCATATCTCTCCATTTGGGATCCACCTGAACAGGTTAGGTTGATCCCAAACAATGCTACTGCTTGGTATTTCATCCTTGTGTCTCACCATTCTTTGAGAGACAGTGTCACACATTGAAATGGTAATGCTAGGATATCTTTTCATCAGATCTATGCCCAGGATACTTGCTACTCCGCATGGCATCGTTTCTGGTGCACATTGACTTGCCTGTAGGCCTTATAGTCCCCATAATGAATACACACTGCGGCACACAATTGTATAAAACAGTAGCAATGCAGACTCCAATCCAATAAGGTGGAATAAATTGAGGCGAGTGTATCTAATCCCAATAATGAGACAGAAACATCCACATACTTTTCTGCAAACTGGCTGGAGAAATATAGGCCACCCAAATGTCTCTGTGTCCTAATCAGATCATATTAACAAAATGTTTATGAATGTCTGTCTGTTGTTGAAAGCTGCTTTGTGTGTGGGGACTGGGGGCAGGATGATACAGGTATTCAGAGAATGTGTCCCAAATGGCACCCTATTCCATATGTAGTGCACTACCATAGGGCTCTGGTCAAAAGTAGTGCACTATGTAGGGATTAGGGTGCCATTTGGGACACAAGCAGTGGCTTTCATTACTGAATCTCTTGTTAAATGCACAATATTTGGAATTACATAGGAAAGAAAACGATCGCCTGCAGATATTAGCGTCTGTCTAATTCTGTCTTCAACATGGGAATTGAGCTAATTAAATGGGCAATCTGGGATCACCTGCGTATAACTTATTTAAAAGTCAAAAAATGGATGCACCAATCCCAGATTGCCCCTTTAAGGAAATGATAACTAACTTGATGTGGTTGAGATGTTTGGATTGTTCAATCACCGCCACAATGAGCATCTAGTTCTTTTTCCATTTCTGTATTTTTGTGGGAAAGATAAATGAATTTGTAGGGCAGTGATGACAATCTAACTAAATCTAACTGTGGAACAGCTGTGCCTACCCACCTTGGGAACACACAATTTAGAAATGTGAATTATAGAAGATATGATTTTTGTGTGTTGGCTGTTCCCATTACTTCTAAACAAATTGAGACTAACGACATCATTGCCCACCAGGAGCCATAATATTGGGCCTCTTGTCTCGTGAGTTAGAAATTGCATAATTAAATATGTCTAGTAGGAAAATGAGGCAGAGGACCTCGATAACCAAAGAATGTATGATGAAGGTGGTGTTCAAGACGTCAAATCACTACAAGTTTAAAATAATTCAGCAGATTCATGAGGGTCATCTGTTACCGTGTCACTTGCTAGCTGGCTCCGTACAAACACAGTTTGCACAACAGATGTACAACACATTTGACACAACTGTTTTGATATAACTGAGAGTTTGTCTGCACAAAAATGTTTACACAATGATTGTGAAGACACCGACCGCACAATAGTTGTGAAATAACTTTTGTGCAGACAAACTCTCCTTTGTATCAGAAAAATATATGTTGTATCCCAACCATTGTGTCAAATGTGTTGTACATCAGTTGTACCACCTGAGTGTGTATGTGCAGCAGGGACGGAGGAGGGAGGAGGGAGGAAAGAGGAAAGGAACGTATTGGAACAATAACCAGGCAAACACTGGTGATGTCTCCCCCGGCACCCATTCCAACCACCCAGCCATTCTCTACCCTCTCGTCTCTATGGCAACCATCGTCTTTTGAAGGCTCCCAAACCCTGGATTTAATTTGTATCTGGCAGTTACATGGCTGCCGGTCCAACTGTGTGTAACCGAGTCGTCTTTCGATGCTTTGGTCTGTGAAGAAGTAGCAGCAACATTTGTAAAGTTGGACCAATTCTTCAAATAGATTTAATCTTTTTATATTCGTCTTCTGTAGTAATGATCATCATCTGACGCACTGAACCAGCCTGCATCAATTATTAATGTTAACCTCTGAGTAATACAAGGTTGCCCTCACATTGAATCACAAATACAGAGGAGATTTAAACCTATGCATCCCAAATAGCCCCTTATTCTCAAAGTAGTGCACTACTTTTGACCAGGGCCCGTAGGCCCATTTGGGATGCAGCCTATGACTTTTCTGCACTCCGTGTTTGGAAGCAGATCTACATAGGATGGTGACTGTTGTTAACTGGATTTGTCTTACCCCAATGCTGTTTCAATAGAATCTATTGCAGTCAAATGATCATGTTCTAAATTGCCAGTTATTGCTATTGCTCTTACAAGCTCTAGTTGAGTGGTGGAGTGTATAACATGTATTCTCTTCTTAGGATAGATATGAAGGGGGATGTTGGGGCTTGTCGAGCAGAAGTTTGGAATCTGTGTGTGTGCGTGTGTGTGTTTGAAGTTTCTATTGCTCTCTGTGGGAGCCAGCCGTTGAAGAAGAGCGAGGTGTAATAATTCTGCCCTGCTCGTTCTGCTTCCACTCTGGCAGCCATGATGGAGCCATCCTGGAGATGGATGTCCAATAAAGACCCACCCCCCTCGACAGGCTCACCAAATGAGACCCGGCGAGAGCCGAGATGTAATAAATACGATCCACTTGACAACATACACTGAACTGTTAAAGCTTTGTCTCAATGATTTGGCTGAGGTTGATCTACGTGTAGCTGTGCATGAGTGTTGATTCAATTTGGCATTGTCCGGATGGATGGCTATATATTTGCATATCACAGGTGAGAGTCACTCCTTTGCCGTGGCAATCTCCAGGATGAGATGTTCCCACAGAAGTCCTGGGGTCTCTGACGCCAGGAGAGGTGTGACGACTAATGAAAACTTGAATTGACTAAATTAATGTTACAATTAAATCGTGTTTGGTTTGTTTCAAGAGCTTATAAAGAGCTGCACATTTTGATACTGTATGTCTTATTGCATTGTATGTTTTCTGGTTGATGTATTTTTAAAGTGACTGGATAGAAATTGTATGCTGGGTTGACTGGTTATCAGGCACATTCCACATTCAAACTGAGTGTAAGGGATCGGGGGTTGGCTGGGTCTAGACAGAGTCTGACACTTCCCCGATCTACAGAGAGGGGGAGTCATCAGACTCGATCTGGTTCACCTGAGTTCTGAGCACACCTGTCCGTATTAGGGTAGGATATAAGGTGTGCTCAGAGGTTCAGTCGGTGCGAGGTATTGTTCCTTTGTGACTTGCTAAGCGTTTTGTTCCGAGAGAGAGAGAGTTTGTTGTTTTGATTACCCGTGTATCCGACCTGTGCCTTGTTTGACTCCCCGAATTGCTTAATCCTCTGCTTGTCTACCCCAGTGATTACCGTGCTCTGATCCTGTGCCTGTGCCCTCGACTACGACTAAGCCCGCTCCTTTGGTACCTCTGCCTGTCTATGCCTTGCCCGGTTTTGACCACAGCCCGCCCGACCACGATTAAGCTATACCCTTGTCTGTACTCTAATAAAGCATCGCTATTCTGCGATTGGATCTTACCACTCTGTCCGAGTATTCATTACAGAATACCTCGCCATTACCATGGATCCAGCGGAATTACAGAGGCGATGGGAGATACAGGAGAAACGGATGGATGAACTCCTACAGCTACTCCACGCTGGTGCGGCTGAAGGCACCACACCGAGCACGGTCAGTCCTCGTCATGCACCTCCGATTTCTCTACCTACAAGGTACGACGGGGAACCTGGCAAATGTCAGGGGTTTCTACTCCAGATGTCCCTGTATCTGTCATATAATCGTACTATGTTTTCCGATGACCGTAGCAGGGTGGATTTCATGATTTCTCTGCTAACGGGAAGAGCACTGGATTGGGCTGCTGCGCTTTGGGCAGCTGAGGTCCCCGAGCTGAATGCGGAAGTTCAGTTCAAGAGACTGTTTCAAGAGGTGTTCGACCACCCAGTATCTGGGCGTAGTGTGGGAGACCAACTGTGCGAACTTCAGCAGGGCCGTCGCACAGTAGCCGACTACGCTTTAGAGTTCCGTCCTATAGCAGCCGGTAGCGGATGGAGCGAGACTGCTTTGCTCACAGTTTTCCGAAGAGGGCTGCGCAAAGACGTACAGACTGAGTTGGCTTGTCGAGGAGATATCACTGCGCTACATGAGTTTATCAAAATAGCCATCGCTATTGATAATCTTATAGTGCAACACAAGGCATCCACTGTTCGGGAGCCCTCGAGCACTGGTCCTATGCAATCGACAGAGCGGAGGAGAGAATCTGAGGAGGAACCTATGCAACTGGGACGGTCACCTCTACAAGGGTCGGTGAGACAACAACGTCGGCAAGACGGACTATGCCTGTATTGTGGTCAGTCGGGTCATTTCGTTCGTCAATGTCCGGTACGACCTAACCGTATCCCAGGGTATCGCCTCGGAACTGCCAAACCGGTGAGTGAGACTCCCGTTTTGAACATTACATCTAAACAAATGTATGTACCTGTTACCTTATCTGTCGGAGAGAAAGTGCGCAGGTTGGAAGGACTTATTGATTCCGGAGCGGCGGCCAGCTTTCTGGATATGGGTCTTGCTGAGGAGTTGGGAGTTCAACTTATCCCAATTCAACCTCCCCTGCGAGTCAACGCGCTAGACGGTGAGCCCATGGGCACTGGGTTCATTACGCACCGTCCCGGGGAAATCAAGTTACAAGTGGGCTCCCTGCACCATGAGAACATCATTCTGTTCGTCATCTCCGCTCCACGGGAGCCGCTAGTCCTCGGCCACCCCTGGCTCGTTACCCATGATCCGGTCATCTCCTGGAAGTCTGGCGATATCACGGCTTGGAGTGAGGTATGTAGGGCTGAGTGCCTAATTTTACCTTGCAAAACGTCTACTGTGGAGGATGCAAAGGGTGTGGTGTCTACTGTTGTTCCTACAGAGTACCAGGATTACGCGCAGCTGTTCTCCAAGGAGAGGGCTACCGTGTTACCACCGCATCGGGCCTGGGATTGTGCAATTGATCTGCTATCCGGGGCTACACCTCCTCGCGGACGAATCTACCCTTTGTCACAGCCGGAACGGGAATCAATGAGCAAGTATATTGATGAGGCACTTCAGCAAGGGGCCATTCGCCCATCTACGTCTCCCGCGGCATCCAGTTTTTTCTTTGTTAAGAAAAAGGATGGCGGATCTGCGCCCTTGTATAGACTATCGATGTTTGAACGATATCACCATTAAAAATCGTTACCCCCCTTCCTTTGATTCCAGCAGCCCTCGAGCAGGTGGGGCAGGCCTCCATCTACAGTAAACTGGACCTCAGGAGTGCGTACAATCTGGTGCGCATTAGAGAGGGGGATGAATGGAAGACCGCCTTCATCACCCATCGAGGACATTATGAATATTGTGTCATGCCCTATGGACTTACTAACGCGCCCTCTGTGTTCCAGGCGTTCATGAATGACATTTCTAGGGACTTGATTGATCGCTTCGTCATAGTGTACATTGATGACATCCTAATCTACTCTAACTCTCTGAGAGAACATGTGTCCCATGTGCGACAGGTTCTGGACCGACTCCGCCAACACTCTCTGTTCGTGAAGGCCGAAAAGAGTGAATTCCATGTCACGACGATTTCCTTCCTTGGGGCCATACTCACTCCCGACGGGGTAAGACTGGATGAATCCAAGGTACAAGCTGTACGAGACTGGCCTCAACCCCAGACGGTGAAAGAGCTTCAGAGATTCTTGGGGTTTGCCAATTACTACAGACGGTTCGTGCGTAATTTCAGCACAACCGCAGCTCCCCTGTCGGCGATGACCAGCCACAAGGGTCGTGGTCTGAAATGGACGGAGGAGGCAGTGCGGGCTTTCGAGACATTGAACTGCTATTCCAGTTTCAACTGTTCTGCCTGCGGTTACGAAACCCCTACCTGTCCCAGACCTGCTGTTTTCAACTCTTAATGATCGGCTATGAAAAGCCAACTGAGAGACCTGAGCCCTAGGACCATACGTCGGGACTACCGGCCGTGGTGACTCCTTGCTGTCCCCAGTCCGCCTGGCCTTGCTGCTATTCCAGTTTCAACTGTTCTGCCTGCGGTTATGGAACCCCTACCTGTCCCAGACCTGCTGTTTTCAACTCTTAATGATCGGCTATGAAAAGCCAACTGAGATTTATTCCTGATTATTATTTGACCATGCTTGTCACTTATGAACATTTTTGAACATCTTGGCATGGTTCTGTTATAATCTTCACCCGGCACAGCCAGAAGAGGACTGGCCACCCCTCATAGCCTGGTTCCTCTCTAGGTTTCTTCCTAGGTTTTCGCCTTTCTAGGGAGTTTTTCCTAGCCACCGTGCTTTTACACCTGCATTACTAGCTGTTTGGGGTTTTAGGCTGGGTTTCTGTACAGCACTTCGAGATATTAGCTGATGTAAGAAGGGCTATATAAAATAAAATTGATTGAAATTGATTGATTGAAACAACGATTTACCACCGCTCCCATTTTATGTCAGCCGGATCCTACCTTGCCGTTCATCGTGGAGGTGGACGCCTCGGAGGTTGGAGTGGGAGCCGTGCTATCCCAGCGCCAAGGTGAGCCGCCCAAATCACGACCCTGTGCTTTTTTTTCTAAGAAGCTGAATCCGGCCGAGCAGAACTACGATGTGGGAAATCGTGAATTACTGGCGGTGAAGTTAGCCCTGGAGGAGTGGAGACATTGGCTGGAGGGAGCAGCTCATCCGTTCCAAGTGCTCACGGACCACCGCAATCTGGAGTATCTTCACAGTGCTAAACGGCTGAACTCCCGACAGGCAAGGTGGTCTTTGTTCTTCAACCGTTTCCAATTCACTGTTTCTTATATTCCCGGGTCCAATAATTGTAAGGCGGACGCGCTTTCCCGACGGTTCGAGCGCGCTGACAGACCGGTTGAACCAGAACCTATCCTCCCCATGAGTTGCCGTGCTGGTCCTGTGAGGTGGGCTATCGATGACACAATTCAGGAGAGCCTACAAGCGGAACCAGCCCCTCCAGAAACCCCGGTGTCGAAGTTGTTTGTACCAGCTCCGCTTCGACCTCAACTGATGGAATGGTGCCACACGTCGCTAGGATCTGGTCATCCCGGAATCACTCGAACTACACGACTCATCAGTCGAAAATACTGGTGGGATTCCCTCACAGATGACGTCAGAGACTACGTATTATCCTGCCCGGTATGTGCTCAGTCCAAGGCGCCTCGAGCACTACCGGAGGGTAAGCTGATGCCATTGCCAACTCCTCAACGACCCTGGTCGCACATTGCGATGGACTTTGTTACCGACCTACCAGAATCAGAGGGCCATACTGTAATTCTCGTGGTCATCGATCGATTCTCAAAGATGTGTCGGTTAGTACCCATGACCCGTTTACCTAACGCCACTCAGATGGCGGAGACTATGTTTAACCAGGTGTTCCGGCAGTTTGGTGTTCCAGAGGATATTGTTTCCGACCGGGGACACCAGTTCGTATCCCGGGTTTGGAAGGCCTTCTGCGAACGCTTGGGCATCTCGGTGAGCCTCACCTCCGGGTATCATCCCCAGGCCAATGGGCAGACAGAACGGCTCAACCAGGAAATTGGGAAGTATCTACGGCAACAATGTTCGCGGCAGCCGCAAGAGTGGAGCCGATTCCTTCCTTGGGTAGAGTATGCTCAGAACTCACTCGTTCACACCTCCCTACGTCTAACGCCCTTTCAGTGTGTTCTAGGGTATCAACCACCCCTGTTTCCGTGGGATACCGCACCCGGGATGGTACCGGCGGTGGACGAGTGGTTCCGTCGGAGTGCGCAGGTCTGGGAGACGGCCCATCAACATCTCAGTCAAGCCTCACAGCAGCAAAAGACCTATGCCGACCGACCTACTCCCACTTATCAACCCGGGCAACGAGTGTGGCTGTCTACCCGAGACCTGCGGTTCCGACGGAGCTGCAAGAAGCTCCAACCCAGGTACATTGGTCCCTTCAAAGTACAGAGACGTATTATACATTTACATTTTAGTTATTTAGCAGACGCTCTTATCCAGAGCGACTTACAGGAGCAATTAGGGTTAAGTGCCTTGCTTAAGGGCACATCGACAGATTTTTCACCTAGTCGGCTCGGGGATTAGAACCAGCGACCTTTCGGTTACTGGCACAACGCTCTTACCCACTAAGCTACCTGCCGCCCTGTATTAACCCTGTCACCTACCGTCTGTTACTCCCTCGACACTACAGGATAAACCCTACGTTCCACGTCTCCCTGCTGAAACCTGTTCATTATAGCCCGATGTATCCACCAATCGCTCAACAACCTACTACACCACCTTTGGAGGATGAACAGGACACCACCTATACAGTCCACGAGATACTGGAGTCAAGACGGAGACGAGGGGGCATCGAATATCTCGTGGACTGGGAGGGATATGGACCGGAGGAACGGTCCTGGGTTCCTGCTAAGGACATACTAGACCCCGCTCTCAAGGCCACTTTCCACGCTGAACACCCAGATCATCCCGGACCCCGACCCAGAGGAAGACCACCCGGTAGAGGTAGAAGGCCATCAGGAGCCGGCCCTGGGGAGGGGGATACTGTAAGGGATCGGGGGTTGGCTGGGTCTAGACAGAGTCTGACACTTCCCCGATCTACAGAGAGGGGGAGTCATCAGACTCGATCTGGTTCACCTGAGTTCTGAGCACACCTGTCCGTATTAGGGTAGGATATAAGGTGTGCTCAGAGGTTCAGTCGGTGCGAGGTATTGTTCCTTTGTGACTTGCTAAGCGTTTTGTTCCGAGAGAGAGAGAGTTTGTTGTTTTGATTACCCGTGTATCCGACCTGTGCCTTGTTTGACTCCCCCGAATTGCTTAATCCTCTGCTTGTCTACCCCAGTGATTACCGTGCTCTGATCCTGTGCCTGTGCCCTCGACTACGACTAAGCCCGCTCCTTTGGTACCTCTGCCTGTCTATGCCTTGCCCGGTTTTGACCACAGCCCGCCCGACCACGATTAAGCTATACCCTTGTCTGTACTCTAATAAAGCATCGCTATTCTGCGATTGGATCTTACCACTCTGTCCGAGTATTCATTACACTGAGTTGATTAGATTAGAATCTGGGTCTGTCGTTCCAGCCTTTTGTTCTCCCTAGCAAAATGCAAAGAAATGTTAATTCAGGTTGGGGGCGTTCCCGCTTAAATTTAGTTAAAAGGGCAGTGAATTTGCTCATTCTTTGAGATCTTGCTTCCAAGCTCCTGTGTGTATCAGACACACACAGTGTTTTTTCTCTTAGAGATTATTCTGAACTGAAGACACATGTAACCACGTTAAGCCTTAGTTAGTTGATAGTCATTTACTCTGTGTAGTCTGTAATGTATCGTGTATTTCATGTACACTGGAAATGTTTGAGTGTCAATCATTTAGTGACTAATACATTTTATTAGTTGAATTGAGTAAATGCATTCCTCGTTTTACAGAGTCATTCATTGATTGATTATATTCAGTGGTGTAAAGTACTTAAGTAAAAATGCTTTAAAGTACTACTTAAGTCGTTTTTTGGGGTATCTTTACTTTACTATTTATAACTTTTACTTTTACTCCACTACATTCCTAAAGAAAATAATGTACTTTTTACTCCATACATTTTCCCTGACACCCAAAAGTACTCATTACATTTTGAATGCTTAGCAGGACAGGAAAATGGTCCAATTCACACAACTATCAAGAGAACATCCCTGGTCATCCCTACTGCCTCTGTTCTGGTGGACTCACTAAACACAAATGCTTTGTTTGTAAATGATGTCTTAGTGTTGGAGTGTTCCGCTGGCTATCCGTAAATTAAAATGCCATCTGGTTTGCTTAATATAATTTGAAATGATTTGTACTTTTACTTTTGATACTTAACTATATTTGAGCAATTACATTTACTTTTGATACTTAAGTCTGATACTATGATGGCGCCGAAGGGAATGGCTGCCGTTTTATGGACTCTTAACCAACCATGCTATTTTGTGTGTTTTTTCGATTGTTTGTAACTTATTTTGTACATAAAGTTGCTGCTACCATCTCTTATGACCGAAAGAGCTTCTGGACATCAGAACAGCGATTACTCACCTTGAACTGGACGAATAATTTTCGTTTTATGAGTCGGACAAGAGGGATTTGCTCCAGACACCTGACAGGGCCCTCATCCCCGTCATTCGCAGTAGAAAGAAAAGGAGATATCGCGGAAGGAGATCGGAGCGCTTGGTAAGGAGCCGACGACGAGTGGCTAATCTGCCTTTGCCATCGATGCTATTGGCCAATTTACAATCGCTTGATAATAAAGTGGACGAACTACAGGCACGAATATCCTACCAACGGGACATTAAAAACTGTAATATCTTATGTTTCACCGAGTCGTGGCTGAACGATGACATGAATAACATACAGCTGGTGGGTTATACACTGTATCGGCAGGATAGAACAGCAGCCTCTGGTAAGACAAGGGGTGGCAGTCTATGTATATTTGTAAACAACAGCTGGTGCACGATATCTAAGGAAGTCTCAAGGTTTTGCTCGCCTGAGGTAGAATATCTCATGATAAGCTGTAGACCACACTATCTACCAAGATAGTTTTCATCTATATTCTTCGTAGCTGTCTATTTACCACCACAAACCGATGCTGGCACTAAGACCGCACTCAATGAACTGTATATGGCCATAAGTAAACAGGAAAACGCTCATCCAGAGGCGGCGCTCCTAGTGGCCGGGAACTTTAATGCATTTTACCTAATTTCTACCAGCATGTTAAATGTGCAACCAGAGGGAAAAAACTCTAGACCACCTTTACTCCACACACAGAGACGCGTACAAAGCTCTACCTCACTCCCTCGCCCTCCATTTAGAAAATCTGACCATAATTCTATCCTCCTGATTCCTGCGTACAATCAAAAACTAAAGCAGGAAGCACCAGTGACTCGGTCAATAAAAAAGTGGTCAGATGAAGCAGATGCTAAGCTACAGGACTGTTTTGCTAGCACAGACTGGAATATGTTCCGGGATTCTTCCGATGCCAATGAGGAGTACACCACATCAGTCACTGGCTTCATCAATCGATGACGTCGTCCCCACTGTGACCGTACATACATACCCTAACCAGAAGCCATGGATTACAGGCAACATCCGCACTGAGATAAAGGGTAGAGCTACCGCTTTCAAGGAGCAGGACTCTAACCCGGAAGCTTATGAGAAATCCTGCTATGCCCTCCGACGAACCATCAAACAGGCAAAGCGTCAATACAGGACCAAGATCTAATCGTACTACACCGGCTCCAACGCTCGTCGGATGTGGCAGGGCTTGCAAACTATTACAGACTACAAAGGGAAGCACAGTGACACGAGTCTACCAGATGAGCTAAATTACTTCTATGCTTGCTTCGAGGCAAGTAACACTGAAACATGCATGAGAGCATTAGCTGTTCCAGATGACCGTGTGATCAAGCTCTCCGTAGCCGATGTGAGTAAGACCTTTAAGCAGGTCAACATTCACAAGGCCGCAGGGCCAGATGGATTACCAGGATGTGTACTCCGAGCATGCGCTGACCAACTGGCAAGTGTCTTCACTGACATTTTCAACCTCTCCCTGTCTGAGTCTGTAATACCAACATGTTTCAAGCTGACCAACATAGTCCCTGTGCCCAAGAACACTAAGGCAACCTGCCTAAAGACTACCGACCCGTAGCACTCACGTCTGTAGCCATGAAGTGCTTTGAAAGGCTGGTCATGGCTCACATCAACACCATTATCCCAGAAACCCTAGACCCACTCCAATTTGCATATCGCCCCAATAGATCCACAGATGATGCAATTTCTATTGCACTCTGCCCTTTCACACCTGGACAAAAGGAACACCTATGTGAGAATGCTATTCATTGACTACAGCTCAGCGTTCAACACCATAGAGCCCTCAAAGCTCATCACTAAGCTAAGGACCCTGGGACTAAACACCTCCCTCTGCAACTGGATCCTGGACTTCCTGATTGGCCACCCCCAGGTGGTAAGGGTAGGTAACAACACATCCGCCATGCTGATCCTCAACACGGGGGCCCCTCAGGGGTGCGTGCTCAGTCCCCTCCTGTACTCCTTGCTCATTCATGACTGCATGGCCAGGCACGACTCCAACACCATCATTACGTTTGCCGATGACACAACAGTGGTAGGCCTGATCACCGACAACGACGAGACAACCTATATGGAGGAGGTCAGAGACCTGGCCGTGTGGTGCCAGGAAAACAACCTCTCCCTCAACATGATCAAGACAAAGGAGATTATTGTGGACTACAGGAAAAGAAGAGGACTGAGCACGCACCCAATAACATCGACGGGGCTGTAGTGGAGCAGGTTGAGAGCTTCATGTTCCTTGGTGTCCACATCACCAACAAATGAACATAGTCCAAGCACACCAAGACAGTTGTGAAGAGGGAACAACAAAGCTTATTCCCCCTCAGGAGACTGAAAAGATTTCGCATGGGTCCTCAGATCCTCAAAAGGTTCTACAGCTGCACCATCGAGAGCATCCTGACTGGTTGCATCACTGCCTGGTATGGCAACTGCTCGGCCTCCGACCGCAAGGCACTACAGAGGGTAGTGCGTACGGCCCAGTACATCACTGGGGCCAAGCTTCCTGCCATCCAGGACCTCTATACCAGGCAGTGTCAGAGGAGGGCCCTAGAAATTGTCAAAGACTCCAGCCACCCTAGTCATAGACTCTTCTCTCTGCTACCACACGGCAAGCGGTACCGGAGCGCCAAGTCTAGGTCCAAGAGGCTTCTAAACAGCTTCTACCCCCAAGTCATAAGACTCCTGAACATCTAATCAAATGGCTACCCAGACAATTTGCATTGCCCCCTCACCCCTCTTTTACGCTGCTGCTACTCTCAGTTTATTATCTATGCATAGTCCCTTTAATAACTCTACCTACATGTACATATTACCCCAATTACCTCAACTAACCGGTGCCCCTGCACATTGACTCAGTACCGGTACCACCTGTATATAGCCTCACTATTGTTCTTTTTACTGCTGCTCTTTAATTATTTGTTACTGTATTTCGTATTATTTTATATTGTATTTTTTTGTGATTTGTTTTTGTTGGTATTCTTTCTTAAAACTGCATTGTTGGTTAAGGGCTTGTAAGTAAGTATTTCACTGCAAGGTCTACATGTCACGTTCGTTCAATGACGGGACGGACCAAGGCGCAGCGTGATATACGTACATGTTTATTTACGCTGAATAAACACAACGACAAAACAACAAACTAAACGAAACGTGAAGTCCAAGGTAGCACACACAACATACCTTACACGGAACAAGATCCCACAACTAGACAGTGCCAATAGGCTGCCTAAGTATGGTCCCCAATCAGAGACAACGAGCGACAGCTGCCTCTGATTGGGAACCACACCGGCCAACATAGATCCACACATACTAGAACGACAACATAGACAAAGCACAACAAGGAATATACACACCCTGACTCAACATATAAGCGTCCCCTGAGTCAGGGCGTGACAGTATCCCCCCCCCAAAGGTGCGGACTCCGACCGCACAACATAAACATAACAGGGTAGGGGCCGGGTGGGCATTCCGCCTCGGAGGCGGATCCGGCTCGGGGCGTGACGACCTCTCACTCTCCGCCTCCCTGTTGCGCCCCTGGTCTGGTCTGGACCTCGGCGCGCTGCTTCCCCTCTCCTTCCTCCCACGATACGCCAGGCCCTGTCTGGACCCTGGTGTGGGAGACCCCAAACCTGGAGATTGGCTGACGTCATGGTCTGGACTGGAGCCGCTGACCGGAGCTGGATCAGGCACCGGTGGAGCGGACTGCTCTGGCTCCGGAGTGGAACAGCTGACCGGAACTGGATCAGGCACCGGTGGAGCGGACTGCTCTGGCTCCGGAGTGGAGCAGCTGACCAGTGCCGGACCAGGCACCGGTGGAACGGGCACAGGCCGTGCCGGACTGGACAAACGCACCACTGGTCTGGTGCGAGGAGCAGGCACGGGCCGGACCTGACTAGGAACACGCACCACTGGCTTGGTGCGAGGGATAAGAACGGGCCGGACTGGCGACGTGCACCACTGGCTTGGTGCGAGGGGCAGGAACAGGCCGGGCCGGGCTGGCGACGCGCACCACTGGCTTGGTGCGAGGAGCAGGAACAGGCCGGGCCGGGTTGGCGACACGCACCACTGGCTTGGTGCGAGGAGCAGGAACAGGCCGGGCCGGACTGTGGAGGCGGACTGGAGGTCTAGAGCGGAGAGCTGGCACAACCCGTCCTGGCTGGCTGCCCACTTTCGCACTACACGTGCGGGGTGCTGGCACAGGACGCACTGGGCTGTGCACGCGCACTGGCGATACAGTTCGTAGAACTGCCGCAGGATATGCGGGACCGAGGAGGCGTACTGGAGACCAGGAGCGTTGAGCCGGCACACCCCATCCTGGCTGGATGACCATCTTCGCACGGCACGTGCGTGGTGCAAGCACAGGACGTACAGGACTGTGCCGGCGCACTGGCGACACAGTACGTAGCTCCGCATAACACAGAGCTTGCCCAGTCATACGCCTCTTCGCGTGAGTACGGGGAATTGCCTCTGCTCTAACCCTAGGCTCCGCCAACCACCCCGTGTGCTCCCCCCAAATTTTCTTGTGGCTGCTTCTCGGTCTTCCTCCTCGACCGGCCTCCTCTGTGTTGACGTTGCTCCTCTCCTGCCTGGGCATTTACCTTAGCCCATGGTCCTCTCCCCGCAAATATCTCTTCCCATGACCACAAATTGCCCACCTGTGACATGGCTACTCTCTCCGCCTGGGCACGCTGCTTGGTCCTCGTTTGGTGGGATCTTCTGTCACGTTCGTTCAATGACGGGACGGACCAAGGCGCAGCGTGATATACGTACATGCTTATTTACACTGAATAAACACAACGACAAAACGTTGGTCCAAGGTAGCGCACACACAACATACCTTACACGGAACAAGATCCCACAACTAGACAGTGCCAATAGGCTGCCTAAGTATGGTCCCCAATCAGAGACAACGAGCGACAGCTGCCTCTGATTAGGAACCACACCGGCCAACATAGATCCACACATACTAGAACGACAACATAGACAAAGCACAACAAGGAATATACACACCCTGACTCAACATATAAGCGTCCCCTGAGTCAGGGCGTGACACTACACCTGTTGTACTCAGCGCATGTGACATATAAAATGTGTCTTTAAAACTTTTACTCAAGTATTATTTTATTGGGTGACTTTCACTTGAGTCATTTTCTATTAAGGTATCTTTACATTTACACAAGTATGGAAATTGGGTACTTTTTCCACCACATTTTACATTTTAGTCATTTAGCAGACGCTCTTATCCAGAGCGACTTACAGTTAGTGAGTGCATACATTTTCATACTGGCCCCCCGTGGGAAACGAACCCACAATCCTGGCATTGCAAGCGCCATGCTCTACCAACTGAGCTACAGGGGACACCACTGACTATATGCCTATAATTTAGTAGGTCAATTGATAGTTGTTAATTACAGTATACATATAGCACATGCTTAGGTAACAACTTGACATCCCAGAGCTGCTTGCCTCAAAAAATGTATGCTAGAACACTGGTTGCCAGGATTAGTTATTTGTATCTAGCCTCTTAGTAATTGCATAACAGTGCAAGTTAGACATATGTTGATTATAGTCATATTCCACTACAAGACCATGGTTCTTGCCTACAGAGCAGCAAGAGGAACTGCCCTTCAACCCTTCAGGCTATGCTCAAACCCTACATCCCAACCCAAGCATTCCGTTCTGCCACCTCTTGTCTCTTGTCTGGTGAGTATGCAGGCCATGGAAGACATTTTCAGCTTCCAGGAATGGTGTATGGATCCTTGCGACATGGGGCCGTGCATTATCATCCTGAAACATGAGGTGATGGAGGCGGATAAATGGCACAACAATGGGCCTCAGGATTTCGTCACGGTATCTCTGTGCATTCAAATTGGCATCGGTAAAATGCAATTGTTTTTGTTGTCTGTAGTTTATGCCTGCCCATACCATAACCCCAACACCACCATGGGGCACTCTGTTCACAACGTTGACATCAGCAAACACGCCATCTGCCCCGTACAGTTGAAACCGGGATTCATCTATGAAGAGAACACTTCTCCAGCGTGCCAGTTGCCATCGAAGGTGAGCGTTTGCCCACTGAAGTCGGTTATGACGTCGAACTGCAGTCAGGTCAAGCCCCTGAGACGGTTTCTGACAGTTTGTGCAGAAATTATTCGGTTGTGCAAAGCCACAGTGATCAGCTGTCCGGGTGGCTGGTTTCAGACGATCATATATGTGAAGAAGCCGGATGTGGAGGTCCTGGGCTGGTGTGGTTACACATGGTCTGCGGTTGTGAGGCCGGTTGAATGTACTGCCAAATAATTTAAAAAGACATAGGAGGCGGCTTATAGTAGAGAAATGAACTATCAATTATTTGGCAACAGCTCTGGTGGACATTCCTGCAGTCATCATGACAATTGCACGCTCCCTCAAAACTTGAGACATCTGTGGCATTGTGTTGTGTGACAAAACTGCACATTTTAGAGTGGCCTTTTATTATCCCCAGCACAAGGTGCACCTGTGTAATGATCATGCTGTTTAATCAGCTTCTTGATATGCCACTCCTGTCAGGCTGATGGATTATTTTGGCAAAAGAGAAATGCCACACTAACAGGGATGTAAACAAATTAGTTTACAACATTTGAGAGAAATTGTCTTTTTGTGTGTATGGAACATTTCTGGGATCTTTTATTTCAGCTCATGAAACATGGGACCAACACTTTACATGTTGCGTTTATATTTTTGTCCCATATAGATAGTGTTGATAAGACTAAAAGGCATGGCGTGTAAAATGATTTAACATAATCGAGTTAGCATTGCTCATTGTACATAATGATCCTATAAGACTTTACGATAATAGGAATGGATTGTAAAATTATTTCACATTGTTCAAATTAACTTGCATACAATGTGAAAAATGGAAAGAGGAAAACAAGAAACTGTGAATATTAGCTGGATGATTAGCATTTCCCCATGATTGTTATGCTCCCTCTGAGATGCATGTTCAGGTAGCTATTGAAATAGTCATCACAATGACAGCTTTATGGCGTCTAATTCCAGTTTGATCTGCTCCATTATAAATACATTTCTCTCAACTGCCAACGGAAAAGGCAGTGAATTGGATTCATAAAATACGGCTGCGTTTGAAGAATTATCCATGTCAGACAGGAGGGAGCAATTGACTGAATATGTAAAAGACGAGCTTCAGAAGTTCAGCGCTCAGGTTGGGCCCGTTTATTTAGGATGGATTTGCAGCAGTGTTTATCCTCATTACCTCTCTGTCTCGTACCCTATCCCTAATGAATCCCTAATGAATCCCTAATGATTCACAGTCCCTCAGTCTCGTACCCTATCCCTAATGAATCCCTAATGAATCACTAATGATTCACAGTCCCTCAGTCTCGTTCCCTATCCCTAATGAATCCCTAATGGTTCACAGTCCCTCAGTCTCGTACCCTATCCCTAATGAATCCCTAATGAATCACTAATGATTCACACAACATTAAAGTGATTTGATAGTCGCTACTATCCCTTCAATGCGCCGTAAAGCCACTACAAGGTTTCAGCTGTCAGGAGTTGAGTGGTGCTGTACATTGAAGTGAGGGCGCTTGACTGCTTATAGTTAGACTGGGTGAGAGGTTATGTACACTCGTCCATATATCACCACACATAAGGTTATGTACTCTAGTCCATACATCACCACACATAAGGTTATGTACTCTAGTCCATACATCACCACACATAAGGTTATGTACTCTAGTCCATACATCACCACACATAAGGTTATGTACTCTAGTCCATACATCACCACACATAAGGTTATGTACTCTAGTCCATACATCACCACACACAAGGTTATGTACTCTAGTCCATACATCACCACACATAAGGTTATGTACTCTAGTCCATACATCACCACACATAAGGTTATGTACTCTAGTCCATACATCACCACACATAAGTCATTGGCAGCTTCTTGTAAAACATCTATATCTGTTTGAAGGTGGCAAAAAAATAGGCTTAAATGAGCCCTTGTAAAGGAGATTGGATGAGAAGAGGCCCTTAGAGTGTGAGGTGGCTCAAGGTTTTTCGCCCCTCCCTGACAGAGAGGGCTGTGAAAGCAAAAGAGGATGAGGTGGTGTGTGTGGGGGGGTTTGAGTGTGTGTGTGTGTGCATGTCAGTGTGTCTGGGGGGGTGGGGATACCTAGTCAGTTGCACAACTGAATGCATGCAACCAAAATGTGTCTTCCGCATTTAACCCAACCCCTCTGAATTAGAGAGGTGCGGGGGGCTGCCTTAATCAACGTCCACGTCATCAGCGCTCGGGGAGCAGTTGTTGTTGCATGACAGACTAGTCTTTCACATATCTGGAGCCAATATGATCCTGTTGTTGGCAGAAGATCTTTCACCTTGCAGAGAATGTCCTCTTAAAATATTCACACTGTAGAACATCAAATATGGATAGAAACTGTTAAACAACACAATGGAACACTGTATCTGTGTGTGTGGATGTGTGTGGATGTGTGTGTGTGTGGGATGGATTTGTGCTGCCCTAGTGATAGAGGTGCTATTCCATTTCCATTGCGGTGCTGCAGAGCTGTCGGACTGACTTTCTCCCCTGTGAAGCCTCCACAATTACTGTTCTCTCTCCCTGACACGCTCACTTTCTCTGCTTCTAATTCATTCTGAATCAGCTGGTCAGCAAAGAACCCACCCCCCACCTCTCCCACCCCCTGGTTAAATAACTTCTGAGTGAATCCCCAACACACACACACACACACACACACACACACAGACACGAGACAGACACACACTATGCTGAGGGTCTAGGAAGTTAGGAACTAGTCTGGCAGCAGCAAGTTAAACTAGTCTGGCAGCAGGAAGTTAAACTAGTCTGGCAGCAGGAAGTTAAACTGGTCTGTCAGCAGGAAGTTAAATTAGTCTGGCAACAGGGAACTGGGCAAAGTTGGAGTTAAAACATAACATTGTTTAATGTTAAGGTGGAGTGAAACAACACCATTGAGAATCCAAAGGTATTGTATAACCATGCTCCATATAGTACATTGGCACAGGGAACACCGTCATACTGCAACGGCATTGCAACAGATTTCAAAATCGGGTGCTGCTGTACAATTGTTTTTGCTGTCTTTTCTGAGGCTGGGAACAACAAAGTAGATTCCCTGATGGGCCGGCCAGGTTTGAGGCTTAGAATGGCTCGTTCTAGTTGAGCTGTACAACATTGCATGACAGACTAGTCTTTCAAATAGCTGGAGCCAATATGATCCTATTGTTGACAGAGGATTGTTCACCTGGCAGAGGCTGTCCTCTTAAAATATTCACACTGTAGAACATCAAATATGGATTGACCTGTTAAACAACACAATGGAACACTGTATCTGGCTGTAGCAGTTTTTTCTCACTTGGTCTACACTCTTAGCAAAGTACTGAAGATGCATTGTAATTGTGTATGCAGGTATGCTGGCGCTACCAAAGATTTCTATGTGGTCCTCTGTAGCTCAGCTGGTAGAGCACGGCGCTTGTAACGCCAAGGTAGTGGGTTTGATCCCCGGGACCACCCATACACAACAACAAAAAATTATGCATGCATGACTGTAAGTCGCTTTGGATAAAAGTGTCTGCTAAATGGCATATAATTATTATTATATTTATGCGAGTGGGGAGCTTGTAGGCCTACATTGTAGATCTGAGCCTTCCAAAAAAGGAAACATTTCAGAAACACACAAAGATGACCGCAACAATGAGCTAGCTATTCAGTTCATTTCATGGTTTATTTCATGGTTCTCTTGAATTAATTAAAGACAAAATGTGCTTCCCAAATGGCACTCTATTCCCCATATAGTGCACTACTTTTGACCAGGGCCCATATGGATATTTTGGGGATTTGACACTTTCCTTTGTGTTATATAATACTTTAGCCTCGTCATACTTTCCCTGCGTTGAGCCAGAAAGCTTATCTTTTCCTTAATCAGCTCCCTGAGCAGTATGCAACTGTGAATAAATATCCGCTAATTGAGTTATTTTGCTTAATTCTGATTCATTTGGAATCTCATCAGTCCTAACTGACTCCCGCTGACTCCCACTCGTTGATGAGAGAATTAGATCGAACCGGGAGAGTAAAACCCGCTGTATAATCACAAGGATGTGGGGCTACCAATTAAAAAGGATAATCATCTCCGAAAATCGTTCTATTACGTCCATACATTATAGAGATTGGCATGCCCCCGTATTGAATAATATTCCATATATTTATAATTCTACCATAAATTCACAAATCGAATAGCCTGTAACCTTGATGGGGCGGTGGAATCATTTACTTTCCATAATGGAAATAATGGAAATACATCACATTTCCAATATCTGTAGTTCATACACTAACAATGTTTTGGTTTTCATTACACCCTGTTGGCACATGTTTATTCCCTGACTGGTGGAATCCATAATCTTGTTAGGATTATGAGGAGATCTGATAATTGTATTCTAATGATATTATCTCACCATTTAAAAAAACACACCCTTAACTCTCTGCAAACCTCACGCTGAAGTCTAACTGGCCCTTTCACCAGATGCTTGTGGTTCTCACCATTCTAGGAGGGGCGTATATGAATAGACTAAATGTAAAAGTGGCCTGTGGTGCAGCACCGAGCGAATGGCGGTCTGGGAAAGGTTGTAGCCAGGGCTAGAAAGTGACGTATGGGGCATGTCTGGGGCTGTCGGGGCTAATGGCAAGAGTCCGAGGCGTCTCGCAGCCCCCCTTCGCCCCCCTTCTCGACGTCCCACTGCCCTTTTGAGGAGCGTTGGACACAGAGGCGGGCAGACGAGCAGGACGAGCAACCGCTCCATAACTCAATGGCATATTGGAGACACAAGCAGATAGAGCGGAGGGGCTGGTCACCGCTGATAAAGGCTGGTGATGTCCTTGAGAGGAGAGGAGAGAAGGAGAGCAGGGAGGATAAACAGCTGGAGGTGATCTTACCTTAGAGGGCACTGAGAGGGGGCACTGTGTGGAAGTGTGTGTGTGTGTGTGGTGGGGTCTGTGTGTCTGTGACAGTGGGACGGTGGAGTTGTCATATTGTCAACAAAGCAGTATGACAGAATTATAAACCCAAGTTTGGGAAGATATATAAAGTGATCTGTGCATTTTAACAACAGCATAAATAACTATTTTTATTTAGCATTTAATAACATAATCACCACTGCTGCACATGCTATGGGGATGATTGTTACAGTCTGCTTTCACCTTTCAGCAGGACAATAACCTAAAACACACACCAAATATACACTGGAGTTGCTTACCAAGAAGACAGTGAATGTTCCGGAGTGGCCGAGTTACAGTTTTGACTTAAATCTGCTTGTAAATCTATGGCAGGATTTGAAAATGGATGTCTAGCAATGATCAACAACCAATTTGACAGAGCTTAAATAATTTTGAAAAGAATAATGGACAAATATTGTATAATCCAAGTGTGCAAAGCTCTTAGAGATTTACCCAGAAAGACTCACAGCTGTAATCCCTGCCAAAGGTGATTCTATTTATATTGACTCAGGATTGTGAATAAGTATGTAAATGAGATATTTCTGTATTTCATTTCCAATACATTTGCTAACATTTCTAAAAACATGTTTTCTCTTTGTCATTATGGGGTGTAATCCATTTTGAATTAAGGCTGTAACACAACAAAATGTAGAATAAGTCAAGGGGTATGAATACTTTTTAAAGGGACTGTAGCTACTGGTATGCTAGCTTGCCGGTAGCTAGTGTCTACTAGCTAGCATCTAATGTCAGTGTTGCGAATTGGGCACAGAGCAATGTTTTTCTTTGTGCTACCAGATCCGCGAGAAGGTTCTAGCTAGTGTACCCTCTATCCTTCAACTGTTGATGGATGTGGATGTCCTGTTCAGGTCCCAGGCTCCCAATGACTGTCATGCTGTCGCGGCCGCCATGATGACACTGTTATGATTAGATACAAGTCAAGTACAATTTTCTCTTTGGCGCCCTACCTGTTAGAGCAGATCCAGAAGGTCTGAGTACTCATTTCAGAGACCCAGGACGGTCCATTTTACTTTGTACTGTTAACATTTTTACAATTAATTGGTGGTGTTCCCCCTCATAGCAAATAGCTGACAAAACAATCGAAGCACTGGGCCCACGGCCTGGGCGCCCTGAGCTGCCGCTTGCGGAGTAGTAAGTAACTGAACAGCTTGTTTTGAATAATATATTTTTTAAACAGAAACATTTACACAAATGTCCATAGATTTATGAGCATTTTTAACATAAACCATTATACAGTGGTGTAAAGCACCTAAGTAAAAATACTTTAAAGTACTACTTAAGTAGTTTTTTGGGTTATCTGTACTTTACTTTGCTATTTATATTTTTGACAACTTTTACTATTACTTCACTACATTCCTAAAGAAAAGAATGTACTTTTTACTCCATATATTTTCCCTGACACCCAAAAGAGTTTTGAATGCTTAGCAGGAAGGAAAATGGTCCAATTCACACACTTATCAAGAGAACATCCCTGGTCATCCCTACTGCCTCTGATCTGGCGGACTCACTAAACACAAATGCTTTGTATCTAAATGATGTCTGAGTGTACGAAAACGTTGTGCCGTCTGGTTTGCTTAATATAAGGAATTTGAAATGATTTATACTTTTACTTTTGATACTTAAGTATAGGTAAGCAATTGCGTTTACTTTTGATACTTAAGTATATTTAAAACCAAATACTTTCAGACTTTTACTCAAGTAGTATTTTACTGGGAGACTTTCACTTTTACTTGAGTAAAAGTAATGGTACCTTCATAGAAAATGACTCAAGTATGACAATTGGTTACTTTTTCCATCACTGCCATTATATAATATATGTATATTGGCCACCACTAATGGGCAGGCTGCCACTGGTGTGTGTTTGTGTGTGCATGTGTGTCTGCATGTGTGTGTGTGTGTGTGTGTGTGTGTGTGTGTGTGTGTGTGTGTGTGTGTGTATATGGAGGTCTCCCATGAGAGTTGGGTAGGAGATAACGATGTTTCTCTGAGAGGGGTGATTCCAAAGTGTGACCAATTCATATCAACCATATCTTCTCTTGAAAGCCAATAAATAATGACTGTACCAAACCTGAGAAGCTGAGACATGGGTTTCTATTCTATTCAAACGATCAATGCCGTACTATCCCATTTTTGCACACCTTGAATTACATCATTCATTTTCTGCTAGGAAGAAAACTGAAATTAATACAATTGTTTGAAAATAGTTGAGAAAACATTGGTTGTTGACAACAGCCTGTATACCTGTGGGTAATTGTCCAATCATCTTTTCATCAACTTGTGCACTACTTCACTTCCTCAATACATTTGCATTTCCCCCTGGTCTCCACATTTTTCCATCTCTCTTTTCCTCCATCACTTGATGAATGACCCAGACCAGCTGTCAGTGTAGAGACATTTAATGGCTCCTATATTCACTCTCACACGCCTGCAGTCAACAGAGTATGCAGCCCAAATGGCACCCTTCTTCCTATTTAGTGCACTACTTTTTGTTTGTCAAAAGTAGTGCACCATAAAGGAAATAGGGTACCATTTGGGACGTAGTCGGAGAAACCTCTTCATGCTCTTGTGGAATTATCTCCGTAGACTCGTAACAACCTGAAGAATATTATGTATTTTTCTAAGGATTCTCTTCATCTCTTCGTCTGACAATATTGGCAAACTAGTGTCTTGGACTCCATCCTTAGAACTTTACTTTTCAAATTGATATAACTTGAATGATCTTGAGACCAGAGGAAATCATGCCACCAAATGCTCTATGGACGATGGTGTGTATTTGATATAACGAAATGGAAAGTCGTAACCCCTCGTAATCTTTATTGGGCGCTTGAGTCAGGGCTCTATTCAATCTGCATTGTGGAACTTCAGCGTTACAGCGTGATTGAAATTTAAAGGAAATGTTCCCGCGTTAGCGAAGACTGCATTCACGGTGAACGCTGCATATGTCGGCTCCAGTGGAGGCTGCTGAGGGGAGGACGGCTCATAATAATGGCTGTAATGGAGTAAATGGAATGGTATCAAATGTGTTTGATACCATTCCATTTACTCCATTCCAGCCATTATTATGAGCTGTCCTCCCGTCAATAGCCTCCACTGGTCGTCTCAATCGGAAATTACCTTTCAATTTCTACAGCGCAATCTGTAATGCTTCTTCGATACAGATTGAAAAAGCCCCTACTGTATAATGGGGAATGTTTGCTGTTCTGTGAGAAGTCGTTTTTATCATGGTCTGGTTCAGACCTGGGTTCAAAATACTATTCAGGATATTTCAATTACTTTCAAAGACGTTTAAATGAAACATAATCAAATACACATGTATTTGACCCCAGATCCAGTCGTAGCCTCTGTGGCTAAAAACAACTAACGTTTTTTGTAGTGAAAATGCAGCTTCAGTTTGTCATAGGCTTGTAGCCAAACAACGTCATGTTACTGAGCTTGTTCAGCATGGCATTTAGCCATTTGTGGTTTGCTATTATGATCAATATATTTGACACTTTTTATGGATTTAGCTAATGGTCCAATCAAAATGAGTGATGATGACATTGAGGCTCTCCATATCATTAAGCCAATTAGCATGTTTTTGTTTATCTCACCCTTGGCAGTCATGCAATGACTTAAAGTCACAGCCTGCCATTTCAACAGGCTCACCCTGCCATGTTGTTTGGCAAGATGAGAGGTGGGGCTGGGGAAAGAAACAACTAAAATTAATAGACTGCTATGGATGCAAGGACTGACATTCTAGGAGATTGGCATGATAGTGACCATGGAACCTGACAATAACTGGTGTTCTATACCTTGTTGTTGTCAATGTTTAAAGTCCTTATTGTGTTCAGAAAAGAAATAGATGACTGGCCATTTTAGGCACATCTGCAGAAACCTGGAGACATCAAGGAGATCTATGTGCTGTCAAGATTTCATCATGTTTCACAAGGCACACATTGATTTGGTTCACTGGCATAGAAAGATGACTGTTTACTTTACAAGATGCACCCCTGTGTTCCTTTTTGTGTCATGAGCCCTCTCACTCCACCGGGTTACCACCTTAATTTGTTTCCACTATCTTCCACTCTGCTCACCTCCCTCTCTCTACTCAGCCTAACTAGCTCCACCTGTCCCTGCTCTGCTCGGCTCTAATTACTCTGCCAGCTGCGCTGCATTACCCACTAACCTCTCCCAGTATTTAAGGCCCTGTCTTTCAGCTCTCCGGTGTCAGATCGTCTGCAAAGCTCACACCCGGAACCTGTTTGCTCGCGCTTCTGGCTCACCCTGGTTTTGTGACCCCGGACCTGCCTGTTTTTTGGATACTCTTCTGCCTCAGGAGATCCAGACCTGCTTCTGCCATTACGACTCCTGACTACTCTTCAATCCCGGTAACTCTGACCAGCCTTCTGCCTTGCTACTACGTATTTTGGATTTCCCTTGAACTGTACTGCTGCCTGGTTTCATTCCGCCCTGTTGTGTCTGTGTCTCCCCCCAGGACTTCTGGACCACCCACCACCGGCTTCATAGGACGCATCGCTGCCACTGGGGGGGGCACAGACCCAGCGCATGGGACGGGATCCCTGTTACCCCTGGAGCCTTCATTCACTCCCTACTTCCCTTTTCCCTTAAGTTTAATAAACTTTCTGGTGTGACGCAATTGTGGTCCTCTGGTCGTCTGTCTGAATCGTGACAGTACGATCTGACCATTATGGACTCAGCGCACACTTTCCCGACATGGAAACCGATGAGCATGAGCAGCAGTTCCAGCAGCAGCAACAACAACTCGCCATGATCATTCAACTCCTCACCAACCTTACCCCAGCCAGTCTGCCCACCAGCCCAGCCCCCGAGTTACCTGCCCCGGTCATTGCAGCCGCTGCTCCGGAACCCAAGATTGGAAACCCCGAGCGGTTCAACGGCGATTCAACCCAGGTCCGGCCATTCCTGACTAGCTGCCGACTTCAGTTCTCCTTGCAGCCAAGGACCTTCGCCACGGAGGGGGCTAAAGTTGGGTATGCCATCACTCACCTGACGGGCCGAGCTCGACTCTGGGGAACAGCAGAGTTCGAACGTCAAACCCCCCGCATGTGCAACCTTCGACCTGTTTGCTGAGGAGATGCTGAAGGTGTTTGACCTGGATTCACCCACCGCAGAGGCGTCTCGTGAACTGTTCAGTATTCGACAAGGCAGACGTACAGTCGCAGACCATTCCATCGACTTCCGAACCCTGGCTAGACGAAGTTCTTGGAACACACCATCGTTGGTGGACGCGTTCTTCCATAGTTTGGCTGACTATATCAAGGACGAGTTGGTCTCCCATGAACTGCCTTCCACTCTTGATGAAGCCATCGCACTGACTGTCAGGATCGACAGAAGGATACAGACCCGTCGTCGTGAGAGGGGGCGCCAAGGTCCACCTACTACCGGCATTCGGAGAGATCCGACTGGGCTCCTGTCATCTACTGCCACTCACCCAGGTCAGCTTGATCAGTCTGAGCCTATGGAGATTGGGCGAGCCTCCCTCACTCCTGCAGAGCGCCAGCGCCGCTTCACCTCAAACCTCTGCCTCTATTGTGGAGGTGATGGACATCGTGTGGTAACCTGCCCTTTAAAGGGCCGAAGCTCACCGGGCGTAGGGGGAGTCCGGTTGAGTTCAATGACCATCCAGTCCTCCGACCGCAAACCCCTGCTGCAAGTTCACCTCCGCCTCTCTGACTCAACTCACACCCTGGCTGCTCTGGTGGATTCTGGCGCCGAAGCCAACATAATGGACATCAAGCTGGCACGCCAACTGGGACTGGAGAACCTCCGTTTGACACCTCCTATTCCTGCCCGGGCACTGGACGGACACTTACTCGGATCGGTCACTCATGTCACGGCCCCGGGTCTCGATGGGTCTGTCCGGAAACCATCAAGAAACTATCCAGTTTCACCTGCTCCCCTCTCCAGGCCAACCCCTCATCCTGGGTTACCCATGGCTCCGCCCGGCACAACCCTCAGCTCGACTGGGTGACCGGGGTGATCAGGGAGTGGGGAGAGGACTGCCACCGAACCTGCCTGCTTGCTGCCGCACTACCCCCTCGGCCAGTACCTACTAACTCCGCTCCTGACCTCTCCAATGTCCCAGAATGCTACCATGGTCTCAGAGAGGTGTTTAACAAAGCAAGAGCCACATCTCTGCCCCCTCACCGACCGTACGACTGTGCCATCGACCTCCTCCCTGGAACAGCTCCTCCAAGGGGTCGTCTTTATTCGTTGTCTGCTCCTGAAAGAAAGTCCATGGAGGACTACATCAATGGCTCTCTGTCCGCAGGATTAATCCGTTCATCTTCATCTCCTGCTGGTGCTGGCTTCTTCTTTGTGGGGAAGAAGGACGGATCTCTTCGCCCCCTGCATCGACTACAGGGGACTCAACGACATCACAGTGAAGAACCGTTACCCTCTGCCTCTGCTCACCTCTGCTTTTGAGTTGCTCCAGGGAGCCACTGTTTTTACCAAGTTGGATCTCAGAAACGCTTACCACCTAGTGCGGATCCGGGAGGGAGATGAATGGAAAACCGCATTCAATACACCAACAGGCCACTACGAGTATCTGGTTATGCCTTTTGGCCTCACCAATGCTCCTGCTGTGTTCCAGGCTCTAGTGAATGATGTACTGCGGGACATGTTAAACAAGTTTGTCTTCGTTTACCTGGATGACATCTTAATTTACTCCAGAAACCTGTCTGAACACACCCGCCATGTCCAGCAAGTCCTTCATCGTCTTCTGGAGAATTCCCTCTACGCCAAGGCAGAGAAATGTGAGTTTCACGTCAAGACAGTGGCCTTCCTGGGGTACATAGTGGCAGAAGGAAGTATCCAAATGGATCCTGCCAAAGTATCAGCAGTCACTTCATGGCCAGTTCCGGAGAACAGAAAGAAGCTGCAACAGTTTCTGGGGTTTGCTAACTTCTATAGGAAGTTTATCCGGAACTACAGTACCGTTGCTGCCCCTCTCACTGCTCTAACCAGCACCAAGCAACCCTTCACCTGGACCCCAGCAGCCGACAAAGCCTTCAGTACCCTCAAGGTGAGGTTCACCTCCGCTCCCATCCTCCAGATGCCTGATGTGGACCGGCAATTCATTGTGGAGGTGGACGCCTCGGATGTGGGAGTTGGGGCTGTGATTTCTCAGTGGGCTGCGGAGGATAGGAAGCTCCATCCCTGTGCCTTTTTCTCACGTCGGTTGTCCCCCTCTGAGTGCAATTACGACATAGGGAACCGTGAGCTGCTGGCTGTGAAGCTTGCCTTGGAGGAGTGGCGTCACTGGCTGGAGGGGTCCACCATTCCATTTCTCGTTTGGACCGATCATAAGAACTTGGAGTACATCCGCACGGCCAAACGGTTGAACTCCAGGCAGTCCCGCTGGGCCCTGTTCTTCACCAGGTTTAATTTCACTCTGTCATACCGGCCTGGATCACGCAACACCAAGCCAGACGCCCTCTCCCGTCAATTCCAGAAGGATGACACCCCCTCCAAGGACCCTGTGTCGATTCTGCCAAGTCCCTGCATCGTTGCAGCTCTGACCTGGGCTGTTGAGGAACAGGTGCTGGAGGCTCTCCGTAACCAGCCAGGTCCCAGCACTTGCCCAGCTGACCGCCTTTTTGTCCCCGAAGACCTGAGGTCCCAGGTCATTCAGTGGGGACATGACTCCCGCCTAGCTTGTCACCCTGGCTCCACCCGCACTTACAACCTGCTCGCCCAGAGGTTCTGGTGGCCCTCTCTGAGGAAGGATGTACGGGAATTCGTCCAAGCCTGCCCCATCTGCAACCAACACAAGTCGTCCTGCCAGCCCCCAGCCGGATTGCTGCAGCCCCTGCCTGTGCCCAGACGTCCCTGGTCTCACATCGCCCTTGACTTTGTCACGGGGCTGCCCCCTTCAAGTGGCATGACCGTCATTCTCACCATCGTTGACCGTTTCAGCAAGATGGCACACTTCATTCCCCTCCCCAAGCTCCCAACCGCCAAGGAGACCGCCCAGGTGGTCCTGGAACACGTCTTCCGGATCCACGGACTGCCAAGGGATGTTGTTTCTGACCGTGGTCCACAATTCTCCTCCGCTTTTGGAAGGAGTTCTGTCACCTGCTGGGAGCCACAGTCAGTCTGACTTCCGGATTCCATCCCCAATCCAATGGGCAGTCAGAGCGGGCTAATCAGGAGCTCGAGAAGGCGCTGCGATGCATGACTTCACGCAACCCCCACTCCTGGTCGCAGCAATTGACATGGGTGGAGTACGCACACAATTCTCTGACCTGCTCTGCCATCGGTATGTCCCCTTTCCAATGTGTTTATGGATACCAGCCTCCTCTATTTGCCAGCCAGGAGGAGGAGGTTACTTGCCCATCTGCACTTGCTTTTGCCCGTCGATGTCGCCGCACCTGGTCACAAGCCCGAGCCACACTCCTCAGGTCCGTTGCCAGCTACACTACCGGGGCCAACCGTCGGAGAATTCCTGCTCCCACCTACCATGTTGGTCAAAGGGGTGTGGTTGTCATCGAAGAACCTGCCACTCAGGGTGGAGTCGCAGAAGCTGGCACCTCGGTTCATTGGCCCATTCCCTATCATAAGAGTGATTAGCCCAACTGCTGTCCGGCTCCAACTGCCTAATTCCCTGAGGGTGCACCCCACTTTCCATGTGTCTAAGATTAAGCCCATCCATGAGAGTCCGCTGGTCCCTGCTGCGCCTGGTCCTCCTCCTCCACGGCTCGTCGATGGTGGTCTGGTTTACACCGTCCGCCGCCTGCTTCGGTCCAGACGGAGGGGTAGGGGTCTCCAGTACCTCATTGACTGGGAGGGCTATGGACCTGAGGAAAGGACCTGGGTGCCAGCTAGTCGGATTGTGGATAGGACTCTCATCACCGCTTTCCACCAACGGCATCCTGATCAACCTGCAATCCGTAGGGGCCGCCCCAGAGGGGTCCCTAACCGTCCGGCCCGCTCGGCTTCCTGTCCTGTGCCTGATCCTGTCTCGGGACCTGTCCCATCTCCCGACCACGGCCCTCCGGCTTCCTCCGAGGATGAGGACGTTCACTCGGACCGTTCGGAGGAGTTCTAGCCCTCCTCCGGCTCCCCTCCTCCCGCCCGGCGTGGTGTTGCTCTTGGGACTTCTGGGGCCGTCCCTTGGGGGGTTCTGTCATGAGCCCTCTCACTCCACCGGGTTACCACCTTAATTTGTTTCCACTATCTTCCACTCTGCTCACCTCCCTCTCTCTACTCAGCCTAACTAGCTCCACCTGTCCCTGCTCTGCTCGGCTCTAATTACTCTGCCAGCTGCGCTGCATTACCCACTAACCTCTCCCAGTATTTAAGGCCCTGTCTTTCAGCTCTCCGGTGTCAGATCGTCTGCAAAGCTCACACCCGGAACCTGTTTGCTCGCGCTTCTGGCTCACCCTGGTTTTGTGACCCCGGACCTGCCTGTTTTTTGGATACTCTTCTGCCTCAGGAGATCCAGACCTGCTTCTGCCATTACGACTCCTGACTACTCTTCAATCCCGGTAACTCTGACCAGCCTTCTGCCTTGCTACTACGTATTTTGGATTTCCCTTGAACTGTACTGCTGCCTGGTTTCATTCCGCCCTGTTGTGTCTGTGTCTCCCCCAGGACTTCTGGACCACCCACCACCGGCTTCATAGGACGCATCGCTGCCACTGGGGGCACAGACCCAGCGCATGGGACGGGATCCCTGTTACCCCTGGAGCCTTCATTCACTCCCTACTTCCCTTTTCCCTTAAGTTTAATAAACTTTCTGGTGTGACGCAATTGTGGTCCTCTGGTCGTCTGTCTGAATCGTGACATTTTGGCCAAGATAGTAAGATGACATGTCCCTTTCATGTTATTACTATGCCATATTACAGTACATTTTATAGACGAAGTCTGAGGTACGTTACATAAGCATTTTTTAGCTAGCAACGGCTCATGAAGGGTGAAGCTCGTGGCTATTTTTATTGACTTTCAGTGGGGTTGAGAATAGAATGCACTTGTTTCATATTTTTCCAACACTAACACAGATTATTGTGAAATAGACAATAATTACTTATTCAACATTTGTGACAGGCATGTCCACCACACCGTTTTCTTCATAAGGCATTTGTGTCCAGTACATTAGTTTTTGTGTCCAGTACATTCGTTTTTGTGTCCACCACATGATTATCTTCATAACGCATTCGTGTCCAATATACAATCAGTGATTGCCCTTACAAGCTAGCTAGCGCTATCAAACTGTGAGAAAAAGCTCATGAATTTGTTAGCTAGTCAGCCATAGCTGTTTCAAATTTCTCCATCATCGTGGCATTGTTACTTTATGAAAGGGTCTCGTTAGATTAAATAGTTGAACGAGATGTTCTGTCTCATTAGATTAAATAGTTGACAGGGTTGGGGTCAATTCCATTAAAATTCCAGTCAATTCAGGGTTACGAGTAGACTTGGTGCTGAATTTCAAATCGACACCTAGGTGAAAGCAAAATGGTGAAATCTCCAGCCAGCTAATCAGAAGACAAGAATGAACCTATTACCATAATGTTTATTTAACTATCAAATCCTCTCAGATATACAGGAGGATCTAGTGTATAGAGGCTATGTAGTATAGGGTTCATTTGGAATTCAGAATGACTTTAATTAGCCCTGTTTATGTCTGCCAGCTATTTCCCTTCAGAGTGGATTGATCGACACTTTGGCCCTATTCTTATGGGTTATGAGGCTTCCTCTTTAAAGCACATAATAGCAGACATTTATAAAGCAGCTGCTATTCAAAATCAGTGATGGATACGACCTTTGAAACTGCTGAAAGTCATTGTCTGCCGTATCAGTCATCTCAAGCAAACCTTCCAAATCTCTCTCCCCCTCTCTCTCTCTCTCTCTCTCTCTCTCTCTCTCTCTCTCTCTCTCTCTCTCTCTCTCTCTATCTTCTCTCTCTCTCTCTCTTTCTATCTTCTCTCTCTCTCTCTCTCTCTCTCTCTCTCTCTCTCTCTCTCTCTCTCTCTCTCTCTCTCTCTCTCTCTCTCTCTCTCTGCAGAGAAGGCCATGTATACAGATATAGATGTCCATGTATACAGATATAGAAGGCCATGTATACAGATATAGAAGGCCATGTATACAGATATAGATGTCCATGTACAGTGCATTCGGAAAGTATTCAGACCCCTTCACTTTTTCCAAATTTCTTGACGTTACAGCCTTATTCTAAAATTGATTAAATTGTTTTTGCCCTCATCAGTCTACAAACAATAACCCATAATGACGAAGCAAAAATAAGTTTATATTTTTTTGTTGCAAATGTATTTAAAAAAAAAGACGGAAATATCAAATTTACATAAGTATTCAGACCCTTTACCTAGTACTTTGTTGAAGCACCTTTGGCAGCGATTACAGCCTCGAGTCTTCTTGGGTATCACGCTACAAGCTTGGCACACCTGTATTTGGGGAGTTTCTCCCATTCTTCTCTGCAGATCCTCTCAAGCTATGTCAGGTTGGATGGGGAGCGTCGCTGCACAGCTGTTTTCAGGTCTCAACAGAGATGTTATATCGGGTTCAAGTCCGGGCTCTGGCTGGGCCACTCAAGGACATTCAGAGACTTGTTCCAAAGCCACTCCTGCATTGTCTTGGCTGTGTGCTTAGGGTCGTTGTCCTGTTGGAAGGTGAACCGTCACCCCCCAGTCTGAGGTCCTGAGTGCTTTGGAGAAGATTTTCATCAAGGATCTCTCTGTACTTTGCTCCGTTCATCTTTCCCTCGATCCTGACTAGTCTCACAGTCCCTGCCACTGAAAAACATCCCCACAGCATGATGCTGCCACCACCATGCTTCACCGTAGGGATGGTGCAAGGTTTCCTCCAGACGTGCCACTTGGAATTCAGGCCAAAGAGTTCAATCTTGGTTTCATCAGACCAGAGAATCTTGTTTCTCATGGTCTGAGAGTCCTTTAGGTGCCTTTTGGCAAACTCCAAGTGGGCTGTCATGTGCCTTTTACTGAGGAGTAGCTTCCGTCTGGCCACTCTACCATAAAGGCCTGATTTGGTGGAGTGCTGCAGAGATGGTTTTCCTTTTGGAAGGTTCTCCCATCTCCACAGAGGAACTCTGGAGCTCTGTCAGCGTGACCATCGGGTTCTTGGTCACCTCCCTGACCAAGGCCCTTCTCCCCCGATTGCTCAGTTTGGCAGGGCGGCCAGCTTTAGGAAGAGTATTGGTGGTTCCACTGTGTTCTTGGGGATCTTCAATGCTGCAGAAATGTTTTGGTACCCTTCTCCAGATCTGTGCCTCGACACAATCCTGTTTCTGAGCTCTACGGACAATTCCTTCAACCTCATGGCTTGGTTTTTGTGCTGACATGCACTGTCAACTATGGGACCTAATATAGACAGGTGTGTGCCTTTCCAAATCATGTCCAATCAATTGAATTTACCACGGGTGGACTCCAATCAAGTTGTAGAAACATCTCAAGGATGATCAATGGAAACAGGATGCACCTGAGCTCAATTTTGAGTCTCATAGCAAAGGGTCTGAATACTTATGTAATTTTCTAATACATTTGAAAACATTTCTAAAAACCTCTTTTCACTTTGTCATTATGGGGTATTGTGTGTAGATTGCTGAGGATTCTTATTTATTTAATCAATTTTAGAATAAGGCTGTAACTTAACAAACTGTGGAAAAAGTCAAGGGATCTGAATACTTTCCAAATGCACTGTAGATGTCCATGTATACAGATATAGATGTCCGTGTCAGATGGTCAATGAGGCTTATTGACCAGCCCTATTGGAATGAAGGTCGTACAGTGTGATGGATTGGCCAGGAGGGCAGCTGTCATCTGGTCCCCCAGTGTCTTGGCTCATTGCTCAGCGGAGATCTTGGACCCCGGCCCTCTAGATCAAGCAACAGAGAGGCACCATGGCACCTTCGGAGGCTGCCTGCCCATAGAAAGGAGGAAAAGGGGAATGGGGGGCATTTGGGACTGTGTTTGGGGTACATCTGAACATTGTGCTGTCTTTACAGTCTCTTTAATGTCTCTGTAGTTTCTCTAGAAACCCAGCCTGGAGAGTCCAGCTGCCTGCTCCTCATTGAATGTGGTCCTGTATGACTCAGTTGGTAAGAGTGTCGCGCTGGCAATGCCAAGGTTGTGATTTCGATTCCCCCAGTGATTGCATATCATGGATTGTTATCGGAAGGATTTTCCCAGTTGGATTACCCTGTGATGGTCCTAGTACTGTATTATTGGACAGAGTCAAGGCTAGCCTAGCCATTAGCTTTTGATAGATACAGGAAGTAGTCCACCTTTTCACCGATGGCCTATTTTCATCCATACAACCTTGCTCTCTTATCAGCTCTCGTCTGCTCAGGTTTTCCTGTGATAAAGTCACAAACAAAGGCCATGGATAATTGTCTCCGGGAGCTTTAAAGTGTGGGAGCAAAAGTTCTCCCCTCCTGCTGGACCTGTCTGTCAAGTCAAGAACCACACATTTGTGTCAAGCAAGAGCCTTCAGGAGGCTCGTGGGTCAGACACTGGGGAAAAAGCATTGAATTCTTGGAGGGTTTGGTAGTAGATACTTGGAAGTCGATTCATTAGTAAGCCTTTTTTCTCAGAGCCATGACCACTGTCTTTTTTCTCAGAGCCATGACCACTGTCTTTTTTCTCAGAGCCATGACCACTGTCTTTTTTCTCAGAGCCATGACCACTGTCTTTTTTCTCAGAGTCATGACTACTGTCTTTTTTCTCAGAGCCTCAATCACTGTCTTTTTTCTCAGAGCCATGACCACTGTCTTTTTTCTCAGAGCCATGACCACTGTCTTTTTTCTCAGAGCCATGACCACTGTCTTTTTCCTCAGTGCCATGGCCACTGTCTTTTTTCTCAGAGCCATGACCACTGTCTTTTTTCTCAGAGCCATGACCACTGTCTTTTTTCTCAGAGCCATGACCACTGTCTTTTTTCTCAGAGCCATGACCACTGTCTTTTTTCTCAAAGCCTCAACCACAGTCTTTCTTCTCTCCCTCATTGGAATCAATTAATCAACAAGGGAAAAGCAAACTTCAGTTGTCTGGATATTTTATCATTTATTTAGTATCTTACTTTGGTATACTTTGGCTCTGAAATCCCCCGGCAAAGCAGAGGGAATACATTAAAGTCAGACATGTTTTGGGATGTTTTAATCATTCGGTTCTTTCTTTATTTTTGCTCATTCTTCCACAACCTAGAAGGGTTCCCGGTTTTTAATATCAAAAGATTTTCCCCTTGCCTTTTTGCATCCTTTTGAAATATGATGTTTTTCCGCAGTTAAGCTTGAATCACGGCTTGTGGTTGCATAGCAGCGTTTACTGCCATGCTCTAATATTAATGTCTGATTTTAATGTTTTTGTGTGAGATCAATGACGAATGTGTCTAAGGCTACCCAGACATGTTTTAATAATGTTCGGTACCGTTTTACTCACAATTTCAAATGATACTTGATTATTGACCGCTCCTCTTTTAGGCTGTTCTTCCTCAAAGGACCGAGATACCAAGGGTGATTTTCTGTACGCAATGACACACTGTGAGTGGTAACATTTTAACTAAATGGAATTAGTGAAATTAAAATCTGCTTTACAGTGGGGAAAAAAGTATTTAGTCAGCCACCAATTGTGCAAGTTCTCCCACTTAAAAAGATGAGAGAGGCCTGTAATTTTCATCATAGGTACACGTCAACTATGACAGACAAAATGAGAAAAAAAAATCCAGAAAATCTCATTGTAGGATTTTTAATGAATTGATTTGCAAATTATGGTGGAAAATAAGTATTTGGTCAATAACAAAAGTTTCTCAATACTTTGTTATATACCCTTTGTTGGCAATGACACAGGTCAAACGTTTTCTGTAAGTCTTCACAAGGTTTTCACACACTGTTGCTGGTATTTTGGCCCATTCCTCCATGCAGATCTCCTCTAGAACAGTGATGTTTTGGGGCTGTCGCTGGGCAACACGGACTTTCAACTCCCTCCAAAGATTTTCTATGGGGTTGAGATCTGGAGACTGGCTAGGCCACTCCAGGACCTTGAAATGCTTCTTACGAAGCCACTCCTTCGTTGCCCGGGCGGTGTGTTTGGGATCATTGTCATGCTGAAAGACCCAGCCACGTTTCATCTTCAATGCCCTTGCTGATGGAAGGAGGTTTTCACTAAAAATCTCACGATACATGGCCCCATTCATTCTTTCCTTTACACTGATCAGTCGTCCTGGTCCCTTTGCAGAAAAACAGCCCCAAAGCATGATGTTTCCACCCCCATGCTTCACAGTAGGTATGGTGTTCTTTGGATGCAACTCAGCATTCTTTGTCCTCCAAACACGACGAGTTGAGTTTTTACCAAAAAGTTCTATTTTAGTTTCATCTGACCATATGACATTCTCCCAATCCTCTTCTGGATCATCCAAATGTACTCTAGCAAACTTCAGACGGGCCTGGACATGTACTGGCTTAAGCAGGGGGACACGTCTGGCACTGCAGGATTTGAGTCCCTGACGGCGTAGTGTTACTGATGGTAGGCTTTGTTACTTTGGTCCCAGCTCTCTGCAGGTCATTCACTAGGTCCCCCCGTGTGGTTCTGGGATTTTTGCTCACCGTTCTTGTGATCATTTAGACCCCACGGGGTGAGATCTTGCGTGGAGCCCCAGATCGAGGGAGATTATCAGTGGTCTTGTATGTCTTCCATTTCCTAATAATTGCTCCCACAGTTGATTTCTTCAAATCAAGCTGCTTACCTATTGCAGATTCAGTCTTCCCAGCCTGGTGCAGGTCTACAATTTTGTTTCTGGTGTCCTTTGACAGCTCTTTGGTCTTGGCCATAGTGGAGTTTGGAGTGTGACTGTTTGAGGTTGTGGACAGGTGTCTTTTATACTGATAACAAGTTCAAACAGGTGCCATTAATACAGCTAACGAGTGGAGGACAGAGGAGCCTCTTAAAGAAGAAGTTACAGGTCTGTGAGAGCCAGAAATCTTGCTTGTTTGTAGGTGACCAAAGACTTATTTTCCACCATAATTTGCAAATCAATTCATTAAAAATCCTACAATGTGATTTTCTGGATTTTTTTCCCTCAATTTGTCTGTCATAGTTGACATGTACCTATGATGAAAATTACAGGCCTCTCTCATCTTTTTAAGTGGGAGAACTTGCACAATTGGTGGCTGACTAAATACTTTTTTTCCCCACTGTATGTTGTAACTAATGTCCTTGAGAAGTAGGCGATTGTTTAACCAGAGTTTTTAAACAGCACAGTACATGTGGTGCTCACGAGGTGCAGTATTTGGAGGTTCCATCTATTTAACCCCCTAAGGTCGATGTCCGAGCCCTGTGGAAATCGAATTAGCATAATAAAAAAGTCCCCATAAAAATCCATCAGTTTAAGCTAGAGATATCCATCTCAATCTACCGCATCCACCTATGTCTCACTTCCGCATCTGCGGTGAAAGGTGACAGAGCTAGAGAGGTGTTTGTCAGACCATGAGACATCCCGAAAATCGGTCTTCTCACAAAATCGTCAGTAGCGTCCGAACGGTTTGGCCTACAAACTATTATTTTTGGGGGACTAATGGGCTAATAACAGTAAGGCCTGTGGGCATCCTAGAGCAAACCGACATGTATGTGTTTGTGACAGTCTCACCTTTCCACAGAGGGGTAATATTAGTGTGTAGCCAAAACTGTTTGGATGCTACAGACGATTTTCATTTTTTTTTATTGTTATGCAAATTATTTTTCTGCTGGGGGCAAACATCGACTCTAGGGGTTAAAGGAATAGTTCACATTTTTGTATTAACTTATTTTCATGCAAACTGTTTTTCAGTTCAGCGATATTCCAGAAGCAATGCTAGTGAAAACTGATTGAAACAGTTAGTGGTGGATTCAAAAGCATGCCAGCCAGGATATTCTGGACATATTATAGCCTGTATGGTGTCCTTATTAGGATAGATAGAGTTAAGGTAAGATAGCGTTAAGGTAAGATAGCGTTAAGGTACAGTAAGATATAATTAAGGTAAGATAGAGTTAAGGTAAGATAGAATTAAGGTAAGGTAAGATAGAATTAAGGTAAGATAGAGTTAAGGTACAGTAAGATACTGTACCCTAATAATATCTTACTGTACCTTAATTCTATCTTACCTTAATTCTATCTTACTGTACCTCAATTATAAGATATAATTAAGGCAAAGTAAGATATAATTAAGGTAAGATAGAATTAAGGTAAGATAGAGTTAAGGTAAGATAGCGTTAAGGTAAGATAGAATTAAGGTACAGTAAGATAGAGTTAAGGTAACATGTAATTAAGGTAAGATAGAGTTAAGGTAAGATGAGTTAAGGTAAGATAGAATTAAGATAAGACAGAATTAAGGTAAGATAGAGGTAAGTTCCATGTGTTATGGTCAAGGGATTCTGAACAGATAAAGTGAACCATTCAATCATGCTTACAACAGATTACAGTCACGAATTGATTGATTGAATGGATTGATATAGGCACATGCAGCAATGTGAAGTTGTCCAAATGTTGTCGTAACCTTCCGCTATAAATCATTCACAATTACCCCACATGTAAATTAGCTACATCAACACTACACAGTTGGGCACACAGTGCAAAGATCCCTCTCTGCATACAAAATAGTTATTTATGCAAATATGGGTGCATACTTCTCATACACACACTGAAATTAATGCAAAGTAACTCCAGTAAGTATGTAAATTAGTTGATTAATTAGATCCGCTGCATGTGTCGCGGTTGGAATCAACTACTGTACGTGGTTCAGGGGGGCCGTGTGCTCGTGGACGAGAGAGGAAATCAATATTCGGACTATCCTGGTCTCATCTGGCTTTTTTTTAGCAACTCAATGACCAGGTGTTAATTACGAAGTCAATTGTATCATTAATCAAGTGAGAAGGAGTCCCAGAAGGTGTGGAAGACAGGTAGTGGCAGCGGTGGTGTCTGTATCTCTCTCTCAACTGACTGATAACTCAGGAGGTGAGGGTGTCAATGGGCTGATCACACTCCATCGGGTAGGTTGCAATACTTAGATTGCTGGCTTGGCTTTCACTTCCTTTTTTTATTTCCTCTCCTCTCCTCTCCTCTCCTCTCCTCTCCTCTCCTCTCCTCTCCTCTCCTCTCCTATCCTCTCCTCTCATTTCCAATCCAAGGAAAAGGGGGGCTTCGTGCTCAAACAACTGGAGTAGAGGTATTACTATACCATAAATGCACCAGAAGTTGATACCTCTTCACTTCTCTCTATTATAACAATACATCCATAGGAATTATAATAAACAATATATTTGTTAATTGGAAAATGTTGCGCCAATCCAACACATTATGACAGAAGGTCTCCAGGCCATGGCATCTAACACTGTTTTCCTAATCACTCACTACCTGGGCCATGTTCATTGAGGCACACATCCAAAACACTTTTTAAAATGCAATGGAAAACGAAAATGTTTATTGGAAATGTCCAGATAGTCCCTCACAGTTTTTCTTCGATTTGGTACCTAATGAAAACACAACCCTGTTAGGCTATAAGTTACTGCATCTATCATGACCATTAGAAGAGAATAGTAACTGTGTATATGTTACTTTAATTACATAATCACATGCTGGGGAAATCAATGGGTCTGTAGGTGTGACCTTTAAATGAAGCATAGTTACACAAATGCTATCTTCTTCTGATTTTGCATTGCCAAATAATAAATAATATATCCTCTTACAAATACTATTAGATTTGTGAGTGTACAATGTAGGTTTGGTGTTGATTACATATGTGGTGGGTTCCATAGAGTTTTGAAGGTGACTTCTCCTTCTTTGTATAATGATGTCATGGGAAAGGATGTTTATTATGACAATATGCTAGGAAAATACTGCCAGCATTCAGACAAGCATGAACCATGTGGCTCCTATTGTTCTGTTGGAGTGGTGTGTTTGGGTACAGTCCACAAGTGACAATTAACCAAATATTTCTAAAAGGAGAATGGGAAATTGGCTAGAGAACTGTCAGAATTTGAGTTCCATGTAGAACCCTTTACACATAAGAGTTCTACCTGGAACCAAAAAGGGATCTACCTTGAACCTAAAAGGGTTCTCCTATGGGGACAGCCAAAGAACCCTTTTGGAACCCTTTTTTCTAAAAGTGTTGGCAGCAATTATTAAAGACTTGCTGGCAACACACAGAGATTTTTTTTTTTTATCTTCAAAATAGGAATGCTACCAAAAATAATTTATTGAAACTGGTTACAAATGACGGAGTCACCCATGATTCACCAAATGATATTTTGAAGGAGGAAACAAAGTACTTTAAGCATATGTTTTCATTTCAGTCGCCTCCATCTCCTCTAACTGAAGCAAATTGTAGAGATTTTTTTTCTATCGATAATGTAAAATTAACAGCCATGCAGAAAGACTAATGTGAAGGTGAAATTACAGAGGAGGAACTTCTGGATGCAATTAAAGACTTTAAGTCTGGGAAAACTCTAGGGTTGGATGGCATACCAGTCAAGGTATACCAAACCTTTTTTGATATACTCAGAGGACCGTTATTAGCATGTTTTAACCACTCCTATGTAAATGGTAGATTATCAGACACTCAAGAAGAAGGTCTGATTTCATTATTACTGAAACAGGATACAAGTGGAAAATATAAAGATCCAGTCCATTTAAAAAATTGGAGGCCCCTTACACTTCAGTGTTGTGATGCAAAAATTCTAGCAAAATGTATAGCGCATAGAATTAAAAAGGTATTGTCGGACATTATTCATTCTAATCAGACAGGTTTTTTACATGGGCGATACATTGGAGATAATATAAGGCAAGTACTGGAAACAATAGAACACTATGAAAAATCGCGGAAACCAGGCCTACTATTGATAGCAGACTTCGAAAAGGCATTTGATAAACCCTACCTCTTTAAGGAATACCTGGAATAGTATAAAGTAATCCTTCTACACCCCCCTCCCCCACCCCCCCATAAAAAAAGAAGAAAAAAAGTGGTTGTCCCACTTGCTATCATAAGTTGAATGCACCAATTTGTAAGTCGCTCTGGATAAGAGCGTCTGCTAAATGATGTAAATGTAAATGATAAAGTACGACGGGTTTATATATAAATGCCTGGAGCATTTCAATTTTGGACAATCTCTTATAAATTTGGTTAAAATCATGTATAGAAACCCTAGGTGTAAAATAGTAAATAATGGCTATTTCTCAGAAAGTTTTAAACTGTCAAGAGGAGTGAAACAAGGTTGTCCACTATCGGCATATCTATTTATTATGGCCATCGAGATGTTAGCTATGAAAATCAGATCCAACAATAATATCAAGGGATTAGAAATCCAGGGCTTAAAAACAAAGGTGTCATTGTACGCTGATGATTCATGTTTTCTTTTAAATCCACAACTTGAATCCCTCCACAGCCTCATAGAGGATCTAGATACATTTTCTAACCAATCTGGATTACAACCAAATTATGATAAATGTACTATATTACGTATTGGATCACTAAAAAATACAGTTTTTACATTACCATATAGTTTATCAATAAAATGGTCTGATGGTGATGTGGATATACTCGGAATACATATCCCAAATGAAATAAATGATCTCACTCCAATACATTTTAATAGAAAGTTAGCAAAAAATAGATAAGATCTTGCTACCATGGAAAGGTAAATACCTGTCAATTTGTGGAAAAATCACCCTGATTAACTCTTTAGTATTATCCCAGTTTAATTATTTGCTTATGGTCTTGCCTATGCCTAGCGAACAGTTTCTGAAATTATATGAGAAAAACATATTCCATTTTATTTGGAACGGCAAGCCAGACAAAATTAAATGGGCCTATTTATATAATGAATATGAATTCGGAGGACAGAAATTATTAAATATTAAAGCATTAGACCTATCACTAAAAGCTTCAGTCATACAAAAGTTATACTTAAATCCGAACTGGTTCTCTAACAAATTAGTAAAATTGTCTCACCTAATGTTCAAGAATGGCCTTTTTCCCTTTATTCAGATTACAACCTCTCACTTTAAGTTATTTGAAAAGGAAATAATCTCCCAAATAACACTATTTCTAAAACAAGCCATAGAAAGTTGGTTGCAAGTTCAATTTAATCCTCCAGAAACGACAGAACAAATAATGCAACAAATATTGTGGTTAAACTCAAATATACTAATTGATAAAAAACCTTTTTTTTTTACAAAATGTTTAAAAAATGTATAATCTTCATAAATGATATTATCGGTAGGACTCGTGGAGTTATGTTGCACATGCAGCTAACAAAAACATATGGAAATGTCTGCTCTACCCAAAATTACAACCAAATAATTGCAGCATTACCGCAAAAATTGAAATGCAAAGTGGAAGGGGGAAAAAGTAAGGAACTTGTCTGTCGTCCTTGCATTAAAGAATATAATTGGTTAAAGAAAATTGTGATAAATAAAAAAGTATACCAGTTTAATTTAAGGACCAAAGGATTGACAGCCATCCCATATAGATTGGAAAATAGTTGGGAAGAGATTTTTGACGTACCGATTCCATGGCATAGTGTTTATGAATTGATATGCAAAACGACGCCGGATTCAATACTTCGAATTTTTCAATTTAAATTATTATATAAAATTCTTGCTACCAATAGAATGTTATTTATATGGGGGATACAATCTTCCCAGCTCTGCAGATTTTGCTGCGAAGAGACAGAATCATTAGATCATTTGTTTTGGTACTGTCCATTTGTAGCTTGTTTTTGGACACAGGTCCAGGAATGGCTAAAGGATTGCAATATTTACCTGGAGCTAACCCTGCAGATAGCACTACTGGGTGATCTGAAAAGTCATAGTCAATCGATCAATAATATAATAATACTTCTAGCAAAAATGTTTATATTCAATTTACAATCTGTAGAAACAATGAGAATAGAAAGGTTCAGAACTTTTGTAAAACATCACAGTACAGTTGAAAAATATATGGCAATTAGAAATCCAAAATGGATGGTGTTAAGAGATAGATGGGAGGTGTTCAATGGAGCTGAAGGATGGGACTAATAACAACAACTAATAACAACAAGATAACGAATGTAAAACATGCTGTGTCCATAATAAGTATATAGGTTATAGGTTGAGAGCTTTTGTGAAAGAGCACAGTTAGAAAAATATGGCATATAGAAGCAAACCAGATGGACATCATGAAAATGATCGGAGGAAGTTCAGGAGTAAAAACAAACAAAATATAATTATTGTAGAATTTGACTGTGTCCATAAAATGTATATAGTACAGTGAGGGAAAAAAGTATTTGATCCCCTGCTGATTTTGTACGTTTTCCCACTGACAAAGAAATGATCAGTCTATAATTTTAATGGTAGGTTTATTTGAACAGTGAGAGACAGAATAACAACCAAAAAATCCAGAAAAACGCATATCAAAAATGTTATAAATTGATTTGCATTTTAATGAGGGAAATAAGTATTTGACCCCCTCTCAATCAGAAAGATTTCTGGCTCCCAGGTGTCTTTTATACAGGTAACGAGCTGAGATTAGGAGCACACTCTTAAAGGGAGTGCTCCTAATGTCAGCTTGTTACCTGTATAAAAGACACCTGTCCACAGAAGCAATAAATCAATCAGATTCCAAACTCCACCATGGCCAAGACCAAAGAGCTCTCCAAGGATGTCAGGGGCAAGATTGTAGACCTACACAAGGCTGGAATGGGCTACAAGACCATCGCCAAGCAGCTTGGTGAGAAAGTGACAACAGTTGGTGCGATTATTCGCAAATGGAAGAAACACAAAATAACTGTCAATCTCCCTTGGCCTGGGGCTCCATGCAAGATCTCACCTCGTGGAGTTGCAATGATCATGAGAACGGTGAGGAATCAGCCCAGAACTACACGGGAGGATCTTGTCAATTATCTCAAGGCAGCTGGGACCATAGTCACCAAGAAAACAATTGGTAACACACTATGCCGTGAAGGACTGAAATCCTGCAGCGCCCGCAAGGTCCCCCTGCTCAAGAAAGCACATATACAGGCCAGTCTGAAGTTTGCCAATGAACATCTGAATGATTCAGAGGAGAACTGGTGAAAGTGTTGTGGTCAGATGGAACCAAAATGGAGCTCTTTGGCATCAACTCAACTCGCCGTGTTTGGAGGAGGAGGAATGCTGCCATTGACCCCAAGAACACCATCCCCACCGTCAAACATGGAGGTGGAAACATTATGCTTTAGGGGTGTTTTTCTGCTAAGGGGACAGGACAACTTCACCGCATCAAAGGGACGATGGACGGGGCCATGTACCGTCAAATCTTGGGTGAGAACCTCCTTCCCTCAGCCAGGGCATTGAAAATGGGTCGTGGATGGGTATTCCAGCATGACAATGACCCAAAACACACGGCCAAGGCAACAAAGGAGTGGCTCAGAAGAAGAAGAAGCTCATTAAGGTCCTGGAGTGGCCTAGCCAGTCTCCAGACCTTAATCCCATAGAAAATCTGTGGAGGGAGCTGAAGGTTCGAGTTGCCAAATGTCAGGCTCGAAACCTTAATGACTTGGAGAAGATCTGCAAAGAGGAGCGGGACAAAATCCCTCCTGAGATGTGTGCAAACCTGGTGGCCAACTACAAGAAACATCAGACCTCTGTGATTGCCAACAAGGGTTTTGCCACCAAGTACTAAGTCATGTTTTGCAGAGGGGTCAAATACTTATTTCTCTCATTAAAATGCAAATCAATTTATAACATTTTTGACATGCGTTTTTCTGGATTGTTTTGTTATTATTCTGTCTCTCACTGTTCAAATAATCCTACCATTAAAATTAAAGACTTTGTCTTTGTCAGTGGGCAAACGTACAAAATCAGCAGGGGATCAAATACTTTTTTCCCTCACTGTATGTATGGGCTGGAAGTAGAGGCCTAAGCGTTGTTGTTCACTAGTTTACTCCAATTGGGGAAGGGGTGGTGGGGTTGGAAAGTAATGAAGGGAAATATAATTTAAAAAAGGATATGTGTGTGTATGAATGTATGTATAAATGTATGTATGTATATATATGTGTGTGTATGTGTGTGTATGTATGTGTATATGTGTATGTGTATGTGTATATATATATATATATATATATATATATGTGTGTATATGTATATGTGTATGTATGTATATATATATTTGCGAGAAAAAAAACATATGGGGGATTGGAAGTGATGCAGACAATTACATTGATGGAAGTTACAATCTATCTGAAATATTAAAGCTGATATACCCCCTAAAAAAACAACAACAACAACAACAACAAAAAAAAAACACAGAGATATCTGATTGGAAACTATGGGGAATCCCATACAAAAACAAACCTAATTGTGAGGTGGAGAATCTCTTGGCTCAGAATCGACTGTGTTCCCTACATGGCCCCATATCAGTGGCTCGCCAGCAAAACAGACCAGATAGATAGATGACGGAAGATGAGGATATGAGTGTGTCGCAGAAAGCCTTCAGCGGGGAAATCTGTTAATGTTCTTAGATGGAGATGGAGAGTCCCGCTGTGTGTGTGTGTGTGTGTGTGTGCGTGTGTGTGTGTGTGACTAAAGGGTCTGGCAGGCTGTCAGCCGTGCCTGATCAACCTGCCACTTATCCACTCCATCACGTCTGTGTGTGTGTGTGTGTGTGTGTGTGTGTGTGTGTGTGTGTGTGTGTGTGTGTCATGCCTCACTCTTCCCACCCATTTAATACCCCACTCTTCATACCTAGGTGTTTATAAAGATTGAAGTGTGGGTTGTCTTTACAACAAATGATGAATGATAGCTCTTGTTAAGACTCTACTTGTTTACCTTCCAGTCTAATTTACCAGAAGGGAGTGTGCTCATTACATTAGCCAGCTCTGCAGTCTATCTGTGCAGTCTAGCTCTGCTGTCTAACTCTGCTGTCTAACTGCTGTCTAGCTCTGCTGTCTAACTGATGTCTATCTCTGCTGTCTAGTTCTGCTGTCTAGATCTGCTATGTAGCTCTAAAGTCTAGCTCTGCTGTCTAACTATTGTCTAACTGCTGTCTAGCTCTGCTGTATAACTGCTGTCTAATTGCTGTCTAACTGCTGTCAAGCTCTGCTGTCAAACTGCTGTCTAGCTCTGCTGTCTATCTGCTGTCTAGCTCTTCTGTCTAGATCTGCTGTCTAGCTTTGCTGTCTAACTGCTGTCTAACTGCTGTCTAATTGCTTTCTAGCTCTACTGTCTAACTGCCATCTAGCTCTGCTGTCTAACTCCTATTTAGCTCTGCTGTCTAGCCATGTTGTCTAACTGCTGTCTAGCTCTGCTGTCTAACTGGTGTCTAGCCATGTTGTCTAACTGGTGTTTAGCTCTTCTCTCTAACTGATCTGTAATTGCTGTCTAGCTCTGCTGTCTAACTGGTGTCTAGTACTGCTGTCTAACTCTGCTGTCTAGCTGCCGTCTAGCTGCCGTCTAGCTGCCATCTAGCTCTGCAGTCTAACTGCTGTCTAACTCCTGTCTATCTCTGCTGTCTAGTTCTGTCAGGGTGTCAGTGTGATGCGGTAGGACGAAGTCAGGCACAGGACACAGAGCTAATCGAAAACTTACTTTACTCGTAGGTAACGTAAATAACATAACCTCCACACAGGGAGGAAACAAACCCGCTCACCAGACGACAACCAAACATGAACAAACACGCACAACATACAGTGGGAGCCAGAGGGTTAAATAGGAAAGTAATCAATACCTAATGGGAACCAGGTGTGAACAATAAAGACAAGACAAGTAGAACACAGAAACATAGATCGGTAGCAGCTAGTACTCCGGTGACGACAAACGCCGAAGCCTGCCCGAGCAAGGAGGAGGAGCAGCCTCGGCTGAATCCGTGACAAGTTCTGCTGTCTAACTGCTGTCTAGCTCTGCTGTCTATTTCTGCTGTCTAGCTCTGCTGTCTAACTATTGTCTAACTGCTGTCTAGCTCTGCTGTGTAAGTGCTGTCTAGCTCTGCTGTCTAATTGCTGTCTAGCTGCTTTCTAACTGCTGTCTAGCTCTGCTGTATAACTGCTGTCTAATTGCTGTCTAACTGCTGTCAAGCTCTGCTGTCAAACTGCTGTCTAGCTCTGCTGTCTATCTGCTGTCTAGCTCTTCTGTCTAGATCTGCTGTCTAGCTTTGCTGTCTAACTGCTTTCTAATTGCTTTCTAGCTCTACTGTCTAACTCCTATTTAGCTCTGCTGTCTAGCCATGTTGTCTAACTGCTGTCTAGCTCTGCTGTCTAACTGGTGTCTAGCCATGTTGTCTAACTGGTGTTTAGCTCTTCTCTCTAACTGATCTGTAATTGCTGTCTAGCTCTGCTGTCTAACTGCTGTTTAGCTCTGCTGTCTAACTGATCTGTAATTGCTGTCTAGCTCTGCTGTCTAACTGCTGTTTAGCTCTGCTGTCTAACTCTGCTGTCTAACTGCTGTCTAATTGCTGTTTAGCTCTGCTGTCTAACTCTGCTGTCTATCTCTGCTGTCTAACTCTGCTGTCTAGCTCTGCTGTCTAACTCTGGCGTCTAACTCTGGCGTCTAGCTCTGCTGTCTAGCTCTGCTGTCTAATTGCTGTTTAGCTCTGCTGTTGAACTCTGCTGTCTAGCTCTGCTGTCTAGCTCTGCTGTCTAACTGCTGTTTAGCTCTGCTGTCTAGTTCTGCTGTCTAACGGCTCTCTTGCTCTGCTGTGTTACTGATGTCTAGCTCTACTGTCTAGCTGCTTTTGCTCTACTGTCTAATCGCTCTGCTGTCTAACTACTATTTAGCTCTGCTGTTTAGCTCTACAGTCTAACTCTGCAGTCTAACTGATGTCTAGCTGTGCTGTCTAGCTCTGGCGTCTAGCTCTGCTGTCTAACTACTATCTAACTGCTGTCTAACTCTTCTGTCTAATTGCTGTTTAGCTCTTCTGTCTAACTGCTGTCTTGCTCTGCTGTCTAACTGCTGTCTAATTGCTGTTTAGCTCTGCTGTCGAACTCTACTGCCTAGCTCTGCTGTCTAACTGCTGTTTAGCTCTACTGTCTAGGTGTGCTGTCTAACGGCTGTCTTGCTCTGCTGTCTTGCTCTGCTGTCTAACTTCTGTCTAATAACTGCTGTCTAGCTCTGCTGTCTAACTGCTGTCTAATTGCTGTTTAGCTCTGTTATCTAACTCTGCTGTCTAACGGCTCTCTTGCTCTGCTGTCTTGCTCTGCTGTCTAACTTCTGTCTAATAACTGCTGTCTTGCTTTGCTGTCTAGCTCTGCTGTCTAGCTCTGCTGTGTTACTGCTGTCTAGCTCTGATGTCTAGCTGCTTTCTAGGTCTATCGCTCTGCTGTCTAACTGCTGTCTAATAACTGCTATCTAGCTCTGCTGTTTAGCTTTGCTGCCTAGCTCTGCTGTCTAACGACTGCATAGCTCTGCTGTCTAACGGCTGTCTAGCTCGGCTGTCTAACACTGCTGTCTAGCTCTCGTGTGTAACTACTGTAAGCGTGACGGACTGTATTCCTTGGAACCTGATCCCTGGCAGAGCGATCAACCAGTGTTGTATTCACTAGGAACCAAACGGTAGCAACCGGGAGGGACTAACCTGAATTTGTCCATTAAGAAACTCTCGTTTTCATTGCAAAATATTTTGCACTAATGAATACACCCCTTGACTTTGAGAGAAATCTTTGGGTGGTGGGTGGGAAAAGGGGGAAGACGTTCTGCCCAATTACACTTTGGGCAGAATGGGGATTGTTCTCTAATGACTTCAGATCATGTGATTTGATTGGGATTCCCACAGTCCTAGCTTTGGGCGGGAAGTAGGCAAGGAGGGAAGTAGAGGAGAAGAGAGGGAGGGAAGGAGGGAAGTAGAGGAGAAGAGAGGGAGGGAAGGAGGGAAGGAGGGAAGTAGAGGAGAAGAGAGGGAGGGAAGGAGGGAAGGAGGGAAGTAGAGGAGAAGAGAGGGAGGGAAGGAGGGAAGGAGGGAAGTAGAGGAGAAGAGAGGGGGAAGGAGGGAAGTAGAGGAGAAGAGAGGGAGGGAAGGAGGGAAGGAGGGACCATGTGTCTCCACCATGTGACGTGGAGAGAGGAGGATACTACAAACAGGACGCTTCTCTCTGCCGAGGCTTCCTCTCCTCCTAACGGCAGGTTGTTTATTTGTATTTGGCCCCTGGTTCAAGGGTCATTTAATAACTTTCCATTACGATTGTAATTTGAGTCAAAGTGACAGTGAATGGAGGGCTTCCAAAAACAGACTACCTGTGCAGCATAGCAATGAGAAGCTATTAGCCAGGCTACTCTGGCCTCTAGCCAGTTTTCTCCCATCTGCTTGAGTGAACATCTGTGCGGTGTGTTTACCATACTGTAAATACCACTGTGTTTACTTCCTATTTTCTATAAATAAAGTGTGGTTGGATGGGTAAACAGGGTAAATGCACAGTGTAGTAGAATCTTGACATTTGAGTCCGACTCCTGTTTTGAAAAATGTGCGGCCATAACCTGGATGGAGTTCCAAGACTGATACCGTTTCACACCATGATGCCCTTTTAAAATTATTCTCACTCTGTATATTTTCGGAGCTGCACTTTTGAGAATTCTCACCTCTCCTTGCAAGTCATCAGTAAAACGGCATCTGTTTATTTCAATGTCAAATCATAATTTATTAGTGAACACACTTGAAAAGTACATTTACAGGTAGGTCATGAAGGTGTTGAATACTCATAGGCCACATCTGCATAGAGAGCCAGAGGCAGATTTGCAGAGGTGGGACAAAGTCATTGTTATGCAAGTCACAAGTAAGTCTCAAGTCTTTGCCCTCGAGTCCCGAGTCAAGTCGAGTCAAAGATGAGGCAAGTCCCAAGTCGAGTCAAAAGTCAAAGCCATCAAGTCTCAAGTCGAGTCCAAAGTCCTACATTTTAGTTTCGAGTCATTTCAAGTCCTCTTAGCAAGCCTTTGCAAGTCATTACAAGTCCTCGTAGCAAGTCTTCTCGAGTCATAAGGCGCAAGTCCAAGTCAAGTCACGAGTCATTGATGTTAAAGTCCAAGTCGAGTTGCAAGTCTTTGTACATTTTGTCGAGTCGAGTCTGAAGTCATCAAATTCATGACTCGAGTCTGACTCGAGTCCAAGTCACATGACTCGAGTCCACACCTCTGCAGATTTGTAATTTCATAAACCAAAATAGGAAATTATTAGTTATAGATTGAGGACACGGAAATTATGAATACTGGATGTTTACTGGATGATGACTGATGGGTAAGCAACAACTTGGCACTTCAATAGGACCTTTATTCAGATTACTTTGAATAATGATATTCCATAAGAGAGCTTGAGACAAAAGTGTATCCAAAGCACCACAAAGGAACTGATTTACAACATGTAATCCTCAGTACAACGGATGGCCAACTTCTCTGTTTAAAAAAGATCATCCCTTCACCTAAAGGCAAAAAGTAGTGACCTCATTTGTCTCTCCGTTCGTCTTCTGGCCCTAAATGTGGTGTCTCCTGTACACCCACTATTATGATGTAAATGAGATGCAGATTTCTCTCACCCTGCTCTGCTGAAGTGAAAAGGTAAATATTTGCATAATATGTTCGCAGGCTCTAGTGCGCGCTATGTCGCATTATTCCATTAACCCGAGTCATCGTGCAAAACAACACTATATCTGCTCTAATGGGCTTACCACACCATGCATCGCGAAACACAGGCTATAACACAACACAACAAGCCTGACATGTAATGGTCAATTTGCTTACATAACTAATGGGATATTTTCACCGCAGAGTATTGGGGTTTCTCTGGACGGGTTCAGTCAGTGTTTCAGATTAATCACATATCGTGAATTTGCCCAATGAGCTGCCATTGTTTAAATGAGCATCTCCATTGATTCAATAGGGCTGTAGATAGGGTAATATGGCACAAACATTTTCTCCAGTCTGTTGCTCAGTTGACATTACTTTGTGTTGTCCTCAAAATAGACAATTAACCCTGTTCTTGAGTCTATGTTTCAATAAAACTCTCCTGGGTTATCGATTTGGCCTTTGAACAGCCCGGAAAGCTGAATGACTAGTTAACCTTTAGACTGCACTATGTGTGTTCAACCATGTGAAAACTGTATGATCATATTAGGAAGGGGATTTAGATTATATTTATATATTCCAGGTTTAGTTTCAGTCGAAAAATGACATTTCGTATATTTTGTCCAACATCTCTATTTCATTTGTATGTAAGGTATGGGAGCATTATTCTGAAATGAGTGATGAACTTCCAATTTACATTAATATAGCTATCCAGTTACAGCTAATTAGAGGCAAGATAAGTGGATATACTTGTTTGCAGCAGTAAATCATCGGTGATGTCCAATAACGAAGCAATAATGAAGATAGGTTTGCATGCTTGTCACTAAGTCGTCTCTACATTTGGAGGCAGCATTTTCTAACATTATATATCTCTCATCACTCACTGTCAGTCTGTCATTGATAACCATAAATATACTTTTTCTACCCAAGCTTCATTGCTTTCTCCCTGTAACATCCCTCTGGTGTTTGTCATTAAGTGTTTCCACAATCTAGTCCTGCTAATTCTAAATTGTGACAACTGACATGTCTATGTTTGTAAGCCTATTTCAGGCACAAATGTATGCACATACAGTGCATTCGGAAAGTATTCAGACCCCTTGACTTTTCCACATTTTGTTACATTAAAGCCTTATTCTAAAATGGATTAAACTGTTTTTCCCCTCATCAATCTACGCACAATACCCCATAATGACAAAGCAAAAACTGTTTTTTAGAAATGTTTGTAAAACGGAAATATCACATTTACATAAGTACTCAGTACTTTGTTGAAGCACCTTTGGCAGCGATTACTGCCTTGAGTCTTCTTGGGTATGATGCTACAAGCTTGGCACACCTGTATTTGGGGAGTTTCTCCCATTCTTCTCTGCAGATCCTCTCAAGCTCTATCAGGTTGGATGGGGAGCATTGCTGCACAGCTATTTTCAGGTCTCTCCAGAGATGTTCGATCGGGTTAAAGTCCGGGCTCTGGCTGGGCCACTTAAGGCCATTCAGAGACTTGTCCCGAAGCCACTCCTGCGTTGTCTTGGCTGTGTGTTTAGGGTCGTTGTCCTGTTGGAAGGTGAACCGTCATCCCAGTCTGCGGTTCTGACTGCTCTGGAGCAGGTTTTCATCAAGGAGCTCTCTGTACTTTGCTCCGTTAATCTGTGCCGTGATCCTGACTAGTCTCCCAGTCCCTGCCGCTGAAAACCATCCCCACAGCATGATGTTGCCACCACCATGCTTCACCGTAGGGATGGTGCCAGGTTTCCTCCAGATGGGTCGCTTGGCATTCAGGCCAAAGAGTTCAATCTTTGTTTCATCAGACCGGAGAATCTTGTTTCTCATGGACTGAGAGTCTTTAGGTGCCTTTTGGCACTCCAAGCGGGATGTAATGTGCCTTTTACTGAGGAGTGGCTTCCGTCAGGCCACTCTACCATAAAGGCCTGATTGGTGGAGTGCTGCAGAGATGGTTGTCCTTCTGGAAGGTTATCCCATCTTCACAGAGGAACTCTGGAGCTCTGTCAGCGTGACCATTGGGTTCTTGGTCACCTCCCTGACCAAGGCCCGATTGCTCAGTTTGGTCGGGCGGCCAGCTCTAGGAAAAGTATTGGTGGTTCCAAACTTCTTCCATTTAAGAATGATGGAGGCCACTGTGTTCTTGGGGACCTTCAATGCTGCAGAAATGTTTTGGTACCCTTCCCCAGATCTGTGCCTTGACACAATCCTGTCTCGGAGCTCTATGGAAAATTCCTTCAACCTAATGGCTTGGTTTTTGCTCTGACATGCACTGTCAACTGTGGGACCTTATACAGACAGGTGTGTGCCTTTCCAAATCATGTCCAATCAATTGAATTTACCACAGGTGGACTCCAATCAAGTTGTAGAAACATCTCAAGGATGATCAATGGAAACAGGATGCACCTGAGCTCAATTTCGAGTCTCATAGCAAAGGGTCTGAATACTTATGTACGTTTTAATACATTTGCAAACATTTCTAAAAACCTCTTTTCACTTTGTCATTATGGAGTATTGTGTATAGATTGCTGAGGATTTTTATTTATTTAATCAATTTTAGAATAAGGCTGTAACGTAACAAAATGTGGAAAAGGTCAAGGTGTCTGAATACTTTCCAAAGGCACTGTAAATCTCTATGTAAAGCAGGTTGAGTTAAATACCTAAATATACAGTCTATGACATGACTTCATTATGTATGAAATGGCAATAGAACTGTATCGGGCTAAAAAAACACTGGACAGCATTTGTGTAGACTGATCAGGAAGAAGTGATAGGAATGAGAATGCAGTGTGGTCTTGAGGCACGTGGCTCTCCTGTGTCCCCCGGTTCTCCTGTGTCCCCCGGCTCTCCTGTGTCCCCCGGCTCTCCTGTGTCCCTCGGCTCTCCTGTGTCACCCGGCTCTCCTGTGTCCCCCGGCTCTCCTGTGTCACCAGGCTCTCCTGTGTCTCCCGGCTCTCCTGTGTGCCCCGGCTCTCCTGTGTCCCCCGGCTCTCCTGTGTCACCCGGCTCTCCTGTGTCCCCCGGCTCTCCCCAGACACACACACACACACACACACAGGGGACATATGAAAAACATCACTCTTTGATGGCCCCATGAAGTGACAGACCGTAGGTTCTAAACATATTTGTGAGAGCAAAACGGTGAGACATATTTGATAAAACCTCCATGCTGTACACATGGCATGTGATGGTGTTAAACCAGCAACACATATGATGTCCTTGCATTGCATTCTGTTACCTGAAATGCTCTATAATTTATGAACCTGTTCACTGCCATCTAAATTGAAATGTGCTCCATGGCAGGCTGCAGGCTGGGAGGAGGAAGAGGGAGGATAAATTACATTTCACAGCATTGAGAACCCAGACCGTGCCATGGAGCGAATGGCTGCATGGAGAAGTGAATTGGTCTCAGTGAAAACATGAAGTGCCTTATTTGCTTTGCTTACCCTGCACGGTGTGAGTGTACTCTCCTCTACAGTTTAGTGCTCTGAATATGGGCCAAGGCCTTTTCCCTCAGTTACTCTCTCTTGTGGAGTTAACAACAAGGTCAGTGCTGCTCGGCTTTTTAAAGAGAATATGTAAATGCACACAGCTAAATTAGGCCCAGAGGTGTGCTGTGTGTTAGGCCCAGAGGTGTGCTGTGTGTTAGGCCCAGAGGTGTGCTGTGTGTTAGGCCCAGAGGTGTGCTGTGTGTTAGGCCCAGAGGTGTGCTGTGTGTTAGGCCCAGAGGTGTGCTGTGTGTTAGGCCCAGAGGTGTGCTGTGTGTTTGTGCACCCCTTGATTTCCTTTCGGTGTCCTTGCCCAGCATTATTTTGGTCTTCAGAGGGATGTACCTCCTCATCCCTGTCTTTCCGGACGATGACTACTCCTGTTCCAGTGCCTCTCATAAATGTCCATGTCGAAGATTTAATGTGATTCTCCACTCAAGTACAGTACATACTGTAGGCTATGACTGTGGGACTCTACTATAGATAGCTCTGAAGGCACAGTCAGTAGATAATGATTATATTGATAGTCATAGTCTTGATAGGCTAATTGGTGCCTTTATATAGAGATCAAGGAGTAGGAGGCGTACTTATCCATATTTCTGCGGCATACTGTATCTCCGCCGAACACAGAATTGATCCAAGATTACTGTATAATCTATATCTAGAAACAGGGAAAACAAGTTGAGCTGGTCGAGGACTCTCACTTTGCCTGTCGAAATGCAAATTATGTTGGTGGGGCATGTTACGGAATCACCGGGTAATGCCAAATCCCATAGGATCAGCCACTGTTGACGGAAACAAAACACCCACCTGTGCTTGTCCTGCCCTATTCATTCCTTGCCATTTTGTCCAATTGATGTTATTCAAATCCAACAGTAAGGAGGAGGCGATTGATATCCCTGCCAGTGCCATTAAATGTCCCTGTAGTAGACATTAATATGAATTGGACTGTCTAATCGTTTGAAAATAGGCATTTTATTCAATGCTATCGACTGGAGGAAACCGAAATGGGAGGTACACTTCAATAGGGTGCTTGAGCAGTTTGGGACACCTTATCTGTATAAACCAGTCACTATGGTGGACACCCGAGGCTTTTGCGCACTTTCCAGGCTGTGCTGCACACATTTTACCCAATGCCAGATTTCCAGAAGTACAGTCACATCTCTCAGAAGTACATGAAGTTGTAGCTTTTAGGAGGAACATAGCTGTCAATAGTGAATAATGAATGTCTATATTTTATTTGGGCCATACTTTATTGCATCCATTCGTTGCCGTTCCCTTTTCCTTCTTTGGTTTCTTACTCACGGGGGAGAGGTTATGGAGTTACACAACGAGCCCCCAGTCCCACAGCAAGGACTTGCTCTCCCCGCTGCAATCAAAAGAAATGCACAACGCCAGCACATTCTCTTTTGCCTTGCTAATCTGCAGCTCAGACTATTTCCCCTAGGAATACCCGCTGCAGAAGAGAGAGGAATGGAGGGAGGAGGGATCTGACATGGAGAGACATGCTTCTTAAATGGGGAGGATGGTAGATTTCATTAGGGGGAGATAAAATGAACTTTCTCCAGGCTTCTGCCCCTGACCTCATCCCATGACATCCCATGACATCCTCATTAGAATTAGGAGGAGAGGGGAAAGAGGTGCTCCATGGCTGGTTCTTTACCGGTATGCCCTTTTTTTTGGCATGAATTGAAATGATCCCAGGAGCTAGGGGGTACATTTTAAAGAGATGCAGAGGAGGTTGTAGAATACTTAGACACACAGGATGGGGTGTAACACCCCTTTTAGCTCGGGGGAATTCGACTGGTCCCAGTGATAGAGTTCCAAATTGATTCTGATTCGATTTCTATTGAAATAAGTATATTTCGAAAGTCTTCTATCCTAACCTTGTCAACATATAAAATGAGTAGCGTATAGTCAAAATTGTATGCCCATGAGCAGCTTAGAGTAGAGAGAGAGAGAGAGAGAGAGAGAGAGAGAGAGAGAGAGAGAGAGAGAAAAATAGTGTGCTGGGTGTGGACTTATTCCAGCGCTGATAGATAGTCATCACAGTGGGGAGGATTGAAACACGGCTGTGTGTTATTCTATCCAGCAGCAGCGCGATGTGACAGGGCACTGATGGGAATGCTCCCTGACAGACCGAGTATTTGGCTGTCGGATTCATAAGGGATCATCTCTGCCTGATGACTAGCAGCACAAACAGAATCAGTCCATCTCTCTCTCTCTCTCTCTCTCTCTCTCTCTCTCTCTCTCTCTTCTCTTTCTCTCTCTCTCATCGCTTGTGTCATTGTTTTGCATTGTTCTGGTGAGAAAGCTATGGATAAGGTCCCCTAGAGGTGATTTGAATTCACATATTTATAAAGATCAGTAGATATGAGTGGAAACAGTGTGTGTATATAGATACAGATTGACCTTTAGACTCACTAGCTGCTAGTGTAAAAGTGTGTGGGGACTCGCAGTAAAGACCTGGGTAATTATTTTTCACAGTGCCATAAGTACATAGCAAGCCCAGCACCTTCAGTGGAAAAGCTGATAAATATCAAGTCCCTGGATAAGACCGGGCCGCTTTGCATGACCGCACCCTGTATCTCTCCTCACTAAAGGACAAATTGCATCCACTACGAACAAGGGCAACATGGCCTACACACACACACAGACGCACACATACACACACAGACGCTCACCTACACACAGACGCACACATACACACACACACAGACGCGCGCACACACACACACACACATACACACACATACGCACAGAGCTGGCTAAATGTAAGATTTCCCCACCACCCCAGTGTTTTGCAGCTTTTCCTCTCCACGCTTTTTTCGACAATGACTAGAATTCCAATGAGAGTTCCATGTTGCCTAGACTCATGTCACTCAGCAGATATGGCGTTCCATGTTGCCTAGACTCATGTCACTCAGCAGATATGGCGTTCCATGTTGCCTAGACTCATGTCACTCAGCAGATATGGCGTTCCATGTTGCCTAGACTCATGTCACTCAGCAGATATGGCGTTCCATGTTGCCTAGACTCATGTCACTCAGCAGATATGGCGTTCCATGTTGCCTAGACTCATGTCACTCAGCAGATATGGCGTTCCATGTTGCCTAGACTCATGTCACTAAGCAGTGCAGATGTATTACAGTAGTGCACTACTTTAGACCAGGACCCTCACCCTATTCCCTATATAGTGCACTACAAAGGGAATAGGGTGCCATTTGGGACCCGGCCACTCTAACTCAGACAGGTATGCACAAGGCAAACTGTTCCCTCTCTATTCACACTATTCACTTACACTCTGTTCAGGCTGCGCTTTCTGCATTCCGTTACTGACTTAGGGCCACACATTTTTACAGAAACAAATTGCATCAACTCCCAAGGCACCCCTAATGTGCTTGTTTACAGCATTGCTAAGGAAAAACAATGCTAAACTCTTTCTAAGAATTCTGAATGAGGCATAACTATTTTGGCTTTTTATATTAGAAATCAGGAGGCTCCATGGCCTCAAAGTAGGATTCATATCTAAGCTTCAGTTGATAATTGACCAGGTTCCACACCTTCCATTATAACTATCACCGTGTTTTAGGTTACTATAAAACGTCCCTCCTCACCGCCCTCAGACAGAGAAAGCAATACTGTCCTGTCCGTCTGTGTTACAGTCACTCAGTCCAGACTCCATTTCGAAGAACCACGGTCACTCAAGTGCCGTCTAAAAGTAATCAGTGCCATGTCTATAACGGCAGCCAACAGGATCAGCTGGGGCTTTGTGAGAGCGAAATGGACTGCTGGACCTTGCCAAAATATCCTCAAAGTCATTTCTCCCAATCTGAGTGTCGGGATACTTGTTAATCCACTGTGCCCAACTGCCCATCATCTATAAATAAACTGCCCGTATCTTGTAAAGACGCCAGGTTAAAGAGCTGGGTTTGAGGTCAGACTCTTATTAAGGCTGATCATTCTTAATTTCCGCTTGGTTGAGGAGAGCAAATTGGCACAGGAGACAGCACACTGGGAACAGGAGACAGCACACTGGAACAGGTTGAGGAAGTGTGGGTGGCTGTGGGCGGTGGAAGACAGGAAGTAGACAGGACAGAAAGAGGATATTGTTGTTTGTTTCAATGCTTAGCTCTGTTGATAAGCAAATGCACATTTTCTCATATCCTGTACTGTATATGATGTGCAATATTATAATCATAATATATTCCATTTAGCAGACACTTTTATCCATAGCAATTTACAGTAATGCGTACATACATTTTTTGTACAGGTGGACACAGCAGGAATCAAACCCACAACCCTTGGTATTGCAAGCACCATGCTCTACCAACTGAGCCACACTGTATTTTGTTCCACTGTGAGCAGATTTCATTCAATGACTTAGGCTTAATGTACAGTAAGACCCTATATATAGCAATAGTCTGTGATTTGTATGAAGTAAAAGTTTTAAATAAGAACTATACAATCAATCCTTATTTTAATCATTACCAAACAGCCTGAATACATATTGCAAACTTATAATTCGATTCAAAGTTTCTCTCTGACTTTATGATGCTAGAAGCTACTTCTGCCTTAAATCTACATAAAGTCCTAATGCAGCATGCCATAATGATGGCGGGAGCGAATTGTTTGTTTCGCATCAGTGCATTGCCAGATAGTTGTTTAATAAATGACGGAAGAGTAAGGCGCTTAAATGAGCTAATTCCCATTGTGGGTATTACTTGCCAAGAAGTTAATTAAAATGCACAGCAAAGGGGCATCTCTTCCCCCAGGGGATCCAATACTACAGTCTGATACAGTGTCATGAATACCTGATTGTCATACCGATACAGTAATGTGTACTCACTACCCACCAACCTTAATCAGCTCTTAAATTAGATTCCCTGTCACCTTTTGTTGCCTTTAGCCACATGTTGACCATGGCAACCCAAGTCTTTCTCACTCATTAATGATTCCTCATTACCCTTCTCGAAAAATATCCTCCTCAAAGTGAAAAGAGAATAGAGAGTGTTTAACAATGTAAAACCAGTTAATGTGCTTTAATGCCATAGGGAATAGCATTAAATGAACAGGGTTAGTAGATGGGGTTGAAAAACATGGCAGCGGTGAATTACATATTCTCAGCCACGCAGCAAGGGAACAAACAGCTTAAAGAGTTTGAACAGTTCTTTCCATGCATTTCCTGAATGCTCAAGTGTGTTTCATCGACTAGTTTCATAGCCTGAGAAGACCTGACAAGAACTAGACAAGTTTATTAGAAAAATAGTATTTCCATGTCAATCCTATAGTGTATATTAAGGTGTTGGTTAAGAGTCATGGATGGTTTGGACCTCCAGCTTTCCAGCTTCTTGATGTGTCAGTCATTGGAATATCTGTAGTAGACTTCCATGAACTCTTTGATTTGAATATGAAAGTATTCCTGGTTGGTCCATGGATGTTTTAGAGGAAGGAAATAAGTTCATCCAGCAATACCTTTGGAAGGAAAATAAACTTCTAAGTCAGTTCAACATATGTGATTTTGAGGCTAGCTTTTACACTATTTATTAATAAGGCTAAATGATTCATGTTAATTAAAGCTATGTTGCCTTTTTGAGGATTTAACTGCGCTAACAGGCAAAGAAGACTATTTTGGTTACAGTAACTCACTTTGGTATCATCCTCCCCCCAAAAAATGGCATAGTTACATGCAAAGGATATCAGCATTTTTCGCATTCTGAGGGCTGGAGTACTTTCGAAAACTGCAGTTCACTGCTTGAATGTCTAAGGCTTGTTCAAGTCTACGCTCTTTCTGCTCATGGGATTTCTTGATACACTCTTAGAAAAAAGGGTTGCAAAAGGGTTCTTCGGCTGTCCCCATAGCAGAACCCTTTGAAGGACCCTTTTTGGTTCCAGGTAGAACCTTTTTGGTTCTGGGTAGAATCCTTTTGGGTTCCATGTAGAGCCATTTCCACAGAGGATTCTACATGGAACCCAAAAGGGTTCTACCTGGAATCAAAAAGGGCTCTCCTATGGGGAGAGCTGAATAACCCTTTTGCAACCCTTTTTTCTAAGAGTGTATCAAGAAATCCCATGAGCAGAAAATCCTAGAAAATACATGACTAAAGGCTAGAAGCTACATAGTGTTATCCAAAAAGCGAATTGAAGTCCCTGAAAATCCCTCCAATAACTTCTGAAGTACTGAAGGTTGTCAGGGATGGTGGAGAGAAAAGGATGACATAAAAACAGAGAAAGGGAGGATGCCAGGTCTACCGTCTACTCCTACTTCCAATAGATGGACAGTACCTTACATCAGTACCTACCATCTAGTACCTTACATCACTACCTTCCATCTAGCACCTTCCATCTAGTACCTTCCATCAGTACCTTCCATCAGTACCTTCTATCAGTACCTTACATCTAGTACCTACCATCTAAGTTTTCTGTTCCAGTGGAGTTGGCATCCCACTGGGTCCTATTATCTTTCAATCATTTGACATAGATCTTTCATACGAATGAACCCATCAAGATGGAATGAAAGGTACAGTAAATATGCCTAAACTATTGTATTTCCCCGTACTTTGAGTATACCATAACCATATATTAGAACGATATTCACGTTTTTTTCCATAGTCTTCATCTTCACCCAGCACGTCTTTCATAATTATGACGCTGATCTCGCCACATATGAGAAATGCAACAAATAACTTCCATTGGTTGGCGGACAGGTACCCAAGATGTAGAGGTACTCTCCTGTTTTATGAGGCCACATTTCTTCAGCACCTTGCATGACAGGAAGCAATCAGAACTTCCCTACTTCCTCTTCCTACATGAATAAACCAGCCCACAGTCACCATTTCCCTGGTCGGGGAACACCATGGGTGTCCGAGCAATCAGGGACGCTTAGAGGCATGAAGTCGGAGCCTGAGTCAGCCCCCTCCTGTTGTCAGCCTGTTAGCCCTCCACGCTACAGCCTGATCCGAGCTGACACACGGGCTGCATGGGACGCCTTGCTCTGCCTTTGAAACCAATTAAAGCCGAGGTCCCTTTATATGAAAATCCATTAAAGAAGTCAAGCTCAAGCGGTGGAGTAATGGTATAGGACTAATAATAGCCAGATATGGGCCAGGCGGTAGAGAGATGGAAGGAAGTGAGTAAGAGCGTCAGCAGGATATAGACGCTGGTGGTCAGCAGGATATAGACTCTATGGTAGTCAGCAGGATATAGACTCCGGTAGTCAGCAGGATATAGACTCTATGGTAGTCAGCAGGATATAGACTCTGGTAGTCAGCAGGATATAGACTCTATGGTAGTCAGCAGGATATAGACTCCGGTAGTCAGCAGGATATAGACTCTATGGTAGTCAGCAGGATATAGACTCTGGTAGTCAGCAGGATATAGACTCTATGGTAGTCAGCAGGATATAGACTATGGTAGTCAGCAGGATATAGACTCTATGGTAGTCAGCAGGATATAGACTATATGGTAGTCAGCAGGATATAGACTATGGTAGTCAGCAGGATATAGACTCTATGGTAGTCAGCAGGATATAGACTCTGGTAGTCAGCAGGATATAGACTATGGTAGTCAGCAGGATATAGACTATGGTAGTCAGCAGGATATAGACTCTATGGTAGTCAGCAGGATATAGACTATATGGGAGTCAGCAGGATATAGACTATATGGTAGTCAGCAGGATATAGACTATATGGTAGTCAGCAGGATATAGACTCTAGTAGTCAGCAGGATATAGACTCTGGTAGTCAGCAGGATATAGACTATGGTAGTCAGCAGGATATAGACTCTATGGTAGTCAGCAGGATATAGACTCTGGTAGTCAGCAGGATATAGACTCTATGGTAGTCAGCAGGATATAGACTCCGGTAGTCAGCAGGATATAGACTCTATGGTAGTCAGCAGGATATAGACTCTGGTAGTCAGCAGGATATAGACTCTATGGTAGTCAGCAGGATATAGACTCTGGTAGTCAGCAAGATATAGACTCTATGGTAGTCAGCAGGATATAGACTCTGGTAGTCAGCAGGATATAGACTATATGGTAGTCAGCAGGATATAGACTCTATGGTAGTCAGCAGGATATAGACTCTATGGTAGTCAGCAGGATATAGAGACTATGGTAGTCAGCAGGATATAGACTCTATGGTAGTCAGCAGGATATAGACTCTGGTAGTCAGCAGGATATAGACTATGGTAGTCAGCAGGATATAGACTATGGTAGTCAGCAGGATATAGACTCTATGGTAGTCAGCAGGATATAGACTATGGTAGTCAGCAGGATATAGACTCTGGTAGTTAGCAGGATATAGACTCTGGTAGTCAGCAGGATATAGACTCTATGGTAGTCAGCAGGATATAGACTCTATGGTAGTCAGCAGGATATAGACTCTGGTAGTCAGCAGGATATAGACTATGGTAGTCAGCAGGATATAGACTATGGTAGTCAGCAGGATATAGACTCTATGGTAGTCAGCAGGATATAGACTATATGGGAGTCAGCAGGATATAGACTATATGGTAGTCAGCAGGATATAGACTATATGGTAGTCAGCAGGATATAGACTCTAGTAGTCAGCAGGATATAGACTCTGGTAGTCAGCAGGATATAGACTATGGTAGTCAGCAGGATATAGACTCTATGGTAGTCAGCAGGATATAGACTCTGGTAGTCAGCAAGATATAGACTCTATGGTAGTCAGCAGGATATAGACTCTGGTAGTCAGCAGGATATAGGCTCTGGTAGTCAGCAGGATATAGACTATGGTAGTCAGCAGGATATAGACTCTATGGTAGTCAGCAGGATATAGACTCTGGTAGTCAGCAAGATATAGACTATATGGTAGTCAGCAGGATATAGACTCTGGTAGTCAGCAGGATATAGACTATGGTAGTCAGCAGGATATAGACTCTATGGTAGTCAGCAGGATATAGACTCTATGGTAGTCAGCAGGATATAGACTCTGGTAGTCAGCAGGATATAGACTCTGGTAGTCAGCAGGATATAGACTCTATGGTAGTCAGCAGGATATAGACTATATGGTAGTCAGCAGGATATAAACTCTATGGTAGTCAGCAGGATATAGTCTATGGTAGTCAGCAGGATATAGACTCTATGGTAGTCAGCAGGATATAGACTCTATGGTAGTCAGCAGGATATAGACTCTATGGTAGTCAGCAGGATATAGACTCTGGTAGTCAGCAGGATATAGACTCTATGGTAGTCAGCAGGATATAGACTCTGGTAGTCAGCAGGATATAGACTCTATGGTAGTCAGCAGGATATAGACTCTGGTAGTCAGCAGGATATAGACTCTATGGTAGTCAGCAGGATATAGACTCTGGTAGTCAGCAGGATATAGACTCTATGGTAGTCAGCAGGATATAGACTCTGGTAGTCAGCAGGATATAGACTCTATGGTAGTCAGCAGGATATAGACTCTATGGTAGTCGGTCGGAGCGGAACTCACCGCCGGGCTCCTTACGGTCAAAGGGATGTTGTGGCTCACTGTGAGCTTATTGTTTAAACATGTCAGCAGTGACTTGAAAATCAATTGTGCAGGCTGTTCAAATGGCAGATCCCATATTGGGTTAATAGCTCATGTTCTTTATTTTGTGCTCTCCGATCTTGTTCTGCGTAAATCCCTCTCCTCCGGGAGTTGGCAAATGGTATGCCTCCCTCCATAGTATCGGAAAGGGATTTCCTTCCTCCCAACCCCCATATGTTCCAATACTGCACATACTGACTTTACCCCCCCATCTTGGTAATCTTTCCTTCATGTTATGTGCTTTCCGCCTCATTGGATGATCGATGGTGGTCGAAGTTGCAGTAAATGTTTATACTTTTTCAGCTCACAAACAATACGATACAGCGCAATTAATTATGCAGGAGTAAAAGCGACGTCTTCATGTTTGTCGGTTAAGCAACATTCATTGGAAAGTACATCGTTGAGCAGCAACACCGCCAATTTGTCAATTTCCCGTCTTTGCTCGATGTAGCAAATTGTATTTTGGGGTGGTTTCCATCTAATTTCCTGTCTCGAAGATCAATAGGCTTCCAAACATTGAGCCAGGCAGCCTATGGGTTGGAGACTTGGAGTCTATCCCACATTTTTACAACAGTATTAGCAAAACATTAGAAATTCATGCATGCTGTGGAGGTTTATGTAACCAGAATGAATAGTCTGGGCTGACAGCAGTTACTGGGACTATAATTAGGTGTCTGAAATTACTCATTTAGTTTATTTATGTTGTTCTGATTACACTGACTGTAAATAAGCCCCCATAATGCACAGCTTTCCACCTAATGAATTACAAAAGAGGGGATTGCAACAATACCATTTAGAGTCATTATTGTCCGTCTTACGATGTTTGTGTTGATGGTTATGCTTCTTTGCATCACATCTATTCACATTACATTTTCCCAAGTCCCCGACAGCGACACAATGAGATTAGGCCTAGACAGAGCAGCACTGTTATGCTGGCCATTTCTGCGCGTCTCTTTTTAAGCAATAGCTGTACTCTGTCTTCTCTTTCCCCTCATCATGACACTCCACTCCAATCACTTGAAGGCGAACTGCTCTATCTCCACGTGTGAAATGAATACGATTCATTCTTTTAGAGCACAAGCAGTATAGAGCGAGAGAGCGAGAACACTTCGTATTGTAGTTGTTTGACTGAGGGTAACAGCGAGCCCAGTGCTCTGTCAGACTCTGTGCCTCCTCATGACAGGCCCCCAGGCTTGAGTCGCCACATTCAGACTTGTTTTCATGAAGAAGAGAATGAAGGATTTACCCCTGTTGTTATTCACACACACAAGCCTGGGGGTGTGCCATTCTTATTTAGTTTGGACTCGTTTTGGAAGGATATTTTTATGAACTGGTTGGTTGACTTCAGATACAAGGATGACATGAAGGACAAGGGCAGAGGACGTAATAAATGTATTTAATGTACTCCCTCAGATACTGCATAAGCGTATGCACATACACACATATATGTACTGTAAACCCACATGAAGCACAAAACACAGACAGCTGTGCTGAAAATTGCACCTACCACTGAATCAAACCATATGTTGTTAATAATAATAATAATAATATGCCATTTAGCAGACGCTTTTATCCAAAGCGACTTACAGTCGTGCGTGCATACATTTTTGTGTATGGGTGGTCCCGGGGATCGAACCCACTACCTTGGCGTTACAAGCGCCGTGCTCTACCAGCTGAGCTACAGAGGACCACGTTGCTGACATAGGCTATTCAACAATCCTTCAACATGCGCCTAACATGTCAAACCAGACAATGATTTCCATATGGAAAGCCTTCAGAAGAGGCACTGCAGCGAAGATTACACTTTCGCTCTCTGACTTCTGTCCTGGCCTCACTCACGCGGAAGGAACCAATACTTTCAAGGTAAGGGTGGTGTGTGTGTGTGTGTGTGTGTGTGTGTGTGTGTATCCCTGAACAGAATTCAGCCATGTCAACAATCCACTTGGAATGCATTAGAGACTCATCAACGTCAGCTGCAGCTTAAAACCATCCACTCAGCACTTTCCCTTGACCATCCCCTCGTGGCAAACATATTTTCAATAAACAAATTCCATAATAGATACAGGAGGGAGGCATGGACTGAAGCATGGAATCAGGAAACTATTGATCTACTTCTACTGGAAAACAAACAGAAGAAGAGATCCTGAGGACGTCAGTGTTTGTCTCACATAAAAATGTACCACAGGAATATACATTTGATATTTTTTTTCCCCAACTGTTTTCTATGTGACTTCTAAAAATGCATGTCCTATTTTCCAGTCTGCAAAGCATTTGATGAAAAATGTACTGTAGATGAAGAAATGAAAAGTATTTTCAAGATAGAAACCTGTTTTATTCATGCTGCACCACGTTCTACAAACTACTTTTATACTTTTTCTTTAGGGGGTAGATCAGCTTTAATATTGTAGATAGATTGTAGCTTCCATCAATGTAATTGCCTGCATCACTTCCAATCCCCCATATATTTTCTGCTAATATATATGCATATACATACAGTTGAAGTCGGAAGTTTACATACACTTAGGTTGGAGTCATTAAAACTAGTTTTTCAACCACTCCACAAATTCCTTGTTAACAAACTATAGTTTTGGCATCTACTTTGTGCATGACACAAGTAATTTTTCCAACAATAGTTTACAGACAGATTATTCCACTTATAATTCACTGTATCACAATTCCAGTGGGTCAGAAGTTTGCATACACTAAGTTGACTGTGCCTTTAAACAGCTTGGAAAATTCCAGAAAATGATGTCATGGCTTTAGAAGCTTCTGATAGGTATTGACATCATTTGAGTCAATTGGAGGTGTACATGTGGATGTATTTCAAGGCCTACCTTCAACCTCAGTGCCTCTTTGCTTGACATCATGGGAAAATGAAAAGAAATCAGCCAAGACCTCAGAAAATAAATTGTTGACCTCCACAAGTCTAGTTAATCTTTGGGAGCAATTTCCGAACGCCTGAAGGTACCACGTTCATCTGTACAAACAATAGTACGCAAGTATAAACACCATGGGACCACGCAGCCGTCATACCGCTCAGGAAGGAGACGCGTTCTGTCTCCTAGAGATGAACGTACTTTAATGCGAAAGGTGCAAATCAATCCCAGAACAACAGCAAAGGACCTTGTGAAGATGCTGGAGGAAACAGGTACAAAAGTATCTATATCCACAGTAAAACGAGTCCTATATCGACATAACCTGAAAGGCCGCTCAGCAAGGAAGAAGCCACTGCTCCAAAACCGCCATAAAAAAGCCAGACTACGGTTTGCAACTGCACATGTGGACAAAGATCATACTTTTTGGAGAAATGTCCTTTTGGAGTGGCCATCACAAAGCCCTGACCTCAATCCTATAGAAAATGTGTGGGCAGAACTGAAAAAGCGTGTGTGAGCAAGGAGGCCTACAAACCTGACTCAGTTACACTAGATCTGTCAGGAGGAATGGGCCAAAATTCACCCAACTTATTGTGGGAAGCTTGTGGAAGGGTACCCGAAACGTTTGACCCAAGTTAAACAATTTAAAGGCAATGCTACCAAATACTAATTGAGTGTATGTAAACTTTTGACCCATTGGGAATGTGATGAAAGAAATAAAAGCTGACATAAATCATTTTCTCTACTATTATTCTGACATTTCACATTCTTAAAATAAAGTGGTGATCCTAACTGACCTAAGACAGGGAATTTTTACTAGGATTAAATGTCAATGTTAAATGAGTTTAAATGTATTTAGCTAAGGTGTATGTAAACTTACGACTTCAACTGTACATACACACTTAAATACATACATATACACATACATACATATAAATACATATACATACATAAAATATATTTTTTCCTTTATTACTTTCTAACACTACCACCCCTCCCCTAATTGGAGTAAACTAGTGAACAACAACGCTTAGGCCTCTACTTCCAGTTTATACATACTATATACCGTACATTTTATGGACACTGTGTATTTTACAATAGTTCTATTTTGTTTGTTTTTACTCCTGTCCTTCCTCTACCCTCAACCTCTCCTATCTATTTATGATGTCCATCCAGTTTGATTTCTATTTGCCATATCTTTCAAACTGTGCTCTTTCACAAAAGTTCTTAACCTATATACGTTTTACGGAGACAATATGTTTTACATTAATTATCTTGTTGTTATTAGTTCCAACCTTCAGCCCCTCCCTTCTATCTCTTAATTATTAGTCATTTAGCAGACGCTCTTATCCAGAGCGACTTACAGGAGCAATTATGGTTAAGCGCCTTGCTCAAGGGCACATCGACAGATTTTTCACCTAGTCGGCTTGGGGATTAGAACCAGCGACCTTTCGGTTACTGGCACAACGCTCTTAACCACTAAGCTACCTGCCGCCTCAATAATATTAACACCATCCATATTGGATTTCTATTTGCCATATATTTTTCAACTGTGCTGTGATATCTCATAAAAGTTCTGAACCTTTCTATTCTCATTGTTTCTACAGATTGTAAATTGAAAATAAACATTTTTGCTAAAAGTATTATATTATTAATCTTTTGACTTCAGTCTTTGTCCAATCCAAGCTTGCATCTGTCTTACTGTAAACGTCTTCAATGATATGCATGACAGTCAGCAAAAAAAACTACTCAAAACAGAGTTTCCTTAAGTTTAGCCTTAGACTTCTGATTATGTGAAAGATATTTAATGTGGCATATCATTAGCTAGGGCTTATCCTCATTGGTACTAAGGGGAATCGAGCCCAAGGCCTCAGCCATCATAAAACAATAGTGTACCATTTCAAATCCACATTCCAGCCCCATAAAATTGTCCATGAAAGTTAGCCGAGGGGCATGTGAGGAGATAAAAAGGTGATTGTAACTTATATGAAGGCCATCCTTTCTGGTGTCGAGGTCAATCACTGTCCGGACCCCCTGGTGTTGTACTCCAAACGGCGCCTCTCTCTCTCTCTCTCTCTCTCTCTCTCTCTCTCTCTCTCTCTCTCTCTCTCTCTCTCTCTCTCTCTCTCTCTCTCTCTCTCTCTCTCTCTCTCTCTCTCTCTCTCTCTCTATCTCTACTCTAAGCTGCTCATGGGCATACAATTTGTGTGTGTGATAGAAAGATACCTTTGAACATTTTTCTCCCCATGCTATCTTATCAGAATGCCCAAGTGATTCCCTGACCTAGCCATGGTTAAGATAGACAGGTAGCCCCGGGCAACTGCAGATGCCATCGCCTCCTGTTGTGAAACTGACAACCCCCACTAAATATGCAATTGGGAGCATCACAATAATGGCCTATTATATAAATATAAATGTTGGTTAAAAGAATAGGTAAAATTGCAAGTATCCCAGCCATGTTTACTTCTCTTTTTACACTCCAGCAGCTTATTTAACTATGGAACCCATTGAAATGTTGTTGAATGCTAATGGATCATGTCGTACCTCGCCTTCATATGGGGGACTGGTGGGTGTCACTGTGAAATGCTGAGTCGAATGCTTTGGACAGCTGAGCGGTAAAATTGAATTGTTTAGAGTAAGCTGCCTCAGAGCCATTCATCAGCTGTGAAAAGGATTAGCTAGCTGCTAGCCTACATGTGGCTAATAGTAGCCACTACACCAGCCATCCCCATTTAGAATGGAGAATGAAACTTTCTACTCAGTTATTCAAAATGCATTCTCAGTTAACAGATTGTTAAGAGTTGTAAAATGTTGGACTAAAATGAAATATTTGTGTGTTTTTTTCTTCTAGGCTTGTTTCTACCCAGAAGCTTTTGTCTTTGACTGGATGTGCTGGCATAGAAATGGACGTAACACCATGCAGAGCCTCCTGTGGGTGAGGTATTTATCTGTGGGTGAGATATATATCTGTGGGTGAGATATATATCTGTGGGTGAGGTATTTATCTGTGGGTGAGGTATTTATCTGTGGGTGAGAGATTTATCTGTGGGTGAGAGATGTATCTGTGGGTGAGGTATTTATCTGTGGGTGAGGTATTTATCTGAGGTATTTATTTGTGGGTAAGGTATTTATCTGTGGGCGAGGTTTTATCTGTGGGTGAGAGATTTATCTGTGGGTGAGAGATTGATCTGTGGGTGAGAGATTGATCTGTGGGTGAGGTATTTATCTGTGTTTTGTTAATTGTTTCCCATTGGTGGCTGCAGTACATCAACAGCTTGGATGCTCCTTCATAGACTCTTGATCTCTTGAACGCTGTCCCACAGTGAGACTTTTGGTCTCTTGAACGCTGTCCCACAGTGAGACTTTTGGTCTCTTGAACATGCTGTCCCACAGTGAGACTTTTGGTCTCTTGAACACTGTCCCACAGTGAGACTCTTGGTCTCTTGAACGCTGTCCCACAGTGAGACTTTTGGTCTCTTGAACGCTGTCCCACAGTGAGACTTTTGGTCTCTTGAACACTGTCCCACAGTGAGACTTTTGGTCTCTTGAACGCTGTCCCACAGTGAGACTTTTGGTCTCTTGAACGCTGTCCCACAGTGAGACTTTTGGTCTCTTGAACACTGTCCCACAGTGAGACTCTTGGTCTCTTGAACACTGTCCCACAGTGAGACTTTTGGTCTCTTGAACGCTGTCCCACAGTGAGACTTTTGGTCTCTTGAACGCTATCCCACAGTGAGAAGGCGAATTGTGCTATGAAGTTACAGGAACCGGGCAGGCCACAGAGTGTCGTGTACCAGAGGCACGGCATGGGAGTTTCCTTTGGAAATAAGTAGGCCACTCCTACCTCTAGAGCACTCTGTTAGACCCCATTTGTAATATAACATACACACACAGGCAGCCTGGAGCAGTCGAACCACTTGCTTAGTTTCACACGGCTTTCTCTCTCACTCACTGCACAGCTTGGGCCAAGTCAGAGGAGAGTGTGTCGCTCGTGATCCTTCTTTCCCTAAGCTCCACATGTGCGTGTCTCTGACGGTCTTTCATCCTACAGGTGCTTGTTAAGGTCACCATACTGGTGGACGGAGAAAGGGAAATTGCAGGCTATTTATTTTCAGTGTGAGTAAATGTTGTCAAGGGAGGGAGGCCATGCGTTTGGCTACGAAATAATTAACAACAGGGACAGATGGACGATACAACGCTACTCAGTGTGTGAAGGCCAACACCGTCATCGTACATCCGAAATGCTGGCAAAACATGCCCGGGACTATTCACCAAATTGTTACACCGTTGGATACTGTGCCAAAGTGGCATCGATTTGGCTATTTCTCCTAGAACAGCAAATCACCCTCTGCTCCACAGAACTAGAATGAGATTCTATTTCAATGTTCTGCACCACCGCTATATCAATACATGTTTGAACAGTGTGTATTTGGACATTCTTTAAAATGAGATGGTGCATCTCAAGAGATATCATTCTGCACAAATTTCAAATAAATAACATGTATTTGTTGTGATACTCAGGAGTCCAATAGAGCTGCCATGACATATGTTGATGCTCTTGAGTCAATGCTGTGTTGCTGTGACTTAATCACCAGTGATTTGTTGTCAATGGCAACTAATGGTGCTGTTGAGAACTCAGTAGCTACGTCACAATCCTTATGGACACTGGTCAAAAGTAGTGCACTAAATAGAGAATAGTGTGCCATTTGGAAGTAGCCTCAGTGACTAAATACAGGTGAATCAAGGTACTGCCAAGGATGTTGTACAGACCATAAAATGTTTATGTTGAATGGAGGGGGAAATATGTGTTTCCGACAATAGTTACTCTCAATTTTAACTTCCACTGAAAGCAAACCATTTGTTGAAATTGTAAAGATATCTCAGCATTCAGCAAACAAATGTGGGTGTGGGTTTGTGTGCTCAATGTTGTGTGTTTGTTTAATGGTGTGTGTGTGTGTGTGTGTGTGTGTGTGTGTGTGTGTGTGTGTGTGTGTGTGTGTGTGTGTGTGTGTGTGTGTGTGTGTGTGTGTGTGTGTGTGTGTGTGTGTGTGTGTGTGTGTGTGTGTGTGTGTGTGTGTGTGTGTGTGTGTGCGCGCGCATTAGCATGTGTGTGAGCATGCATGGACGTGCTCAACGGTGTGTGTGTGTGTGACCTCAATAAGCCTTGAGTCAAATAGGGAGGTTTCTCTATTTAACATTTTACATAGCTGCCTCTTGTTTTGTTGTTCTTCTGGAGGTTACCTAGAAAACACAAGACCTGAGGCTGCCACTCCTTGGTTACATGGTTCATCTATTGAGCATGTTCTGCCACCAAGTGGACAAAATAAGAAGTTCCATCTGTCTTTCTCCCACTGCCTCTGTGAAGTAGTGAGCCTTAACCACGTTGTATTTATTCATGTGTATATATTCCCGTTCATTATAACTATTCCTCATTATATGTAATACTAATGTTACTTTATCAATGTTCAATTAGACTGAACCGGGGTATACTGAGCTACGGCCCATCACGTCACCGGGCAAAAGCGGTGAGGGAGGAGTGCCCGGCTGAAATCGAGCATCACCGGACCATGATGAATTTTTCAGAAACATAAAACATGGATAAAATATAAGTTACAATTTTCAAAATAGTTTATCTGGGAAGGCAGGTAAAGCGAGATATTCGATTTTCTAAAGCACAAACACTTTTGCATGTGAAAACACTGAATCCTTACTCATTACGCCACGTGCTTGCACCCAGCTCTCCCCCAGGAGGCAACCCGGTTTCAAAATTAATACAATCAACACTAACCCGGTCCACCTGGGGCAGGCCCAGGGCATTAATCAAATCCCCTCATTTGCATCGCTCGACTGCTATTTGGCAGTGTATGCTGATTGGCTGTGTAATTCAGTGGCTAACTACAACAGGTGTGGACATTTTGACCTAATAACTGAAGGCAATGCATTCAGGAGGTGGTGTGCTATTGTTTGAGAGTGTGTCTTAGGTGAGCCACAGTTTTTTAGTCATCAGTTTTGTATGTGTTTGTTTTATCCAGAATAATTTTTAATTATTACACCATTTTTTTCCTGATATTTTTAAAGCTTTTAAAATAGGACATGAGCCAGAGAGGGCTGTGGCTGCAGATGGAGAAGCAGTGAACAAGCCACCTGGCTCAGATGTGGCCTGATCATCCCGATCGGTGCACCCTTCATTGCCGAAACACCTACAAAGGGACCTCACCAATGTTCCCTCCCAATTTTTATCATCACTGAGCAGATTTCAGGTCTGCTAAGTGCAAACTTGAATGTTGTGAAAATTCTGTGCGTTTACTGTGAACATTGAGGCTGTACCCGCTTTAAGTTCGTTTTAAGAGTGGTCAAGTAGGCTACTGTGGCTATTTGATCATAATGTAGGCCTACCATAGTGACCTACCATGTGAATGGCACAACAATAGACAATGGGTCTCAGGATCTCGTCACGGTATCTCTGTGCATTCAAATTGCCATTGATAAAATGCAATTGTGTTTGTTGTCTGTAGTTATGCCTGCCCATACCATAACCCCACCGCCACCATGGGGCACTCTGTTCACAACGTTGACATCAGCAAACCGCTCGCCCACACGACGCCATACACGTGGTCTGCGGTTGTGAGGCTGGTTGGACATACTGCCAATTTCTCTAAAACGACATTGGAGGTGGCTTATGGTAGAGAAATGAACATTCTATTCTCTGGCAACAGCTCTAGTGGACATTCCTGCAATCAGCATGCCAATTGCATGCTCCCTCAACTTGAGACATCTGTGGCATTGTGTTGTGACAAAACTGCACATTTTAGAGTGGCCTTTTATTATCCCCAGCACAAGGTGCACCTGTGTAAGGATCATGCAGTTTAATCCGCTTTTTTATATGCCACACCTGTCAGGTGGATGGATTATTTTGACAAAGGAGAAATGCTCACTAACAGCAATGTAAACAAATTTGTGCACAACATTTGAGAGAAATAAGCTTTTTGTGCTTATGGAAAATTTCTGGGATCTTTTATTTCAGCTCATGAAACATGGGACCAACACTTTACATGTTGCGTTTATATTTTTGTACAGTGTCTTACTTACAGCCACTCATGCTGTGAAAACAGTCCAGTTCAAAGTGAATAGCACTGATCCATATATGGCAATGGTATATTTACATATAGGCCTACTGCACCTCTGATTGGTTATGTATGGGACTGAGTCGTGCCGGTCAATGCAATAGAATCCTGCTCGATGGGTTCTGCCTACAACAAAATCTCTTGCATATTTAGTTTAGCGACGCTTTCTGCCTACAACAACATCTCTTGCATAGTTAGTTTTGCATACTAAGTCTTGCATAGTTTGTTTTGTTTCGGTATTTTGCATTGAAAGTGACTAATATTGCGTTGATTCGATCACAATTCCCACAGTAAAGGGAAACGTTGATAGTGTTAACTAAAGGGGAAAACTCTAGAAAGTTGAGTGAAGTTCAATCTCGTGCACTGATATTTCTTCTGCGCAGCAGTCCCAGGGGAGCTGTCCACCCAGTACGTGCAGCTTCGAGGGAACTTTGGACCTCACCTGAGGATGAGCCAGGAGACTGATGTTTGCAGGTAAAAATGTAGTATCGACCAGATCTTTCATAACCTCCTATCACATTGAAAAAGATCTCAAACATGTAAATCATAAAGGCGAGAATCCTTACTTCCATGTAAGTCAAATTTTCACTCTACCATTGACATCAATCCATGACTAACTGGAAATCTGACTTGCGTGGAAGTTAGGATCCGCTCCTAGGTAATATCATATTCTGTATAATAGCACCCTCCCTTTGACTGAATAACACTTGTATCAAATTCATGAGGGAAGTCCCTCTCCTCCACTCACTTGAACTCCAGCCTTGATACATCATTGGAGTGAAATAAAGATGGGAAGTGGTATATAAATAATCAACTTTCTATTGGTTCTATCATTACTCCATGCTGTGATGCGGTACAACTCTTTGCTCTGGAGTTTAGAACACTTTCTTTCAGATTAACATTCAAGTTATTATTGATAACTTCATACATTATTAAACTCACTAGATTTCCTGTGACGCAATGCATGAAGCGATGTAGGCAGTGGCACAGGGTGGCCAATAGGTGACGTTGTAACACAAGGAAGGAAGCAGCTTTGTGCACCTAGGTAGACGGAGGCTGTCCTAATATGGACACCATATATTCTGGTTTTAAGAGAATGATACAGTAGGCCTACACACGAGTGGCGCAACGGTCTAAGGCACTGCATCTCAGTGCTTGAGGCGTCACTACAGACCCCCTGGTTCGATTACAGGCTGTATCACAACCGGCCGTGATTGGGAGTCCCATAGGGCGGCGCACAATTGGCCCAGCATCGTCCGGGTTTGGCCGGTGTAGGCCGTCATTGTAAATAAGAATTTGTTCTTAACTGACTTGCCTAGTTAAATAAAGGTTATATGAAATAAAATACAAATACATGACCATATCACCATAGAGACAAATAGAAGACACACTTCTGATTTGTGAGACGAAATCACCCCCAGGATCGTGGCTCTTGCTTATACCATGACTAACCAAGGCTCAACTGAGAACTTTCAAAGGATGAAGCAGTCACCAGTGGTGGAAAAAGTACTCAATTGTCATACTTGAGTAAAAGTAAAGATACCTTAATAGAAAATGACTCATGTAAAAGTAAAAGTCACCCAGTAAAATACTACTTGAGTAAAAGTCTAAAAGTATTTTGTTTTAAATATACTTAAGTATCAAAAGTAAATGGAATTGCTAAAATGTACTTACATTTACATTTACATCATTTAGCAGACACTCTTATCCAGAGCGACTTACAAATTGGTGCATTCAACTTATGATAGCTAGTGGGACAACCACTTATTTATTTATATTATTTTTTAAGTATCAAAAGTTAAAGTATAAATAATGTAAACTTCCTTATATTAAGCAAACCAGACGGCACAATTTTATTGTATTTTTATTTATTTCCGGATAGCCAGGGGCACACTCCAACACTCAGACATCATTTACAAACAAAGCATGTGTGTTTAGTGAGTCTGCCAGATCAGAGGCAGTAGGGATGACAAGAGATGTTCTCTTGATAAGTGGGTGAATTTGACCATTTTCCTGTCAAAATGTAACAAGTACTTTTGGGTGTCAGGGAAAATGTATGGAGTAGAAAGTACATAATTTTATTTAGGAATGTAGTAGGGGTGTAACGATTCGTTTTAACAACGAATCGATTTGTATCACGATTCGTGGTTGTCGATACGATTCAAGGACGATATTGGTTCATTTAGAACGATACGATCCGAAACGATTCAGTGACTTGAAATCGATTCAGTAACCTTTTAGCCAAAAATTCAACCAGTGTGACTGAAATAAATACCTGGATACTGGACAGTGCAGGTGAAGTTTCCTAGATTCCTGTTTCTTGTAAGGACCGCAATGGTGGCTTGATAATTTCTCGCTCGTCGGCTTCTCCTCTGTCGTCCGCCATGCTATGTTTTGTTGTCTTTGCGCCTTTGCGCTGCTGCTGGCGCGGGGCGATGACGTCACGGATAGGCAGACTGAATCGAGTAATGTTTAAAGCCTTTATCATTAAAAGTGCTAAGAAAAAACATCCATATAAAGTCTGACGTGCTTAAATCCAATGGGTTATTTCCTAGTATCGATACAATCGATTTATTACATTTTAAAACGATGTTAGATTGATATATGTTGTCCAAAAGGCCAACTCGCCGAGCACAGATCGATGTAGTTGGATCATAGGAATATAAATCGATACATCGATGTAGTAGATGGATCGTTACACCCCTAGAATGTAGTGAAGTAAAAGTAAAAGTTGCCAAAAATACAAATAATTTAGTAAAGTAAAGTACAGATACCTCCAAAAACGACTTAAGTAAAAATCCTTTAAAGTACTACTTAAGTACTTTATACCACTGGCAGTCACTTATCCATCGACTCATACAACTAAAGACCTCCTAGCTGAGGCCGAGGAGTTTAGAAGAAACTATAATACACCGCAGTGGACTCCATAGCTAGCTGTGCAGCAGGACAAAATATGATGGATTCTGTGTGTTATCCTTTCAAGGCATTGGAGATGAATGAGACGGTAGATGGACATTGTCGGACGGGTCTTGTTGTTGTAGTTGTTGAATAACAAAGACTATGCTTGCTGCAAGCCATAGAACCTGTCTGTCCTGATTGTTGAGCCATCATGGTGCCACAGTGCCAAATGATTTTTTTATTTAACATGCAGTATGATGTAGCTGAGCCCTCATGTGTAGTTTGTCTCTCCACTTGAGTAATTGGTTTGCAAAGCTCTATCACCTTTTGTCAGCCAGCCTCCGTGAAATATAATCTGCCTGAGTATGCAGAGTCAGTCGCCGCCATTTTCAGTCAAGCGACCGGTAGACACTGGGTAATTACATATTTCAAGCATACCGATATGGCAAGCGCAATATTAAAATGGTGAATTCATTTTTATTTATTTTCCAGGGTTATTGCTTGATCGCCAAATTGGGTTTGAGTTGAGGCGGCGGTGGCATCGCAAGTGAATTGTTGGGTAGGCAGCAGGTGCTCTATTATAATGGATTCTGTCAGTGTCACCACTCTGAAGCACTCTCAAATCGATTAGTTTCCCCAAGAACTTCCTCGTTCACTCACTCTCTCTTCACGTGTAGAATATTTATTCCATACTTCAATCAATAAATCAAATTGTATTTATAAAGCCCTTTTTACATCAGCAGATGTCACAAAGTGCTATACAGAAACCCAGTCTAAAACCCCAAACAGCAAGCAATGCAGATGTAGAAGCACGGTGGCTAGGAAAAACTCCCTAGAAAGGCAGAAACCTAGAAAGAAACCTAGAGAGGAACCAGGCTCTGAGGGGTGGCCAGTCCCCTTCTGGCTGTGCTGGGTGGAGATTATAACAGTACATGGCCATTAAGGCCAGATTTTTCTCCAAGATGTTCAAACGTTCATAGATGACCAGCAGGGTCAAATAATAATCACAGTGGTTGTAGAAGTTGCAACAGGTCAGTACATCAGGAGTAAATGTCACTTGGCTTTTCATTTAGAGGTTGAAATAGCAGGTGCGGTAGAGAGAGAGAGTTGAAAACAGCAGGTCTGGGACAAGGTAGCACGTCCGGTGAACAGGTCAGGGTTCCATAGCCGCAGGCAGAAGAGTGGAAACTGAAGCAGCAGCACGACCAGGTGGACTGGGGACAGCAAGGAGTCATCAGGCCAGGTAGCCCTGAGGCATGGTCTTAGGGCTCAGGTCCTCCGGGATGGGAGGGAGAGAGGGAGAGAGCGAATTAGAGGGAGCATACTTAAAATCACACAGGACACCCGATAAGACAGGAGAATAACAGCAGATATAACAGACTGACCCTAGCCCACCGGCACATAGACTATTGCAGCATAGATACTGGAGGCTGAGACAGGAGGGGTCGGGAGACACTGTGGCCCCATCCAACGATACCCCCAGACAGGGCCAACCAGGCAGGATATAACCCCACCCACTTTGCCAAAGCACAGCCCCCACACCACCAGAGGGATATCAACAGAGCACCAACCTACTACCCTGAGACAAGGCTGAGTATAGCCCACGAAGATCTCCTCCACTGCACGAGCCCGAGGGAGCGACAAACCTACTACCTTCAAGAGTGCTTTCACTAATTGAATGAGGGAACACAGATCTATGTCTATACGGATCTTACTTGGCTGAATCGGGTGTGTTTGTGTAGGGCTGGAGCAAAAGCCTGCATACCCATGTTTGCTTAATCTAAAAACTATATATGTTGACTGTTTTACTTTAGCCTATGCATGTTTACGGTTTCCCCCATAAAAACCCCACTCAATCATCAATTATTCAACAGATTCAGCCAACAGGTTTCAGAACCCGGTAGGTATTCTCCCTGTGTCGATGGAAGAACCCTTTAAACAAACATGGACATGTCTGGGTGATATCATCAAATGCTGAGCGTTCCACCCACCAGTTACACTGCTGCTTCAATGGAATATGAAATGACGATGCATCATTCAGCTTTCTGCTTCTAGCTGTTTGACTACAGGCTTTTTGTCATGTTGGTGGTGAAAGTGAGGTGGCAAAATAACTCCACATTACTCTCAGCATTTCTATAAGTAACGACCATCATTTTGCTTTTGACTTCATGGAACCATAATTCGCAAAATTGTATACAGAATCTCTCACCTTGGCTTTTGTGACCAAGACTTAAGTGTGGATTAAACTTAAATAACTCAATTTGAAAGTGAATTCATGTCCGCGGGCAGGGAGTGGTATCGAGCTCTTGGTAGGAATTAGGATCCTAAAGGGGCTATGTAAATGTTTTCTGAAACATTATGTAGTTGCCCTGAGCAATGCCGTAGGACCTCTTTTCACGCTCCATTGCCCAGCCTTCCCTTCTCTAGCTACTGTATCACTGAGACAATCAACACGGCATAACTGTTCTGAGGGAGCAGCCCTCCTAGTCAAAAAAATTATAATCGATTAGCTAGGTTAGCCCCTGGATTCATTCATTTTCCTCGTCTGATGTGCGAGTGCGACATGAGAATGAGCTGTTGGTTGTTAGATTTAATTGTTGCTCAACTGCATTTTAGTGCTGCGTCGAGTGTTGCAGCGAGGTCTCATTTAGTCGCTAGTTCCTTTAAGCGGCCTCATAAATTTGGACGCCGTAATGAGCTTTCAATTGGCTCTTTTGTTTTCATCCATTACCTGGGTCGAATGGCTCCCTTGTCACGCTGCGCCGTGGCAATTTGCTCTGTCTTAAGCGTTAATGAAAGCTCTCCCTACTACATTGTGGGCCTTTACTCAAGGATACTTTGCTATACTTCCTACTCCTGTGTTTTGTAATGCACCGCGCAAGCCGGGGCGATACGATGGGATACGATGCTCCACCTCCGAGATATGAGCTCCCTTTCTGTGATGAAATGAGTAGCTGTCTCTTTCCCTAATTGTCCTGGTGTTTAGTGTTCCTCTCCGCGCCAGAGTCGAGGTGCCTGTAGTGTGAAAGCCATTTCTTCCCAGCTCCTGTCGTTAATGCTCTGTCTGACTCAGCAAAGCTGACCATTGTCATTTCCCCCCGTAGGTTTGAGGGGCCATGGAGAAAGCACCAAGCAGCCTGGGTAATAGCCTTCAGAAAGCGTTCCACTTCCATTTCACATGGAGGGGCCTCGTTTGAGTCGCCTCTGCAGAGCGCTAGATGGTGGGCTGTAGATGGGAGCGATGGGGTGGTGTTGTTGAGAGTGGGAGATAAAAGAGGTGAAGCTTGTTGGGGAGAGGATGGTGCTGGAGGTGAGTTGTATGTTGTTGGGAGTAATTGAATGCCGTTAGTGCTCTCTCCTTCCACACACACACATACACTCCATCATCCAGGGGCAGCGATTAGCTAAGGGCTGGTGGAAACCGCTGACGGGTGCGATGGGAAGTCTAAGCTAAATGGGAGGCCATGGGCACCATGTACCCCCTGTATGGATGAGATGGTAAAACTGTAACAGACCACTGCACCACATGGCCCTTTGGCACTGCGGACTAGGGGCAGAGCTCTGATAATGTTCTTGTCTCACCAGAGCTCAGACCAAATGGAGAGGAACTCACCTGCTACCCTGTTATACCTGGCTGTTGGGGGCAATGAAAAATAATATATTTGTGATATTTTGATGAAAGCATTTAATGCCAGAAGAGAAACATGTTTAACTCCCCCTATTTTGTAAAAGCAGTGTAAGGGAAGGGTGACGAAAGTCTCAGACAACGATCTCAAATATTTTAGGGAGTCTTTGGTGATGATTACAAACAAGAAAGCAATAAACTTATTTCGAAGCCTACCCCTAGAATATTGAATGTTGTGCCTCCATATTGCAAATCTAACTGTTCCTTTCTGTACGCCATAGACTAAGGGTACTCCCTCTCTCTCTGCCATTGTCACAGTATCATCTCTGCTATTGTCTGAATGGAGCTTCAAAAGTTTTCCCCACAAACCCACCCATATGTAGCCACAGCTGACCTTGCTGAGGGTTAAGCGAGGCCATTTGGTGGCGGATGAATGTCATTTGGCTGGCCATGCCTCATGAAGCCGTCTGGGGCATTTTTCTGCTATCCTCCTCGCCTTAGAAGCGCTGTTCGCTGCCGCCGCTGATCGCCAACATTACAGTAGAGCATGACTAAGTGGATGGGCTGTGGATGGGCTCCAGGCTGCAGCTGTAATGTGGCTCCAATGGCCCCACGTTCCACTGATGATATGTTCCCCCACAGTACACTGCCTGGGAGGTTTACCACCACACTGTGCATCAGATAACAATGGCGTATTGTAGTAGTAGCTGTTAAAGTGATGGAAGTTGATGATGCTGTGTTCACTATCAGGTTTTCAATGGTTCCATCTGGAGCACATTAACTGTTGAACTTTGAACAGTGGAGGTTGGTGAAGGGAGAAATGGGGAGGACAGGCTCATTTGTAATGGCTGGGAAATTAATGGAACGGTATGAAAGAAAATAAATGCAAATGAAAGTTGTGCATTTATAATGATCATTCTACAATAAGTTGTGTGTTCATTAAAAAAAATGAAACGTGTGTGAGGGGACAGCTTCTTTTCTGTGGTTTCAGTTTCGACTCAGTCCTGTGTCAGTGTAAAACAGTTTCGGCTCAGTCCTCTAGGTGTCAGCGTAAGACAGCTTCTGTGATGAGTCTAGTGTCGTATGTTAGTATGGGTTTGTATGTTATGGATGGATAACCAGACCCCTACAACAGCAGATGATGCTGATCATTGTGGCGTACATCATATTTATCTTTGTTGTTCATCGTAAAATACAACCCGCCATTGACAAAATATACAAATACTGGGCTGACAGCTTGGACTATTTAGTAAAACCACCATAAAGTTCCAATAATTCACTTGTGGAGTCATACAGTGGGTTCCAAAATGATTGACACTGTTGATAAAGATGAGCAATAATGACTGTATAAACGTAATAATTAAATTACTGAGTAATATTGTACGCAAAAAAAATGAAATGTTATACTAATACAATTGCTCAGAGAAATATTTTTTTTTCTCAAAGGTAGGGGTCAAAATGATTGACACCCCTGAAGATTCTTATAAACAAAGTAGTCCAAATGTTTAGTGTTTGGACCCATATTCCTAGCACGCAATGACTGCAAACTTCTTAGATGCATTTGCAGCTCGTTTTGATTGTTTCAGATCATTTTGTGCCCAATATAAACTAATGGTAAATGACCAAGAAGATTGAATTCTGATCGGTTTTATACAGAAGGGTATTAGGGCCAAGTATAGAGAAGATAAAATAAACATCCATGGGTGGTAGTACTTGGATTATTATTATGATAGTACTTTATTCTCGAAATATTGCGACTTTTTTAAAGTGGCAATAAACTCAATTTAAATATCGAGAATAAAGTCGCAGTTATATTTCAAGATTAACATAGGGGATTCTGTTAAGTGCCCTGTTGCTGTGCGCACAACCGTTGAAATGCCTGAGTTAGATGACCTGGTGAAACTATGCTTTAGTAAGAAAGAAATCATTGCTCTTTTAGCACATAATAACCATATTATTATAAGTATTTGGACCTGGAAAAGGTTGTACCACATTCTTTTCAGAAGGAGGAACCGTGGTTACATGCATAGGTAGAGATGGGTGGTGTGTTGTGTGTAGGTGGTAAAAAGTTGGGGGAAAAAAAAAACATGGCCATCAATCTAATGATCTAATACACTCATTCAAACAGGCGTCATTGCGCACTAACGCTTATCAATCTAATGATCTAATAACTCGCACACACACACACCAAGTTTCCCCCTGGCAATTTCAGACTATACACTCATTAACGGCCATGGTGCGTTATGAGCACAAACAAAAAAACTTTCTTGGCACGGTCACTGAATGCTAAGAGACTGGGGTTGAGTCCCTGCCTTCGGAATTCGCTACAACATTCTGCTGCATAGCCTAGGCGAACATCTTGCAAAAAATATGTGCTTGATGGCAACTATTAACGACCTTATTCATGGTGCTTTACTAACAGTATTTCCCCTCATGGCAACTATCCTCGAACGAATATAGGCTAGTAGCCTACATGAGCACACCCAATAAATCAAATTATCTTGGGATCCTGGAGACCGGGGGCTATGCATGTGTATGTCCCATGTCAAGCTGCTCTCCAAATTCACTAAAACACCACTGTTTTGCAGCCATTATAAACCTTTATACAATGGGTGAATTTGACATAACCGAGCTCAGGCAGGCATGGCACTGTACTCGCCTTACACTTCAGCTCCACTATAAGCGTGGTGTTGCCTTGCCAGCAGCTTCATGTTAATGTGAAGTTCTACCTGCGACACAGAGCGTGTTGTTTTCAGAACAGAGACGAGCAGAGTGGAAGAACATATTTATTCTATTTTCCCCTACTGTACCATATTCATTGATTATGCGTCGACTTCGTCTCGGGCCTGCCAATATATCCTCCAAACACCTGCTTCTCAGGCATTATCACTTAATTATACAACGGGTGGGTCTAATCCTGAATGCTGATTGGTTAAAATCGCATTCCATCCGGTGTCTATTTCACAAGTTACCACCGGCTAAATCTATGATGTTGAAATGCCTATTTACTCTGTTCCATCTGACTGCACAATCCACTGTCTCAGCCCAGCCAGGAAATGTATAAACTTGATCTCCACTATAAAAAGCATCTAGACATTATCTCCCATTTCTTTTAGACTAGCATTTGGTTTTCAACAGCAGAGATTTGTATAAACCTTGCTGTATGTGTCTCCGAACTTTTCAATATTGAATTGCGATCTCCACCATCCCATATAAAGTGAATGTGTCCGAACGAGAAGGACAGCAAATTGAGCTGGTTGTCATAGCAACACACACAACTTTTTTTCATTTGACTGGCTAAATTGATACTTTGTTGCGAAAACTAAAATGGATGTGGAACATTTCTTTTGATATTTTCGGCGACATGACTATGGATGAATGGGAAAAAGAGATGGCAATAATACCCAGGCATGCAGATTTGGGGGATACTGCATTGAATGACCTGGAGAAAAGGTGCTTCGAGGGCTGGCTAGCAGAGAATAAAAAAGTTGTTGACTTCAAAACTGTCACTAAGGAAGAGTTTAACATCCCCCTCCGACAGTTTTATGGAAATGTAGGAAATGGGAAGGGGGAGAAGTACAGCAGAAGTAGCTACCTGGTACTCCAGAGTGGGCTCAATCGGTTTCTAAATGACCCACCGATCGGTCGCAGCTGGTGCCTTATGAAGGACACTGAATTTACCATCTTGAATCATGTATTTATGGGCAACATCAAACAGCTAAGAAGGCAAGGAAAAGACATCACAAATAGCCACCCTCCCATCAGCAATAAGGAAATGGCCCATCTCCAAAACTCCCAGGCTCTGAATCCCGGTACACCAAGGGGTCTGGTCCAGAAAGTGTGGTTCCACCTCCAGTTACATCTGGGTCGAAGAGGAAAAGAGGGGAACAGACAACTAAAGCCCAATTCATTCCTCATAAAAACAGACAAGAACGGTCTAAGGTATTTTGTTCATAGCCTGTTTGTGCTTTTTCTAAGTTGCACTCGTAATTAGGCTATTGGAAAACAATATTATAACAACGCATTCTCTCTCTCAGATACGCCACTCTCGCATATAACGAGGCCACAAAGAATCATCTGGACCCAAGGGAGAGGGGAAGGGAGTCCAAGACGGGATTCATGTTCGAGCAGCCAGGAAACCCACTATGCCCGGTGGCGTCACTGGAGAAATATCAATCGAAATGCCCGGAGAACGCCCTTGCATTTTATCTCCACTCAAGGAGAGGAGAGTGTATCGGGGACTCGATCTGGTACACGTTAGAGCCGATGGGCGTGAACTATCTGGCAGCACTTCTACCCAAGATCTGCAGGGCAACGGGATCAACTACATACACAAATCACAGCATCAGGACCACGACAGTCCAGAAACTGGCCAATGCTGATTTAGAAGCGAGGGAGATTATGTCAGTGAGTGGACATTGGTGTAAAGCTTCGCGCCATAGCTACTGGCGTCCCTTACTGACAGACAGAAAACGCTGGAGCAACATCCTGGCCAAAAACAAAGAGAACACGGCAGCAGCATCAACACCCAAAAGGCTGAAGCAAGGCAGCAGAAGTAGTAGCACAGACTCCGACAGATATTTCAACCAATGCACCATCCAGGGGAATGTACAGATAAATGTGACATACAATAAGTAGCTATAGCTATGTCAGCTGTGGTGGATAACAAAAGAGAATGTATGGTTGTATTTATTAAAATCAGCTCAAATGAATGTCATGGATTGTCTTTCTTATGTCTGAACAGTGTCTTGACAAGAGAGCACATTTTCTCAGCCAGGCAAAGTCGCACATCATAAACTGATTGTTATGGTTGTATCCAAATAAATCTAACTAGAAAACAGCTTATGCAAATGCAGCTACTTTTCTGTTATTCTGACTGTAAGTTAGCCGTAGTTGGCTAGTTAGCAAGCAAGGGATAAGAATGTTACCAGCCAGTATGGCAATGGAACATTTAGAACGAACGACTGGGTCGCGTCCATAGATACAGAACAAAAAGAATGAACGACTGGGTCGTGTCTCTAGCAACCCTAGATTTGTGTCTGGATTATATATTGTGGAAGGATGAAATAGTATGAATAAATTAATCAAAATAACGTTTTTAATGAAAATATGTCAATCATTATTTTAATATGTTGGTAACCCGTTGTATAAAAGTGATAATGCCTCGAAGCCGGTGTTTGGAGGATATATTGGCACAGTTTGCAACACCCGTGCCAATATATCCTCCAGACACCGGCTTCTCGAGCAATATTACTTAAATAGTGGCCCACTAGATTGAGTACCATAACCTGTAGGCTAATTGTACGTCACAGTGGGCAAGTGAAAGTAAATTATAGGCCTATCCAACAGCTGCAGGAGGAATGAACAATGAAGCAGGGGTTTTACGCAAGTGTCTGTGGTAGGAGAGGCAACTCAAGGACCGCTCCTGCATGTGCAAACCAGTAAATCATTGATCTAAATATAGGCCTATTAGATAAATAATGGACTATGTAGGCTATAAATAAATAATTACTGATCTGACATGACTTGGTTGGTAGCCTAGGGTAATATCTACACTATATATACAAAAGTATGTGTACAGCCCTTCAAATTAGTAGATTTGGCTATTTCAGCCACACCCATTGCTGACGGTGTATAAAATCGAGCACACAGCCATGCAATCTCCATAGACAAACATTGGCAGTAGAATGGCCGAACTGAAGACCTCAGTGACTTTCAACGTGGCACCGTCATAGGATACCACCTTTCCAACAAGTCAGTTCGTACAATTTCTGCCCTGCTAGAACTGCCCCGGTCAAATGTAAGTGCTGTTATTGTGATGTGGAAACGTCTAGGAGCAACAACGGCTCAGCCGCGAAGTGTTAGGCCACACAAGCTCACAGAATGGGAGTGCTGAAGCGCGTATTGTGTAAAAATCGTCTGTCCTCGGTTGTAACACTCACTATCGAGTTCCAAACTGCCTCTGGAAGCAACGTCGGTAGCTTCATGACATGGGTTTCCATGGCCGAGCAGCCTCACACAAGCCTAAAATCACCATGCACAATGCCAATCGTTGGCTGGAGAGTGGTGTAAAGCTCATCGCCGTTGGACTCTGGAGCAGTGGAAATGCGTTCTCTGGAGAGATGAATCATGCTTCACCATCTGGCAGTCCGACGGACGAATCTGGGTTTGGCGGATGCCAGGAGAACGCTACCTGCCCCAATGCATAGTGCCAACTGTGAACTTTGGTGGAGGAGGAATAATGGTCTGGGGCCCTTTAGTAATAATGGGGCTAGGCCCTTTAGTTCCAGTGAAGGGAAATCTTAACTCTACAGCATACAATTACATTCTAAACGATTCTGTGCTTCCAACTTTGTGGCAACAGTTTGGGGAAGGCCCTTTCCTGTTTCAGCATGACAATGCCCCTGTGCACAAAGCGAGGTACAAACAGAAATGGTTTGTCGAGATCGGTGTGGAATAACTTGACTGGCCTGCACAGAGCCCTGACCTCAACCCCATCGAACATCTTTGGGATGAATTGGAACGCCGACTGCGAGCCAGGCCTAATCGCCCAACATCAGTGCCCGACCTCACTAATGCTCTTGTGGCTGAATGGAAGCAAGTCCCTGCAGCAATGTTCCAATGCAGTGTGTGTGTGTGTATTCATTCACGCTACACACATCACAACTGCTGCTACCAGACTGCTCAATTTACACTTGCCCCCCCTTCCCCAATACACGTGTAAATATTGGACTAAATTATGCCTTCCTGTATTACACTTATGCTAAAATGTTTTCTACTGCCATTTGCTTTATTCAAAATTGTATCTTTTATTATTTGCATTGTCGAAGGAACCTGTAAGTAAGCATTTCGTTGGACGATGTATACCAATGCTTATCCTGTACATACAGTGCATTCGGAAAGTATTCAGACCCCTTCACTTTTTCCACATTTTGTTACGTTACAGCCTTATTCTAAAATTGAATAAATTATTATTTTTCACAATACCCCATAATGGCAAAGCAAAAACAGTTTTTTTTAGAATTTTTTGCAAATGTATTAAAAATATAAAACAGATACCTTATTTACGTAAGTATTCAGACACTTTGCTATGAGACTCGGTTGCATCCTGTTTCAATTGATTTTCCTTGAGATGTTTCTACAACTTGATTGGAGTCCACCTGTGGTAAATTCAATAGATTGGTCATGATTTGGAAAGGCACACACCTGTCTATATAACGTCCCACAGTTGGCAGTGCATGGTCAGAGCAAAAACCAAGCCATGTGGTCGAAGGAATTGTCCGTAGAGCTCCGAGATAGGATTGTGTCGAGGCACAGATCTGGGGAAGGGTACCAAAATATGTATGCAGCATTGAAGGTCCCCAATAACACAATGGCCTCCATCATTCTTAAATGGGAGAAGTTTGGAACCACCAAGACACTTCCTAGAGCTGGCCGCCTGGCCAAACTGAGCAATCGGGGGAGAAGGGCCTTGGTCAGGGAGGTGACCAAGAACCCAATGGTCACTCTGACAGAGCTCCAAAGCTCCTCTGCAGAGATGGGAGAACCTTCCAGAAGGACAACCATCTCTGCAGCACTCCACCAATCAGGCCTTTACGGTAGTGGCCAGACGGTGGTAGAGTGGCCAGACGGAAGCCACTCCTCAGTAAAAGGCCAATGACAGCCTGCTTGGAGTTTGCCAAAAGGCACCTAAAGGACTCTGACCATGAGAAACAAGGTTATCTGGTCTGAATGCCAAGTGTCACATCTGGAGGAAACCAGGCACCATCCCTATGGTGAAGCATGGTGGTGGCAGCATCATGTTGCAGGGATGTTTTTCAGTGGAAGGGACTGGGATCAAGGGAAAGATGAACGGAGCAAAGTACAGAGAGATCCTTGATGAAAACCTGTTCCAGAGCGCTCAGGACCTCAGACAGGGGTGAAGGTTAATCTTCCAACAGGACAACAACCCTAAGCACACAGCCAAGACAATGCAGGAGTGGATTCAGGACCGTTCTCTGAATGTCCTTGAGTGGCCCAGCCAGAGTCCGGACTTGAACCCGATCGAACATCTCTGGAGAGACCTGAAAATGGCTGTGCAGCGACGCTCCCATCCAACCTGACAAAGTTTGAGAGGAACTGCAGAGAAGAATGGGAGAAACTCCCCAAATACAGGTGTGCCAATCTTGTAGCGTCATACCCAAGAAGACTCGAGGCTGTAATCGCTGCCAAAGGAGCTTCAACAAAGTACTGAGTAAAGGGTCTGAATACTTATGTAAATGTGATAATTCAGTTTTTTATATTTAATACATTTGCAAACATTTTTAAACCAGTTTTTGCATCGTCATTATGGGGTATTGTGTGAAGATTGAGGGGGGGAAAAAACGATTCCATCAAATTTAGAATAAGGCTGTAACGTAACAAAATGTGGAAACAGTGAAGGGGTCTGAATACTTTCCGAATGCACTGTACGACTAATAAAACTTGAAATGTAGATATTTTTCTGAGCTGGATTGGTAGCAGCATCTCCGACAGTGTCCTCATCTTCTTTTGGTTGATAATTTTCATAATTTGTTTTTTAGTTAAAGAAAGCTTCAATTCCACCGTGTTTCATTGTTGTTCTTGCCAGATAGCTTGCTAGCTAATGCCATTACTTAGCTGACAGAAAGGGGAAAGTTTGCGCAAAAAAGGATTTGTTGAGTGCCTGGCGTGTGATTGGTTTAATTAGCTACATTTGTAGCATTATGATTGAGTATGATTTGTAAACAATGTATTAGCGTGTCTTGTTTGAGCAGTGAAGAGAAGTGTTGCAGCTAAATATTGTTACTCATTGAGTTTATTGGATAATTTTTGTCACACGGTGCTCCCAAAATAACAGTACTGGTCGCACAGCAAAAAAAATGCGGATGTGCAACGCACATTTTATACAATGCCGTATTATTTGTATTTGATACAATGCCGATTTTGCAGGTTTTCCTACTTACAAAGCATGTAGAGGTCTGTAATTTTTATCATAGGTACACTTCAACTGTGAGAGACGGAATCTAAAAAAAATACAGAAAATCACATTGTATGATTTTAAAGTAATTAATTTGCATTTTATTGCATGACATAAGTATTTGATACATCAGAAAAGCAGAACTTAATATTTTGGTACAGAAACCTTTGTTTGCAATTACAGAGATCATACGTTTCCTGTAGGTCTTGACCAGGTTTGCACACACTGCAGCAGGGATTTTGGCCCACTCCTCCATACAGACCTTCTCCAGATCCTTCAGGTCGCTGGGCAATACAGACTTTCAGCTCCCTCCAAAGATGTTCTATTGGGTTCAGGTCTGGAGACTGGCTAGGCCACTCCAGGACCTTGAAATGCTTCTTACGGAGCCACTCCTTAGTTGCCCTGGCTGTGTGTTTCGGGTCGTTGTCATGCTGGAACAGCCAGCCACGACCCATCTTCAGTGCTCTTACTGAGGGAAGGAGGTTGTTGGCCAAGATCTCGCGATACATGGCCCCATCCATCCTCCCCTCAATACGGTGCAGTTGTCCTGTCCCCTTTGCAGAAAAGCATCCCCAAAGAATGATGTTTCCACCCCATGCTTCACGGTTGGGATGGTGTTCTTGGGGTTGTACTCATCCTTCTTCTTCCTCCAAACACAGCGAGTGGAGTTTAGACCAAAAAGCTCTATTTTTGTCTCATCAGACCACATGACCTTCTCCCATTCCTCCTCTGGATCATCCAGATGGTCATTGGCAAACTTCAGACAGGCCTGGACATGCGCTGGCTTGAGCAGGGGGACCTTGCATGCGCTGCAGGATTTTAATCCATGACGGCGTAGTGTGTTACTAATGGTTTTCTTTGAGACTGTGGTCCCAGCTCTCTTCAGGTCATTGACCAGGTCCTGCCGTGTAGTTCTGGGCTGATCCCTCACCTTCCTCATGATCATTGATGCCCCACGAGGTGAGATCTTGCAAGGAGCCCCAGACCGAGGGTGATTGACCGTCATCTTGAACTTCTTCCATTTTCTAATAATTGTGCCAACAGTTGTTGCCTTCTCACCAAGCTGCTTGCCTATTGTCCTGTAGCCCATCCCAGCCTTGTGCAGGTCTACAATTGTATCCCTGATGTCCTTACACAGCTCTCTGGTCTTGGCCATTGTGGAGAGGTTGGAGTCTGTTTGATTGAGTGTGTGGACAGGTGTCTTTTATACAGGTAACGAGTTCAAACAGGTGCAGTTAATACAGGTAATGAGTGGAGAACAGGAGGGCTTCATAAAGAAAAACTAACAGGTCTGTGAGAGCCGGAATTCTTCCTGGTTGGTAGGTGATCAAATACTTATGTCATGCAATAAAATGCAAATTAATTACTTAAAAATCATACAATGTGATTTTCTGGATTTTTGTTTTCGACTCCGTCTCTCACAGTTGAAGTGTACCTATGATAAAAATTACAGACCTCTACATGCTTTGTAAGTAGGAAAACCTGCAAAATCGGCATTGTATCAAATACTTGTTCTCCCCACTGTATGTAGAAAAAATTATCAAACATACTCATCACAACTCTGTACACAAACTACTCCCCCTTTTATTTAATGCTGATGTTTATTTTTTTTTAAATCATTTTACCTGCCTGCAGAGAACACGGCCATGTTGAACAAAAACTCCTATCTGTGCCTTGCCAAATGCCCCTCTCTGGAGAGAAGCATCAGAGAAAATGCTAACGAGGCCCAGATGCTCTTATCCTCTTCTGAATCTCTGCCGCTAGAGGTATTTCAATCACATGGTTGATAGCGACACAAACTGTTGATTTATGAGAAATACAGTAAGCTAGGATACTAGTGATTTTTTTTACAGCATTTTCCAATTGTGCCAATAGCAGAACATAGGACAACATGGATTTTGTGTTATGTGACTTTTTCTTATCAACAGTGTGTTGGCACCAGTGACAACATGGTGAAGACATTATTTCCCATGCTGAACACTGCTGTGGAGAAAGAAAATCCCATAGAAGCAGTCAGAATCCTGGAGAAGGCCAAGCGGTGGATCCATGACATCATCAAAGAAGTTGATCAGATGGTGGACAAGTAAGCCAACATATATTGTACACTCAATAAACATTCAGATCACATTGCAGGTAGAAAAAAGATTGTTAAATAAAATGTATTGTTATATTAGTTAACTCTTTGACTGAGGTGGATGTCCTTGAGCAGGGCTGATCAAATTGTCAAAATGTTTGTGTTTTTACTACTGTATTCAGATACAACAAACTCAACAGAGGGGTGGGGAGCGTCACCAGCGACGTTACTTCCACCAAAGCCGAAACAGAGGATAAGAAGAAAAAGCTGAACAAGGAAGAGGAGTGTCTGCAGGAGCGTGTGGACACTTTAAGTAAAACACTGAAATCAGTGCAGTCAGATCTGAAAGAGGTTAATCGCAAAATTGACAATACCAAAGAGGACCGGCATAGGGTGGTCGACAACATTGCCCGTAGAAACAAGACATTTGGCATAATGACTTTTCTGGTTCCTAGTAGGCTTAGTTGATGATGCAGTAAATGGTCCTGCCATCGCCTGGATAACGACATATTAATGTTATGAAAACTCGTCAAAGTCAGAATAATACTGAACTGTTGAGAGGTATGTCAATGTTGCTGTTTGTATTTTTTCTCCCAGCGGATCTTCCTGATCCTGTCCATCTTGCTGAAGTTCAAAGAAGCCTTACCAGGATCCAACATATTCTGCTGCAGCTCAAGAGCTTTTGGGAGAACATTGGAGTGATGGTGACCAATCTGCAGCAGAGGACCTTTGCTGGGGAAGACCTGATTGAGTTTCTCTCAGATTTTAAGGATGAGTTCTTGGCTTCCTTGGATACTACTGAAAAGGTAAAAGAACACATGGTCTCCACTGGTACTCTGCCAGAACAACGTATCAGTGTCTGTACTATAGGCCTATATCATTAGCTGACAGATTAAGATCACATTTTGATATGTACAGTATCAGTCAAAAGTTTGGACACACCTACTCATTCAAGGGTTTTTCTTTATTTTTACTACATTGCAGAATACTAATGAAGACATCAAAACTATGAAATAACACATATAGAATCATGTAGTAACCAGAAAAGTGTTAAACAAATCAAAATATATTTTATATTTCAGATTCTTCAAAGTAGCCACCTTATGCCTTGATGACAGCTTTGCACACTCTTGGCATTCTCTCAACCAGCTTCATGAGGAATGCTTTTCCAACAGTCTTGAAGGCGTTCCCACATATGCTGAGCACTTGTTGGCTGCTTTTCCTTCACTCTGCGGTCCAACTCATCCCAAACCATCTCAATTGGGTTGAGGTCGAGTGATTGTGGAGGTCAGGTCATCTGATGCAGCACTCTATCACTCTCCTTCTTGGTCAAATAGCCCTTACACAGCCTGGAGGTGTGTTGGGTCATTGTCCTGTTGAAAAACAAAGGATAGTCCCACTAAGCCCAAACCAGATGGGATGGCGAATCGCTGCAGAATGCTGTGGTAGCCATGCTGGTTAAGTGTGCCTTGAATTCTAAATAAATCACAGACAGTGTCACCAGCAAAGCACCATCACACCTCCTCCTCCATGCTTCACAGTGGGAACCACACATGCGGAGATCATCCGTTCACCTACTCTGCGTCTCACAACGATACAGCGGTTGGAACCAAAAATCTCAAATTTGGACTCATCAGACCAAAGTACAGATTTCCACCGGTCTAATGTCCATTGCTCGTGCTTCTTGGCCCAATCAAGTCTCTCCTTATTATTGGTGTCCTTTAGTAGTGGTTTCTTTGCAGCAATTCGACCATGAAGGCCTGATTCACGCAGTCTCCTCTGAACAGTTCATGTTGAGATGTGTCTGTTACTTGAACTCTGTGAAGCATTTATTTGGGCTGCAATCTGAGGTGCAGTTAACTCTAATTAACTTATCCTCTGCAGCAGAGGTAATTCTGGGTCTTCCTTTCCTGTGGCGGTACTCATGAGAGCCAGTTTCATCATAGCGCTTGATGGTTTTTCCAACTGCACTTGAAGAAACGTTCAAAGTTCTTGACATTTTCCGGATTGACTGACCTTCATGCCTTAAAGTAATGATGGACTGTCGTTTCTCTTTGCTTATTTGAGCTGTTCTTGCCATAATATGGACAGTCTTTTACCAAATAGGGCTATCTTCTGTATACCACCCCTACCTTTTCACAACACAACTGATTGGCTCAAATGCAGTAAGAAGGAAAGAAATTCCACAAATTAACTTTTAACAAGGCACACCTGTTAATTGAAATGCATTACAGGTGACTACCTCATGAAGCTGGTTGAGAGAATGCCAAGCATGTGCAAAGCTGTCATCAAGGCAAAGGGTGGCTACTTTGAAGAATCTCAAATATAAAATATATTTTGATTTGTTTAACACTGGAATGAGTAGGTGTGTCCAAACTTTTGACTGGTACTGTATATCATTTTTTGAACACTTTATCCAATTAAACATACCAGAAGATTGCAAAGCTTTAGATGGTGAAACCCATATTAATCTTCCAGATTGGCCATTGGTAGCGCGGCACACTTTGGCCCAGAAATAGGCTGTTCTTTTCCAACTGCCACACTTTTTGGGCTTCATTTTCCCTCCTCCTACCTAAAATACTCCAACTTAGCCTTGAACAGCAGTGAAACCTCTCTGGTTAACTGTTAATAAACAATGATTCATTTAAGATTGACTTCGATTGTCCCATGTGTAAGAATTTCCACGACAAGGTCAACAGTTGAAGAGACTGCTGGAAGGGGGGCCACAGGGGCCCACACCAAAGAACATCTAATTACAGTCCTATCTCATACATACATATTTACTTCCATGCCCATGAGGATCCTGGACTTAGGCAGGGCCATGACATTACCAGTAAGAGGAACCTACTGTGTTTCTGCCTAACACCAAAGAAGGATTGGTTATCTTAGACATGCAAGGAGGTGACTCTGCCTATTTGTGAAGTATATAGCTATGCACACCTGTTACATCTCATTCTGACATCTTGGGGCTGAACTAGTGATAGAGACAGAAATTCATCAGTTTAAATGGTATGATGAGGAAGTCACGGGTCAGTCCCACAGGGTGTTAGTTGCAGATTCTGGCAGGACCGATATAAGTGCATTCTATGAGTCCCAAAAATCAAGGCGTTAATGTTACGGGGAATTGTGAAAGCGGAATAGAATATGACTGGGGTGGAGATCTTTGTGGCTCATAAATTAAGGAAGTGGGTAATAGAGTCTCTGGGGAACGATACCTCTCCTCTGTGTATAGTGATACAGGGGATAGCTCGTAGGAGAGGAAGGACAGCTAACTGTGCACAATAATAGAGACTACTATGAAGACAAGTTGAATGTCACACATACCCAGATCATGGTGGGTAGTGTTGTCATTTCAGACACTATTGTCAACTTTCAGTGAGGGGTTCGTCGAAGAAGGCACAACTTTTGAAAGACTAGCCACAGATCCCTGTATACAGGAAGCCACCTCACCGGAAGGGAAGTTTGCTGTAGTAGTAGCATCACATCTCCAGCAGAGTGTGATTAAGAAACATGTGACTCAGAGTTTTGTACGGTTGGATACTCTCCCCACACCACTAATCTATCCTCCAATCCTAACAGACAGCAAATACTTGACATACCTCCCAGAAGATTGGGACCAAGTGACGGTAAAAGGAAAGTGTCAGAGAGTTGCTGCTTATCAACTGTTAGGACCCAAGGTTTACACCATAGCGATGGTGTTCACAAAGGGGTGGGGTGTAGCTCGGCCTTGGGATGAGAGACGTGTACCTAACCTGAGCACAGAGTATTATCCACAGATACCAACTGTACCAGAACATAGGATGGTTCTGGTAACTCTAATGAACTTATCCTCTGCAGCAGAGGTACAGTGGGGGAAAAAAGTATTTAGTCAGCCACCAATTGTGCAAGTTCTCCCACTTAAAAAGATGAGAGAGGCCTGTAATTTTCATCATAGGTACACGTCAACTATGACAGACAAATTGAGATTTTTTTTCTCCAGAAAATCACATTGTAGGATTTTTAATGAATTTATTTGCAAATTATGGTGGAAAATAAGTATTTGGTCACCTACAAACAAGCAAGATTTCTGGCTCTCACAGACCTGTAACTTCTTCTTTAAGAGGCTCCTCTGTCCTCCACTCGTTACCTGTATTAATGGCACCTGTTTGAACTTGTTATCAGTATAAAAGACACCTCAAACAGTCACACTCCAAACTCCACTATGGCCAAGACCAAAGAGCTGTCAAAGGACACCAGAAACAAAATTGTAGACCTGCACCAGGCTGGGAAGACTGAATCTGCAATAGGTAAGCAGCTTGGTTTGAAGAAATCAACTGTGGGAGCAATTATTAGGAAATGGAAGACATACAAGACCACTGATAATCTCCCTCGATCTGGGGCTCCACGCAAGATCTCACCCCGTGGGGTCAAAATGATCACAAAAACAGTGAGCAAAAATCCCAGAACCACACGGGGGGACTTAGTGAATGACCTGCAGAGAGCTGGGACCAAAGTAACAAAGCCTACCATCAGTAACACACTACGCCGCCAGGGACTCAAATCCTGCAGTGCCAGACGTGTCCAACTGCTTAAGCCAGTACATGTCCAGGCCCATCTGAAGTTTGCTAGAGTGCATTTGGATGATCCAGAAGAGGATTTGGTAGAATGTCATATGGTCAGATGAAACCAAAATATAACTTTTTGGTAAAAACTCAACTCGTCGTGTTTGGAGGACAAAGAATGCTGGGTTGCATCCAAAGAACACCATACCTACTGTGAAGCATGGGGGTGGAAACATCATGCTTTGGGGCTGTTTTTCTGCAAAGGGACCAGGACGACTGATCCGTGTAAAGGAAAGAATGAATGGGGCCATGTATCATGAGATTTTGAGTGAAAACCTCCTTCCATCAGCAAGGGCATTGAAGATTAAACGTGGCTGGGTCATTCAGCATGACAATGATCCCAAACACACCGCCCGGGCAACGAAGGAGTGGCTTCGTAAGAAGCATTTCAAGGTCCTGGAGTGGCCTAGCCAGTCTCCAGATCTCAACCCCATAGAAAATCTTTGGAGGGAGTTGAATGTCCGTGTTGCCCAGCGACAGCCCCAAAACATCACTGCTCTAGAGGAGATCTGCATGGAGGAATGGGCCAAAATACCAGCAACAGTGTGTGAAAACCTTGTGAAGACTTACAGAAAACGTTTGACCTGTGTCATTGCCAACAAAGGGTATATAACAAAGTATTGAGAAACTTTTGTTATTGACCAAATACTTATTTTCCACCATAATTTGCAAATAAATTCATTAAAAATCCTACAATGTGATGTTCTGGATTTTTTTTCTCATTTTGTCTGTCATAGTTGACGTGTACCTATGATGAAAATTACAGGCCTCTCTCATCTTTTTAAGTGGGAGAACTTGCACAATTGGTGGCTGACTAAATACTTTTTTCCCCCACTGTACTCTGGGTCTTCCATTCCTGTGGCGGTCCTCATGAGAGCCAGTTTCATCATAGCGCTCAATGTTTTTTGCGACTGCACTTGAAGAAACTTTCAAAGTTCTTGAAGTTTTCTGGATTGACTGACCTTCATGTATTAAAGTAATGATGGACTGTCATTTCTCTTTGCTTATTTGAGCTGTTCTTGCCATAATATGGACTTGCTATTTTACCAAATAGGGCTATCTTCTGTATACCAACCCTACCTTGTAACAACACAACTGATTGGTTCAAACACATTAAGAAGGAAAGAAATTCCACAAATTAGCTTTCAAGAAGGCACTTAATTACTACTACCTAATGAAGCTGGTTGAGAGAATGCCAAGAGTGTGCAAAGCTGTTATCAAGGCAAATTGTGGCTACTTTGAAGAATCTCAAATATAAAATATATTTTGTTTTGTTTAACACTTTTTTGGTTACTACATGATTCTATATGTGTTATTGAATATTTTTTATGTCTTCACTATTAGAAAAATAAAGAAAAACCCTGGAATGAGTAGGTGTGTCCAAACTTTGGACTGGTACTGTATGTTTTTCCAGTTTCTTGAAAGACTTTGCAAATGCAACTTATTTCTATGTGAAAACTGAAATGGTCTATTCATTCCTTTTACATTCTAGTAAATGCTCTCATTTTCATACTTTTTTTGTACTGGATCCCCGTGCAAGTGCCATGCTCTACCAACTGAGCCACATCATCACAAACCACTTGATGTCTCAATGTACTCAATTACTGTATTATGCATTGTTTGTCTTCATGGTGATGGAAAGTCTACAGGTACAAACCTAGATGACCAGCCTATGTGCAATACAGTAATGTACATTTAACTTAAGTGGTTTGTAAGGATGGTAAATTAATACTGCACAAAAAGTGGTTGTTTTCTATTTTATTTTATAAATACAAATATTTAATTTGATGTGGATGTTTTGGGTCTTTGCCCATAAATTTGCACCTTTTGATGTAAACGTTTGAGGACAGGTTTAGAATGAAGATCACAGAGAAAGGGACAGGGCAACAACTCTTACAATTCCAACTATTGAATCCTGCAAGAGACTGTTCTTAATTATACAAATACCTTTTTTGCCAAAGCAGAGATGCTGAAAATGTCTATATCGGTCGCTAATACAAGACTGCAGTAGTTTATGTGTCGGGGGGCTGGGGTTAGTTGGTTATACCTGGAGTACTTCTCCTGTCTTATCCAGTGTCCTGTGTGAATTTAAGTATGCTCTCTCTAATTCTCTCGTTCTCTCTTTCTCTCTGAGAACCTGAGCCCTAGGACCATACGTCAGGACTACCGGGCATGATGACACCTTGCTGTCCCCAGTCCGCCTGGCCTTGCTGCTATTCCAGTTTCAACTGTCTCTGCCTGCGGCTACGAAACCCCCTACCTGTCCCAGACCTGCTGTTTTCAACTCTTTAATGATCGGCTATGAAAAGCCAACTGAGAGACCTGAGCCCTAGGACCATACGTCGGGACTACCGGCCGTGGTGACTCCTTGCTGTCCCCAGTCCGCCTGGCCTTGCTGCTATTCCAGTTTCAACTGTTCTGCCTGCGGTTATGGAACCCCTACCTGTCCCAGACCTGCTGTTTTCAACTCTTAATGATCGGCTATGAAAAGCCAACTGAGATTTATTCCTGATTATTATTTGACCATGCTTGTCACTTATGAACATTTTTGAACATCTTGGCATGGTTCTGTTATAATCTCCACCCGGCACAGCCAGAAGAGGACTGGCCACCCCTCATAGCCTGGTTCCTCTCTAGGTTTCTTCCTAGGCTTTCGCCTTTCTAGGGAGTTTTTCCTAGCCACCGTGCTTCTACACCTGCATTACTAGCTGTTTGGGGTTTTAGGCTGGGTTTCTGTACAGCACTTCGAGATATTAGCTGATGTAAGAAGGGCTATATAAAATAAAATTGATTGATTGATTGATTGATAAAGGCCCAGTGCACTACTTTGGTGAAAAAAATATTATTAAAAAAACAACATTTTGTATTATTTTTTTATTACAATTTTTTAGGGGGTGCTCTAGCACCCCTACGTCCCGCGGCTTTGTGCACCTAATGAAGATAAACCTGAGTTTATGAAATATATTTTTTAACTGCATTTTATCAATCAAATCAATTAATGAAATGTATTTATAAAGCCCTTTTTACATCAGCAGATGTCACAAAGTGCTTATACAGAAACCCAGCCTAAAACCCCAAACAGCAAGCAATGCAGATGTAGAAGCATTTTATCCAGAACTGAGAATAAGGCCCCTCGCCTCTAGAGCACCCCAATCCAGAATGAGCCGTGCTTTAAGAAATGGCTCCATGGAACTGGGTTCAGTAGATGTGTAGAGACATTTGAACCCAAAAAGAAGACATTTTACGTTTTACCCCCACCCAAATCTTGTACAGTGGCTTGCAAAAGTATTCACCCCGTTGGCATTTTTTCTGGCCACTCTTCCGTAATGCCCAGCTCTGTGGAGTGTACGGCTTAAAGTGGTCCTATGGACATATACTCCAATCTCCACTGTGGAGCTTTGCAGCTCCTTCAGGGTTATCTTCGGTCTCTTTGTTGCCTCTCTGATTAATGCCCTCCTTGCCTGGTCTGTGAGTTTTGGTGGGCGGCCCTCTCTTGGCAGGTTTGTTGTGATGCCATATTCTTTAAATGTTTTAATAATGGATTTAATGGTGCTCTGTGGGATGTTCAAATATTTTTTTATAACCCAACCCTGATCTGTACTTCTCCACAACTTTGTCCCTGACCTGTTTGGAGAGCTCCTTGGTCTTCATGGTGCCGCTTGCTTTGTGGTGCCCCTTGCTTAGTGGTGTTGCAGACTCTGGGGCCTTTCAGAACTGGTGTATATTTACTGAGATCATGTGACAGATCATGTGACACTTAGATTGCACACAGGTGGGCTTTATTTAACTAATTATGTGACTTCTGAAGGTAATTGGCTGCACCAGATCTTATTTACAGTTGAAGTCGGAAGTTTACATACACCTTAGCCAAATACATTTAAACTCAGTTTTTCACAATTCCTGACATTTAATCCTAGTAAAAATCCCCTGTCTTAGGTCAGTTAGGATCAACACTTTATTTTAAAAATGTGAAATGTCAGAATAATAGTAGAGAGAATTATTTATTTCATATTTTATTTATTTAATCACATTCCCAGTGGGTCAGAAGATTACATACACTCAATTAGTATTTGGTAGCATTGCCTTTAAATTGTATAACTTGGGTCAAACATCTTGGGTAGCCTTCCACAAGCTTCCCACAATATGTTGGTTGAATTTTGTCCCATTCTTCCTAACAGAGCTGGTGTAACTGAGTCAGGCTTGTAGGCCTCCTTGCTCGCACACGCTTTTTCAGTTCTGCCCGCACATTTTCTATAGGATTGAGGTCAGGGCTTTGTGATGGCCACTCCAATACCTTGACTTTGTTGTCCTTAAGCCATTTTGCCACAACTTTGGAAGTATGCTTGGAGTCATTGTCCATTTGGAAGACCCATTTGCGACCAAGCTTTGACATCCTGCCTGATGTCTTGAGATGTTGCTTCAATATATCCACATATTTTTCCTTCCTCATCATGCCATCTGTTCTGTGAAGTGCACCAGTCCCTCCTGCAGCAAAGCACCCCCACAGCATGATGCTGCCACCCCCGTGCTTCACGGTTGGGATGGTGTTCTTCGGCTTGCAAGCAACCCCCTTTTTCCTCCAAACATAACGACCGTCATTATGGCCAAACAGTTCTATTTTTGTTTCATCAGACCAGAGGACATTTCTCCAAAAAGTAAGATCTTTGTCCCCATGTGCAGTTGCAAACCATAGTCTGGCTTTTTTATGGCGGTTTTGGAGCAGTGGCTTCTTCCTTGCTGAGCGGCCTTTCAGGTTATGTTGATATAGAACTCGTTTTACTGTGGATATAGATAAGTTTGTACCTGTTTCCTCCAGCATCTTCACAAGGTCCTTTGCTGTTGTTCTGGGATTGATTTGCATTTTTCGCACCAAAGTATGTTCATCTCTAGGAGACAGAACGCGTCTCCTTCCTGAGCGGTATGACGGCTGTGTGGTCCCATGGTGTTTATACTTGCGTACTATTGTTTGTACAGATGAACGTGGTACCTTCAGGCTTTCGGAAATTGCTCCCAAAGATTAACTAGACTTGTGGAGGTCAACAATTAATTTTCTGTGGTCTTGGCTGATTTCTTTTCATTTTCCCATGATGTCAAGCAAAGAGGCACTGAGGTTGAAGGTAGGCCTTGAAATACATCCACAGGTACACCTCCAATTGACTCAAATGATGTCAATAGCCTATCAGAAGCTTCTAAAGCCATGACCATCATTTTCTGGAATTTTCCAAGCTGTTTAAATGCACCGCCAACTTAGTGTATGTAAACTTCTGACCCACTGGAATTGTGATACAGTGAATTATAAGTGAAATAATCTGTCTGTAAACAATTGTTGGAAAAATTACTTGTGTCATGCACAAAGTAGATGTCATAACCGACTTGCCAAAACTATAGTTTGTTAACAAGAAATTTGTGGAGTGATTGAAAAACTAGTTTTAATGACTCCAACCTAAGTGTATGTAAACTTCCGACTTCAACTGTAGGGGCTTCATAGCAAAGGGGGTGAATACATATGCACACACCACTTTTCTGTTTTTTTTTTTTTTTTTTTTTCACTTCACCAATTTGGACTATTTTGTGTATGTCCATTACATGAAATCCAAATAAAAATCCATTTAAATTACAGGTTGAAAAGAAACAAAATAGGAAAAACGCCAAGGGGGATGAATACTTTTGCAAGGCACTGTGTCTGTTTGACATCATCTGTCAGTGAATATATTGCATACTATTCTCGTATTGATTACTTCGTTACGACAAAAATGGATGCATGTTGAATTTAAGATCCTGAGCATTACTCTTTCTGATCATGGGCCGGTGTCCGCTGTATGGGATCTGGAGAGACATTCGCACCCCACATTGTGGAGGATGAATGCTTCACTACTTGAGGAAGCTGAATTTAGACAGTTTATTCATTCAGAATTTGAACAGTATTTAGAGTTTAACCAAACACCTGATGTGTCACCTGCTGTTCTGTGGGAAGGGGCAAAGGCTGTATTGAGAGGGTGTATTATTTCATATGAATCCGCAAGGGGAAAAAAACTAAGTGAAATTACACAGAAAATTGGAAGATGACATAGAGATTGGAAACCATGCATAGACATCAACAATCCCTCTCAATCCTCATTCAATTAAAAGAGGCCCGTAATGTTCTTGACTCCCTGCTTACTGAAAAGTTTGAGTGAAATCTGAGATTTCTAAAGCAACGCTATTATGAGAATGGGAACAGAGAAAGTCGTTTACTTTCTGTCTGGTTAAAGAAACAACAGGCATCTACTATAATTCAAAAGGTTAAATCAAATGATGTTCATTCACCCACCCTGTGCTACAAGACCCCAGGATATATCAGCAACCTTCGAAAGTTTTATAAGAATTTATATTCAGATTTAGAAAGATGTGAGCCTGATAAACTACAAGGTTTCCTCCGAGGCATTGAACTCCCTCAGTTAATGAGCTCAGCAGTGATGGAATAAGAAGAAGCCGATATCAGAATAGCTATTTAAAAAATCTCAAAAATAATAAACCTTCCCGGAACATGCCACTCCAATATTAGTGGAAGTGTTTTCAAATGTACTAGAAACCGGAGAGCTTTCTTACACTTGGAGATAATCTTTGATCAATGCTATAAATAAAGAAGGCAAAGATGCTACTGACTGTAATTCATATAGACCTATCACTTTGCTCCAAAACAATTACCAACTGGGTAACGCTTCCTTTTAAGAGGTCCTTATTACAGTGTAGTTACATGTGTAATTACACTGTATCAAGTATTGTAGTTAACTAACAACATGTAACTGGTAGTAATTGCGTTCTGTAATTACAGAACTGTAACAACGAATGCTTGTTACCATGCTTGTTACAAATGGGCAGGTTTCCACTAAATTCACCAACTTATTGTTTCGCTTCTTCTCAGCTGCATCCAATTGATTAACAACTGTGACAAAGGTTGGAATCCCTTGTGGATCCACTGGGTGTCTGAGATTATAGCCAATATGCAATAGGCTCTAATTACTTAACCATGAATGTGCACTGTTCAAAATATTTATACTACAAATCCCTTCAAGCTCCTGCACGTCATATCTAGCTAACACCTTTGCTAACAGGTATTGTCAATTTAAAACTTGCACAACACAGTTCACAGAATTGACGATTGGAACCATTTCCCTGTTTGACCGCTAGGTTTTATGGGTATTGTGACTCATACGGTCCTACTCTATGGGTGCGTTCGTAAATTCACTCTGGATGCTCTGCTCTGAAATGCGAGCACTTATAATGACGAATTGATGAATGATAAAACGGTTCACAATGTTATTTTCTGGAATTGTTTTTCTCATTTTGTCTGTCATAGTTGAGGTGTACCTATGATGAAAATTACAGGCCTCTCTCATCTTTTTAAGTGGGAGAACTTGCACAATTGGTGGCTGACTAAATAGTTTTTTCCCCCACTGTAGCTACTACTAGTGGATATCATTTCAGCTAAAAGTAAGCTATAGAGATTTGAAACCAAATTTGCTACCATGTCTAAGAGACAAAAACTATCATGAAGCGATTTTTATTTTATTTTTTTAACGAATGAGAAAATAGGCACAATCTCTAAACCAAAGATCTTCCTTGCTGAAATGTATCAGTGTGGAGCAATGTCCATCAGTCGGTGTGGAGAACGACAAACCTCAGAGGACAGGCCGTTCATTCGCCGACATGACGAGCCCCCGTTCGCTGCTGGTTCTAGCTGTGAAGAGGGCGAACCGGAGGAGTCCGAGCCATCCACGTCCACCGATGATGATAGCTCTCTGGGAGGACAAGAAGAATATGTGTCTGTATGTAGAAATAAATCAAGCCTACACTTCTCACTCAGTATCAACCCTACTTCCCTTTGATGTTTGTTTTCTTCTCATTTTTACCTTAGCTATATTTTCATCCAACCAAATGGGCAGCCCATATTTCATTCAAGAGCTGCTGCTGGCTGCAGAGAAGACGGCGCTGTTGTATAATATCTCCTACCTGTGACTTGCCAAATTCCCCACTCTGGAGAGAATCACAAGCGCCAATACTATCGAGGCCCAGATGCTCTTCTCCTCTTCTCAATCTCTGCTGCTGCTGGTATTTCAATCACACTGTTTATAGCGACACAAACGGTTTATCCTAATTTACAGTATACTAGTGATCTTTTTTTTTTTTTTTTTTTTTTTTTTACAGCAGTTTACTATTGCGCCAATAGCAGAACATAGGACATCATTGACTTTGTGTTATGTGACATTTTCTTATCAACAGTGTGTTGACACCAGTGACAACATGGTGAAGACATTATTCCCCATGCTGAAGACTGCTGTGGAGAAAGAAAAGGCACTTTTAGCCGTCAGATTACTGGAGAAGGCCAAGCGATGGATCAACGACATCATCAAAGAAGTTGATCAGATAGTGAAAAAGTAAACCAACATATACACTCAATCAACATTTAGATCAGAGCACATTGCAGGTAGAAAAAAACGTTAAATGTGTCATTAAATTGACTATGTTATAGTAGTGCCAGTGGAGGCTGCTGAGGGGGACGGCTCATAATAATGGCTGGAATGGCGTGAAAACCATATGTTTGATAACATTCCATTCAATCCATTCTGGCCATTATTATGAGCCGTCCTACCCTCAGCAACCTCCACTGAGTAGTGCATATTTTTATGGAAAATGTCATTTAGGTCTTAGGAACAATTAGAAGCTACACTTCCACACTTCATCCCTAGGTGGCAGCAACTGGGCCAGATGCTTTGCCAAGTCTTGAATCTTGATAAGCACACAGGTGCGGGCAATCGTGATGTTTGGCAGTCAGTGTGAGAGAGGTGACCTCTCGGCCTGCCAGTTTTGTTTGGGGCATCCCTGTTTGTAGTTTTCCTTTTTGTGCATATTCATTTCCGTCACCATTAACAAATTACCCTGGTAAGTTCACAGTCCACATACTCGGACTTATCACATTAATTCAGGTTACAGACCTTTTAGCTAGGGCGTAGACCCCTAGACTAAGCGAGTGTATAAAAATCAGAGGCTAGCTAGTTGGTTTTGTAACAATATAGAAGCAAACTCTTTGATGGCTGATAAAAATTGTCAACATTTGTATAGTGTTCTTATTATGGTATTTCAAATCAAATCAAATGTTATTTGCCACATGCGCCGAATACAACAGGTGTAGACCTTACAGTGAAATGCTTATTTACTAGCCCTTAACCAACAATGCAGTTTTGGGAGGCTATATATACAGGGTTTACCGGTAGAGAGTCAATGTGCGGGGGCACTGGTTAGTCGAGGTAATTGAGGTAGTATGTACATGTGGGTAGAGTTAAAGTGACTATGCATAGATAATAAACAGAGTAGCAGCAGCGTAAAAGAGAGGGTGGGGGTGGGAGGGACAATGCAAATAGTCCGGGTAGCCATGATTAGCTGTTCAGGAGTCTTATGGCTTGGGGGTAGAAGCTGTTAAGAAGCCTTTTGGACCTAGACTTGGCGCTCCGGTACCGCTTGCCGTGCGGTAGCAGAGAGAACAGTCTATGACTAGGGTGGCTGGAGTCTTTGACAATTTTTACGGCCTTCCTCTGACACCGCTTGGTATAGAGGTCCTGGATGGCAGGAAGCTTGGCCCCAGTGATGTACTGGGCCGTACGCACTACCCTCTGTAGTGCCTTGCGGTCGGAGGCCGAGCAGTTGCCATAGCTACAACAAACTCAACAGAGGGGTGGGGAGCGCCACCAGCGACGTTATTTCCACAAAACACGATACAGAGAAGAAGGAAGAGCTTACCAATGAAGAGGAAGTTCTGCATGAGACTGTGGACACTTTGAGTAAAAAGCTGGAATCAGTCCAGTCAGATCTAAAAGTGGTTAATAGCAAAATCGACAACGCAGAGAATGAAATGCGGACGTTGGTTAACAACTTTGCCAGTAGAAACAAGAACTTTGGTATGGTGGCTGCTGTGGTTCCCTTCATAGGCTTCCTTATTAATGCTGTACAAAAGGAGATCAATGACCCTGGCGATAAAGCTGCCATTGACTTGGCCAAGACCAAGATGTCACAGCTTCAGGAGGAGAAGAACCGTTTGAGTAGCCGGGAGTGGATGGCCCAATCGAATCTGATGAACCGGCAGATGGACCTGACCAGAGCCAAATTTGACATCAAATCAAATCACATTTTATTTGCCACATGCGCCGAATACAACAGGTGTAGACATTACAGTGAAATGCTTACTTACAAGCCCATAACCAACAAAAATAGCAAATAATTAAAGAGCAGCCGTAAAATAAAAGAACAGTAGGGAGGTTATATACAGGGGGTACCGGTACAGAGTCAATGTGCGGGGGTACCGGTTAGTCGAGGTAATTAAGGTAATATGTACATGTGGGTAGAGACATGGGTAACGACATATGCGCATGAATATTTATGTTTTAAAAAAACTAGCTAGAATAGTCTGAATAATACTTGACTTCTGAGCGGTATGTTAATGTTGCTGTTTGTATTTGTTTGCCCAGGTTCCGTTCCTGATCCTGTCCATCTTTCTGAAGTTCAACAAAGCCTGAGCAAGATCCAAGCGATTCTGCTGCAGCTCAAGGGTTTCTGGGAGAACATTAGAGTGATGGTGACCAATCTGCAGCAGAGTACCTTTGCTGGGGAAGACCTGATTGTCCTTTGGGTGGTGGACCATTCTTGACACACACAGGAAACTGTTGAGCTTGAAAAACCCAGCAGCGTTGCAGTTCTTGGCACCTACTATCATACCCCATTGAAAGGCACTTAAATATTTTGTCTTGCCCATTCACCCTCTGAATGGAATACATACACAATCCATGTCTTAATTGTCTCAAGGCTTAAAAATAATTATTTAACCTGTCTTCTACCCTTCATCTGCACTGATTGAAGTGGATTTAAAAGGTGAGATCAATAAGGGATCATAGCTTTCACCTAGATTCACCTGGTCAGTCTGACATGGAAAGAGCAGTGTTTTGTACACTCAGTGTATACTCCCACTGAAGAAAACCCTTAGTCCCTCTCCTGAACACTAACACTATCACTACAACCCTTCCACCTAGTCCACTTCCTGTCTGCTGTGTGTGTGTGCCTTTCTTGAGTGTGACAATAACGTGTGGATAGTATCCCTGTCTCCTGCTGTTAATTTCCGTCCTCTTACTGGGACGCCGTGACAGTTGCACCTATATCTAAACCGCCCCCTCTATCGGAGACCATCACATGGTGGCACTCTTTTTTTTCATGGTCCTTCGAGCCGGATAGGTCCAATTGTCCTGGACTAAGTCCACCAGTGACAGGATGCAGTTCATGCCGCATGTCATTCCCCAGACCAGACACACACACCATTGAGAAGAGGAGGAGCGGGAGCTCCGGAAGCTCCAGCACATGGGGAAGAAGCTCCAGCGAATCACGGACGCTGTCATCGAGGAACTGTGGGCTGTAGCTGCAAGAGGTCAACCCAAGGCAATACGTGGGCACACAGAACCTGCAGTGCCGGTCCTGAGTCCTGCTCCTGTCCAGCACCCACCAGCTCCAAAACCTCTGCCTGGTTACTGACAGCACCCCACGCCTGGCCTGCTCCTCGAGTCCCTGAGAACCACAGGATCGACCAACCGTCTCCTGTGTACCAGGCAGTGCAGCAGCCTTGAACGGCTTGGGTGCCACGGCCGCCGGTCCAGTCGCCACTCACACGTGTCAAGTGGCAACCAGCCCGCCAGCCAGTTCAGCTGCCACCCGGACTCCAGCATGTCCAATGGTCACAAGCGCCCCAGGAGGTTCTTCAGCCAGTGCTCTCGCCAGCTCCTCGGCCAGTCAAGGCAGTACGTCCAGGCAGCAATGCAACTCCCTGCACTCCAGCAAACCATGCGGCCCCCAACAGCTCCCGTCGCCAGTCCTCAAGCCAGCCGAGCAGTCAACATCCAACGCGCTTCAGACATCCAAACCGACGACAGAGTGCTTGAGCCTGCCCCACGATGGCTCCCGAGGCCTAAGTCGTTCCAGCAGCCGGCCGAGCTCCACTCTGCACCCTAGCCGGTACCAACGAAAGCAGCACCTGAGCCAGTCGAGCCGTCGCCAGTGCTGCAGCCTGCCCTGAAACAACAGAGCTCAAGGAAGCAGAGACGTCGCCAGAGCTGCAGCCCGACCAGCAACCGCCAGTGCTCCAATCTAATCAACCTGAGCCAGCACCACAGCAGACACTCGAGCAGACACTCCTGCTAGTGTCTCTCCTGGACCACCCAACACCAGACTCAACTCCGGTGCTGGTCCCTACACTATCCTCTGTTTCGCACACTCTAAGAAAAAAGGGCTCCAAAAGGGTTCTTCGGCTATCCCCATAGGATAACCCTTTTTGGTTCCAGGCAAAACCCTTTTTGGTTCCGGGTAGAATCCTTATGGGTTCCATGTAGAACCCTCTGTGGAAAGGGTTCTACGTGGAACCAAAAAGGGTTATTTAAAGGGTTCTCCTATGGGGACAGCCGATGAGGTTCTAGATGGCACCTTTTTTTCTAAGATTGCCTTTAAGATTGCCTTTCAATTGTTTAACTTGGGTCAAACGTTTCGGGTAGCCTTTTACAAGCTTCCCACAATAAGTTGGGTGAATTTTGGCCCATTCCTCCTGACAGAGCTGGTGTAACTGAGTCAGGCTTGTAGGCCTCCTTGCTCGCACATGCTTTTTCAGTTCTGCCCACACATTTTCTATAGGATTGAGGTCAGGGCTTTGTGATGGCCACTCCAATACCTTGACTTTGTTGTCCTTAAGTCATTTTGCCACAACTTTGGAAGTATGCTTGGGGTCATTGTCCATTTGGAAGACCCATTTGTGACCAAGCTTTAACTTCCTGACTGATGTCTTGAGATGTTGCTTCAATATATCCACATAATTTTCCTTCCTCATGATACCATCTATTTTGTGAAGTGCACCAGACCCTCCTGCAGCAAAGCACCCCCACAGCATGATGCTGCCACCCCCGTGCTTCACGATTGGGATGGTGATCTTCGGCTTGCAAGCCACCCCCTTTTTCCTCCAAACATAACAATGGTCATTATGGCCAATCAGTTCTATTTTTGTTTCATCAGACCAGAGGACATTTCTCCAAAAAGTACGATCTTTGTCCCCATGTGCAGTTGCAAACCGTAGTCTGGCTTTTTTATGGCGGTTTTGGAGCAGTGGCTTCTTCCTTGCTGAGCGGCCTTTCAGGTTATGTCGATATAGGACTTGTTTTACTGTGGATATAGATACTTTTGTACCTGTTTCCTCCAGTATCTTCACAAGGTCCTTTGCTGTTGTTCTGGGATTGATTTGCACTTTTCGTAAAAGTACGTTAATCTCTAGGAGACAGAACGCATCTCCTTCCCGAGCGGTATGACGGCTGCGTGGTCCCATGGTGTTTATACTTGCGTACTATTGTTTGTACAGATGAACGTGGTACCTTCAGGCATTTGGAAATTGCTCCCAAGGATGAACCAGACTTGTGGAAGTCTACCATATATATATATATTTTTTTGATTTTCCCATGATGTCAAGCAAAGAGGCACTGAGTTTGAAGGTAGGCCTTGAAATACATCCACAGGTACACCTCCAATTGACTCAAATTATGTAAATTAGCCTATCAAAAGCTTCTAAAGCCATGACATATTTTTCTGGAATTTTCCAAGCTGTTTAAAGGCACGGTCAACTTCTGACCCACTGGAATTGTGATACAGTGAATTTTAAGTGAAATAATCTGTCTGTAAACAATTGTTGGAAAAGTTACTTGTGTCATGCACAAAGTAGATGTCCTAACCGACTTGCCAAAACTATAGTTTGTTAACAAGAAATTTGTAGAGTGGTTGAAAAACAAGTTTTAATGACTCCAACCTAAGTGTATGTAAACTTCCGACTTCAACTGCAGGTGTTTCTCTGTACACCTAGGCCTAGGCTATTGATGGATTCAAGACAAGGTCGTTTTTATTGATAGATTCTCAGTGTCAAAGTAGCCTGTCATTTCGATCATTTGTGAGGTATTAAAAAATATCCTGCTAGTCTCCAGTCATCTAAAATTATGTAGATTTGCATGAAATGCGTTAATAAAAGGCCACATTTTTCCCGGACCCTAGGCTACAAACAATGTTCCCTGTGTGTGCAACTTCTGCAAGCACCTCCACACTACTGCTCTATGCCAGTGTGGGAAAACGATAATAATGCATGCAATGCTTTATTATAAAGGTGATTTTTTTTTTCATGGGTTCCGGTACCTCAGAGACCCCCAGGTCACCCCCCTCTCCGGCTCACTTTTTGTTCCGGCACCTCCAAATTTATAAATGAAGCACTGTGCTTGACCTTTAAGTGACTTCATGATGAGACAATGAAGTCTACATATAGGTGGGAAATATGAATGTGATAATTAAAACGTTTACACTATTGTTAATGCATAAAATGCAGAGGAAACTAACAAAGGATCATGTATAATCAACCTAGTCCTTTATGTCTCCCTCTCTTGTGGATGTTTTCAGCTGTGCCATAAAAAGTATCCCACTTTAATACCTTCAATTCTTCCTTAAGGGGTGGTTTCGTAGACACAGCCTAATCCTAGGCTAAAATTGCCTTTTAAACTGGACTAACTGAAATGGCATTTCTCATACATGGTTTAAAATAGTCTGACTTGCTCTAGTCTAGATTTAAAAAGTCTGATTTCCAGGACGATTAGAGTTACATCGAGATCTAAGTTTAGGCTTAAATTAAACCTGGCCAGAGGCAGGTTTAATTTCAAATTAATGGATGTTGGCCCCCAGGTTGACCTTGGCAAAGGCGGAAAATGGATTACCTGGACTTTCAATTATGATCAAAGAGCACCACCAAGGCCTGACAGAAGGGCGGTTATAGAAAGGAGCAACCCACAGAATGATTTTGATGAAATCAATTTCCTTGACCGTTGTCAAAGAAAATCCAGCTGACATAATTTGTTTGCTTGAGCCAAGGCTTTCATCTGACTCTCTTTGGGGAAAGCCCATCCCTCCTTCCCTGCAAGTACTGATCACCTTCACCATCGTGAAACAGGAGATTTGTGTGGTGTAAGGGAACCGACTGTATGCAGAATAGTCCACAAAGTCTGGTTTGAGAAGAACATTGGTGCTGTTTCATGTTTCTCTCCTCCTCCTTCATAGCCAACTCATCATGAAGGATTTGAAACTTCATATCATGCTCTTCTTTTAAAATACACAGAACAAAAATATAAACGCAACATACAACAATTTCAAAGATTTGACTGAGTTACAGTTCATATAAGGAAATCAGTACATTTAAATACATTCATTAGGCCCTAATCTATGGATTTCACATGACTAGGAATACAGATGAGCATCTGTTGGTCACAGATACCTTTAAAAAGAAAGTAGGGGTTTGGATCAGAAAACCAGTCAGTATCTGGTGTGACCACCATTTGCCTCATGTAGCGCGACACATCTCTTTCGCATAGAGTTGACCAGGCCTGTGGAATGTTGTCCCACTCCTCTTCAATGGCTGTGCAAAGTCTCTGCATATTGGCAGGAACTGGAACGTTGTGAACAGAGTGCCCCATGGTGCTAGTGGGGTTATGGTATGGGCGGAAATAAGCTACGGACAATGAACACAATTGAATTTTAATCAATGGCAATTTTTATGCACAGATACACTGTGACAAGATCCTGAGGCCCATTGTTGTGCCATTCATCCGTTGCCATCACCTCATGTTTCAGCATGATAATGCACGGCCCCACATCGCAAGGATCTGTACACAATTCCTGGAAGCTGCAAATGTCCCAGTTCTTCCACGGCCTGCATACTCACTAGACATGTCACCCATTGAGCATGTTTGGGATGCTCTGGATCAACGTGCAGGAACTGGAACACTGTTAGAACATGCTGTTCTAGAAACACGTCGATCCAGAGAATCAGCAAACTGCTCGCCCACACGCCATACACTGTCTGGTACAGTTGAAACCGGGAAAAAGGTTACTCTGAAGTTAAGCAACGTCCCAGAAAGCCATTTGTTTTTTAAGTAGAATTAGCCTAGTCCTTATTTAAATTAAATTATGTCCGGGAAACCGCCCTGCAATGTCCGTGTCCAGTTGCAGGGGGCCGTTGGAATTTAGAAAATGCTCCGTTATCAAAATAAATACTTTTTTTGCTCCATGAAGTAATCCAACGCTGCCATCTTGTCAATTTCAAGTCTTCTCTCATTGACTGAGACAGGAGTCTGTCATCATGACATGCGGCACTTTGGGTTGGACATCTACCGGTCTCGATCAATGACAGAAGACTTGAAATAGACAAGATGGTGGCGTAGACATTGTAGGATTACTTCATGGAGCAATTTTATTTTAATAACAGAGCATTTTCTAAATTCAAACAGACCCCCTGCAACTGGACACAAACATTTTATGAGACGCCTGTGTCCACAAATCGAGGATGAAGACAGTATCGCTAAGGTTGGTAGAACATTCTCTGTGCTACACCAAACCGTACGTATCCTGTAACTCCCAGTATTGGATAGCTACAGTTCTCTGCAAAGTCTGTAGCTACAGTTCTCTGCACTTTACCTGAGACGCACTCAGACACACTGAACTGTACTTTTTTTAATGTTACTTTTACCATATAATACCAAGTTCTCTTTTTGAGTTACCATTAAATAGTGTACACTCCCCTGTATTTTAGATTTTGACAAATAAAAATTATTTGGATATATCTGAATGTCTAACATCTGTTTGATGCTACAGAGCTGATGTGATTGGTCAAAATACCAATTAGTGGGAAAAGGATCAGAATTGGGCTGCCTGTGTAAACACAGCCATAGTCCTTTATCCGGCTTCGGTATACTGGCAATGGTGTTTGGCATGGTGGGCTGTGGAAGCTGAGACTTCCGGCGAATGGTCTTGTCCTGTCTGCGGTGTACGGCCAGCTGGATAAGACTCTGCCGGAAATGGTGTAGGGCTCGTAGACCTTAACCACCAACTGTTTGGACCTCTTGCAGAAGATATGCTGGTACTGCACGTCTCCCGGAAAGACATGGTTGTGGTGTTACCATTTTACACTTTTTGTGGAAGGGACGTAGGGCAACACATCTTTGTTGGTAAAGGTATCAACCGATTGGGACCTAAGTGTTTAGAGACAGACTAGTGTATTGTTTAGGGACATTGGGAGCTGCTTTTGAGAGGAAAGATCAATCAACAAAGTGAATGGACTGGGGGGGCTGCAGAAGGTGTGAAAAGTCTTAGGAGGGCAGTTCTTACACAGCATGTATTGTTGTGTATGGGAGATTAAGGACAAATGGCACCTTTCAATCATTCTCATACACAACAATATATTTACTGTCTCTAAGCACAACCAAAAAAAAACTCCTCATCTCAAAGACCTATCTGTAAACCTCCCCCAGACCATTGACTGACAGATCATTCTTGTCAATAGTTAGTGAGTGAGTTGTGGTTCTCTGTAGCTCAGCTGGTAGAGCACGGTGCTTGTAACGCCAAGGTAGTGGGTTCGATCCCCGGGACCACCCATACACAAAAAAAAATGTATGCACGCATGACTGTAAGTCGCTTTGGATAAAAGCGTCTGCTAAATGGCATATTATTATTATTATTATATATCCCTTGGGATTTTTGTAGACGTGTCTTTGTATTGTGCTTTGAGAATCTGCAGAGAGAAGAATGAGGTGGTTGTGTCATTACTGTTGTAGTCTTGATTTTATAACTTGCAGTGTCCCTTGCTGGCTTTTTCCCACAATCTTGTTGTGCCCAAAACCGCAAGTTGTGTCCCCTCCCTCATGTTCTATTACTCAAGGTCTGGAAGGTACTCTGTGGTCCTCAGGCTATATCTAACCACCTGTAACCCCATAACACAAACACTACAAACCCTACCCAATTCATGTTTATGCCATGCTTACTTAGCCGTCAGCTTGTAAATATTTTTTGCCAACTTCACCTTGTGCTGAGCTAGGGGTTTGGAAGCGCATGCTGGTGGAATCAGATTCTGCACCACCTACAACAAAACACACAACAATACACAATTTAACCACCCCACTAATGGAATTGATCTGTTAGACTGGCTATTTTAGCACCCCTAACATGGACATTTCGATATTGTCAGCTTTCTGTTAGCTAGTCACTAAATTGGCAGCAAGATTCCCGAGTGGCGCAGTGGTCTAAGGCACTGCACCGCAGTGCTAGCTGTGCCACTAGCTAACAGTGGCCGCGACCGGGAGACCCTGTGTAGGATCAGTTGGTAGAGCATGGTGTTTGCAACGCCAGGGTTGTGGGTTCGTTTCCCACGGGGGGCCAGTATGAAAAAAATAAAAACAAAGAATGTATGCACTCACTAACTGTAAGTCGCTCTGGATAAGAGCGTCTGCTAAATGACTAAAATGCTAAATGAAAATGCAAAGATTGCTAGCCAGCTGAGAACCAACTAACCAACCATAGACGATTTATACACATTCATCATTGCTACCAATACACAGAGAGTGAGTTGGCTATATCGACAATTTTATTTTTAGTAACTGAGTGTTTTCCAGACATGGGTGAAATAGATGGCTCCCAGATTGAGCTACTCTTATTTGCTAACGTTAGCTAGCTTACTTTAACTAAAGTTAGTCAAAGATAGAACAAACTGTAATGACCTGACTAGAACATAAAAGAACAACTGTCCAGACAGAGGATTGAGTTTACGAATGGACGGTTTATTAAACCAACTTTACACAGGCTACTGTTTGGCCGTAGCCCACGCCAAATAAATGAAAGATAACCCACAAGCCAATCGTGACCTTCTCTTGTGAAGCCCAGACGTAAAGAGAGAGAACAAAGGCTAAACCTGGTCTTAACTTCCAATGCTCCATCCCCCTGCCCAACCCCCCTCCACGCCACTCCGCCAACCGCCAGGATGCCCGGCATCAGAACATTCCAGGCATTCCCGTGATTGGCAGATAGCAGGTTGATTGACATGTCGGACCCCGCGAACACTGGGTACTGGTAGGTACAACACAACCATCTACTAGCCTAACACATAACACACAGCTGTCTGTGCGGGTCGCTACACAGCCCCCCACCACAAAGTCCCTCGTCCCCGAGGGAACAAACAAAGTCTCTGAAGCGACCCGGAGGTCTCCTTTGCCTGCGTGGCTGTGATGGCCGCAGAGTGCCCCTCTGGGAACCAGGGGATGAAGGCAAGGACATGGGGGGACAAGGAAGCGGGAACGGGTAATACAGTCCGTGGCTCTGGGGAACCACGCGGTGACACAGGGGGAGTGGGCTGTCTGGAGCCTTGTCTGCGGCACCTGGGGGTGGGTGCCTGGAGAATGTCATTGCCAGAGAGGGGAATTGTGGGGGGTTCCTGGGGTTTGGGGAGAAGAGGCCCCTCTATATGGGGCTAACCTGTCCCGGTGCAGTGTCACCTTTCTCCCCCTGGGAGGAAGCTGCACCCGGTAAACAACCTCCCCTACCCTCTCCAGGACACTGCAGGGTCCCACCCAGTGACTGTCCAACTTGGGGCATCTGCCTTTTTTCCCTTAGCGGGCTGTAGACCCAGACCAGCTCCCCAGCCACAAAGTGCCTTCCCCGGGTGTGCACGTCATAGTTCCTCTTCTGCCTCACACCTGCATTCAGCAGCTGCTCTCTGGCGAAGGTGTGGGCTGTCTCCAGGCGGTCCTGGAGTCTCCGGGCATACTCCGGCCCCGGGAAACATGAGGGCTATCCAGGGGCCGACCAAACGCCATCTCCGCAGGGGTACGGATCTCTCTCCCCCAGCATGAGGAGGGCAGGCGTGCAGGAGGTGGAGTCTTGGACAGCGGAGCGGCATGCCATGAGGACCATAGGCAGGTGCTTGTCCCAGTCACGCTGGTGTTTGGAAGAGACGATGGCCAGCTGCTGTCCAAGCGTTTTGTTGAAGGGCTCCACAAGGCCATCACTTTGAGGATGGAGAGGAGTAGTGCAGGTCTTGTGCATACCCAGCCTCTCACACATGGTGGCGAACACACGGGACTCAAAGTTTCTGCCTTGGTCGCTGTGGATGGACTCTGCAGCTCCAAACCTGCTGAACATCCCCGCTGTCAGGCGTCGACGATGGTCTCTGCCTCCTGGTCAGGCAGAGCATAGGCCTCGGGCCATTTTGTGAAATAGTCCATGGCCGTGAGCACCCAGCGGTTTCCACTGTCTGTGGTGGGGAACGGCCCAACTACATCCACTCCCACCCTCTCCATGGGAGCCCCCACTGGGAACTGTTGGAGCTGAGCATGAGAGCGGCCTGGGGGCGCTTTCTCGCTGTGCAGTTGTCACAGCGGCGGCAAAAGTCTTCCACATCCCTCTTGTGCTGCCCCCAGTAAAAGCCCTGACGGAGGCGGCGCAGTGTTTTTGTGACCCCAAAGTGTCCAGTCCCCACCCCCCATGAGTACTCTGGAGCACAGCCTCCCGCAATGCTTTTGGGACCACCACCTGCCACCTCTCCTCCCCCGTAGCTGACTCCTTCCATGCCCGCTGTAACACGCCATCAGCCAGCCGCAGTCGCTCAAACTTTGACCACAACCCTTTGGTCGCGAGTGAGAGCGCTGTCACCTCTTCCCATGGTGGCCTCACCTGCGCCTCTACCCACTGTAGCACTGGCTGTAGGTCTGTGTCCCGTCCCGCTGCTGCCCCCATTCAGCCACGTCGACAGTCTGCAGCTCACAGCAGACAGGCCCGCTCGCCCGACACACTGTGGCACAGACCCCCTCCTCTGCACACAGCTCTCTCTCCGTCCCTCTCTCCGTTCACAGTGGCGGCAGCCGTCTGCAGTACAGGGCCGACGGGACATGGCGTCGGGCGTTGGAGTGGCGTGCCCCTGCCCTGTGCACCACCGTGAAGTCATACGGCTGAAGCTCCTCCAACCAGCGTGCCACCTGCCCCTCTGGCTCTCTGAAAGACATGAGCCACTGGAGAGCAGAGTGGTCAGTCCTTACAGTAAAGGGCAGACCACCCAGGAAGTACTTGAAGTGTTTGACGGAAGCCACAACAGCCAAGAGCTCCCGCCGGGTGACACAGTAGCGGCGCTCATGTTTGTCAAATGTTTTGCTGAAGTACGCCACCGCTCTCTCCCCCTCTGGCCCCACCTGGGCCAGCACCCCACCCATGCCCACATTGCTCGCGTCTGTGTCCAGGATAAAGGGCAATGTGAGGTCAGGGGGGGCGAGCACGGGGGCCTCGATCAGTGCACGTTTGAGGGTGTTGAACGCCTCCTCGCACTCCACTGTCCAAGTGAAAGCCTTGTCCTTCGGCAGCAGGCGGTTCAGTGGAGCAGCAACGCTTGAGAAGCCCCGTACAAACCTCCTGTAGTACGAGGCCAGGCCCAGGAAGCTCTTCAGCTGACGCTGGTCGGTGGGGGTGGGCCAGTCTCTGACAGCCGCTACCTTGTCCTCTCTCCTCATGAAGTGGCACTTCTCGGGGTGAAGCTTCAGACCTGCGGCAGCCACCCTCTCCAGCACACACCGTAGCGCCCCCAGGGCTGACTGGAAGGAGCTGCCATGGGCCAGGATGTCATCGAGGTATACCAGACACTGCTGTCGGGGGATGCCATCCAGCACCCTGTCCATCAAACGCTCAAAAGTAGCTGGAGCGTTGCACAGGCCAAAGCACAGGACCTTGAACTGCCAGTGTCCTCTGTTAGTGGAGAACGCAGTTTTGGCTCTGGCCTCTGGGGAGAGGGGCACCTGCCAGTAGCCACTGCGGAGGTCTAGTGAGGAGAACCAGGAGGATCCCCTAACCAGGTCCAGCGACTCATCGATACGTGGTATGGGGTATGAGTCCTTCCTGGTTACCTCATTCAGCCGCCTGTAGTCCGCACAGAACCTCAGCTTGCCCCCCTTCTTCGGAACCATGACGACTGGCGCCGCCCAGGGGCTGTCTGAGGGCTCAATGAAGTCTGCCCGCTGCATCTCCAACACAGCCTTGTCTGCCGCCTCCTGGCGTGCCAGCGGGATACGGCGGGGACGCATCTTGATAGGTCGAGCATCACCTGTGTCGATCTCATGCTGCACCAGATGAGTCTGACCCACCTCTTCCTCACTCAGCGCAAAGCTGTCTCTGAATTCAAACAGCAACTGCCTCAACCGTTCCTGCTGCTCAGGGTCAAGACCAACACAGTTCCTCCCCCATATCTCCCTCACTGCAGACAGTGTCCTCTCCCCTCCCATCTGGGGTAGCTGGGCTGGGGGGCGCGGCCCCGGGCTCACAGAGGGCTGTGTCGTGGAGGTAGCTGGGGGAATGTAACACAACGCCGTAGGTGACAGGGGGCTGGGGAAAAGTCACACCCAGATGTGGGGGAGGGGGGCAGCCATGAGTCTCTGCTGCTTTAACTGTTGGAGTAAAGGGTTTGTTGGGTTGAGTGAATGTGACATTAGGGGCCATGGTGACCTCCGGCCCTCCCTGGAAGCTCAGTGTGCCCCTATTTAGGTCTAACTGGCAGCCTGTGCTCCTAAGAAAGTCCAACCCCAGGATACAAGGGTCCTGCACAGCCGCCACCCACACAGGATGACGCACAGTCCTGCCCCCTACTGTCAGAGTCATTATTCCCTTCCCTTTCATGGGTGCCAGCTCACCTGTGACTGTGCGGAGCTGCACAGTTGTAGGCTCACACTGAGTCCAACCTGGCACAATATCTGGCCTCACCAGGGTTACTGTGGACCCAGTGTCCACCAGGGCGGAGCAGGGCACCCCCTCCACAGTGACAGGGACATGACAAAAGTCCCCAACACAGGTCCGGCCCACCACAACAACAGGCTCCATCCGCTTGCCCTCGTCTGCTTCTGGGGGAAGTGGAGCCTTGCTTCCCCGTCTGTGCCGGGTGGGCTCCTCCTGAAGAAGATGGTGGTTGGGATAGAAAGCCAGGGGTCCGCACTACCCGGTCTATGCGGACCCCGGAGCCGTTTCCCCTGAGCTCTGGGGGACATGGGGCAATCTCGGCGCAGATGGTCTGGCTGGCCACAACCCCAGCAGACCCTGGGACCAGGGCGTGTGATTCGTGCCGCCTGTAGCGACACAGCACGAATGAGTTCTGTCATTTCAGCCACCCATGCAGGCTTTTCCGGCTCCGGGCTGCTCTGCCCCCAGCTCGCACAGAGGGTCTGTCTCCCTGCACCCCCACCAAAGCCCCAGCTGAAGCCCCAGCCCACACCAGCTCCCTCTCCAAAGCCATCTCCAAGGCTACCTGCAATGACTCAGGATGAGCCAGCTGGGTCTGTATGCGCAGCTCCGTAGGAGAGAGCGCCTGTATGAACTGGTCCCGTGCTAGCTCGCTCTGCACGGAGGGGGGCATGTGAGCATATGCCCGCCGAGAGAGGCTCTCAATGTCATTAGCTAGCACCCGTAGAGGCTTTCCAGGCTGCCTGCGTCTATTACTCAGTTCGGAGCGCAGTAGCCCGGGCTGTACACACTGTCCATAGCGCCTCCTCAGTGCTCCCACTAAAGCACCATAATCACGTCTGTCCTCGGGGCTAATCAATATCAAACAGGCCAGAGCTTCATCCGTGAGGCATAAAGCCAACTGCAGTGCCCTATCTTCATCCGACCACCCCCTAAAATGAGCTAACAGTTCAAACTGAGCATGAAAAGCTTCCCAATCCGCCTTACCGGAATACTTCGGGGTCTTAACGGATACGGACGCAGCCGGGAACTGGGCGCCGCCATGTTTGTTTACATCCTGAGCCCCAGATTCCTCGTCCCACCGCGTCGACGTCACCCCTTCGGTCCGCCCACCAGAATCCGCGCGAAACACAGTCGACGAAGCACTCATGCCCGCTTCAGCCGCCATCACTCTAACGTCCTCCCTCAAGCGGCCTCTGGGCTCCGATGCCCTGGCGATCTCCTCAGCCAGAACCCCCGACGTCCATGCACACGCATCTCCTTGGCCATAATCGTCCCCTACCTCCACCTTCACTTTCGGATTCCCTCGAAGCATCTTCAACCCCCGTTCTCACCTACGGTAGCTAGCCACAGAAGTCAGCTAGCTAGCTGGCTAACTTTTATCAACGTTTTTACTTCTGACACCAATGTAATGACCTGACTAGAACATAAAAGAACAACTGTCCAGACAGAGGATTGAGTTTACGAATGGACGGTTTATTAAACCAACTTTACACAGGCTACTGTTTGGCCGTAGCCCACGCCAAATAAATGAAAGATAACCCACAAGCCAATCGTGACCTTCTCTTGTGAAGCCCAGACGTAAAGAGAGAGAACAAAGGCTAAACCTGGTCTTAACTTCCAATGCTCCATCCCCCTGCCCAACCCCCCTCCACGCCACTCCGCCAACCGCCAGGATGCCCGGCATCAGAACATTCCAGGCATTCCCGTGATTGGCAGATAGCAGGTTGATTGACATGTCGGACCCCGCGAACACTGGGTACTGGTAGGTACAACACAACCATCTACTAGCCTAACACATAACACACAGCTGTCTGTGCGGGTCGCTACAAAACAAACATTTTTACTCTGCTGAAGGTACCAATCTAGTGGTGACTTCCATGGCATAGGAGAAATTGATTGGCAGTGTGTATCCAAAAGATAGCTAGCTATATGATTTAGCTGATGGCTTTCAGAGTTCAATACAGGACTGTAACGTTAGCTAGCTAATTTACCTAGTCCAGCTAGGCTAGCATGCTAATAATCGACAATCTTCCATTTGTTGTGGAAAACAACGATGGTATCGCATGACTTCTCAGCTGTCGTCGAAATGGATTCCCCATCAGTTCAGCCTGAAAATCCCTCTGATAATCTTTGGTCACCGTAAGCATCATTATTGATAGCCACAAGCCACTGGCAACGTCAGGGTAAATATCTGGTAGGTAGAACGGTGAAAGATAACTCATTTTCGCACTTGTTTGTAATTAGCATAGACAGACACAGAACACCACACAGGCATGATGACAAACGTTTTCAAAAAAATCTTGCCTAGAGAAGTTCTGTGATTACTATGTGTTGGTCGTTCGAATGTAAACAACGGTATGAGTTTTAGGGCACGCCCCCTCTACCTAGCTGGACGTGAGCTGCTTTCGCTATGAATGCCGGACTTTGTGGTTCACTATGAGCCAGTGAAAAGAAATTGCGCTTGTTCTAGCTTGTGGTTTGGATAATTTTTATGTTTATGACAAAAACGTAATATTGTTAATATAGTAAGGACTATATGCCATGGCAGAACCAGAGTGAAATGTCCCTTTAGAGTGTCTGTCCTATATCTAAGAGATATAAGAAGATTAGGAAATTATTCATATATTTTTTGTTTACCCATATTTAAACAATTTTCTTTGGCACTAAACTACTTCCATGTATACAGTACTTCCATTCATTTTTTAAACTGGTACCGGGCTACCTTCAGATGAGTCTCACCTTTCCATAGAGGGGTCATATTAGTGTGTAGCCCAAACTGTTCGCAAGCTACAGACAGAAGTTGGCATATCGACGGTACCGACTTCAGACTAATCCTGTGACGTTCGTGAGAGTCTCATCTTTCCATTGAGTGGTCATGATAGTTTTGTAGGCCAAACCATTCGGACGCTACAGACATTTTTGTTAGAAGACTGATTTTTGGGCCTCCTGAGTGGCGCAGCGGTCTAAGGCACTGCATCGCAGTGTTAGAGACATTACTACAGACCCGGGTTCATTCCCGGGCTGTGCCACAACCGGCCGTGGCCTGGAGTCCCATAGGATGGCGCACAATTGGCCCAGCATCGTCCGGGTTAGGGGAGGGTTTGGCTGGGGGGTGGGCTTTACTTGGCTCATCACCATTGTAATTATTTTGCACTATGGCCTATTTATTGCCTTACCTCCATAACTTACTACATTTGCACACACTGTATATTGATTTTCTATTGTGTTATTGACTGTACGTTTTGTTTATTCCATATGTAACTCTGTGTTGTTGTTGTTTTTTCTGCACTGTTTTGCTGTATCTTGGCCAGGTCGCAGTTGTAAATTAGAACATGTTCTCAACTGGCTTACCTGGTTAAATAAAGGTTAAATAAATAAAAAGCGCACTCTAGCGACTCCTTGTGGCGGGCCGGGTGCCTGCAGGCTGACACCTCTCGCCAGTTGAATGGTGTTTCCTCCGAAACATTGGTGCGGTTGGCTTCTGGGTTAAGCTGGCGGGTGTTAAGGAGCGCGGTTAGGCGGGTCATGTTTAGGGGTTGCAGCGATGAGAAAATATTCAAAATGGGGAGAAAAATACAAAAAAAATTAAAAGACCGATTTTTTTAGATGTCTCATGCTCTGACAAATACTGTGGTAGCTCGGCCACCTTCCACCGCAGATGCGGAAGGCCGCCATTGGCGGATGCAGTGTATTGCAGAAAAACAGATCTCTAGCATAAACAGATGGATGTTGATGAAGATTTGTTAAATTATACTAATTTAGGTTTCCACGGGTGCGCGGACATCGACTAGGGTTTTTTAAAGCAAGGCCATGAGGAGAGTTTGAATATTTTGTGGGACAATCAAAACTGTTTATGAGACCTTTGAGGCTCATAAGAGACGAGAGGAATATAATGTTCATGTTGCCAGGTGCTCTTAAAGTACCCCAGTAATGATCAAGCTGTAGGTCTCTCCCCAGTAACCACTCCAAAATGTAGTGATCACGCTGCAGGACTCTCCTCAGTAACCACTCCAAAATGTTGCTTTGTCGCCCATTTGTCGCCCACTTTATAGCATAGCAAAACATTATTAATTAGTCAGAGAGACAGATGGCCATACACACACTACAGAGAGACGGAGATGAGTGCCATTCCTAGCAGTAAACCCCTGCTTTGGTGCTGGAACTTGGAGCAGGTTTATTGTTTTAGCGTAGGCAATGTGGATCTCAGAGGGAGGGAGGTCACTTGTGGAAGGGTCGGTCAGAGGATGGGCACATTCCACTGGTTCCCCCATAGCACTGTGATCTACATGGCCCTCCCAGAGGAACCCTTTCTTTTCCTGTCCAGGTCTTCCCTCTTCCTTCTTCCTCCCTCTGTCAGAGCTCACCGGCTGCTCTTCCACACCCCTCTGCAGTCACACTATGACTCTGGTCACACTATAGACTCTGGTCACACTATAGACTCTGGTCACACTATAGACTCTGGTCACACTATAGACTCTGTTCAAATACCTCAAAATGCATCCTTCCTTTCTTCCTTCCTTTACTGTAACTCAATCATCATGGAGCTAAGAGGAATGGATTGGTTTAAAGCAATAAGGTGACAATATTGCTACACTTATCCAGTGGTTATCTCAAGGAAGGAAGGATGCCCAGGGGCTATGTCCAGGATAATGCGAGGAGGATAACCATTAAGCATTGATTTTCATAGTATGAAAATTATGGAGGACCAGTGCATGTTAGAAAATAAATGTAGATAGATAGGCAACACAGACTAAAACAAACATCTATAACCACAGTATACCCAAGAAACAATCAAATCAAATACATTATTTTATGGAAGATCAGAGGTTAAATGTAGTATTAAGATCTAGTAACTAATCTCCTCCATTCCGCCTTATCTTTTCAGGTCATCATTTCCCCCATCCGGGCTAGCGCAGCTTCAGTTTACCCTGTCTCCCCATTCAAGCCTCCATATCTTTCAAATACGTTATCTGTGCTTGATTGCACTTGCCTGGCACAATGGAACCAATGGAAAAGTGCAAATCCCGCCCACCTGGCACTCCAGTCCGGCTCAAGCAAATGCTTGATGAATACGATTTCAAATACCATTTGAACCCAGGTCTGAATCTTTCAAGAATTGACGCTGAGACATTAAGAATAGGAAACCTGTTTTAGTAAGGACAGTTCAGGAAGCTTTGGCAAGCGTCTCAATTTGATCAAATACCCCAAAAATTATTTGGACAGGGAATTCAGGACACCACTTCAGCCTGTTATAACTTTGTTTTATTTATGTGCCGAAAAAACTAGATGTTTATTATCAATCACATCCTTCTTTTACTCGCACAGTATTTATGCAAAGTGTTCACAGATCACTGCAATGCTTTCTGGGAGGCCCTGTAGCTTCCCTGCCTCAGATCAACAACGCTGATATTTTTACCCCATGTCAACCACTGTGCACTTTGTAGTTGTTTGTATGATCATTTTCACACAAACATTGAAACATTGAAATGGTAGTCACTTAAAAGCACAGGATAGGAGTAGGGGTATGTTTTTCATGTGGGATTTGTGAACATTTTCTGACATATCCCACTGTAAGAGCTACTGCTTCATGTGGGGACTTCCATTTTGTGTGTGTGTGTGTGTGTGTGTGTGCGCTAGAGGGGGTCGTCTCTGATCTAGTTTGATGTCAGTTTGTAGTTATCTTTTCACTGATCATAGAAAAAAACAGTTCAGATATGTAAAAATGTGATGTTCCAGACTTGTACTTTTTACAACTCTAAAGTGTTGTTCCCCTTCAGCTGAATCAAGGAAGTCACTGAAATGAAAAATAGATAGGGTGGAAGTGCTCCTTGTTTAGTGATTTTATATTTGGTACCCAGTCAGTTGTGAAAAGAGAACATGGGAGCATGATGGAATCCTGTGATTGGACACTAGAGAACAAGAAGGATTAAACTCTATCCTCCACAGCACTTCAGCAATACTGGCTCGTCAATAGAGATCTAGAAATGTAGTTAATTGTGGTAATTGTTTTTGCAGTTCAGAGGATGGGATGGCATTAGCATCTAAAATGTACAGATGTTTTAAATATATAATGAAACTGCTGTCACATGTTCACTTGTACACAAAAAAATAAAAATAACATTTAATAAAGTAATTCTTAATCATTCTGACCTTACTGTGTAGTGGAACCCCTTCAACACTACAATGTACCTCAACCCTTAATGTCTTGTTTTGTTGGAAGGTCATAGTAAACTTAATCCGGAACACTGAAATTAGTATGATATGTTACGTTTGGCATGGTTACAATAGACAGATGGTTACTTAAGGCAAAAACGAAAGAAGGGTGGTTGGTCGGGGTGGGTGTATAACGGTCGGGGTGGATGGGGGGGCGTATTACGTGACGTCTAGCAACCCAAAGTTTGCATATCATACGAAATGTGTGATGGGCATCCACAAATTAATACATACTATACAAAACGTAACATATCATACTCAGATTTACATAAATAATAATATGAAATGCTCTGAGACCAGGTTGTTGCAATGGCAATCAAGTGAAAGAGAACAGTTTACTAATAAGTACACTGTTTACTTGAGTTCAATAGAGACATTTTCCCAACCAGTGTTCATTGTCAAGAGTGCTTATTATAACTTCAGTGGTGTTGTGTTTCCCCAGTCCAACTGAACAAGCCCTTCTACAATGTATATCCATAGGCTGGCACTCCTAAATCAAATCAAATGTATTTATAAAGCCCTTTTTACACCAGCAGATGTCACAAAGTGCTTATACAGAAACCCAGTCTAAAACCCAAACAGCAAGCAATGCCGATGTAGAAGCACAGTGAAACTCCCTAGAAAGGCAGGAACCTAGGAAGAAACCCAGAGAGGAACCAGGCTCTGAGGGGTGGCCAGTCCTCTTCTGGCTGTGCCGGGTGGAGATTATTAGAGTACATGGCCATTAAGGCCAGATCGTTCTCCAAGATGTTCAAACGTCCATAGATGACCAGCAGGGTCAAATAATCATCACAGGGGTTGTAGAGGGTGCAACAGCTCATCACCTCAGGAGTAAATGTCACTTGGCTTTTCATAGCCGAGCATTCAGAGGTCGAGACAGCAGGTGCGGTACAGAAAGAGAGAGAGAGGGTCGAAAACAGCAGGTCCGGGTCAAGGTAGCATGCCCGGTGAAAAGGTCAGGGTTCAATAGCCGCAGACAGAACAGTTGAAACTGGAGCAGCAGCACGACAAGGTAGCACATTTGGTGAACAGGTCAGGGTTCCATAGCTACAGGCAAAACAGCAGAAACTGGATCAGCAACACGATCAGGTGGACTGGGGACAGCCAGGATTTATCAGGCCAGGTAGTCCTGAGGCATGGTCCTAGGGCTCAGGTCCTCCTCAGAGAGAAAGAGATGGGAGAATTAGAGGGAGCATACTTAAGTTCACACAGGACACCTGATAAGACAGGAGAATAACACCAGATATAACAGACTGACCCTAGCCCCCCGGCACATAGACTATTGCAGCATAGGTACTGGAGGCTAAGACAGGTGGGGTCGGCGGACACTGTGGCCCCGTCTGATGACAGGACCAACCTGCAGGATATAACCCCACCCAAAGCACAGCCAAAGCACAGCCCCCACACCACCAGAGGGATATCAACAGACCACCAACTTACTACCCTGAGACAAGGCTGAGTATAGCCCACGAAGATCTCCTCAATCGCACGAGCCCGAGGGGGCGCAAAACCGAACAGGAAGATCACGTCAGTGACTCAACCCACTCAAGTCGAGTACAGCAAAAAAAGCCTGGCACGACGTGATGCACCCCTCTTAGGGATGGCATGGAAGAGCACTAGTAAGCCAGTGACTCAGCCCCGTAATAGGGTCAGAGGCAGAGAATCCCGCCAGAGAGACTCAAGTCTATGGGAAACGTGTATGTGCCAAGAGGCCAATGTGGGCTATGTATGCCTGGAGATAAAGGGTTGCATCTCGCGGGACCTGAGGTCCCGACAGAGATCATTGTGGCACGATCAGCATTTTTCATGATGCGAGCGTTCAGACAGACGACTTTGTGATTAAAGTATTTTTGTTGTCCCGCAGATTATTTTGAAACGGTCCTCTTTCTGCTTTGTATGTGTTATCCATGTGTCCACATCACCAACAAACTATCATGGTCCAAACACACCAAGACAGTCGTGAAGAGGGCACGACAAAGCCTATTCCCCCTCAGGAGACTGAAAAGATTTGGCATGGGTCCTCAGATCCTCAAAAAATTCTACAGCTGCACCATCGAGAGCATCCTGACTGGTTGCATTTGCCTGGTATGGCAACTGCTTGGCCTCCGACCACAAGGCACTACAGAGGGTAGTGCGTACGGCCCAGTACATCACTGGGGCCAAGCTTCCTGCCATCCAGGACCTCTATACCAGGCGGTGTCAGAGGAAGGCCCTCAAAATTGTAAAAGACTCCAGCCACCCTAGTCATAGACTGTTCTCTCTGCTACCGCATGGCAAGCGGTACCGGAGTGCCAAGTCTAGGTTCAAAAGACTTCTCAACAGCTTCTACCCCCAAGCCATAAGACTCCTGAACAGCTAATCATGGCTACCCGGACTATTTGCACTGCCCCCCCCACCCCATCCTTTTTACGCTGCTGCTACTCTGTTAATTATTTATGCATAGTCACTTTAACTCTACCCACATGTACATATTACCTCAACTAGCCGGTGCCCCCGCACATTGACTCTGCAACGGTACCCCCCTGTATATATAGCCTCCCTACTGTTATTTTATTTTACTTCTGCTCTTTTTTTTCTCAACACTTTTTTTGTTGTTGTTTTAATTTTACTTTTTTGTTAAAAATAAATGCACTGCTGGTTAAGGGCTGTAAGTAAGCATTTCACTGTGATGTCTGCACCTGTTGTATTCGGCGCATGTGACCAATACAATTTGATTTGATTTGATTTGAGTACAGTGCCATCCCTGCCTGGGCTCTGTTCTGTAGGAAACCACTCCGTATGTCTTGTATCCCCTCTCAGCCCTAGACTGAACAATAGGCAACAATAGGAACCATTTACAGTGAGGCAGCCTGCGGATGGAGAGCTAGGCTGTTTTGTGTACCTTGATCTCTCTCCACTTAAGGTGGTGTTCACAACAAGGCGGTGTTCACAACAAGGCATCCTGAACACAGGAAAAGGGTCATTAGAGGTCATCTCTCTCATGGTTGACATTACTTTTTATAGGTCTCTGTTTTGTGCTATATTCCCATGATGGATGTAGCCTAATACCCTATACCCAATACCCAATACCCTATAACCTATACCCAATACCCTATACCCAATTGTACTTCTTTGAAGTCTGGCATCCATCCCCCTTGTTGCAGATTACTTTTATCAAAATCAAGTATTTGTCCAGTAATTATGCTACAATACTTGAATTCCAATGCCATCTTCGGAAACCATGCTGAGTTTTTCTGTTGTGAAATAGTAATATTGGATCGTTCAAGAGACAGTTCACACAAATTACTTAATATTATGGATACCTAGAAGTCTATTGATCCAAATGTCAATAGCCCAAGATGCAGCTTATCAGTTAGCATGCTCCAAATAGCATGCCTTAAATCAACTCAAAGTAACTTAACCAGCTACTTATTCCATCCTTTATGCATGTTGCAATACTTAAGTCACATAAAGTAGTGTACCATAAGTAAACTCTGGCACCAGTTGTCTGACTTGCTTAGCTGATGTTGTGGATCATGTGTTTTAATGAATGGAGTCTGGGGTCTCTATTAGACTAATGCCAGTTCTGAGTGCAGCATCCATCACCAATCAGCTCACTTCCACTGTCTCTGTCTTGGTCACGTGACCGCTCTCCATTCCCAGCGCTGCTCAAGGCAAAGTGGCCTGCAGCAGAATCCTCAAGTAGTTGGGTGCCATGGCAACCCATGAGCCTGGCTCCCGAGGAGTTAAGGTACACTGGTGTCTGTGGGCAGTTCTGAGTTGACCAAGACCTTATAAGGCTTCTCCCTCCCAGATTACTGCTGCTATTGATGAGACATCAGAAGTAGACAGACAAACAGACTGTCCTTCAATCTCTTTTGTAACATCAGCTCAGAGATGACCCGAGTTACTGGTACCAGTACCCCCTGTATATAGCCTTGTTATTGTTATTTTATTTTGTTACTTTCGTTTATTTAGTAAATACTTTCTTAACTCTCTTTTCTTAAAACTGCATTGTTGGTTAAGGGCTTGTAAGTAAGCATTTCACTGTAAGGTCTACACCTGTTGTATTTGGCGCATGTGACCAATGACATTTGATTTGATTTGAGTTAAGTCATGAACAGCAAAGTTGCAAGAGAAATGAAAGTACAAAGGTCTACTGTATCTCTGGAGTTAGTTCTCAGAAACAGTGTTACATGATATACAGTACTTCTGGCAAGTCCTTTTAACGATGAACTGACACCTTGAAATGCATTACTTAGGCTACATCAGGTCATTTTATACCTGCTCACATTAGAAAGAGAATGTTTCATTAGAAAGAAAAAAATTATGTTTTCCTGAGATTATAGTTCTGTATCTTTGCATATCCTATAGATTTCCTTTTACATAACAAGCATTGTGGCTCAATTTAACTCAATTTAACATGCATGCCAGTATTTACATAGCAAACACCTTTCTGCCTGCAGTCAAATTCAATCTCTGAACCAGATAGACAGATTGACGGCTCCAGTTTTCAGAATGACATGCATGTGTGCTCAGCTTGATGATGTTTACTCTATAAACTACTACGCTGAGGTGCCAGGAAGCAGGGGGAAGATGGTTGAGCACAGAAGCACATAGGAGAGTAGAAGTCTGATGGAAGTGGTAAACTGCAGACCTGGGTTCAAATAGTATATACAGTTGAAGTCAGAAGTTTACATTCACCTTAGCCAAATACATTTAAACTCAGACTTTGTTGTCCTGAAGCCATTTTGCCACAACTTTGGAAGTATGCTTGGGGTCATTGTCCATTTGGAAGACCCATTTGCGACCAATCTTGAACTTCCTGACTGATGTCTTGAGATGTTGCTTCAATATATCCACATCATTTTCCTTCCTCATGATGCCATCTATTTTGTGAAGCGTACCAGTCCCTCCTGCAGCAAAGCACCCCCACAGCATGATGCTGCCACCCCCGTGCTTCACGATTGGGATGGTGTTCTTCGGCTTGCAAGCGTCCCTCTTTTTCCTCCAAACATAACGATGTTGGCCAAATAGTTCTATTTTTGTTTCATCAGACCAGAGGACATTTTTCCAAAAAGTAAGATCTTTGTCCCAATGTGCAGTTGCAAACCGTAGTCTGGCTTTTTTATGGCGGTTTTGGAGCAGTGGCTTCTTCCTTGCTGAGCGGCCTTTCAGGTTATGTTGATATAGGACTCGTTTTACTGTGGATATAGATACTTTTGTACCTGTTTCCTCCAGCATCTTCACAAGGTCCTTTGCTGTTGTTCTGGGATTTATTTGCACTTTTTCGCACCAAAGTACGTTCATTTCTAGGAGACAGAACGCGTCTACTTCCTGAGCGGTATGACGGCTGTGTGGTCCCATGGTGTTTATACTTGCATACTATTGTTTGTACAGATGAACGTTGTACCTTCAGGCATTTGGAAATTGCTCCCAAGGATGAACCAGACTGGTGGAGGTCTACAATTTTTATTCTGTGGTCTTGGCTGATTTCTTTTGATTTTCCCATGATGTCAAGCAAAGAGGCACTGAGTTTGAAGGTAGGCCTTGAAATACATCCACAGGTACACCTCCAATTGACTCAAATTATGTCAATTAGCCTATCAGAAGCTTCTAAAACCATGACATCATTTTCTGGAATTTTCCAAGCTGTTGAAAGGCACAGTCAACTTAGTGTATGTAAACCTCTGACCCACTGGAATTGTGATACAGTGAATTATAAGTGAAATAATCTGTCTGTAAACAATTGTTGGAAAAATTACTTGTGTCATGCACAAAGTAGATGTCCTAACCAACTTGCCAAAACTATAGTTTGTTAACAAGAAATTTGTGGAGTGGTTGAAAAACTAGTTTTAATGACTCCAACCTAAGTGTATGTAAACTTTCGACTTCAACTGTATCTTCAAGTATTTGATTGAGCCTGCCTGGAGCACTAGAAAAGGACAGGGGTTCCAGTTTTGGGACTACTTCATTGGTTCCATTGTACCAGGTGAGCTCAATCAATTGCAGATAAACAATTTGAAAGATAAATATTACTATTTAAACCCAGGTCTGGTATACTGTGGTTAGAAGATTTCTGACAGGAAATAAACGGAATGCGGCCGATCACATATTGTTTTGCAGCAATAGTACAGAGTAGAGTTTACCCTGAATTGCCCTCTATCCTTCTTGTGTTAACTCTGCCAGCTAAGAGTGAGAGCCGGGCCTGCCTTGTGGTACAGCGGGAGGGCAATGAATAATTTACTAGTCATTTCCCTTTCATTTCTCAGGTCTTAACACAGTGCTTTCTACAGGCCTGGCTGCAGCTGTCTCTACAACCACTATGATGCCAGGTAACTGGGAAAACATGGTCCTGCATAATAAATCAACACCATCATCCCAGAAACACTAGACCCACTCCAATTCGCATACTGCCCCAACAGATCCACAGATCCACAGACAATCGCACTCCACACTGCCCTTTCCCACCTGGACAAAAGGACACCTATGTGAGAATGCTGTTCATTGACTACAGCTCAGCGTTCAACACCATAGTGCCCACAAAGCTCATCACTAAGCTAAGGACCCAGGGACTAAACATCTCCCTCTACAACTGGATCCTGTACTTCCTGACGGGCCACCCCCAGGTGGTGAGGGTAGGCAACAACACGTCTGCCACGCTAATCCTCAACACTGGGGCCCTATAGGAGTGCTTGCTTTGTCCCCTCCTGTACTCCCTGTTCACCCACGACTGCGTGGCCAAGCATCACCAACACCATCATTAAGTTTGCTGACGACACAACAGTGGTAGGCCTGATCACCGACAACGATGAGACAGCCTATAGGGAAGAGGCCAGAGACCTGGCAGTGTGGTGCCAGGACAACAACCTCTCCCTTTTTTTGTTTGTTTATTTAGTAAATATTTTCTTAACTCTATTTCTTGAACTGCATTGTTGGTTAAGGGCTTGTAGGTAAGCATTTCAGGGTAAGGTTTACACCTGTTGTATTCGGCGCATGTGACAAATACAATTTGATTTGATTTGATTTGAAGTGCAAAGGATGCTGGGATTATTTCTCTACTCCAGCAGGGATTTTTCTCTACTCCAGCACAGGAATCATGACTAAACATATTGACGAAATTTTACTTTCAATGCTTGAATGCAAATGATTGAAAGTTAGTAAATATTTTGGTAAATGTCTGTTAGTAAATATTTTCTTAACTCTATTTCTTGAACTGCATTGTTGGTTATGGTGTAAGTAAGCATTTCAGGGTAAGGTTCTATTCGGCGGATGTGACGTTAAAATGTGATTTGATTTGATTTGAAGTGCAAAGGATGCTGGGATTTTTTCTCTACTCCAGCACAGGAATTCTGACTAAACAAAATGACTACATTTTACTTTCAATAATTTAATGCAAATGATTGAAAGTTATATTCAGGATAAAAATCAATCGTTTCAAAGCCATTTGGAGGGTCTGTTTTTACATGAAAGACTCATTATCAAGTGCTATGATAAAAGTGCTCTGGAGTCTGGCCATACAACAAATATAAAGAATGAACTCTCTGACCTACACCTAGTACTGTATATGTCAGTGGCGGTCATTGGCGTTTATGATGAAGGAGGACGATTTTTTTTTCTCATGAGCATGGCCTTATTTCTATTACAGCATGTTGGATGACTGTCATTCATATTCCATTCACCCAGTTCAATGTAACATCGATAGGTTTAGGATACTACATGATACTCAAATTTTCCCTATACCCATCATGAGTTTGCTACAACTAGCCCATGAATGAAAGTTTACAACGTAGGTGCACACAGGCCGAGAGAAAATGTTGAGATGACAGACAGTGACACATGGACAGACAGTGACACATTCAATACCGCCTTGCACACTCTTGCCTGCATCTAGCTTATCTAGGGTTTTGTCACGGATTCTGCCGAGGCTGCCCCTCCTCCTTGCTCAGGTAGGCTTCGGCGTTTGTCGTCACCGGAATACTAGCTGCTGCCGATCTATGTTCTATGTTTCTATGTTGCACCTGTTGTCTGATTGTTACCCACCTGTTGCCCATTACGTGTTTACTCCTTCCCTATTTAACCCGGTGGCTCCCAATGTGTTTTGTGCGTGTTTGTTTTTCGTTTCGTGTGTCGTTGGTGAGCGGGTTAGTTCCTCCATGTGTGGAGGTATTCTGTATTGTTGTCTTTACTTATTTCAGTAAAGTACGTTTCATAGAGTTCTGTGTCCTGCGCCTGACTTCGATCCACCGCATTACACTGACACTCGTGACAGAAACACGCACCATAGATGGAGTCAGCAGGTACAGCCAGTCAGTCCGAATCGATGGAGGAACGAGTTCAATGACAGGAGAGTATAATCCAGGCTCTCGGCACCGCTATGGAGAGGGTGATGAATACTATGGACCGATGGGAGAGAGGTGGCCTTCCTACACCTCCTCCAACCACTCAACCACCCATACCACTGTCCACCCCTTCGCCACCTGGGCCCAGTGGGATTCGGCTCTTGCTCCCGAGGGCATATGACGGTACACCAGCCGGGTGTCAGGGTTTCCTTCTTCAGGTAGAGCTCTACCTGGCAACCATTCACCTGGCGCCCTCGGGATACGAGAGCGTATCCGCCCTCATCTCTTGTCTGTCGGGGAAGGCGCTCGAGTGGGCCAACGCCGAGTGGGCAGGAATTGACGCTACATCGGTCCGCTACGAGGTTTTCACCTGCCGCTTCCCGGCGGTATTTGATCATCCACCGGAGGGGAGAGCGGCGGGCGAACGTCTGTTCCACCTAAGACAGGAGAGCCCAGGATTTTGTGCTGGAGTTCAGGACTCTGGCAGCCAGCGCATGATGGAATGAGAGGGCCCTGATCGACCACTATCGTTGCAGCCTAAGGGAGGACATTCGGCGGGAACTGGCCTGCAGGGATACCTATCTCCACCTGGACCAACTGGTGGAGATGTCCATCAGGCTGGATAACCTGTTGGAGACCCGCGGACGTTCTGATCAGGGCCCATTCATTCCATCCCCCAGCACCTCCGACCCTACCCCAATGGAGCTCGGAGGTGCTGCGCTTAGGGAGACCAGGAGAGGGGCCGTCCCCTGCACCAACTGTGGCCGCAGAGGACACACTGCTGGTCGGTGCTGGGGAGGGTCCCCAGGGAGTCGAGGCAGTAGGCAGAGCACTGGTCGACCATCTCAGGTGAGTAAGCACCCGACTCACCCAGAGCTCCCTGTTGGTCAGCTGTGTATAGAAGTTGTTTTCCCAGAGTTTTCTCCTCATTCCCAGCATAAGGCGCTAGTAGATTCAGGCGCCTCATCAATATTCACTTAGTTTAGGGATTCCCACTGTTCGTGTTAATGTGCCCTTCCCAGTACATGCATTAGATAGTCGCCCGCTAGGGTCAGGTCTAATCAGGGAGGTTACCGCATCACTCTTTTTTATTTTTTATAATATGTTTATTATTTTCCAATAAAAATAAAGTAAAAGAGACAGCAATACAAACAATGACATTCATTGTACTGTTGGATGGGATGGCCAGTTTAGAGGACAAAACAAAAGTTAACTCACACATACACAAAATAAAACAAAATCCTATTAGGTGGTACGTGTATAAGAAGACAGCATATAGTCATTACAAGCAGTGTAGTTCAGCCAAAAATAAATATTGAGTGGAGTACAGCACAGAGTAGCAGCAGATCGTCAGCCCAGTTATGAAGCGGGACTAGACCATTTATCCAGTATCGGCTGCCATATTTTGTAAAACAATGGACTTCTATTGGAGGTGTTGTATCGAATCTTTTCCATATGGATTACATTCCCTAAATCCCGTAACCACATTTCAAAGGTAGGTACAGTCTCCAATTTCCAAAATTGCAATATGAGCCTTTTGGCTAATAGAGTACAAAGAGAGACAGCTTTCCCCTCCTGGTTATTCCCATCAACTGTACCAAACAGAGCGATCAATGGGTCTGGGGCTAGAACTCTATCAAAGGCCTTAGATAAGTAATCAAAAATGAGAGCCCAGTAAGCCTGTAATTTAGGGCATGTCCAGAATAAGTGGGACAACGTCCCCTCCTCCTGCTTGCACCTCTCACACAGTGGTGAGGTGTCCGGGAATATTTTATGCAGTTTTACTTTTGAGTAGTGTAACCTGTGTATCACCTTAAACTGTACAAGGTTGTGTCTGGCATTCACTGAACTGTGGTTTATATTCCTGAGAGCTTCTATCCAGTCCTCATTTGAGATTTCTGAACCAAGTTCTTGTTCCCAAGCCCTTTTAATGGTGTCTGTGGATACCTCTATGTGGGCCTGTAGCACATCATACAGTCTGGAGACCGACCCTTTTGAATGGGGTTTGACAAGGATCAAGCTATCTAATGTAGGACTATTTGGCTTCATACCATACTGTGGGATGTGTGTCCTTAAGAAATTCCTGATTTGGAGGTATCTGAAAAAATGTGTTGTTGGCATGTTGAACTTTGCCTGTAGTTGTTGAAATGAAGCTAACTGACCATCTATGTATAGATTACCAATTGTTGTGAGCCCCTTCTCCCTCCACTGTGAAAACACCACATCATCCATTGCAGGGTGGAAAGCATGATTCCGGCTAATCGGGCTGTCTATGTACACAGTGGGTATGTTAAGAAAATCCCTAATCTGTTTCCAGATCCTAAGAGTATGACAAATGACTGGATTGGAGTCATAAGTGGCTTTTTTCACATATGATGGGCTATTAACAAGTGCAGGGAGTGAGGAACGTTGACAGGAGGCCTGCTCAATCAAAAGCCATGAAGGCATATCCTTCCGTCTCATCTCAGGTAAACTTTCCCTCCAGAAAGACACAATGTTCAGATTAGCAGCCCAATAATACAGTTTGAAGTGAGGAAGGCCAAAGCCCCCTCTATCTTGTACTTGCATAAATGCTTCTTTGCAATTCTGGCTGCCTTGTTATCCCATAAAAATGGAGTTACTATTGAATCCAGTTTCTTAAAATAGCTTTGTGGTATGAAATTGGGTAGACATTGGAAGAGGTAAAGAAACCTGGGTAGGACAACCATTTTAATAGCGTTTATACGACCAACCAAGGAAATAGGCAGAGTTTTCCAGAAATCTATATTTTGTTTAAGCTGATATATTTTCATGTCCCAATTCACTTTCAATAGCTGGTCAAGGTCTCTTGTCACTACAATGCCAAGGCTTGTGAACTTGTCCCTCACTGTTCTAAGCGGGGTAGATTGCAGAAATTGCATATCCACAGGCCGTGATATTGGCATCATCTCACTTTTTTGCCAGTTTATCTTGTAGCCAGAGAAGGAGCCGAATGTGTTTATCAAGTTAAGTAATGGTGGAATAGACGTTTTAGGGCTTGGACAAAAACAAAAGAACATCGTCTGCATATAGGGAAATTTTGTGCTGTGTGTCTTTTATTTTAACAGAAGCTATATCGGCACATGCCCGAATGCGCGTAGCAAGGGGTTCCATGGCTATAGCGAAGAGAGCAGGCGAAATAGGGCACCCCTGTCGGCACCCCTTGAACAGGCGGAATGACTGCGACATTTCCTGATTGGTCACCACGGACGCCATTGGGTGTGCATAAATAATTCTTATCCAATTAATAAATTCCTTTCCAAATCCGAAATGCTCCAGAACCGACATCATATACTTCCACTCAATCTGATCAAACGCCTTCTCTGCATCAAGAGCTATTACCACTGCCTCAACTTTATGATCATGATACATTACGTTGAAAAGGCGTCTCAAATTGTAGTATATATGTCGGCCCGGGATAAAACCTGTCTGGTCAGGGTGTATGATGTCGGAAATATATTTTTTCAATCGGTTTGCCAATATCTTTGTCAACACCTTGTTTTCTATGGGGAGTAACGACACGGGGCGATACGACGACATCTCCATGGAATCTCTATCTTTTTTCAAGATCAGGGCTATTGTAGCCTCATACAGTGTTTGCGGGAGTTTGGTGTTTTCTTTGGATTGTTGAAACATTCGCAGCATAAGTGGAGATAGACTAGCGCAGTACTTCTTATAGAATTCTATTACATATCCATCGGGCCCAGGGGCCTTGCTGTTTGGAAATTGTGCTATCGCTGTGTTAATTTCATCTAAGGTTATCCCTGCATCGAGTGCGGCAGCTGCCCCCTGTCTAGTTTAGGAAGTTCACAATCAGCGAGAAAGCGTTCCATAGTTTGTGGATCAGTAGCATCGCATTTTGATTGGTATAGCTCTGAGTAAAACTGTGCAAAGCATTTATTAATGTCCTGCGGATCTGTTACTATTTTACCCTTCTTGTCTTTTATTTTGTGAATAGCTCTAGATGCTTGTACATGCCTTAGCTGTCTTGCTAATAATTTATGTGGTTTGTCCCCCAGTTCAAAATAACTTTGTTGCGTTCTAGCAAGTAAAGAGCCCACCCGTTTCGAAAGGATGGTATTGTATTCATACTTTAACTTTGTGATCTTCTCAAGGACTGTATACGAGGAATTTGTCCTAAAAACGTTCTCCTGTTCCCCTAACTCTCTTTCAATTTCTCTCAGCCTAGTATTGGCACGTTTCTTCCTCTCTGATGTATAAGAAATAATGTAACCTCTAATCACAGCCTTTAGAGATTCCCAAAGGGTGGAGTCGTCAACATCCCCCGTGTCGTTAGTACTGAGGAAAAAGGCAATCTGCTCCTCCAAATACTGACAAAAAGCCTCATCTTTCAACAGGTATGCGTCTAAGCGCCACGGTCGCCGACCTGTCGACATATTGTCGAAGTTTCAGCACCATGGACAGAGGAGAGTGGTCCGTAATTAGAATGGGGTGATAGGTAACCGACTCAGCTGCTGAGATTAGTTTGGAGTCCAACAAAAATAGTCAATTCTGGAATATGATTTATGAACTGATGAGAAGAAAGAATAATCCCTGTCTGTTGGGTGCGTCAGTCTCCAAATATCGACAATGTTAAGGTTTGTCATCAATGTATTTAGACAGACACTGGCATTTGATTGTTGAAGTGACCTTGATAGCTGTTTATCTAAAAGAGGGTCTAACGTACAGTTAAAGTCACCTCCAACAATAACACTTGTATCCGAGATATTTGGTATGGCCTTAAATACCCTTTGAAAAAATAATGGATCATCGGAGTTGGGTCCATATAAATTGACCAAGGTTATTGGTTTTGAATTCAGTGTACCAGCCACAATAATATACCGACCATTAGGATCTGAAATCGAGGTTGAGTAAACAAAAGGAATGTTTTTCCTTATCAGGATTGCTACCCCTCTCGCTTTTGCATCAAAGTTAGACTGGTATATCTGACCGATCCAGCCGACTCGTAGCTTGGCCTGCGCGGGGCGTTTAATATGAGTTTCTTGAAGAAGCACTATGTCAGCACCCAGTGATTTAAGATGAGAAAAAACCTTAGCTCGTTTCACGACATGCCCTAATCCATTACAGTTCCAGCTGACTATCTTTATTCCACCTGGTCTACTCTGTGCTCGGTCACTATGTGGCATTTCTTATTTTAAAGCAAATTGCTGCTGTCATACAAAACCCAGAAGAAAAACGTCCCGCCGTGCGGAGCTTGTCATGCCACCTGTACTAATAAACGTGAACATAAAACACAGACCCCAACCCCCCCCCCGTCCCTTTACTGAGTGACTTCCCAAACGAAGCACTCCTTGGCTAACACACAAACGTTAGGGTGTCTAGACATAAAGCTTGAACTAACTCGTCGTCTATAGATGCTCCGCATATAAACTAATATTAAATAACACTTAACTTAACTCTCATGTTAGGGGGTGAGTGGCGCTAAAACATGACATGCCAAACAATGCTATATTAGCCACAACATCTCACCTATCCTATAAGTCCCAATTTCTGATCTTCTGATCGAAAAGACATAGGCCGGAAATTCAATTCACACACATTCCTGGCCTGTATTTGGCCATTTAGCCTGCTGGCACAGCCGTTCTGTATCCTCAGCCGGGGAGCTTGCTTGTCAAGAACAGATCTGCCTCTTTTGCGTTGTCAAACGTACGTGTTGATCCCTCGACTGTCACCTTAAACCGGGCTGGGAAGAGGAATCCATATCGGATGTTGGCCGCCCTGCATTTGTTGCGTACCTCATCATACTCTTTCCGTTGGTTCCTCACCTCCAAGGTAAGATCTGGGTATAAAGACACCCTGGCTCCGTTGTAGTTAAGGGGGAACTTTTGACTAGCCAGCTTGAGGATGAGATCCCTGGTGTGGGGATAGTGCAGCCTTACAATGAATGGCCTTGGTGGCCCGCCCTTGGCCGGCTTCGTTGCCTGTGCTCTGTGTGCGCGGTCGATCAGGATGGCCGTTTTGAAGTGTTCACTCCCCAGCAATGCCGGTATCAGCTCCGAGACAAATTCAGTGGGTTTCCCTTTCTCCGTGTCCTCCTGGATCCCACATATTCGGATGTTCTGGCGTCTTGAATGCGACTCGAGCATTTCCAGTCGGGCCTTCAGGGTTTTGTTGTCATTTTTGAACGTTGCGCACTGTTTCTCTATGTCCTGTAGCCTGGCCTCGTGATCGATTGTCGTCTGCTCAACCTCGTGCACCCTTCCCTTAGTTGCCTTCACAGTTTCGGCCAAAGTCCCAATACTCTTTGAGATATCAGCCAACCTTGTGTCCACCTTCTTGCTTAGTGCGTTTATGGCAGCCAGTATGTCACTTTGAGTAGGATCTGTGGGGAACTCTTGGAAGCTAGCCTCTTCAGCTAGCTCCTCGTGGGTCGGCGACGTTGAAATTGGTTCGTTGTCTATCTCATTCCAATTATCTTGTTTAGCGCCCCCTTTTTTGTTGCCTTTTCCCTTTGTCATATTTGTTTGAAGTTATAGGTTGTGAGAGGTTAAGATAAATATTAATTTGTTTCAAAATTGAGCGGAGCTCTAGCAATGCACGTCTACTCCATAGCACGCTCTCTAGCGCCCCCCACCGCATCACTCTTAATGAGGACGCAGGGGAGTCATGAGGAGAGGATTAGTCTCTATCTGATTGATTCTCCTGCGTATCCTGTGGTGTTGGGACTTCCCTGGTTAACCACTCATGACCCCACTATTTATTGGCAACAGAGGGCTCTCAAGGGATGGTCCAGTCAGTGCTCAGGGAGGTGTGTAGGGGTTTCCTTAGGGGCTAAACCAGGTCCAAACCAGGTCTCCACAATGCACATTCCTTCCGAGTATGCCAATTTGGCTTTCGCCTTCAGTAAAAAGAGGGCGACTAAATTACCACCCCATCGTCTGGGGGATTGTGCGATAAATCTCCAGGTAGGCGCTGCACTTCCCCGGAGTCACGTGTACCCTCTGTCACAGGAGGAGAAGGCGGCTATGGAAACATATGTCTCCGATTCTCTGAGACAGGGATACATTCGGCCTTCCACTTCACCAGTTTCCTCAAGCTTCTTTTTCGTGAAAAAGAAGGATGGTGGGTTACGCCCGTGCATTGATTACCGTGGGCTTAATCAGATCACCGTCAAGTACAGCTATCCCTTACCTCTGATAGCTTGTATGACGGAGTCACTGCACGGGGCGCACTTCTTCACGAAATTGGATCTCAGGAGCATGTACAACCTGGTGCGTATTCGGGAGGGAGATGAGTGGAAGATGGCATTCAGTACCACCTCAGGACACTATGAGTACCCCGTCATGCCATACGGGTTGATGAATGCTCCATCAGTCTTCCAATCCTTTGTCGATGAGATTTTCAGGGATCTGCATGGACAGGGTGTAGTGGTGTATATTGATGACATTCTCATATACTCCGCTACACGGGCCGAGCATGTGTCCCTGGTGCGTAAAGTGCTTGGAAGACTGTTGAAGCATGACCTGTATGCCAAGGCGGATAAATGGCTGTTATTTCAGGAGTCCATCTCCTTCCTAGGGTACCACATGTCCGCGTCTGGGGTGAGGATGGAGAGTGACCGCATTTCGGCCGTGCGTAATTGGTCGACTCTAACCACGGTGAAGGAGGTGCAGCGATTTTTGGAGTTTGCCAATTACTACCGGAGGTTTATCCGGGGCTTTGGTCAGGTAGCGGCTCCCATTACCTCGTTGCTGAAGGGGGACCGGTGCGTCTGCGGTGGTCAGCTGAGGCGGACAGGGCGTTCAATCATCTGAAGAACCTGTTTACCTCGGCTCCAGTGCTGGCTCATCCGGATCCCTCCTTGGCCTTCACAGTTGAGGTGGACGCGTCTGAGGCTGGGATAGGTGCTGTACTTTCCCAGCGCTCGGGCACACCACCCAAGCTCCGCCCCTGTGCGTTCTTTTCGAAGAAGCTCAGCCCGGCGGAGTGCAACTATGATGTGGGGGACCGGGAGCTGTTGGCTGTGGTCCAAGCCCTGAAAGTGTGGAGACATTGGCTTGAGGGGGCTAAACACCCTTTTCTCATTTTGACTGACCACTGATCTGGAGTACATCCGGGCGGCGAGGAGATTAAACCCTCGCCAGGCAAGGTGGTCCATGTTTCTCACCCGTTTTCACCCTTTCTTACAGGCCTGGTTCCCAGAATGCTAAGGCAGATGCTCTGTCCCGACTGTATGACATGGAGGAGAGTTCCGTGGAGCCCACTCCCATACTTCCGGCGTCGTGTCTGGTGGCACTGGTGGTGTGGGATGTGGACGCGGACATCGAGCGGACTTTGCGTAACGAACCCACTCCTCCCCAGTGTCCAGAGGGTCGTGTGTACGTCCTGCTTTAGGTCCACGATCGTTTGATCTATTGGGCTCAAACGTCAACCTCCTCTGGTCATCCTGGCATCGGTCGGACAGTGCATTGTCTTAGTGGGAAGTACTGGTGGCCCACCTTAGCTAAGGACGTGAGGGTTTATGTTTCCTCCTGCTCGGTGTGCGCCCAGTGTAAGGCTCCTAGACCCCTGCCCAGAGGGAAATTGCAACCCCTACCAGTTCCACAACGACCGTGGTCCCACCTATCGGTGGATTTCGTGACGGATCTTCCCCCCTCCCAAGGGAACACCACGATCCTGGTCTTTGTGGATCGGTTTTCTAAGTCCTGCTGCCTCATTCCTCTGCCCGGTCTCCCTACGGCCCTACAGACTGCTGAGGCCCTATTTACGCATGTCTTCCGGCACTATGGGGTACTTGAGGATATAGTGTCTGATCGGGGTTCCCAGTTCACCTTCGAGGGTTTGGAGTGCGTTCATGGAACGTCTGGGAGTCTCAGTCAGCCTGACCTCAGGGTTTCACCCCGAAAGTAACGGGCAGGTGGAGAGAGTCAACCAGGAGGTGGGTAGGTTTCTGAGGTCGTATTGCCAGGACCGGGGGGGGGAGTGGTCGGTTTCCTCCCCTGGGCAGAGATGGCCCAAAACTCACTCCGCCACTCCTCCACTAACCTTTCTCCATTCCAGTGTGTATTAGGTTAATCAGCCAGTTCTGGCACCTTGGCATCAGAGCCAGATCAAGGCACCTGCGGTGGATGAATGATTTCGGTGCTCGCAGGAGACCTGGAACGCTGCCCATGTGCGCCTGCAGCGGGCCATCGGGCAGCAGAAGGCGAGCGCCGACCGCCACCGCATTGCAGCTCCGGTGTATGCACCAGGGGACCGGGTCTGGCTCTCGACCCGAAGCCTGCCCTGCCGGAAGCTGGGTCGGCGGTTTGTGGGGCCATTCAAAGTCCTGAGGCGATTGAACGAGGTATGTTATAGGTTACAGCTTCCTCCTGAGTATCGTATTAACCCCTTGTTCCATGTGTCTCTCCTCAGGCCGGGGGTAGCTGGTCCACTCCAGGAGTCTGAGATATGGGAGGTTCCTCCGCCCCCACTGGACATCGAGGGGGCACCGGCGTACTCGGTCCATTCCATCTTAGAGTCGAGGCATCGGGAGGGAGGCCTGCAGTATCTCGTGGAGTAGGAGGGGTACGGTCCGGAGGAGCGGTGCTGGGTCCGGAGGAGGGACATCCTCGATCCCTCCATGTTGAGGGATTTCCACCGCAGTCAACCGACTCGCCCCGCGCCGCGTCCTCCTGGCCGTCCCCGAGGCCGGTGTCGACGCACGGCTGGAGGGGAGTACTGTCATGGATTCTGCCGAGGCTGCCCCTCCTCCTTGCTCGGGCAGGCTTCGGCGTTCGTCGTCACCGGAATACTAGCTGCTGCCGATCTATGTTTCTATGTTGCACCTGTTGACTGATTGTTACACACCTGTTGCCCATTACATGTTTACTCCTTCCCTATTTAACCCTGTGGCTCCCAATGTGTTTTGTGTTTGTTTTTTCGTTTCGTGTGTCGTTGGTGGGCGGGTTAGTTCCTCCCTGTGTGGAGGTATTCTGTATTGTTGTCTTTATTTATTTCAGTAAAGTAAGTTTCATAGAGTTCTGTGTCCTGCGCCTGACTTCGATCCACCGCATTACATTGACACTCATGACAGGTGTAATCATTAGTCCAACAGTTGCAAACGAGAATTTCTATTGGACAAATTCAGGTATTTTTATCCCTGTTTTGTTTGCTTCCGTTTAAGAAACGTTTTTCAACAGAATCGGCGGAATGAATACACCCCTGATCACGCATAAACACAGTTCACTTTCAAAGCAGCCACGTTGTATTCCTTCTCGCCTCTATGCACTCTTCTCCTCTCACCTTTTCCCTTCGTTTGTGGACTTCAATGAACAACACATCAGCTGTATGTGACCAGGCAAAAAAAACTTTCCAAGCCAAACCATGTCATAACCACTACACATAGCCTACATTGTTGTCCCCATATTAGCTAAAGTAACGTCATAGTCAACATAGCTAATAGGACTAATGCGTTCATAAAGCCGCTACAATCATGCAGTAACGTTAGTGTATAGTCAGTAAGCAGTTACACCGGCGGGCCCCAGTGGCAATAAATTAATAAAACCAAAAGCTTACCTTGACTTGCAAGAGTTCCAGTGTTGTGTTGGATAGTCATAGCCAGCTAGCTAACATAGCATCCCTCTGTTTGAGTAACTAAACTAGCCAGCTGCATTTGCTAGCTAAGTAAGTGAAACTGAAATGACTCTCTCTCTTGCTTCTCCTTCATTTTTGAAGAAATTAATTTGTTGTAAACTGTTCAACTATTGTATTTTTCTCTCTTTGAGCCAACTACTCACCACATTTTATGCACTGCAGTGCTAGCTAGTTGTAGCTTATGCTTTCAGTACTAGATTAATTCTCTGATCCTTTGATTGGGTGGACAACGTCAGTTCATGCTACAAGAGCTCTGATAGGTTGGAGGACGTCCTCCAGAGGTTGTCATATTTACTGTGTAAGTCTATGGAAGGGGGTGAGAACCAAGAGCCCCCTAGGTTTTGTATTGAAGTCAATGTACCAAGAGGAGGATGGAAGCTAGCTGTCCTCCGGCTACACCATGGTGCTACCCTACAGAGTGCTGTTGAGGCTACTTTAGACCTTCATTGCAAAACAGTGTGTTTTAATCAATTATTTGGTGACGTGAATATACAGTGGGGAGAACAAGCAACAGCCCCGAAACCTGAAGGATCTGGAGAAGGTCTGTATGGAGGAGTGGGCCAAAATCCCTGCTGCAGTGTGTGCAAACCTGGTCAAGACCTACAGGAAACGTATGATCTCTGTAATTGCAAACAAAGGTTTCTGTACCAAATATTAAGTTCTGCTTTTCTGATGTATCAAATACTTATGTCATGCAATAAAATGCAAATTAATTACTTAAAAATCATACAATGTGATTTTCTGGATTTTTGTTTTAGATTCCGTCTCTCACAGTTGAAGTGTACCTATGATAATAAATTACAGACCTCTACATGCTTTGTAAGTAGGAAAACCTGCAAAATCCGCAGTGTATCAAATACTTGTTCTCCCCACTGTATATAGTATAGTTTCATCTAAAAAGGATAACTTTTTCAATGTTTGACAGAATTCAGCTTCATAAGAACAGTTAACTACCAATGTTAACTTTAATTTTGTCCACTTCCATTGAAGCAGTGGTCTATCATGTGTATCTACCATTACGAGGGTAAGATCTGACATCTGGGACTCACAGCAAAGCTATCTGAATGGAGCTGCCGTGCAGAATGTAAACAATTCAGAAATATTTGTCATGCTTTTGAGTGAACCGAAGGTGTCCTCCTTGCAAAAATGGAAGCCCTTTCATTGACATCCGCAGGAAATCATCCGACAGGGCACTGTGAACCTGGATAAACAGAGAGCAATGAGATCTTTTTTTCAGGCCCACAGGAGTGTAGTTAAAATGGGCATGCTGACTCAAGGGAGAGTGATGTCCAGTATCCAGCTAGCATCCAGCGCAGCTCCAGTTATTTAATTATAGACATGGCAAGCAGATGTTGACTGACGCATGCAGTGCTACCAAGAGATGGATGAAAACAAACACAGCAAAGCAATGTTTCAAACCGTTCTTGTGTGTGTGTGTGTGTGTGTGTGTGTGTGTGTGTGTGTGTGTGTGGTGGGGGCATTGATGTGTGGCTATGTGTGTTTGCATGGGTAGCTGGGTGAGTCAGGCTAAATCAGGGTTCCAAACTTAAAGACAGAGATACAGTAGCTCCTTTCTACAGTTTGTTCAAGCCTGGAAACCAAAGGGCAGAGCATTCTCACACGTATCACACACTGACCACAGAGTGCAGCATCACGTCTTCAAATGTGTAAAAATATCTGTTCAAGGGGCTACAGTGATTCAGCAGTTAAACTTATCAACTTTCAATTGAAATAACTTGGGGTGATAATGAGTCCAGTAGGGACAGATGGTGAATAAAATGACCTAGTTCAGTGTTTTGGAGCAGCTATGGGACAGCTGTGGCTCAAAACCCCATTATAGTACAGTGGGTACAGGAAATGTCGTTATTGCGTGTGAGAGGGAGAGGATGCATTCTCGAGAAACACACAGCCATTGATTGGCCACTAAAGAAATGTATTGTGTTCCTGTGTAAAAGTCACTGCATTTCAGAGAGTCTAGTCCACTCTTTCATATTCAATTAGTATTTCATATGAAATTGTACTTTGATCACAGTAGGCTAAATTAATCATTAATCCCCCAAAGTCATAATATTTGTTACCACATCAACTTGTTAACTCATGGGAGTGAATACTAATTTAACCAGGACATTTGTTGTTTTTATTATTTACTCATTTGTAAAAAAAATAAAAACAGAATGTATTTCTCACTTTGACATGGTGGAACATTTTGTGTAGAATAGTGACAACAAAATCCCAATTAAATCGACTTTAATTCCAGGTTGTAACACAACAGAAAGTGCATGTGAATAAGTCCTATAGACACAGAGCAGTGCATAATGAACTGACACTGTCTGTATTCGTTGGTCCTGTATATACACTACTACACACAGGCAGGAGGTCATTCGTCTTCCACGATCAGGACGTTGAGTGACAGGAGATCTAGATCTAGTGACTCAGATATCGATTAATTCAGAACACTCTGTCCCATCCTGGCAGTCTTGGGAAGCTTACTTGGAGCAGGTCCATAGTGCTGCTCACACAGTGAATGGTAGTTGTTTCAGCCAAGGACTTCAGAAAGGGCATGCTCTAACAGTTAGTCAAACTCCTGGTTTCAAATGAGCTTTTCTAACAATTCTAATAGAAGAAATGTTATGCTATTTTCAAGGCATAGCAATTACCCTCTAAAACAGTGCTGCTCACACAGTGAATGGTAGTTGTTACTTTCTATTGTAAAATAATACATGTTTTTTCAGGGCATTTACATTTTACATTTTGTCATTTAGCAGACGCTCTTATCCAGAGCGACTTACAGTTAGTGAGTGCATAAATTTTCATACTGGCCCCCCGTGGGAAACGAACCCACAACCCTGGCGTTGCAAGCGCCATTCTCTACTAACTGAGCTACAGGGCACTATGCCTTGATCTCATTATACTGTAAACCATAATAAACATAGTTACTGAAGTACCTGGGCAAATAACCAATTAGCAATGCCGACACACGTTTGATGATGCATTGTGTATACAGTCTAATCTTTACCCTTCCTTAACTTACCACGTGCTTACACACCACACAGATGTCATTATTGGATAAACTCACTGCATTACATTTCTGGTCTAATTTCTACTTAAAAAACACAATGTGTGTTTAATTGAAACAAAGCGCAAGTACACATCCTTAAAGAAACTCGAATCTGGGAGAGAACTGTCTATGTAATCAGTCTATGTGAGCTGTTGGACAAACTCCCTGACAACACCAACAAAAACAAAGGCTTATAAGCAATTCAATGGGATAATGAGCTTACGGTACACTCACTCTCTTTCTAAAGAAAGGGAGTGCTCCTTCTCACCCACTGCAGAGTGTGTCTGCCTATCTGCTAGTGCTGTGGATGTCCACACCCACACGCCAGAGGGCTAACAGCTGGGACAGCAACAGCTAGGGCGGGAGAGGCAGCATTAGTGGCTTCCTGCCCAAGGCCTGAGGAGAGGCGGTAGAACAGGACAGTCAGTCCTGGTTTGTGTTCAGTAAGGCACACTTTAACAAGACGTTTCAGTCTTCTTATTGGATAGGATAAGGTGGTTCCCTCCTTGTTTCACTCTATTTCAAAACCTTTTCTACCCACTGAACACGACCCAGTTGTACAAACAGAGCAAGCTTATCACACCAAGAATATCCAGATGGTGCCCTCTGCATACCAAACAATTTACTGGTGAACACCAGGGCACTCATTCTAGAAACAGCAGTGGGCCTATGCTGAAAACTGTGGCTATTGTACACAAATAGTGCTTCAAGAAGGGAGCACCACACAATTTGTGAACACATTTTGTGCCAACTTGACAGTCTATATTCGCCTGTGTTGTGTTTTGACTGACTAATTGTGTACTTACAGCAGGTCTGTTTGTTGTCTTATCTCTCAAAAGAGAGTCTTCTCTTTTTTTCACATTAAGCAACAAAGTTTTGATTTGTGCCCCTATTTAAATGTACATGCATTTCCAAGACATTTGAACACACTCTCAAAGTAATGGCCTCAATGCATTGCCTCAATTAGCTTCCATCATGTGACTGGATGATTCAGAATGGCACATCAATAGATGTGGGGGAAATGACACCTGCAGTCTGTGGCCATTGTGGGGGACAGTTTTCTGCTCCAGTAACTGTATTCCTGTAAGGCAGACAATGCATGATGGCGATGCTTTCAAATTTCCCATTAAGGGTCAAAATTAAGTCTGACTGTAATCAGACTTTGAAATATGAAATATGTCTCATGATGTGAATATGCAAACAAACATGCAAATCCAGCTATAGTCTGTGAACCTAAATTATGCAATACAAATTAATTTACGTAATTTGGAATTAGTGTAGTTGATTTATTATTTATATTGGATCAGTCTAAAATATTTTTCCTTTAATATTTAATTAAAATTATTTTGACTCCATTTATGTCGTTTTGCTATATCAAATAGCCTAAGTAGACTATTTTGTTCTCTCTTGCCAAAGCAAGTGAAATAGATAATAAACAAAAGTGAAATAAACAAAAAAAAAATGTACATTAAACATTACACTTACAAAATACATTTCAAATGTCATATTATGTGCAAATAGTTAAAATACAAAAGGGAAAATAAATAAACATAAATATGGGTTGTATTTACAATGGTGTTTCTTCTTTACTGGTTGCCCTTTTCTAGGCAACAGGTCACATCTTGCTGCTGTGATGGCACACTGTGGTATTTCACCCAAAAGATATGGAAGTTTATCAAAATTGGGTTTGTTTTCGAATTTTTTGTGCGACTCTGTAATCTGAGGGAAATATGTGTCTCTAATATGGTCATACATTTGGCAGGAGGTTAGGAAGTGTAGCTCAGTTTCCATCTCATTTAGTGGGCAGTGTGCACATAGCCTGTCTTCTCTTGAGAGCCAGGTCTTTCTACGGCGGCCTTTCTCAACAGCAAGGCTGTGCTCACTGAGTCTGTACATAGTCAAAGCTTTCCTTAAATTTGGGTCAGTCACAGTGGTCAGGTATTCTGCCACTGTGTACTCTGTTAAGGGCCAAATAGCATTCTAGTTTGCTTTTTTGTTAATCCTTTCCAATGTGTCAAGTAATTATCTTTATGTTTTATCATGATTTGGTTAGGTCTAATTGTGTTGCTGTCCTGGGGCTCTGTGGGATCTGTTTGTGTTTGTGAACAGAGCCCTAGGACCAGCTTGCTTAGGAGACTCTTCTACAGGTTTGTCTCTCTGTAGGTGATGGCTTTGTTATGGAAGGTTTGGGAATCGCTTCCTTTTAGGTGGTTGTAGAATTTAACGGCTCTTTTCTGGATTTTGGTAATTAGCGGGTATCGGCCTAATTCTGCTCTGTATGCATTATTTTGTGTTTTATGTTGTACACTGAGGATATTTTTGCAGAATTCCTCATGCAGAGTCTCAATTTGGTGTTTGTCCCATTTTGTGAATTATTGGTTGGTGAGTGGACCCCAGACCTCATAACCATAAATGGTAATGGGTTCTATAACTGATTCAAGTATTTTTTGCCAGATCCTAATTGGTATGTTGAATTTTATGCATAAAAGGCCCTTCTTGCCTTGTCTCTCAGATCATTCACAGCTTTGTGGAAGTTACCTGTGGTGCTGATGTTTAGGCCGAGGTATGTATAGTTTTTTGTGTGCTCTAGGGCAACAGTGTCTAGATGGAATTTGTATTTGTGGTCCTGGCAACTGGACCTTTTTTGGAACATCATTATTTTTGTCTTACTGATATTTACTGTCAGGGCCAAGGTCTGACAGCATCTGTGCAGAAGATCTAGGTGCTGCTGTAGGCCCTCTTTGGTTGAGGACAGAAGCACCAGATCATCAGCAAACAGTAGACATTTGACTTCAGATTCTAGTAGGGCGAGGCCAGGTGCTGCAGACTGTTCTAGTGCCCTTGCCAATTTGTTGATATATATGTTGAAGAGGGTGGAGCTTAAGCTGCATCCCTGTCTCACCCCACGGCCCTGTGGAAAGAAATGTGTGTTTTTTGCCAATTCTAACCACACACTTGTTGTTTGTGTACATGGATTTTATAATGTTGTATGTCTTTCCCCCAACACCACTTTCCATCAATTTGTATAGCAGACCCTCATTCCAAATTGAGTCAAAAGCTTTTTTGAAATCAACAAAGCATGAGAAGACTTTGCCTTTGTCTTGTTTCTTTGTCAATTAGGGTGTGCAGGGTGAATCTCTCTGTCTCTGTCTCTGCTCTCTCTCTCTCTCTCTCTCTCTCTCTCTCTCTCTCTCTCTCGCTCTCTCTCTCTCTCAATTCAATTTCAATTTAAGGGCTCTATTGGCATGGGAAACGTATGTTAACATTGCCAAAGCAAGTGAAGTAGATAGTAAACAAAAGTGAAATAAACAATAAATATTAACAGTAAACATTACACTCAGAAGTTCCAAAAGAATAAAGACATTTCAAATGTCATATTATGTATATATACAGTGTTGTAACAATGTGCAAATAGTTTTAATTTTTTATTTCACCTTTATTTAACCAGGTAAGCCAGTTGAGAACAAGTTCTCATTTATAACTGCGACCTGGCAAGTTAAAGTACAAATGGGAAAATAAATAAACATAAATATGGGTTGTATTTACAATCTCTCTCTCTCTCTCTCTCTCTCTCTCTCTCTCTCTCTCTCTGTTACACACACCACAATGAGCATACACGTACATGCGCGCTCAATTTATTTGAATCCGCTGGTACCCTTTCATGATTAAATCCTCTCCAGTCACTGTGAAGTCAGTCTTACCTCTCCGTTACAGAAAATAGTCTCCGCCTCGGTCTTTACTAGTTACCACAGCCACAAATGGCTAAACCCCGTTTATTTCAAAAATGTATCTTCTTAAAATCTTATTTTAAACGTAATCTTAACCCTAACCTTAACCACACTGCTAACCTTATGCTTAACCTTAAATGAACACCAAAAAGCACATTTTCGTTTTCATGAATTTGTACGATATATATATATATATATATATATGTGTGTGTGTGTGTGTGTGTGTGACTTTGTGGCTGTGGTAACTAGTGACACCCCCTGGTCGACGTCAGCAACCCGATCCCCTGAGTGATCGCTGATGTGATCAATGGCTGATGGAATACCTGTTTCCTAGCATGGCTCTTGGGCGAATCGGAATGTTCGGTGGGCAGAACCACATACATTCAGTCTGGCTCTCATGTTTGGTTGCAATGGTAAGCTTGGGATGTGATTTTGTGAGTTTTCTTTGACAGATTTATATAATTGTTACATTGTATACAGTTGTAAGCTATTACACTAAGTCAATTAAGTTTAATGAAGCTGTTTAGGTCAAATAAAATGTCGTCTTTGTTCACCGGTTTGCAAGGTATTTCTAAAGTAAGCGCTTAGACAGCAACCGTGTCCTATCTAATAAAATTGTTTGTGGTATTTCAAATACTTTTGAGGCAGTGATGTTGCATCTTACAATGTGTCTTGACAGCGTAAACTATCCATATAACCACGGTAGTAACCCTGCTACATTTGTATCGTGTTGTTACATTGTTGCTATCCTTGCTAGATTGTCAACTAGTAAGTTTGTTTTGTGAAACAGTAATGCTTTTATTTTACTGTGTTCCACGCTAGTATATGGCAACATTGTTTCTTCACAAAACAAACCGTTGACAGGCTTTTTTGACACATTGCTGTACAGTATTATGGCGTACACTATTCACAGCAAAGGTACCTGAATAATAATTAGGTTATACCTGAAAGCACGTGTTAACGTGGAGCGGTACAGTGATTTTTAGATACACAATTTGTGCACCACTGCTGAGAAAACGATTGACACTGACATTCAAAAGATATGCTTTGTTCTTTTTGGGACAGATTTCTCTGCGGATTGGACTGAGAGACAGTTGCTAATGTGTTGAAAGGACATCTGGACGGATACAGCACTACCCTACCACCAACTGTTGAAAAGACATCTGGACGGATACAGCACTACCCTACCACACCTTTCTTCGTCTAGCAGGAAGCTTTTACTTTGGAACAGGATACAGTGATAAAGAAGAAACTGACCTTTATTTGGAATACGTCAAACATTTTCATTATGCCAACTTGAATGGCATGGCTTTTGAGGAAACCTAACCCTGGTTGTTTTGAAAGTGTTCACAAGAGTGGTCGAGTTTACTTTCAAGGAATCTTCTGAAGTCTTTACAGGAACTAAATCGCAAAATGGATCAAGCAAGCGGTGGAGAGGATCCTAATAAAGCTAATAAAAAGAAAGAAAAAGAGGATGAGAGTAAAAACAAAAAACTGGTGGGTATTTTCTGAGTTACTTGTTGTTATGCAATAGCTAGCCAGCTGATCCAACCCGCTTGCTTACAGCTGCACTAGTGTCAAACAGCGTTTCTGTGTATATTAAGACACCATGGAGCAGGCGCGAGATATGGCTTGGAAAACGTACCTCAATCCAGGGATGAGAAATGCGTTGTACTCCGAATTGTCCCATTGTCCCAACTGTTACACCGAGAAGATTGAAAGACTGCTTGTTTTTCAGTAAAACTGTCCTTTTCGTCCTCATGCTAGGTAGCAGAAGCCACAGCAGCCATTTTGGAATGGCATTGTCATCCAATCAGCTCCTTTGTTGTTCAATGCCAGGTGCCATTCCATAATGGCTGCTGTTCCTACTGCTAGCTAGCATGAGGACAAAAACGGCAGTTTACCCTAGTGCAGCTGTAAGCAAGCGGGTCGTATCTGCTGGCTATGCAATAGCCAACTTCCTTTGAAAAGTTACACTGAACTGTCTGTCCTGTCCTGTTTTTTGACATTCAAGGGTTAATATAAACTTTCCACATTAGATCAATTGTTACGTAGGTTTCACACACTACTTATGAGTGAATCAGCTTTACTACTCATAAGTCCTGTGTTGAAAGGGATTCATGAGCACGCCCTATTCACGTGGTACTATTGTGCATTAGAGCTTGTTAATCAGTCACCTCAATGGTAAGCCCTGGTGTTAAAGTCAAACCATATCAGCAGTCTATGAACCAACCCCACTGCTCACTCTCTCTAGTAACCCTGCAGAGTTGACATGTTGTCATACATTGCATCCCTGTGGTGCAAGACAAGCTTCAAATATATATTGATGGGCTGACAGCCCCAAATGGGAATCATATTAACTATTTAATGTAGCATTCACATTTTGACCTAGATGGCTGCTCGTATTTCACTCAAGTTACTTTTGAAAACCCTCAGCATTTATAGGCCTTTTGATCAAAGTCCTTCCTACAAGTACAACCTGAGGCCTTTGAAAGGTATTCCTGTTGCAGAGACAGATTAAATGGAAAGTTCAGCAACTTGCTGACCCTGAGGGTCAAAGAATATCCTTGTGGTTTGCAGGATAGTCTTTTGTGCTGTGCAAGAGGGTCAGCATTATACTATAGATATGACCTGAGCCAACCTAAACGGCATGATCAGCACTATGACATAAACATCAACCAAGCAACAGTACATAGGTTAGGCATCTAGGCTACTTGTTGATAATAACTGATAGTTTGTATCTAACATACTTTATTTACTTCTTCTGCTCAGCTGTGGAGTCTCCCTATCGGCCTAGTCTGGTACAGTGTTGTTTAGTTACCTACACACTGGTTAATATAGTCTGGTACAGTGTTGTTTAGTTACCTACACACTGGTTAATATAGTCTGATACAGTGTTTAGTTACCTACACACTGGTTAATATAGTCTGATACAGTGTTGTTTAGTTACCTACACACTGGTTAATATAGTCTGGTACAGTGTTGTTTAGTTACCTACACACTGGTTAATATAGTCTGGTACAGTGTTGTTTAGTTACCTACACACTGGTTAATATAGTCTGGTACAGTGTTGTTTAGTTACCTACACACTGGTTAATATAGTCTGGTACAGTGTTGTTTAGTTACCTACACACTGGTTAATATAGTCTGATACAGTGTTGTTTAGTTACCTACACACTGGTTAATATAGTCTGGTACAGTGTTGTTTAGTTACCTACACACTGGTTAATATAGTCTGGTACAGTGTTGTTTAGTTACCTACACACTGGTTAATATAGTCTGATACAGTGTTTAGTTACCTACACACTGGTTAATATAGTCTGATACAGTGTTGTTTAGTTACCTACACACTGGTTAATATAGTCTGATACAGTGTTGTTTAGTTACCTACACACTGGTTAATATAGTCTGGTACAGTGTTGTTTAGTTACCTACACACTGGTTAATATAGTCTGGTACAGTGTTGTTTAGTTACCTACACACTGGTTAATATAGTCTGGTACAGTGTTGTTTAGTTACCTACACACTGGTTAATATAGTCTGATACAGTGTTGTTTAGTTACCTACACACTGGTTAATATAGTCTGATACAGTGTTGTTTAGTTACCTACACACTGGTTAATATAGTCTGGTACAGTGTTGTTTAGTTACCTACACACTGGTTAATATAGTCTGGTACAGTGTTGTTTAGTTACCTACACACTGGTTAATATAGTCTGGTACAGTGTTGTTTAGTTACCTACACACTGGTTAATATAGTCTGGTACAGTGTTGTTTAGTTACCTACACACTGGTTAATATAGTCTGATACAGTGTTTAGTTACCTACACACTGGTTAATATAGTCTGATACAGTGTTGTTTAGTTACCTACACACTGGTTAATATAGTCTGGTACAGTGTTGTTTAGTTACCTACACACTGGTTAATATAGTCTGGTACAGTGTTGTTTAGTTACCTACACACTGGTTAATATAGTCTGGTACAGTGTTGTTTAGTTACCTACACACTGGTTAATATAGTCTGGTACAGTGTTGTTTAGTTACCTACACACTGGTTAATATAGTCTGGTACAGTGTTGTTTAGTTACCTACACACTGGTTAATATAGTCTGATACAGTGTTGTTTAGTTACCTACACACTGGTTAATATAGTCTGGTACAGTGTTGTTTAGTTACCTACACACTGGTTAATATAGTCTGATACAGTGTTGTTTAGTTACCTACACACTGGTTAATATAGTCTGGTACAGTGTTGTTTAGTTACCTACACACTGGTTAATATAGTCTGATACAGTGTTGTTTAGTTACCTACACACTGGTTAATATAGTCTGGTACAGTGTTGTTTAGTTACCTACACACTGGTTAATATAGTCTGGTACAGTGTTGTTTAGTTACCTACACACTGGTTAATATAGTCTGGTACAGTGTTGTTTAGTTACATACACACTGGTTAATATAATCTGATACAGTGTTGTTTAGTTACCTACACACTGGTTAATATAGTCTGGTACAGTGTTGTTTAGTTACCTACACACTGGTTAATATAGTCTGGTACAGTGTTGTTTAGTTACCTACACACTGGTTAATATAGTCTGGTACAGTGTTGTTTAGTTACCTACACACTGGTTAATATAGTCTGGTACAGTGTTGTTTAGTTACCTACACACTGGTTAATATAGTCTGATACAGTGTTGTTTAGTTACCTACACACTGGTTAATATAGTCTGATACAGTGTTGTTTAGTTACCTACACACTGGTTAATATAGTCTGATACAGTGTTGTAGTTACCTACACACTGGTTAATATAGTCTGGTACAGTGTTGTTTAGTTACCTACACACTGGTTAATATAGTCTGGTACAGTGTTGTTTAGTTACCTACACACTGGTTAATATAGTCTGGTACAGTGTTGTTTAGTTACCTACACACTGGTTAATATAGTCTGGTACAGTGTTGTTTAGTTACCTACACACTGGTTAATATAGTCTGATACAGTGTTTAGTTACCTACACACTGGTTAATATAGTCTGATACAGTGTTGTTTAGTTACCTACACACTGGTTAATATAGTCTGGTACAGTGTTGTTTAGTTACCTACACACTGGTTAATATAGTCTGGTACAGTGTTGTTTAGTTACCTACACACTGGTTAATATAGTCTGGTACAGTGTTGTTTAGTTACCTACACACTGGTTAATATAGTCTGATACAGTGTTGTTTAGTTACCTACACACTGGTTAATATAGTCTGGTACAGTGTTGTTTAGTTACCTACACACTGGTTAATATAGTCTGGTACAGTGTTGTTTAGTTACCTACACACTGGTTAATATAGTCTGGTACAGTGTTGTTTAGTTACCTACACACTGGTTAATATAGTCTGATACAGTGTTGTTTAGTTACCTACACACTGGTTAATATAGTCTGATACAGTGTTGTTTAGTTACCTACACACTGGTTAATATAGTCTGGTACAGTGTTGTTTAGTTACCTACACACTGGTTAATATAGTCTGGTACAGTGTTGTTTAGTTACCTACACACTGGTTAATATAGTCTGGTACAGTGTTGTTTAGTTACCTACACACTGGTTAATATAGTCTGATACAGTGTTGTTTAGTTACCTACACACTGGTTAATATAGTCTGATACAGTGTTTTAGTTACCTACACACTGGTTAATATAGTCTGGTACAGTGTTGTTTAGTTACCTACACACTGGTTAATATAGTCTGGTACAGTGTTGTTTAGTTACCTACACACTGGTTAATATAGTCTGGTACAGTGTTGTTTAGTTACCTACACACTGGTTAATATAGTCTGGTACAGTGTTGTTTAGTTACCTACACACTGGTTAATATAGTCTGGTACAGTGTTGTTTAGTTACCTACACACTGGTTAATATAGTCTGGTACAGTGTTGTTTAGTTACCTACACACTGGTTAATATAGTCTGATACAGTGTTGTTTAGTTACCTACACACTGGTTAATATAGTCTGATACAGTGTTTAGTTACCTACACACTGGTTAATATAGTCTGGTACAGTGTTGTTTAGTTACCTACACACTGGTTAATATAGTCTGGTACAGTGTTGTTTAGTTACCTACACACTGGTTAATATAGTCTGGTACAGTGTTGTTTAGTTACCTACACACTGGTTAATATAGTCTGATACAGTGTTGTTTAGTTACCTACACACTGGTTAATATAGTCTGGTACAGTGTTGTTTAGTTACCTACACACTGGTTAATATAGTCTGGTACAGTGTTGTTTAGTTACCTACACACTGGTTAATATAGTCTGGTACAGTGTTGTTTAGTTACCTACACACTGGTTAATATAGTCTGGTACAGTGTTGTTTAGTTACCTACACACTGGTTAATATAGTCTGGTACAGTGTTGTTTAGTTACCTACACACTGGTTAATATAGTCTGATACAGTGTTGTTTAGTTACCTACACACTGGTTAATATAGTCTGGTACAGTGTTGTTTAGTTACCTACACACTGGTTAATATAGTCTGGTACAGTGTTGTTTAGTTACCTACACACTGGTTAATATAGTCTGGTACAGTGTTGTTTAGTTACCTACACACTGGTTAATATAGTCTGGTACAGTGTTGTTTAGTTACCTACACACTGGTTAATATAGTCTGATACAGTGTTGTTTAGTTACCTACACACTGGTTAATATAGTCTGATACAGTGTTGTTTAGTTACCTACACACTGGTTAATATAGTCTGATACAGTGTTGTTTAGTTACCTACACACTGGTTAATATAGTCTGGTACAGTGTTGTTTAGTTACCTACACACTGGTTAATATAGTCTGGTACAGTGTTGTTTAGTTACCTACACACTGGTTAATATAGTCTGGTACAGTGTTGTTTAGTTACCTACACACTGGTTAATATAGTCTGATACAGTGTTGTTTAGTTACCTACACACTGGTTAATATAGTCTGATACAGTGTTGTTTAGTTACCTACACACTGGTTAATATAGTCTGATACAGTGTTGTTTAGTTACCTACACACTGGTTAATATAGTCTGGTACAGTGTTGTTTAGTTACCTACACACTGGTTAATATAGTCTGATACAGTGTTGTTTAGTTACCTACACACTGGTTAATATAGTCTGATACAGTGTTTAGTTACCTACACACTGGTTAATATAGTCTGGTACAGTGTTGTTTAGTTACCTACACACTGGTTAATATAGTCTGATACAGTGTTGTTTAGTTACCTACACACTGGTTAATATAATCTGGTACAGTGTTGTTTAGTTACCTACACACTGGTTAATATAGTCTGATACAGTGTTGTTTAGTTACCTACACACTGGTTAATATAATCTGATACAGTGTTGTTTAGTTACCTACACACTGGTTAATATAGTCTGGTACAGTGTTGTTTAGTTACCTACACACTGGTTGATGTACAAGGTGTATCAGTTTGACACTGTCGTTGGGTCTCAAGTGTCAGTTAAGCTATTACTGCACAGTGCACCTCATCCCATGCCTGGAAATGAAATCAGTGGGGAGTTCATTGCTCATATTTCACAAACTACTTTGACTGAATGTCCTGTGATTAACTTGAACAAAGTTTACTTCCAAATGAAGCCATGTTCAGTAATGATTAGTGACCGGTGTATGTAGGACAGTCACAGGATCTATTTAAAGTGGACTCTTCCCATGTCTTAATTACAACACTGGAGAGATATGGTCTCTCACGGGCTGCGCTTCAGTGTGGTCATCTTAATGTCAGCCCCACTCTCCCTGGTGGAAACTAGAACTGGTTGGAAAGATGGGCTGTAACTGAAGCAGGTTACAAACAGCAGCAGAAACGCTAGGGGAGGGAGAGCGGGAATTATACTCGGCAACACGCAGGGCATTTGTCTCTGTTGGTATAGCATTGCGCTTGTAATGCCAGGGTAGTGGGTTCGATTCCTGGGACCACCCATACGCTAAATGTATGCATGCATAACTGTAAGTCGCTTTGGATAAAAGCGTCTGCTAAATGGCGTATATTTTATTATTATTATAATTATATTATTGAACAAAGTTGAACTTTTGCCACTTGTAGCCACAGGGCTTTCTATGCCACCAGAGTTGTCAATCAACTGTAGGTGACACAGTGGACGGTTTTTGCCCTGCTGTTAGTAAACTCCTTGAGCATAAGGCAAAGTTGCCTCCTCTGCTCAACCAGGATGTAGGCCTGCGGTTGAGCTGATCATTTTTCTTCAGACTGCTCCATTTCCTATCACTGACGTACTGTAGTGTAACCTGGAACTGTTCCTGTACAAGGCCAGCATGTTAAGTCAAGTAGTATGACAGCGAGTTCTTTCAGTTCCTCTGTGGATCAAGAGACATGTTGAGTCATCCAGGAGAATTCCCTAACCCTAGCCACTGCTAAGGTAAAGAAGATAATCAGTTTAGCCTAACGTTAAAGAGCAGGATGGCTATCTGGATGACTTTATAGCTTTGTTTACCAAATATGTCCCTCCAATTTGTGCTGAGCCTACAGAGAGCCAATTACTCAACTATGTCCTGGCTGCAATGGGCAGGTAGGTCTCGTCTGTGTTGATGCAGCAGGGCTGCTGGGGATGGGAGAATCTGTCCATTGGTGAGCTGCTCCATTGGGCCTCTGGCAGGCTGAGACTCTAAAGCAGAGGAGCTGCCATGCATAGCCCTGTGGACAGGGAATTACTGTGGTGACAAGTACATACATAGCCCTGTGGACAGGGAATTACTGTGGTGACAAGTACATACAGAGTCCTGTGACCAGAAGTACAAACAAAACAAAGCAACCATTCCTCTGGGTTGCAGACTACCTCGCAGACAGGAGGGGTAGGAGTGGGGTGCAATGCTGGAGGCCCAAAACTTGTAATCTCTGGTATGTGCTCCAGCAGGGTTAACTATCTTAAAGAGAATGGCTGTGATTTCTAGCCAGCAGAAAACCCCAGTGTTTTGTGGACTGTAACGACATAGTAGGATTAGAACCCCCAGAAAACACCAGTGTTTTGTGGACTGTAATGACATAGTAGGACTAGAACCCCCAGAAAACACCAGTGTTTTGTGGACTGTAATGACATAGTAGGACTAGAACCCCCAGAAAACACCAGTGTTTTGTGGACTGTAATGACATAGTAGGACTAGAACCCCCAGAAAACACCAGTGTTTTGTGCACTGTAATGACATAGTAGGACTAGAACCCCCTGAAAACACCAGTGTTTTGTGGATGTAATGACATAGTAGGACTAGAACCCCCAGAAAACACCAGTGTTTTGTGGACTGTAATGACATAGTAGGACTAGAACCCCCAGAAAACACCAGTGTTTTATGGGCTGTAATGACATAGTAGGACTAGAACCCCCTGAAAACACCAGTGTTTTGTGGACTGTAATGACATAGTAGGACTAGAACCCCCAGAAAACACCAGTGTTTTGTGGACTGTAATGACATAGTAGGACTAGAACCCCTAGAAAACACCAGTGTTTTGTGGACTGTAATGACATAGTAGGACTAGAACCCCCAGAAAACACCAGTGTTTTGTGGACTGTAATGACATAGTAGGATTAGAACCCCCAGAGTCTCCTGAGAGGGTGTGGTTTGTGTGGTATTTAAACGTTGTGGAAAAGTAGATAATTACAACAACTCTCTGTAACTCTTAAACGTCCTCCAGTCGCCCCGCCACTGCCTTCCCATTGTTGGCTCCACAGCCCAGCCCGGCCGGGCCTTTAGTGCTGCCTCACTGCTGAGTGCTGACGTCATCTAAGCAGTCTCTCACGCTCTCACTCAGTGAGCTCACTGCGAGCTACACACTCCTTAAGAGGTCTCAGGGCCAGGCATGTTCACTGTTGTTGCTCAATCCTCAACAGTGCAGCAGAGGTGAAGAGGCAGGCCTGTGCTCTGGCTCTCGCAAAACCCAGAAGGCCTGCGAGTGGAGGGAGGAAGGAATCATTCATCCCTGGGTGGAGCCTTGATCTGACTTTTTGTTTTTCCCTCCTTTTCCCCCTCCCTATTGCATATGCATGCCTCGATACATGCAGGCCTTAAATGTCCTCCAAAACATTTGCCAACACTTTCCCTGATTTTGCCACCCTTGATTTCTTCCAGAGATTGTCTGTGATCACTGTGAATGTGGATCCGTGTGGATCCAGGCCAGAGATTAGGGACGTGATAAGTCTGTCTTAAAGCTGGATTAGAGGTGGGGGTTGTCACCTCTCCGACACAGCCCGCTGAGAGTTGTGGTGACAGGGCACTAGGATTCCCCGTAGCGTGGGTATCCTTTAGACTTCTGTGAAAGGCTGTCTGACCTGGTGAAAGCGACTCTTGTGAGGAGAGAAACTTTTGAAAGCTGTGTTTGTTTAATGAGTCACCGGGTAGGATACCATCACAACAGCTCTGGTTTGTGATGTGTACACACACAAAAAACAGCCAATTACATCAGGATAACCCCTCAAGTGATTTTAAGATTAAGGTCACTTTTAGCAGGTAGTCTGTCACTAGAATGACATCTACTGAGTCATTTTTGGTTGTCCCATGTTTGCAGTTATCAAAGCATAACCGCAAACATAGCTTTGACTTCTAACAAAATGGACAGAAGGAATGAAAACATTTTAGAGGAATTCAGGAGATCCGGATTGTCAGAGCCCCCTCCCCTCTTCTGCATTCCAGAGTAAATTGTGACCTCTGAAGTGTGCTGACATATTTACCCCAAGATCCCTTGATAACTTGAGGGTTATGTGGGTTATACTGTCTCAGTGAAATGCTGTATTTCAACTTGTTTAATGCAAGTCAACTAAAATATTTGTTGCAGTTAACTTAAGTGAACATTTTTTCAGTTAAGTGCAAAATTGATTAACACAGATTGAATTACCTAAGAGGCATATTATCTAATCTGCTCTACATTTCAGTGTGTAGTAGTCATACATCTCTTTGAATAAATAGAGCTGCTCTCAAGCATGTCAACATAATAACAATGTTGACATGACATACTGACATGTTTTGAGACTGCTCTCTGACTTCATGCATGAAGCCATCTAGGTGGTATGATTGTACAATACTGGGGAGTTGGAACTAATTCTCCTCCAAATCTGGAGTCTGGTTGATTTGACAAATACATACTGTAACCTAGCCCATATGTCATATAGATTCCATTAATGATTAGTCTTGCACACTTAAAATGTATATGAAGTTATGTGCTAAAGTATTGCATAAACTCAACACTTGTCTTCTCAGCATAAATACCCTAGCTACATTCCATGGTATTTATGACAAATAGACAAGTGACATAATCGATTGGAATATGGGTGGAATAATAGTCTGTCATTGTGGAGGGTTTCTGGACTCCATGGATTCACTGTGTAGGTGTTTATGGATCAGTTGTATGTGTGAAGTGGGCCCAGCATCATGCCTCAGCACTTAGGCCAGGCATTCATGTGAATGAAAGAAATTCAAGGTGCGATGACATGCTCATTTGCAGATAAATGGTTTTGTACTTTGAGTTCTCTTCAGTTCTTCTCAATTGGAAATGGAAAGTTATTGATATTTATATTTATTGGTGCAAAGCGGCCATAGAGACCAAGTATTTTGGTGATTGACAAACATTGATTTTACAGGGTTGTTGATAGCAACTAAGCGAATGTGGAGAGAAATAATCTAAAACAGCTAAGCATTGGAGTTAAGTATTGTGGATGAGATTGCATTTTTAAGGGGAGAGATTGTGTATTGTTTTCGTTGTAATGGTTACATGGTTTGTGTTCTGGAATTCTGTTGGGAGTACTGAATTTTCTAAGGCTGAAGATGAAAACCCAGCATTTGCTCTGTTTTTTATTTATTTCAGTGATTTATCTTCCATTTATTAGAAATTAATAATGTAAAAAATCAATAAAAGAAAAATCTCAGTCTCAGAAGAATGAAACTTTGATGATGAATATTTGTTTTTCATTTTTAGGGGTAGATCAGCTTTAATATTGCAGATAGATTGTGGCATCTATCAATGTAATTATATGCATAATTTCCAATCCCCCATATATTTTTTGGTAAATATATATATAATTTTAAATATATTTAGCTTCTTTATTATTTTCCCCTAACCATACCATCCCTCCCCTAATTGGAGTAAACTAATGGACAACAACACTTAGGCTTCTACTTCCAGCTTATACATACTATAAAGAGTGCATTTGGAAAGTATTCAGACCACTTGACTTTTTCCACATTTTGTTACGTTACAGCCCTATTCTAAAATTGATTAAATTAATTGTTTTCCTCATCAATCTACACACAATACCCCATAATGACAAAGTTAAAACAGGTTTTTAGAAATGTTTGCAAATTTATAAAAAAATAAAAAACAGAAATACCTTATTTATGTAAGTATTCAGACCCTTTGCTATGAGACTCAAAATTGAGATCAGGTGCATCCTGTTTCCATTGATCATCGTTGAGATGTTTCTACAACTTGATTGGAGTACACCTGTGGTAAATTAAATTGATTGGACATAATTTGTAAAGGCACACACCTGTCTATATAAGGTCCCACAGTTGACAGTGCATGTCAGAGCAAAAACCAAGCCATGAGGTCGAAGGACTTGGCTGTAGAGCTCCGAGACAGGATTGTGTCGAGGCACAGATCTGGGGAAGGGTACCAACACATTTCTGCAGCATTGAAGGTCCCTAACAACACAGTGGCCGCCATCATTCTTAAATAGAAGAAGTTTGGAACCACCAAGACTCTTCCTAGAGCTGGCCTCCCGGCCAAACTGAGCAATCGGGGGAGAAGGGCCTTGGTCAGGGACGTGATCAAGAACCCGATGGTCACTCTGACAGAGCTCCAGAGTTCCTCCAGAAGGACAACCATCTCTGAAGCACTCCACCAATCAGGCCTTTATGGTAGAGTGGCCAGACAGAAGCCACTCCTCAGTAAAAGGCACATGAGGGAAGCACAGCCGCGAGCTGCCCAGTGACACAAGCCTACCAGACGAGCTAAACCACTTCTATGCTCGCTTCGAGGCAAGCAACACTGAAGCATGCATGAGAGCACCAGCTGTTCCGGACGACTATGTGATCACGCTCTCCGTAGCCGATGTGAGTAAGACTTTTAAGCAGGTCAACATTCACAAGGCCGCAGGGCCAGACGGATTACCAGGACGTGTACTCCGAGCATGTGCTGACCAACTGGCAAGTGTCTTCACTGACATTTTCAACATGTCCCTGACTGAGTCTGTAATACCAACATGTTTCAAGCAGACCACCATAGTCCCCGTGCCCAAGAACTCTAAGATAACCTGCCTAAATGACTACCGACCCGTGGCACTGACGTCTGTAGCCATGAAGTGCTTTGAAAGACTGGTCATGGCTCACATCAACAGCATAATCCCAGAAACCCTAGACCCACTCCAATTTGCATACCGCCCCAACAGATCCACAGATGATGCAATCTCTATCGCACTCCACACTGCCCTTTCCCACCTGGACAAGAGGAACACCTACGTGAGAATGCTATTCATTGACTACAGCTCAGCATTCAACACCATAGTGCCCTCAAAGCTCATCACTAAGCTAAGGATCCTGGGACTAAACACCTCCCTCTGCAACTGGATCCTGGACTTCCTGACGGGCCGCCCCCCAGGTGGTAAGGGTAGGTAACAACACATCTGCCACACTGATCCTCAACACGGGGGCCCCTCAGGGGTGCGTGCTCAGTCCCCCTCCTGTACTCTCTGTTCACCCATGACTGCATGGCCAGGCACGACTCCAACACCATCATTAAGTTTGCCGACGACACAACAGTGGTAGGCCTGATCACCGACAACGATGAGACAGCCTATAGGGAGGAGGTCAGAGATCTGGCCGTGTGGTGCCAGGACAACAACCTCTCCCTCAACGTGACCAAGACAAAGGAGATGATTGTGGACTACAGGAAAAAAAAGAGGACTGAGCACGCCCCCATTCTCATCGACGGGGCTGTAGTGGAACAGGTTGAGAGCTTCAAGTTCCTTGGTGTCCACATCACCAACGAACTATCATGGTCCAAACACACCAAGACAGTCGTGAAGAGGGCACGACAAAGCCTATTCCCCCTCAGGAGACTAAAAAGATTTGGCATGGGTCCTCAGATCCTCAAAAAATTCTACAGCTGCACCATCGAGAGCATCCTGACTGGTTGCATCACCGCCTGGTATGGCAACTGCTTGGCCTCTGACCGCAAGGCACTACAGAGGGTAGTGCGTACGGCCCAGTACATCACAGGGGCAAAGCTCCCTGCCATCCAGGACCTCTATACCAGGCGGTGTCAGAGGAAGGCCCTCAAAATTGTCAAAGACTCCAGTCACCCTAGTCATAGACTGTTCTCTCTGCTACCGCACGGCAAGCGGTACCGAGTGCCAAGTCTAGGTCCAAAAGACTTCTCAACAGCTTCTACCCCCAAGCCATAAGACTCCTGAACAGCTAATCATGGCTACCCGGACTATTTGCACTGCCCCCCCACCCCATACTTTTTACGCTGCTGCTACTCTGTTAAGTATTTATGCATAGTCACTTTAACTCTACCCACATGTACATATTACCTCAACTACCTCAACTAGCCGGTGCCCCGCACATTGACTATGCAACGGTACCCCCCTGTATATATAGCCTCCCTACTGTCACTTTATTCTATTGTATATATAGCCTCCCTACTGTCACTTTATTTTTACTTCTGCTCTTTTTTTCTCAACACTTTTTTGTTGTTGTTTTATTCTTACTTTTTTGTTTAAAATAAATGCACTGTTGGTTAAGGGCTGTAAGTAAGCATTTCACTGTAATGTCTGCACCTGTTGTATTCGGCGCATGTGACCAATAAAATTTGATTTGATTTGACAGCCCGCTTGGAGTTTGCCATAAGGCACCGAAAGACTCTCAGACCATGAGAAACAAAATTCTCTGGTCTGATGAAACCAAGATTGAACTCTTTGGCCTGAATGCCAAGCGTCACGTCTGGAGGAAACCTGGCACCATCCCTACGGTGAAGCATGGCGGTGGCAGAATCATGCTGTGGGGATGTTTTTCAGCGGCATGGACTGGGAGACTAGTCAGGATCAAGGGAAAGATGAACGGAGCGTCGCTCCCCATTCAATCTGACAGAGTTTAGGAGGATCTGCAGAGAAGAATGGGAGAAACTCCCCAAATACAGGTGTGTCAAGCTTGTAGCGTCATACCCAAGAAGACTCAAGGCTGTAATCGTTGCCAAAGGTGCTTCAACAAAGTACTGAGGAAAGGGTCTGAATACTTATGTAAATGTGATATTTCAGTTTTTGTATTTTTAATACATTTGCAAACATTTCTAAAAACTTGTTTTTGCTTTGTCATTATGGGATATTGTGTGTAGATTGATTAGGAAAAAAACAACATTTAATCAATTTTAGAAGAAGGCTGTAACGTAACAAAATGTGGAAAAAGTGAAGGGGTATGAATACTTTCCTAATACGCTGTACATTTTACGGACACAGTATATTTTACACTATAGTATATTTTTTATTACTCTCCATTAGCTATAGCAATAGGATTAGTGTAGATCAGCATCTCAAAGGTCACGCAGAGTTCAGTGTGTGTATGGTGCTGGCTCAACCATGCTGTGAATGGTGGCAGACAGCAGGCTGATTTAAAACAGCCCATAGACATCCAGACACAGTCTTCTAGGGTTTTACCCTGAGAACAGATAGATCTCAACTGTCTGCCGCCCTCAAGCAGGAAAAAGGGTTGACTCATCACACTTTCTTTAGGTGTTGGCTTGGCGGTGCAGTTGTGTTAATTATCTCTCACTCTCTCTCTCTCACACACACACACACACACACACACAGAGACACACACACACACACACACACACACACAGACTGAGAGAGGGAGGGATTGTTATACCTCTGTGGTTCAAATCTGCACGTACTATACATTAACCACAGTGTTTGATTGAACTTGACAGATTCTATGGTTCTATGTAGAGGTGTCTGTTGAGACAGACCTTTTCTCAGTAAAGTGTTGTGTTTTGAGATAGCGTTATCTCACACACTGTTGTTCACTGATTGACTGCAAATGTATTTTTTATGCTTTGTCGGCATGCACACTGTTGCTTAGTTTCACTTCATCTCAACTTGTCAGGTTCCTCTTTTAGGCCCGCTGATCAGCAGTTATCTCCGTTGGATTGTGTTGCTATGGGCCTCTGTATTCTCCAATAAATAGTTCCAGCATTCATAATCAATTTCATCAACAATTAGGCAAATCAAATCAAATTTTATTGGCCACATGCGCCGAATACAATAGGTGCAGACATTACAGTGAAATGCTTACTTACAGCCCTTAACCAACTGTGCATTTATTTTTTAATAAAAAAGTAAAATAAAACAACCAAAAAGTGTTGAGAAAAAAGAGCAGAAGTAAAATAAAATAACAGTAGGGAGGCTATATATACAGGGGGGTACCGGTGCAGAGTCAATGTGCGGGGGCACTGGCTAGTTGAGGTAGTTTAAGTAATATGTACATGTGGGTAGAGTTAAAGTGACTATGCATAGATAATTAACAGAGTAGCAGCAGCGTAAAAAGATGTGGTGGGGGTGGGGGTGGGGGGGTAGTGCAAATAGTCCGGGTAGCCATGATTAGCTGTTCAGGAGTCTTATGGCCTGGGGGTAGAAGCTGTTGAGAAGTCTTTTGGACCTAGACTTGGCACTCCGGTACCGCTTGCCATGCGGTAGCAGAGAGAACAGTCTATGACTAGGGTGGCTGGAGTCTTTGACAATTTTGAGGGCCTTCCTCTGACACCGCCTGGTATAGAGGTCCTGGATGGCAGGAAGCTTGGCCCCAGTGATGTACTGGGCCATACGCACCACCCTCTGTAGTGCCTTGCGGTCGGAGGCCGAGCAGTTGCCATACCAGGCGGTGATGCAACCAGTCAGGATGCTCTCGATGGTGCAGCTGTAGAATCTTTTGAGGATCTGAGGACCCATGCCAAATCTTTTCAGTCTCCTGAGGGGGAAAAGGCTTTGTCGTGCCCTCTTCACGACTGTCTTGGTGTGTTTGGACCATGATAGTTCGTTGGTGATGTGGACACCAAGGAACTTGAAGCTCTGAACCTGTTCCACTACAGCCCCGTCGATGAGAATGGGGGCGTGCTCAGTCCTCTTTTTTTCCCTGTAGTCCACAATAATCTCCTTTGTCTTGGTCACGTTGAGGGAGAGGTTGTTATCCTGGCACCACACGGCGAGGTCTCTGACCTCCTCCCTATAAGCTGTCTCATCGTTGTCGGTGATCAGGCCTACCACTGTTGTGTCGTCGGCAAACTTAATGATGGTGTTGGAGTCGTGCCTGGCCATGCAGTCATGGGTGAACAGGGAGTACAGGAGGGGACTGAGCACGCACTCCCTGAGGGGCCCCCCCGTGTTGAGGATTAGTGTGGCAGATGTGTTGTTACCTACCCTTACCACCTGGGGCGGCCCGTCAGGAAGTCCAGGATCCAGTTGCAGAGGGAGGTGTTTAGTCCCAGGATCCTTAGCTTAGTGATGAGCTTTGAGGGCACTATGGTGTTGAATGCTGAGCTGTAGTCAATGAATAGCATTCTCACGTAGGTGTTCCTCTTGTCCAGGTGGGAAAGGGCAGTGTGGAGTGCAATAGAGATTGCATCATCTGTGGATCTGTTGGGGCGGTATGCAAATTGGAGTGGGTCTAGAGTTTCTGGGATAATGGTGTTGTGAGCCATGACCAGCCTTTCAAAGCACTTCATGGCTACAGACCTCAGAGATTCCTCAGTACTCTCAAAGTGGGCGTATACGCCTACGAAACTTCACAAAAATCCTAATTGAACGATAAGCTAAGTCTTTCGTATTCACATTTCCAATTCATGTCAGTCATTCTCAATCCTGATAGAGGACAACTCTTTACTTCTTTAATTTCCTTCTCTCCTGATCATGTTTTCTTTGTGCCTGACAGTGATTGTAATTGTGGATATTAGGCCTATCCCTTTAATGATTTCAATCTGCTTTTAATGATTTTAATCATAGCAGACAATTAGTGGTTCATTAAAGTAATTTAAACATCAGTAATGCATGGTTAGTTGAGCCCTCCTTTAGACAAACAGTAGCATGCATGTGAGATGTTGTTATGGTGGCTTAGTGAAACAAAGTTTTAGTGCTGGATTAGGAGCCTTTGTTTTACCTAGGCCTGTGTATTTGGGGCTAGATTATGAAAAACATGGTAAAAACAGAATTTGTATATGGGTCTTTCTATAAATAAAGGGGCCAATGTGTGACATCAGGGTCAATATTTCAAAAGGGATTTTGTTGTAGCTTCACATGTGTAGTTACAGGAATGTTTCTTTGTCGTGCCTAGTAGCCAGGTCTGTTTGTGCTTTAGTCAACTTCTCTATCATTTATAGCCATGCTAAACGTTCCAGAAGAATGAAAAAGATAAACAACAGCATTTCTATATTTGTTCAAATAGTTTATATAACAATTTAATACAATAATGTAATACGATGGGTTCTGTCAACAAAATCATTGACAATAATAGTAACCAATAATGACATCATTATAATCAGTAAACTCTTCAAGCAGTGTGTGTGTGAACTAGACATCACATGCTTCCTCTGTCCTTGTTTCCTCCACTCCTTGTCTCTCCTTGAAAGTGCATTGTAGCCCGAGGGGAGGAACCTTCCCTCCTCTCCCCCAATGTGCTTTGAGAGGGAGGTGAGGATTGGAGGAAATAAGGGGATAATCTCAATTGCATTTCCTTCATTCCTCACGTCCTCTCTCCTCGCCGCCTCCTCAAAACCCATTGGATGAGAAGGTGAGAGGGGAAGGACATGTCTACTATTCACACCTTTGCTTCATTCCAGCTAGTTAGATGTGCCACCACTGACTAACTATAGCTAGGGCATATCTCTAGTCTAGCAATACATACTGTTGTTTTGGCTGTATAGCATCATTTAAAGCAGTTAAATGTAACTAAATGTAATCGAAAATGCAATCTACGTAAATTCCAAAAGTAATGATTTATCATGAGAGGGCCGTGAACAATAACTAGTAATGCTGCATACTACAAGAAAGGTTAAAATCTAACCTTTCTGGTAAAAATAGTTATTAAATTGCTGAGGTGTAGTCACTTTTGAGGACACAAGCTCAAGTACACAGTACAAAGAGGATAAAAATAGGAAAATATGAAATATTTTATAATGTATTTCCTATTCAACAAAAATATATGAATAAGGCTTGAAATGATTTATATGCTTTCTAAATATAGTATAATCAAATTATAAAACAACTAACTATAAGATTTGACTTTCCTTATAACTGTAAAATACATATTTGAATGTTTAGTGTTAGAGAAAATGTGCATATTATCTAAAGGTCTCTCTTGATCAAAACGTCTGCCACCATTGCTGTGAACGTCTCACAGAGCTCTAGCTTGAACTCTGTATGAACTCGCCTTTCATCTCATATTAATATTGTCAATCTATGACAAACAAAGTGTTTTTTGTTTAAAATCTATGAATAATTTTAGATGAATGGCTATAAATCAAGCTCTGAATGAGCTACTGTGATGAAACCAATCTCTCCTGCTGCGTTACGATGTAAGGATTGCAGGCATGTGCTTTGTCACATGTCTGTGACGTAGGGTTAAGCCAGGAGTTGATGGACAGTAGGAATAGCGAATGAAATAGTAGGAGGGACATCCCAGCTTCAAGGGGTCTCAGATTTCACATCCTACATCACACAGGCTCAGAAAATATACTCTGTGTTCGTGGGAACCAGGGCAATCACTCAATGCAAGCCGTTTCGATCTACGGTGTCCACATATCGATTTATAAGCATAAATGTAGGTCGGAACTAGTACCAGAACCACGGATCTAAGAGGTTTTAATAAGATTACCAATGATTAGCTAGGTAGCGAGGAAATATTTTAGTCATTTAGCAAACGCTCTTATCCAGAGCGACTTACAGTAGTGAGTGCATATAATTTCATACTGGTCCCCTGTGGGAATCGAACCCATAACCCTAGTGTTGCAAGTGCCATGCTCTACCAACTGAGCTACACAGGACTTATCAGTCATCTAGCCATTTACAGTAACAGGAGTTCATTAATAAGTCAATACACACTAAATCGTATGCAGAGACTGAGAAATCTTACCTTATCTTGGCACTGTGGCATGGTATGGGCAGCTACTAATCAATTAATTAGATAATAGATTCATAGAATGGAGTTAGAAGGGTGTCTCCTACTCTGAAAGGACAGGAAGTGTTGGCTGTGCACTTGACTGGGCATTCCACATTAACCCCACTCACATTTGAACATTGAGCCTACTTGAAATATCAAGTTGTTTTTTGGTTTTATATGCAAAAACGAATAAAAAGGCATTTTTCACATTCCCGATTGCCCTGTTTTAACTCGGAAAAGATCAAAACGTACACGGACAGTAATCTTACCTCAGGAACCTTGATTTAATGTTGTCCACGAAGTAGGCTCATTATCTAGACTGCCGTAACAACATAGACACCAAAATGTTAGACATGCTAGACATCAAACACACATTCAACAACTATTATGGATAATTATTGAAGAACACTGTTAATGACAGTATCAACTTTTGTTTTATTAATCATATTAAAGTTACTCTTTCTGTTTGAAGCATTGGATTTTGCAATTACATACATTATTTCACACGGTAACATAGGGAGATACGAAATGTTACCAGTTTTCAGTTCTCCGTACAAAAAAAGAGTCCGACCTGCAATATCCAGGAATCTCACAGGATCAAGGTCAATGTGTAATTAAATTGTTAAATGCTTAGTATAAGATATAACAACAAACAACAGTATCATAAATGTAAGGAAAGAAAGGTAGTGTTTTGTCACACTATTTTTGCCAAATCTGTGAAGACTCCACCAAGCATGAGAAAAAGTTTAAACGTAGGTTTTGATTCAAGTCATTAATTATATTGAATGTATCTATGTTCCCCCTTTATATCTTAATGTATTCACATAGGGAAGAAATTGCAGCCTATTATTAATGACTTTGTAACAGCTCCAAACAGTTGTCCACTACAAGAAATGCTCACTGGTACGCTAGTTTATAGAAAGACCCATGTAGGCTAATGCTACTGTATAAGCCTGCCAGATATAACCTAGTCCAATACCATCAGAACTAGGAAAACATTACTTATTAATAGAGCTTGTTTTCAGTATTACACTAACTTCACTCCAGACAGTCATGTTTTGTAATGTAATGTAATGTAATGTAGTGTAATGTAATGTAATGGGGATTCCACTCAGGGTGGTATGTGGGCCTAAATCATGTGAACTACTGTGCAACGAGACACTTAACTTTTGTTCCTTTGACAGCAACTCTTATTTTGGACCCGTGACTCATCGGTTCAGGTCATTATATCCCAGCTGTTAATGTTAATGGTATGAGAGAGTCATTGTGCCGCGGTTTTAGGTGAGTCAGAGGGGCTTTAGGGTGAATATCAAGTCACAACTAGCATCTGTGAGGGTGAGGCATTAAACTTCCATAAAAAAAAAACTGGATTAAAGACTACAGTGCCTTCGGAAAGTACTCAGACTGGTTGTAACTGTTACCGTTACAACCTTATTCGAAAATGGATTTAAAAAAAATATATCCTCAGCATTCTACACACAATACCCCATAATGAAAAAGCGAAAACAGGTTTTTAGAAATGTTTGCAAATGTATAAAATAAAATAAAACAGAAATACCTTATTTACATAAGTATTCAGACCCTTTGCTATGGGACTCGGAATTTAGCTCAGGTACATCCTGTTTCCATTGATCATCCTTGAGATGTGTCTACAACTTGATTGGAGTCCATCTGTGGTAAATTCAATTGATTGGACATGATTTGGAAAGGCACACACCTGTCTATATAAGGTCCCACAGTTGACAGTGCATGTCAGAGCAAAAACCAAGCCATGAGGTCGAAGGAATCGTCCGTAGATCTCCGAGACAGGATTTTGTTGAGGCACAGATCTGGGGAAGGGTACCAATAGATTTCTGCAGCATTGAAGGTCCCCAAGAACACAGTGGCCTCCATCATTCTTAAATGGAAGAAGTTTGGAACCACCAAGACTCTTCCTATAGCTGGCCGCCAGGCCAAACTGCGCAATTGGGGGAGAAGGGCCTTGGTCAGGGAGGTGACCAAGAACCCGATGGTCCCTCTGACAGAGCTCCAGAGTTCCTCTGTGGAGATGGGAGAGCCTTCCAGAAGGACAACCATCTCTGCAGCACTCCACCAATCAGGCCTTTATGGTAGAGTGGCCAGATGGAAGCCACTCCTCAGTAAAAGGCACATGACAGCCCGCTTGGAGTTTGCCAAAAGTCACCTAAAGACTCTCAGACCATGAGAAACAAAATTCTCTGGTCTGATGAAACCAAGATTGAACTCTTTGGCCTGAATGCCAAGCGTCACGTCTGGAGGAAACCTGGCACCATCCCTACGGTGAAGAATGGTGGTGGCAGCATCATGCTGTGGGGGTGTTTTTCAGCGGCAGGAACTGGGAGACTAGTCAGGATCGAGGAAAAGATGAATGGAGCAGATCCTTGATGAAAACCTGCTCCAGAGCACTCAGGACCTCAGACTGGGGCGAAGGTTCACCTTCCAACAGGCCAACGACCCTAAGCACACAGCCAAGACAACGCAGGAGGAGCTTCGGGACAAGTCTCTGAATGTCCTTGAATGGCCCAGCCAGAGCCCTGACTTGAACCCGATCAAACATCTCTGGAGAGACCTGAAAATAGCTGTGCAGCAGCGCTCCCAATCCAACATGACAGAGCTTGAGAGGATCTGCAGAGAAGAATGGGAGAAACTCCCAAATACAGGTGTGCCAAGCTTGTAGCGTCATACCCAAGAAGACTCGATGCTGTAATAGCTGCCAAAGGTGCTTCAAGAAAGTACTGAGTAAAGGGTCTGAATACTTACGTAAATGTGATATATTCTTTATTAAAAAATAAATAAAAAATAGCAAAAATGTCAACCTGTTTTTGTTTCGTCATTACGGGGTATTGTGTGTAGATTGATGAAGGAAAAAAACAATAATCAATTTTAGAATAAGGCTGTAACGTAACAAAATGTGGAAAAAGTCAAGGGGTCTGAATACTTTCCAAAGGCACTGTAGGCCTAGTTCAAACACAGCTAATATGCTAACATGCTATGGCCACCACAGAGTTGACATAACACCGCAGTTCTTACTCAGCCCTACCATATCTATAGTACTGTATAGCCCTACCATATCAATAGTACTGGATAGCCCTACCATATCAATAGTACTGGATAGCCCTACCATATCAATAGTACTGGATAGCCCTACCATATCAATAGTACTGGATAGCCCTACCATATCAATAGTACTGGATAGCCCTACCATATCAATAGTACTCTATAGCCCTACCATATCATTAGTACTGTATAGCCCTACCACATCAATAGTACTGTATATCCCTACCATATCAATAGTACTGTATAGCCCTACCATATCATTAGTACTGTATAGCCCTACCATACCATTAGTACTGTATATCCCTACCATATCAATAGTACTGTATAGCCCTACCATATCAATAGTACTGTATAGCCCTACCATATCAATAGTACTGTATAGCCCTACCATATCAATAGTACTGTAATGCCCTATCATATCAATAGTACTGTAAAGCCCTACCATATCAATAGTGCTGTATAGCCCTACCATATCAATAGTACTGTAATGCCCTACCATATCAACAGTACTGTAAAGCCCTACCATATCAATAGTACTGTATTGCCCTACCATATCAATAGTACTGTATAGCCCTACCATATCAATAGTACTGTATAGCCCTACCATATCAATAGTACTGTATAGCCCTATCATATCAATAGTACTGTATAGCCCTACCATATCAATAGTACTGTATAGCCCTACCATATCAATAGTACTTTAAAGCCCTACCATATCAATAGTACTGTATAGCCCTACCATAGCAATAGTACTGTAAAGCCCTACCATATCATTCCAATGACTCTGGTAGTTAAAAAAAAAAAAGCCATTTAGCATACGCTTTTATCCAAAGCGACTTACAGTCATGCGTGCATACATTTTTTTTTTGTGTATGGGTGGTCCCGGGGCTCGAACCCACTACCTTGGCGTTACAAGCGCCGTGCTCTACCAGCTGAGCTACAGAGGACCACACAGTTGTGCTGTGGTTTTACTTGGCTGATAGAAGAATCAATATCTACATCTATCTGATACTGCTATGTCATTTTGCGATTTTGTATGGTGTCCCTGGTGGGCTGGTCCTCCATTGTTGAGACGGAGAGAGAGGGGTTCTGTGTGAGAGGAGAACAGCAGGAAACAGACCACATGTGAGTGTTTCATGGCACTCAGGAAGTGGGAGAGAGGAAGTGGTGAAGAATGCTTTAGTCACACCGGCTGTGGAAGGAACGGCTCCTTCTCATTCGTAATAACACTTCTGCATTGACGTGGTGTAAATTACTAGGGCTGGGAATTGCCATTTGATTTGATCACGATATGTAGGTCACGATTCAATACATATTGCGATTCTATAGCCTATGGATCACAATTCTACATGTATTGTGGTTTGATACTGCAATTTTATTGCACCAGAGAATCGATTCAGAATCGCGATCCTCATCTGAATCAATTCCCCCAACTAACCCCTTCCCCCCTAAACTCTAGTAAACTCCCCAACTAATCGCTAAATAGTCAGTTCTTTCCACATGACTTCAATGTCTTGATGATGAACAGACACTGTGCAAGGTCTCCATATATAGTATACACAAATTCGTTTCCCACCCCAATCCTTTCAGACAGATAGTATAGTAGTGTATCTATGAAGCTAACCCCCAGGGAGCACAGTTTACAAATTCATTTTGATATTCTGTAAAACAACAAGCCAGCCTGAGGGCAGTGCTCGTCCCTGGTCACATGGTCAGGTGGTCACGTGGTCATGTGGTCAGGGCATCCAAAGAAAAGCCATTGGAACCAGAGCACTGCTGGTCTATGTGAGTTTTCCCCTTTTGCTGTTTTTAGGGAAATGTAAACAGCACCACCACTTTCCTGAAATAGCCCACGCACCACAGATTCCTGCCCATTTAAAGGCACTTGAGCTTTCAACTAAAGCTAATAGAGCTTTTTCGACTAAACCTCACACTGCTCTTTTTTGTGTGGTTATTTATCCTCTCATAAGGGGTGACATTGAAACAAGTGATACCTCATTATAAGTTCAACATTTTTACAATTGAGTTAACACTGCCTGAGGCCTGGGGGTAATTTTGTTGTTTTTGGAAATGGCTTTTGGTATCTCTCTCCTGATTCAATTCAGTTGGCCCTAATTCAGTTTGCAGAGAGAGGACAGAGCTCCATTATTTGATTGATGTGTATGGCATATTTGTTTGTTCTGAGAGAGAGGCTCTCTTCACTTTCTTCTGTGTGTGTGTGTGTGTGTGTGTGGCAGTGTTGGAGAAATGCCCTTCACTCCCGAGTGTGCTGGTGTCTGTGGTACTTTGTGCGTACACGTGTCATTGAGTACGCCTCCCGATGCTCCTAGCAGCCGGACTTGAACATGGGAATGCCTGGTTTCTTACTTGGTCCCCCCCTTTTCCTAATAGTCTTAATCTCACTCCCATTGGTATTACATGAACACCACTGGCGAGAACACAACAAATATAAACTGAAAATGTGAGTTGGATTTGAAGGCCACCTTTAACGGGCCTGAATGATAGGAAAGGATCAACTTGTCGGTCCTGAGGGGCAAATTATCTTAGCAACCCAGTACTGGAGCCTAGCATGTTGAACCAGAGGGGACTGGGGACTGGAGCCTAGCATGTTGAACTAGAGGGGACTGGAGTCTAGCATGTTGAAGCAGAGGGGACTAGGGACTGGAGCCTAGCATGTTGAACTAGAGGGGACTGGGGACTGGAGCCTAACATGTTGAACCAGAGGGGACTGGGGACTGGAGCCTAGCATGTTGAACTAGAGGAGACTGGGGACTGGAGCCTAGCATGTTGAACTAGAGGAGACTGGGGACTGGAGCCTAGCATGCTGAACTAGAGGAGACTGGGGACTAGAGCCTAGCATGTTTTGAACTAGAGGAGACTGGGGACTGGAGCCTAGCATGTTGAACTAGAGGAGACTGGGGACTGGAGCCTAGCATGTTGAACTAGAGGAGACTGGGGACTGGAGCCTAGCATGCTGAACTAGAGGAGACTGGGGACTAGAGCCTAGCATGTTTTGAACTAGAGGAGACTGGGGACTGGAGCCTAGCATGTTGAACTAGAGGAGACTGGGGACTGGAGCCTAGCATGCTGAACTAGAGGAGACTGGGGACTGGAGCCTAGCATGTTGAATTAGAGGTGACTGGGGACTGGAGCCTAGCATGTTTTGAACTAGAGGAGACTGGGGACTGGAGCCTAGCATGTTGAACTAGAGGAGACTGGGGACTGGAGCCTAGCATGTTTTGAACTAGAGGAGACTGGGGACTGGAGCCTAGCATGCTGAATTAGAGGGGACTGGGGACTGGAGCCTAGCATGTTTTGAACTAGAGGAGACTGGGGACTGGAGCCTAGCATGTTGAACTAGAGGAGACTGGGGACTGGAGCCTAGCATGTTTTGAACTAGAGGAGACTGGGGACTGGAGCCTAGCATGCTGAATTAGAGGGGACTGGGGACTGGAGCCTAGCATGTTTAACTAGAGGAGACTGGGGACTGGAGCCTAGCATGTTGAACTAGAGGGGACTGGGGTTTGGAGCCTAGCGTGTTGAATAAGAGGAGACTGGGGACTGGAGCCTAACATGTTGAACCAGAGGGGACTGGGGACTGGAGCCTAGCGTGTTGAACCAGAGGGAACTGGGGACTGGAGCCTAGCATGTTGAAGCAGAGGGGACTGGGGACTGGAGCCTAGCATGTTGAACTAGAGGGGACTGGAGTCTAGCATGTTGAACTAGAGGGGACTGGGGTTTGGAGCCTAGCGTGTTGAATAAGAGGAGACTGGGGACTGGAGCCTAACATGTTGAACCAGAGGGGACTGGGGACTGGAGCCTAGCATGTTGAACTAGAGGGGACTGGAGCGTAGCATGTTGAACCAGAGGAGACTGGGGACTGGAGCCTAGCATGTTCAACCAGAGGGGACTGGTGCTTAGCATGTTGAACCAGAGGGGATTGGGGACTGTAGCCTAGCATGTTGAACCACAGGGGACTGGGGACTGGAGCCTAGCATGTTGAATAAGAGGAGACTGGGGACTGGAGCCTAGCATGTTGAACTAGAGGAGATTGGGGACTGGAGCCTAGCATGTTGAACTAGAGGAGACTGGGGACTGGAGCCTAGCATGTTGAATTAGAGGGGACTGGGGACTGGAGCCTAGCATGTTGAACTAGAGGAGACTGGGGACTGGAGCCTAGCATGTTGAATTAGAGGGGACTGGGGACTGGAGCCTAGCATGCTGAACTAGAGGAGTCTGGGGACTGGAGCCTAGCATGTTGAACTAGAGGAGTCTGGGGACTGGAGCCTAGCATGTTTTGAACTAGAGGAGACTGGGGACTGGAGTTGAGCATGTTAAACTAGAGGGGACTGGAGCCCAATGGTGTTGGATCTGTTTCATGCTAGCAGAGAATCACACACAAACATTCTCTCTCTCTCTCTCTCTACACTCTCTCTCTCTGTGTGTTAACCGAACTCTAGGTCAGAATCCAGTCAGTATGTCAACGGAAATGGTCACTTAGCAACATATATCCTGTTTTGTTTACTACTGAACAGGCTGTGTTGATAGGTCCATATAAACCATGAGGCCAAAAAGATATGAGGTGTTAACTGTGAACCACTATATTCAAGCTTTTTGGTTTAAGAAGGAATTTATATGTACTGTACATTCTAGCAGGTTTTTTTGATTCACACTCAAGTCAATTGTGTTTAATTAACATGTCCTTGGGTTGAGGGAATCGACACATTCTTCTTCCCAAATGGAAATCCAATGGTGAGGAACGCAGACAAACTGTGATTCCAGAGTGGAAGTGAAAAGTTGGCTCACTAGCGGCTACGGAGCAGAGTGGGAGAGAGGGAGCAGTGAAACAAGTTTGCCAAGAGCTGTTAGTTGCCACACATGGTGGTCCAGCCGTTAGTGCCAACAATGCCAGGCACTCCCAATCATCCTTTGTTTGGTTTTAATTAGAAGTAATTAAAGCAAAACCCTGATTTCCTTGTAAGCATGTCTCCATGCTGCTTTTTTAGAGGAACTCTGAATATGCCTCTCTTTTTTTAATGGGATTTTTTTTTCATTGAGTGAGCAGGATGGGCTTCATGTGCAGATGGCGTATTGGTGTAAAAAATAACATATGTAGAAAAAACATTTTTGAAACTAGGCCTAATTTTGACATGTTTAGCATGGAAAGACGTGAATTGTTTGTACGTAATACAGTTGTGTAAATGTGTCATGCGCCATCCAGTGGTATGAACAAATATCACTTTGAACAAGCCAGTTGAACCTCTGGACCCATTTATTCATTCGGATCTATAAGGCAAAACTGATCCTAGATCAGCACTCCTACTCTGAGAAGCTTTATGAATACCGGACCTGTGCAATATTACTGCAACATTTAGCTTTGCCAATGCAGGCTGGTGTCTGGAATTATTATCCTTTGGCCAAGAGGAAAGCAAACTTTGGGTAGAGATAGTAGTCGGTAGCATTTAAAAACTCTCGGCAGATGAGGCATTCTCATGATATTCCCCGTTCTCAAATGGACCCATAAATTCAGCCAAATTGCAGTTAGTTTTTCCATTTCATTGACCTTTATTGAATCAAAATCCTATTTCAATTACAAAGGGGCCGAGGGCTAATTTGATTTGGGTTATTTTGAAGAATTAATGTTGTGCAATAAACATTTATTACAGTGAAAAAGTTTGAGGGTTTTAATAAGCCAGAGAAGCCCAGAGGACGTGCATGCTTAATTGTTATGTGGTAAATTGCATTGTTGCGGTGTTTTGCCGTGTGATAATGACTGTTCAGAAGTAAACTGATGGTTTCCCCTAAAGTCAAAACAATTAGCTCGACAGAGGTTCCCTTGTTGTTAAATTGATTAAAATATGTTTAATTACCCCATTTGAAAAATAAGCAATGTTTTACTCACTTAGGTGGTAAAAAGTGGTAAATGAGCCATAAGCTAGGAGCTAGGCTAGTGTTATGATTGAGACTATAACCCTATTAGCTGCTTCTATAAGTTGAGAGAGAAGGTTTAGCCTAATCAATGTTTGTGATTATCCAAAGACACATGGTTAGTGGTCATTATCTGGCAGTAAAGCTAACCATCCAAAGCTTTGGCCCTGTTGGCATCCCCTGATCAATCAATCAATCAATCAATCAATCAAATGTATTTATAAAGACATCAGCAGATGTCACAAAGTGCTTATACAGAAACCCACCCTAAAACCCCAAACAGCAAGTAGTGCAGATGTAGAAGCACAGTGGCTAAGAAAAACTCCCTAGAAAGGCAGAAACCTAGGAAGAAACCTAGAGAGGAACCAGGCTCTGAGGGGTGGCTAGTCCTCTTCTGGCTGTGCCGGGTGGAGATTATAAGAGGACATGGCCATTAAGGCCAGATTGTTCTTCAAGATTTTCAAACGTTCATAGATGACCAGCAGGGTCAAAGAATAATCACAGTGGTTGTAGAGGGTGCAAGACAGCAGTTGGTCGAGACAGCAGGTGCGGTAGAGAGGGAGGGGGTCAAAAACAGCATGCCGGTGAAAAGGTCAGGGTTCAATAGCCGCAGACAGAACAGTTGAAACTGGAGCAGCAGCACGACAAGGTAGCACATTTGGTGAACAGGTCAGGGTTCCATAGCCACAGGCAAAACAGCAGAAACTGGATCAGCAACACGACCAGGTGGACTGGGGACAGCCAGGATTTATCAGGCCAGGTAGTCCTGAGGCATGGTCCTAGGGCTCAGGTCCTCCTCAGAGAGAAAGAGATGGGAGAATTAGAGGGAGCATACTTAAGTTCACACAGGACACCTGATAAGACAGGAGAATTACACCAGATAGGACAGACTGAACCTAGCCCCCCGGCACATAGACTATTGCAGCATGATCAATACAGTTGAGACGTTGCTCTCTGTTACCTGACATAAAATCTTGGAGCAGTGACAGTATGCAGGTATCATCTTGACAAGACTGCCTCAAAGGAGTAATTCAATAAAACTTTCACATAGTCCATAGGCCTAGGCCCTAGACCTAGATGTGGAAATTCATAGAGGCTCTTTCCCTGAAACAAAACACCTCCCAACTGTTGATACACAGTCACAGATATTGCAGTGATATATATATCGCAGTTGCAGTCTTTAGCCCGAGGTAGGCTTGGCAGTATCCAGATGGTCATATTTGTCATACCGGCCTTCTCTTATCCTGGGATTTATGGTATTACCGGCATAGCACACAAGGGGGTGCTAAAAACGCAAGAAAAGCCCATTGGGCCTCTATTAACAGAATGCCAACAGAATTTGCAAAAAATAATAGCGAAATCACATAGACGCTGTTCGCGAAATGCTAACGAGCAAAAACGGACATAAACTAATTGCAAAGACAGGTAAATCCAGCTCATAAAGTTATACAAGCATAGCTAGTAGCTACCGAATATCATTTACGGTAAGCAGAAGTGAACGAGAGAAATTATGCAAATGAACAAAGTTTTGATGCATTCTTTTCTTAAGCAAGAGCAGCATGTGTACACAGAGCACAGGGTAGAAGAACGGAGGGGGAAAAATGCTAGAAGGAAGAACAGGGAAAAAATGGCAGCTGTACAGACAATTCATCCAGAGCTCTTTGACTTCTAGCACAAAGCCATTACAAGATATCTGATGGCAAACATTTAGTAGTGAATTGCATACAAGTGCAACTTCATCACCACATGTGCGCCGCACAACAGAGACTTGCCGATAGATATAGAACGCTATGGATTCACCAGTTCCCGTTGTGCTATTTACAAACAAACACGTGACTGGGTCAACTGTTCTGGGGAACTATGTTAAGCTTTATAATGTAAAATAATTGTATAGTTAAGCAATAAGGCCCGAGGGGGTGTGGTATATGGCCAATACACCACGGCTAAAGGCTGTTCTTATGCACGATGCAACGCAGAGTGCCTGGATACAGCCCTTAGCCGTGGTATATTGGCCATATATCACAAACCCCCTGGTTACCAACATAATTAGAACAGTAAAAATAAATGTTTTGTCATACCCATGGTATGACAATCAACATTCAGGGCTCGAACCACTCAGTTTATAATGTAAAATAAGGTGAAATGAAGAACGTAATCTGATTCATCTCCTAATGCATTGCACAGGTTGACTGCAGGTATTAACCTAAAAAGTAGCTACAAATATTAAAATGTATAAAAAAATAAATAGGTATTGACAGTATTGTAAAATCATTCTGTGGATTTTTCCAAATACCCCAGTATACTGTGTATATAAACGGTATACCGCCCAAGCCTAGCCTGAGGGAGCTATGGGAGTAACGGCTGGAGGAGATGCAGTGTATGGCTCGTCTCCTTTCTAGTCCCAGCCAGCCCTGTGGACCGCTGAGAGCGATAGCCTGAGATTAACCGAGGAGAGAACCCCCTCGGCGGGAGGTCTGCTTTATGGCCACAACACCCCACATTCCCCGCTCGTTAGCGCTTCAGAGCCATCACAGCCTTGCGCCACAGCATATGGTGTTGTTTCCTGCTTCCTGTGTCAGTGTGTGACTGAGGCGTCTTTACAAATGGCCATCCTCAGCATAGCCACAGGCCGTTGGCAACGTCTGCCTTGTGTCAGGAAAGGAACAAACATCTGTATTGGGAGGTTTTTTGGGGGGTCTGTAATGTCTGTTACTGTTGTTTAAAGGGGAAATCCGCAGTTAAAATAACGATGGGGCTGGAGAAATGTAACCACTCTCAAATTTATAGACAGAGCTATGGATGCAAGGACTGATCATCCATGACATCAAAATTATAGTTTTAACCATGTTTTGAGGCTATATAGTGTTTGTTTACGTTTACTTTGTTTACAAACAAAAGAGTAAAACAAGCTTATATTTGTGTTCTGATGGGGTACGACAGTTGAACTAAGCTCATGAGTCATTTGTTATTTTCTTCAAGAATCAATGGGTACATATCATTAAGTCCAAAAATGTATGTAGCAACTGCAGATTGCCCCTTTAAGTGTCTAAAGTGAATTTGAATGTGTTTGCTAGGGGGGTTTTGTGTACTAAAAATAAGGAAGTTAGCCTACAGGTGATCCACTAAAATAACAATGGGAAGTATTGTGAAAGAGAAAATACGTTTGTTGTTTATGGCAGAGTCATGGATGAAGGTGTGAGGCATAGTGCAACCATTCTCCACCCTTTTCTCCACTGTTGTTCTTAGTAGGGAGGGATATCAACTAGCCTAGACTAGGTTAGTTGTACAACACTTACCTCCACTTCAACACATACTACTACTGTATATTACAGTAAAGATTTATGGACATGCACGAGCCAAACGGGGCTTACTGCTTGGTGTCATTCATAGGTGTGGCTGTTCATGGGTTCATTTGTATGGGTTCATATGGGACTTTATGATATTTCTGTAACTTTTGCATGTGTGTCCATCTGTTACTGTGTATTGGTTGTTTAGGATATTCTCATACACACTATGGGGGTGTCATTTTCAGTTGGATCTTATTGTTCACAATGTGCCTTCCCTTCAACAGAACATACACATAAAAACATTGGCTGATGACATGGTAAGGCATCCTGTTTTCATTTCTGTGTGTATTTTGTTTTGCATCATCGTCTTCTCTTTGTGTCATGGCTGCACAGGAAGTTGAACTGAAATCTGTGGATGGATCAATGAAACCAGAGTTACGCGGTGCCTTCTGTTAACCTCTTAATGATCGGACCCTTTAAAAAATAATATTCGCCTAAAATGACATACCATAATCTAACTGCCTGTAGCTCAGGACCTGAAGCAAGGATATTCATGTTCTTGATACCATTTGAAAGGAAACACTTTGAAGTGTGTGGAAATGTTAAATTAATGTAGGAGAATATAACACATTCGATCTGGTAAAAGATAATAAAAAATAAAAAAATGCCTTTTCTATTTATTTTTTTGTTCAGTCATCTTTGAAATGCAAGAGAAAGGCCACAATATAATTTTGCAGTTTAGGCGCATTTAGATTTTGCCACTAGATGGCAGCAGTGTGTGTGCAAATACTATTTTGAATCAAGTCTGCCCAAATGTGCCGAATTGGTCAATTGATACATTTTCAAATACACAACTATAGAGAACATACAAAAATTATATGGTAATACAACATGTAAGTTTACACACTCCCAGGAATGTCATACATGATGGGTCATTAGCTAATACACTAACTTTCACACATCTAGATGGTCGGGCGGGGTGGGTGTGGACAGCAGGGGTTCAAACTGTAGAACCCAGTTCCTACATTTGAATATAAAAATAGAGTTAATCAAACAAAACTATGCTACATTTATCTCTGGGACCCTTAGGATGACAAATCAGAGCAAGATTACTGAATGTAAGTACATCATTTACCTTCAGAGGTGAATGTATCAAACCAGTTGCCGTGATACATGTTTTATTGTTGTTGTGCATTCTCCTCAAACAATAGCATGGTATTTTTTCACTGTAATAGCTACTGTAAATTGGACAATGCAGTTAGATTAACAATAATTTAAGCTTTCTGCCCATATAAGACATGTCTATGTCCTGGAAAGTTTGCTCTTACTTACAACAGTCATGCTAATCACATTAGCGCACGTTAGCTCAACCGTCCCGTATACGGGACACCAATCCCGTAGAGGTTAACCAAGTAGGGTTCCTGTATGATTGTCTTTACAGTATTTTATGGTTATATTATGTACCCAAACGATAACGTCCTTTAATATGAAAAAAGTTTAGATTATTTTTTTTATGAAAGCCTAATCAGTCAAATATTACAGGAATGAACCCAACAGTATTCTGAATCGGTTATGATAGGCTTTTATTTTTATTTGTTATGATTTGTTAACAAAGAACCAGTGCACTCTATTTGCGTCAAACTCTGGTGCTGTTTCAATGGATTGTATTACATGTAGGTTCTCCAACCATGTTCACCATCATTGGTTTAACTTGCCCTGGTCCTTCCACAACGATTTCAGTGTAGATTCGGGTGTGACATAATTGATTTCATTTCCTTTTGTCTTTATTTGTCTTACTCCATTTCATATGTATATGCAGCATCTATTCCGCACAAGCATGACCCCTAAACCCATATAGCTAATAACAATGACGACTAACTAACAGCGACTGGTGCATGGACTTACCCTCTTCTGACTCTGTAACAAAGGTGTGTGCTGCTGACTGCATCTCCTTTGATCTTGGTCTGTCTTCCGTCATCAGACCTGAATACATATGATATGCTCTTGATTTAATGCTTGCAGTTCGCACTTTTGGAACTATTCCATTTGTTCCATTGCACCAGGGAAACTAAATCAAGCACAACTCAGGTAAATGTATGTACATTAGAACTACATTTCTTCTGCATTCATCGGTGTAGCTAGAATAGCTGAATACAGTGAGGAGAGAGTATCTTTCTAAAGCATATGTACAGCGCAATCAGAAAGTATTCAGACCCCTTGACTTTTTCCACATTTTGTTACGTTAGTCTTATTCTAAAATTGATTAAATAAATGTAAATCCTCATCAATCTACACCCAATACCTCATAATGACAAGGTGAAAACAGGGTTTTAGAAATAGTTGCAAACTTAATAAATATAAAAAACAGAAATACCTTATTTACATAAGTATTCAGACCCTTTGCTATGAGACTCGAAATTGAGCTCAGGTGCATCCTGTTTCCATTGATCATCCTTGAGATGTTTCTACAACTTGATTGGAGTCCACCTGTGGTAAATTCAGTTGATTGGACATGATTTGTAAAGGCACACACCTGTCTATATAAGGTCCCACAGTTGACAGTGCATGTCAGAGCAAAAACCAAGCCATGAGGTCGAAGGAATTGTCCGTAGAGCTCCGAGACAGGATTGTGTCAAGGCACAGATCCGGGGAAGGGTACCAAAAAATGTATGCAGCATTGATGCTCCCCAAGAACACAGTGACCTCCATCATTCTTAAATGGAAGAAGTTTGGAACCACCAAGACTCTTCCTAGAGCTGGCCGCCTGGACAAACTGAGCAATCGGGGGAGAAGGGCCTTGGTCAGGGAGGCGACCAAGAACCCGATGGTCACTCTGACAGAGCTCCAGAGTTCCTCTGTGGAAATGGGAGAACATTCCAGAAGGAAGGTACTCCACAGCACTCCACAAATCAGGCCTTTATGGTAGAGTGGCCAGACGGAAGCCACTCCTCAGTAAAAGACACGTGACAGCCCGCTTGGAGTTTGCCGAAAGGCACCCAAAGGACTCTCAGAGTACTGAGTAAAGGGTCTCAATACTTACGTAAATGTGATATTTCAGTTTTTTATTTTTAATACATTTGCAAAAATGTCTAAAAACCTGTTTTTGCTTTGTCATTATGGGGTATTGTGTGTAGATTGATGACATAAAAAAATATATATATCCATTTTAGAATAAGGTTGTAATGTAACAAAATGTGAAAAAAGTCAAGGGGTCTGAATACTTTCCGAATGCACTGTAGGTGTATGTTCCTCTGTACTGAAGTTCTACAGACTCCCATAACAGTCTGTGATGTTGAACAAACCTAACCTACAGGGTTAATGGGAAGTCAAATCTATGACTCTCACTGTAGTTTACGGTGCACTATTTTATTATGTACTATGTTTTCATTCAGATACACATTAACTGTATAGATGAATAAATCAAGGCCAGTTTGAAAGAAATAGAGCAAGCAATGTTACCCATTGTTCAAGCACATTTATCATTTAATCTAACTGAAAAGATGAATGATAAAACAGATAATGAACAAACACTATCGGTCTGTCTCTTGTCACAGGCAAACACTTTACTTTACCCGTCCTGTGGTACCATCCCAACCTGTAATTGAGCCCAGCTGATGCTCGTTTAAAGGTTGGGAAGGAGCTGGAAAGACATGTCAGGAAAGGCATATGACAGCATTACACAACCCTACAGTATGTAAGCATTCAGAAAGCCTAACGCCAAGGGAAATACTCCTAGGTAAAGCCTAGGGAAATACAATATGTCATAACGCTTACCATACACACTTTAGTAACGCCACCCTCTCTTTCCCCTTCAGCGTGACCGGATCACCAGTTTCCGGAAGACTGGGAATAAGAAGGACAAGCCCCTGATTCAGCACTCCACAGACCCCCTGTCCACTCAGGTAGAGATGCCCATGCCCCAGCCCCTCTTTGACGACCGCTCCATGAACCTCTCAGAGAAAGAGGTCAATGACCTCTTCGAGAAGATGATGGTAAGTTGGATACTGTAACCCTCCTTTTGAACCGAGTGTATATATATAGCCACCACTATCTACAGTGCTCTTCTATAAGAATGAATGTAGAGAGTCCCTGTGTAGATATGTACTATAGGATAACTATTGCTCCTCGGTCCACCTTCCACCACTACTTGTCTTGAACCATAGAGATGTAAAGGGTAGAATGGACTTGATTACTGCTTCTACGTCTGCAACTCCCTGTGGGGCCTTTTTTGTACTAGCTACCAATCACATTGTTCTTTTACTGTTCACCAGAGTCTCTGATCATTAGGTGGATCTCGATCTCCTCTGGTTGTCATAGTAATGATACAATTAGATGTGATGTGTTGACAGCTTGCTGTGGCACATTAAACCATCTCTTGCCAAGGAAATATAGCAGGTTTCTATTCTAATATTCACATCATGTCAATGTGGGTGCTTTTGTGTCTCACTATGCACCACACTTCTCTTCCTTGTAAGCTGCCGGCAGGGAGCTCTGTGCTCAGTCTAAACCTCTACAGAACAGTACTTACCTGGTTCGCTGCGCAGAGCCGAGTCACAGCTCCGAAATCACACTGACGCTTAGCATAGAGAGCACATTGATCACAGAGAGAGACAGGAGCATAACACTGTCGTGACTTCTCAATTAACTCTGTAACTCAAGTTCACTTGACTCAGCCCTAATTCAAACAGAGAGCTACAGAGAGGTACAGATAGGTACAGAGAGCTCCATCAGCGCTACAGAGAGCTCCATCAGTGCTACAGAGAGCTCCATCAGTGCTACAGAGAGCTCCATCAGCGCTACAGAGAGCTCCATCAGCGCTACAGAGAGCTCCATCAGCGCTACAGAGAGCTCCACCAGCGCTACAGAGAGCTCCACCAGCGCTACAGAGAGCTCCATCAGCGCTACAGAGAGCTCCATCAGAGCTACAGAGAGCTCCATGAGCGCTACAGAGAGCTCCACCAGCGCTACAGAGAGCTCCATCAGCGCTACAGAGAGCTCCATCAGCGCTACAGAGAGCTCCATCAGCGCTACAGAGAGCTCCATCAGCGCTACAGAGAGCTCCATCAGCGCTACAGAGAGCTCCATCAGCGCTACAGAGAGCTCCATCAGCGCTACAGAGAGCTCCATCAGCGCTACAGAGAGCTCCATGAGCGCTACAGAGAGCTCCATCAGCGGAACAGAGATCTCCATCAGAGCTACAGAGAGCTCCATCAGAGCTACAGAGATCTCCATCAGAGCTACAGAGAGCTCCATCAGAGCGACAGAGAGCTCCATCAGCGCTACAGAGAGCTCCATCAGCGCTACAGAGAGCTCCATCAGCGCTACAGAGAGCTCCATCAGCGCTACAGAGAGCTCCATCAGCGCTACAGAGAGCTCCATGAGCGCTACAGAGAGCTCCATCAGCGGAACAGAGATCTCCATCAGAGCTACAGAGAGCTCCATCAGAGCTACAGAGATCTCCATCAGAGCTACAGAGAGCTCCATCAGAGCGACAGAGAGCTCCATCAGCGCTACAGAGAGCTCCATCAGCGCTACAGAGAGCTCCATCAGCGCTACAGAGAGCTCCATCAGCGCTACAGAGAGCTCCATCAGCGCTACAGAGAGCTCCATCAGCGCTACAGAGAGCTCCATCAGCGCTACAGAGAGCTCCATCAGCGCTACAGAGAGCTCCATCAGAGCTACAGAGTGCTACAGAAAGCTTGCCTGGCTACCCAGGCTCCTTGCTCCGGCCAAACGCTGCACCACGACCACAGAATTTAGTTTTTTGTTCTTCTGTCTGGATCTGAGTACCTTCCCAACCCTTCAGCGAATGCGAACACATTTGGGGCCCTCTGATTGGTCCAGAAACCGATGGGTTAGGCCAGAGCCAAAACACACGCGGGTAAAGCGGTGGTTTGAAAGCTCCAGTGAGCTCCAGAGTGCATTCGGAAAGTATTCAGACCCCTTCCCTTTTTCCACATTTTGTTACGTTACAGCCTTATTCTAAAATGGATTAAATAAACAAAAAATCATCAATGACAAGGCAAAAACAGGTTTTTAGAAATGTTTGCACATTTATTACAAATAAAAAACAGAAATACCTTATTTACATAACTATTCAGACCCTTTGCTATGAGACTCGAAATTGAGCTCAGGTGCATCCTGTTTCCATTGATCATCCTTGAGATGGTTCTACAACTTGATTGGAGTCCACCTGTGGTAAATTCAATTGATTGGACATGATTTGGAAAAGCACACACCTGTCTATATAAAAACCAAGCCATGATTGTCCGTAGAGCTCAGAGACAGGATTGTGTCGAGGCACAGATCTGGGGAAGGGTACCAAAACATTTCTCCAGCACTGAAGGTGCCCAAGAACACAGTGACCTCCATCATTCTTAAATGGAAGAAGTTTGGAACCACCGAGACTCTTCTTAGAGCTCGTCGCCTGGCCAAACTGAGCAATCGGGGGAGAAGGGCCTTGGTCAGGGAGGTGACCGAGAACCCGATGGTCACTCTGATAGAGTTCCAGAGTTCCTCTGTGGAGATGGGAGAACCTTCCAGAAGGACAACCATCTCTGCAACACCACACCAATCAGGCTTTATGGTAGAGTGGCCAGACGGAAGCCACTCCTCAGTAAAAGGCACGTTAGCCCCCTTGGAGTTTGCCAAAAGGCACCTAAAGGACTCTGACCATGAGAAACAAGATTCTCTGGTCTGATGAAACCAAGATTGAACTCTTTGGCATGAATGCCAAGCGTTAGGTCTGGAGGAAACCTGGCACCATCCCTACGGTGAAGCTAGGTGGCAGCATCATGCTCTGGGGATGTTTTTCAGCGGCAGGGACTGGGAGACTAGTCAGGATCGAGGGAAAGATGAACGAAGCACAGTACAGAGGGATCCTTGATGAGAACCTGCTCCAGAGCGCTCAGGACCTCCGACTGGGCCGAATGTTCACCTTCCAACAGGACAATGACCCTAAGCACACAGCCAAGACAACGCAGGAGTGGCTTCAGGACTAGTCTCTGAATGTCCTTGAGTGGCCCAGCCAGAGCCCGGACTTGAACCCGATCTAACATCTCTGGAGAGACCAGAAAATAGCTGTGCTGCGACGCTCCCCAGCCAACCTGACAGAGCTTCAGAGGATCTGTAGAAAAGAATGGGAGAAACTCCCCAAATACAGGTGTGCCAAGCTTGTAGCATCATACCCAAGAAGTCTCAAGGCTGTAATTGCTGCCAAAGGTTTTTCAACAAAGTTCTGAGGAAAGGGTCTGAATACTTATGTAAATGTGATATCAGTTTTTTATTTGTAATATATTTGCAAACATTTCTAAAAACCTGTTTTTGCTTTGACATTATGGGGTATTGTGAGTAGATTGATGAGGGGAAAAAACAATTGAATCAATTTTAGAAAGGCTGTAATGTAACAAAGTGGAAAAAGTCAAGGGGTCTGAAATACTTTCCGAATGCACTGTATATAGAAATTATGCTGATTTGTGATTTCGGCTGGCTGATAAAAGCTGCCTATCTTTTTATCTCATCCCGACTCCCGACACGTTCATTACTATGGGACAGCTGGAGATCGAATTTGAATATTGAAACAATGTTTCAAATGTCAGAGAGACAGACAGCAAGGTTTATACAAATCTCCGCTGTTGAAAACTACATTTTAGTCTGAAAGAAATGTGAGATAATGTCTAGATGCTTTTTTATAGTGGATATTAAAGTTTATAAATTGCTTGGCTGGGCTGATGAGACAGTGGATTGCGCAGTCAGATGGAACAGAGTAAATAGGCATTTTACCGTCATAGATTTAGCCGGTGGTAACTTGTGGAATAGACACAGGCTGGAATGCGGTTTTAACCAATCAGCATTCAGGATTAGACCCACCCGTTGTATAACTGACCACTATTTGTTATGTCTGACCTACCGTATGTTTGACAGTGCTTAGTTCAGCTGTCGTACCCCATCAGAACCCAAAATATAAGCTTAAATTAATTCAATGTTTGTAAACAATATAAATGTAAACAAACACTGACTGTATAGCCTCAAAACATGGTTAAAACTATCATGTTGATATCATGTATGGTCAGTCCTTGCATTCATAGCTCTGTCTATGAATTGGAGAGTGGTTACATTTCTCCAACCTCATCACTCAGCTTTTTACAGAAACGGGAGGGGAGTATGCTTTTTTTATTGTTTCTACTGCTGATTGATGCTTTAAGTTACCATATTTGTTATAGTTCCTCTATATAACTAGTAGACAACCATAAAATACTGTAGTGAGGGTGATACAGAGCTTTTGGTTACTGTAATTATTGTGTTACTACTTCCTGTTACCAGTGAAGATACCCTATAATTACCTGTCTGATATCTGGTGATATTCAGTGGAAATAGGTGTAACACTTGTATGGCTTTAACAAGCTCCTCCTGTTGTGTTAAGAGCTAGAGTGTGCCTTTCTACCCAAGTGTGGTAATAAACTGTGAATTCGTATCAGTTGAACCTGTTGTTGTGCATCTTCTAGGTCTCCATTGAGTGTTAGTAGCAGTTTCTATCCAAGTAAGAAGAAGTTGAGCTATCTATGCCTGTAGCTAGCCAGCCAGCCCAGCAGGCTGTGAATCTCCATAATTGAGGATAGAACATTACTCCACTAATAACAACTAACAGCGTGACAATACTAAACATTGTAACTGCAGATAAGGAAGCCCACATTATAAAACAGTACCTGAATTGAAAAGAATGTTAGCTTGTAATCACTGTGGAGTTACATGTAATTAATTGTACTAAGACATGACATGTAACATACATGGTGTCCTATCCTTGCAAGGTGTGAGCCCATATTTATATGTAGGCAAGGGTAGCTGTGTTCTCACAAACATCCAAGAAGGGACATGGCTTTATTTATTATTTTCTTATATTAAAACCCTCCTCCATGGCTTTAGTAGGAGAGGACATGTTGATCAATGAGCGTTCCCATGGAACTCTCTGGGTAAAGTTCAACATTACCCCCTTGTGGGGTTCTGCTTGACCTAATGAAAGGAGAGGAAAAAGGGTGCTTGACATCTTGGAGCATACACTACATTAACCCCAAGTACTAAGTAGGATCATGTACTACACTGAACAAACGCAACATGCAATCATTTCAAAGATGTTACTGAGTTACAGTTCATATAAGGACATCAGTCAATTTAAATAAATGAATCAGGCCCTAATCTATGGATTTCACATGACTGGGAATACAGATATGCATCTGTTGGTCACAGATACCTTAAACAAAAAGGTAGGGGCGTGGATCAAAAAACCAGTCAGTATCTGGTGTGATCACCATTTGCCTAATGCAGCGTGACACATCTCCTTCGCATAGAGTTGATCAGGCTGTTGATTGTGGCCTGTGGAATGTTGTCCCACTCCTCTTCAATGGCTGTGCGAAGTTCCTGGATATTGGCGGGAACTTGAACACGCTGTCGTACACGTCGATCCAGAGCATCCCAAACATGTTCAATGGATGACATGTCTGATGAGAATGCAGGCCATGGAAGAACTGGGACATTTTCAGCTTCCAGGAATTGTGTACAGATCCTTGCAACATGGGGCCGTGCATTATCATGCTGAAACATGAGGTGATGGCGGTGGATGAATGGCACGACAATGGGCCTCAGGATCTTGTCACATCTCTGTGCATTCAAATTGCCATAGATAAAATGCAATTGTGTTTGTTGTCTGTAGCTTATGCCCGCTCATACCATAACCCCACCGCCACCATGGGGCACTCTGTTCACAACGTTGACATCAGCAAACTGCTCGCCCACATGACGCCCTGTCTGCAATCTGCCCGGAACAGTTGAAACCAGGATTCATCTATGAAGAGCACATTTCTCCAGCGTGCCAGTGGCCATCGAAGGTGAGCATTTACCAACTGAAGTCCGTTACGATGCCACATGAGCTTCCCTGAGACGGTTTCTGACAGTTTGTGCAGAAATACTTTGGTTGTGCAAACCTACAGTTTCATCAGCTGTCCGGGTGGTTTGTCTCAGACCATCCTGTAGGTGAAGGAGCCGGATGTAGAGGTCTTGGGCTGGCATGGTTACACATGGTTACATTTGTGTGGCCGGTTGGACGTACTGCCAAATTCTCTAAAACGACGTTGGATTTAATTAGATTTGATTTATTAGGATCCCCATTAGCCGACGCCAATGGCGACAGCTAGTCTTACTGGGGTCCGACACATAGCAAAGAATAAATTACAGACAAAAGATTTTACAATTTACATACATTTAAAAACATTAACATGTAGTGTGTGTGCATCTATCAGTTACACATACATGTCAGTACATACACACAAAAAGTAGGTCACATGGGGGAGAGGTGTTGTGCCGTGAGGTGTTGCTTTATTTGTTTTTTTAAACCAGGTTTGCTGTTCGCTATATAATATGGAAGGGAGTTCCATGCACACATGGCTCTGTATAATACTGTACGTTTCCTTGAATTTGTTCTGGACCTGGGGACTGTGAAAAGACCGCTGGTAGCATGTCTGGTGGGGTACGTGTGTAAGTTGACTATGCAAACATTTAGGAATTTCCAACACATTAATGTTTCTTATAAAAACTAGTGGCGCAGTCAACCTTTCCTCAACTCTTAGCCAAGAGAGACTGGCATGCATAGTATTAATACTAGCCCTCTGATTACAATGAAGAGCAAGACATGCGGCTCTCTTCTGGGCCAGCTGCAACTTAACTAGGTATTTTTATGCAGCACTTGACCATATGACTGGACAATAATCAAGGTAAGATAAAACTAGAGCCTGCATGACTTGCTTTGTGGAGTGTGACAGACAGACCTCTCCCCATCTTTACAACCATTAATTCTATATGTTTTGACTATGACTGTTTAAAATCTAAGGTAACACCAAGTAATTTAGTCTCCTCAACTTGTTCAACAGCCACACCATTCATTACCAGATTCAGGTCTAGAACTTAGGGAATGATTTATACCAAATACAATGCTCTTAGTTTTACAGATGTTCCGGACCAGTTTATTACTGGCCACCCATTCCAAAACAGTCTGCAACTCTTTGTTAAGTGTTTCAGTGACTTCATTAGCAGGGGTTGCTGATGCGTATAGGGTTGAATCATCAGCATACATGGACACACATGCTTTGTTTAATGCCAGTGACAGGTCATTGGTAAAAATAGAAAAGAGTAGAGTGCCTAGAGAGCTGCCCTGCAGTACACCACACTTTACATGTTTGACATTAGAGAAGCTTCCATTAAAGAAAACCCTCTGAGTTAAGTAATTAAGTAATCATTAAAATAATTGGCTGATTCGTTGAAACATGGAGTTGAATTGGTCTTTCTGCCCTTAATTTCATTTAAAGTACTCCAAAGTTTTTTCTCCATCATTTATGTCATTGGCTTCATACTACAGTTTCTTCTTCTTTTTGTTGAGTTTAGTCACATCATTTCTCATTTTGCCAGTCAGATGTGCAGCCAGACTTATTAGCCTCTCCTTTTGTCCCATCTCTTTCAACCATACAGTTTTTCAATTCCTCATCAATCCATGGAGCCTTAACAGTTCTAACAGTCAGTTTCTTAACAAGTGCATATTTATAAATAATTGGAAGAAGCAATTTCATAAATTCATCAAGTGCAGCGTCTGGATGCTCCTTATTAATAACTTCAGACTAACACATATTTTTAACATCGTCCACATTAGAGTCACAGCTAAATCTTATACACTATTTTAGGCCCAGATTTTGGAACTTTGGCTTTCCTCGATATAGCCACTATAATATAATATATATATAATAATAATATAATATGCCATTTAGCAGACGCTTTTATCCAAAGCGACTTACAGTCATGCGTGCATACATTTTTGTGTATGGGTGGTCCCGGGGATCGAACCCACTACCTTGGCGTTACAAGCGCCGTGCTCTACCAGCTGAGCTACAGAGGACCACACTATATTGTGATGAATGCATCCAATGGGTACGGATACAGCTTTAGAAGAAAGTTCTATAGTATTAGTAAAAATGTGATCAATACATGTGGATGATCTTGTTCCTGTAGTGTTTGTAAACACCCTGGTAGGTTGATTAATAACCTAAACCAGATTTCAGACACTGGTTACAGTGAGAAGCTTCCTCTTTGTCGGAAAGCTTAATGAAATCCAGTCAATATTCAGGTCCACTAGAAAGTAGACCTCTCTGTTTACATCACATACACTATCAATCATTTCACACATATTATTTAGATACTGACTGTTAGCACTTGGTGGCCTGTAGCAACACCTCAAAAGAAAAGGCTTTAGATGTGCCAAGTGAACCTTCAACCACAACACTTCAATAAAACTTAACATAAGATCTTCTCTAAGCATTTCTGCGATATGGCTCTGAACATATACAGCAACACCTCCCCCATAAGCATTCCTGTCTCTTCTATAGATGTTATATCCTTGTATTGCTACTGCTGTATCATCAAATGAATTATCTAAGTGAGTCTCAGAAATTGCTAATATATTAATGTTATCTGATGTTAGCAAGTTATTGATTTCATTAACCTTATTTCTAAGGTTACATTAATATGGACTGTTTTCAGCCCTTTCCTGGTTAGCTTCTCAGAGATAGACATAATATGGAAAAGAGCAATCAAAGGAAGAGAAAAATATATACATTCAGCAGTCCATTAATCAGTTGGTAATTGTGTTTGTGCTGCGTTGTTAAAGCTACGAAGCCATAGGCTTGGCTCTCTCATGCCTTCCAGGCTTTTGGGAGGGAGGGTGGACAATGAGCCTGTCATACCGGATGTAATCAATGTCCCCACGCGCTCTGGCAGCTTTCATGACTAGGATAAGTTCTTTCCTCTTCTGGCGCACAGCTTCAGGATGGTCCTCGTTTAGGAAGATGTACATTCCTCTCAAGTTCTTGGCTCTTTCCAGAACAGCTATCTTGTTCTTGAACTTGACCATTATCGGCCTGGGCCTGTCAACTGGGCCAGTGGTGGGTTTTCCAGTCCTGTGGGCGCGCTCCACCTCAATCTTCCTGTGGTCCATCTTCAGTTTCTCCGAGATCATTTCCCTCACTTTGTCCTCAGACTCCGTCCAGGTCTCGTGGAGATTCTGCAATTCCGTCCACAACCGTGTTGTTCCGCCTTGATTGTCCCTTGAGATAATCTGATTTCTCCATCACTGTTATCATGGATTAACATACAGAAATATGTCCTCTCTCAATAACTTACAGATTGCTGTCATCATGTCGTTCTTCTGTTTAAACTCATCGAGCTGACCCAGGGAAAATTGCAAACTGTTCTTCAGGTCCTGGACCGCTCTGGTCAGGTCGTCCATTATTTTATTAGTTGACTCCACCAGTATTTGGACACAACACTTGAAGCTATTTTCTTGTTGTTGTAACAACTGCTTGTAGAACTATTTTTGTTTGTTTAAAAGATCCTTCACCTGTGATAGACACCACTGTCCTAAATGGTACTCACGCCGGCTTTGCTCTTTGTCATAGTAGCAACGTAGGTTATGCTGTTACTCCTCGCAGTTCCAGAAAGGGCAGGTCGCAGGGAAGATTGGAAACAACAAGAACAACAAACATCTAGACAGCCACAAGCTAACCGTGTCATGGGCTGCGTTCAAGTCCTTAAGATAACCCAGCTAGCTTGATTGGCAGCTAGCCAGCAGCTAGGCTAGCTGCTATGACACGCAGCTCCACAGACCTTGGTCGGCAGGATCACTGGACATATAGTCGCGGTCTCAGCAACTTATGCCAACCGCGTCGCAGGATTCAAACTCAAAAGGTAGCTAGCTAGTAACCAAACATTTTCAATAGACTTTTATAACTTTCCAAAACAACAAACTGGATGCGGCTTATGGTAGAGAAATTAACATTACATTCTCTGGCAACAGCTCTGGTGGACATTCCTGCAGTCAGCATGCCAACTGCACGCTCCCTCAAAACTTGAGACATCTGTGGCATTGTGTTGTGTGACAAAACTGCACATTGTATAGTGGCCATTTAATGTCCCCAGCACAAGGTGCACCTGTGTAATGATCATGCTGTTTAATCAGCTTCTTGATATGCCACACCTGACAGGTGGATGGATTATCTTGGCAAAGGAGAAATGCTCAATAACAGGGATGTAAACAAATTAGTGCACAGAATTTGAGAGAAATAAGCATATGGAACATTTCTGGGATCTTTTATTTCAGCTCATGAAACATGTGACCAACACTTTACATGTTGCGTTTATATTTTTGTTTAGTATACATTAACCCCAAGTACTAGGTAGTCTGACTAGTCTTGCTTGAGGTAATAGCTTCCTTGGACCTTTAATAATCCATAGGTTATGTAAAATGAATGACTTATGGATGAAAACATTGGAAGCTTTACTGTACCATACTGTAAGTGCTCACCTTGCCCCTTGTTGATCACGGACTATGCTGAATTTTAAGGTAAACTGGTACCCATCTCCGAGGTCAAACCTGTTTTGCAACCCCTGCTTTTTACTCCATAGAAATTGGCCCTGGCTGGCTCTCTGTGTAGATTGAAAATCTAACAAAAAGCTTTCAGCCCATTTCTTTGAAGCGGGCAAGGCTAAATTACCCAGGCTTCATTGCATAGCTCTCTCTCTCTCTCTCTCTCTCGCTCTCGCTCTCTCTCTACCTTTTATCATATGATGTTCTTTATTGCAGGAGCCAAAGATGCTGCTTCTCTTCTTTCTTTCATCACAAGCCGCTCTGTGTTTTCTTGCCGCTCTGTCTTTCCTGCCTCAGCGCACCTCATGCCCTGCCTGTCACTCAGCTCACCTCTCAATTACTGTGTTTGTGCTCAGCGCGCCGTGACATTAAACTCAGACTTCCATTTGCTCAGTGACAGGGAAGGCATGTTTCACGGCGTCTGGAAATGTGTTGCGCCGAGAACCCTCACTGAAAGCGTGATTACAGTAATGAATTTAAGTATTTGTATTACCTTTACGTGCTTTTGAAGCCACCAGCACCAACTTGCCCCTATCTACACACTACACAGTACTGTAACACTATAGATGGCAGATCATGTTCATAGCTGAAGTACCACCAGCAGCCTATGTTGAAATTATAATGCAGCTTGAATTGGACCAGCTAAATCGAGTCAAATGATATTCAAACTGCATTATCTTAATCTCAATACAGAGGGTTTGCAGCTGCTTTAAAAAAACCTGTAGCATTTGGTTGTTCTCTGTGTGCCTCCTCGTATCCCCAGCTCTTATTGATCGATAACATAGCATACACAGCTGTTTTCAAGTGAGTTCCAAATGAGGGTGTTAGAGTGCTGACCAAGGAGCCCCCTGGTGTGCTTTAAAGACTAGGACAAATCCAAATGTGTTTTTCCTTCTGCATGTCACTCAAAGATAGAATAAGCCCATAGTGCTGCCAGGTCATCAAAAGGTTCTGGGAAGAGGAGCAGCACTGGGTTGGTAGATGTGGACAAATGATCTTCTCCCGGCATGTTAAGAAACCACTGGAGTGTTAGTGTAGGGTGTAGTGTTTAGTATTAGTGTTTGTGCTAGTTCTAATAGGGCCGGTATGTAGCCTAGCGGTTAGAGCATTGGGCCAGTAACCGAAAGGTTGCTGGTTCGAATACCCAATCCGACAAGGTGAAAATCTGTCTATGTGCCCATGAGCAAGGCACTTTACCCTAATTTGCTCCAGGGGTGCCATGCTATTACAGTGAGGGAAAAAAGTATTTGATCCCCTGCTGATTTTGTACGTTTGCCCACTGACAAAGAAATGATCAGTCTATAATTTTAATGGTAGGTTTATTTGAACAGTGAGAGACAGAATAACAACAACAAAATCCAGAAAAACGCATGTCAGAAATGTTAGAAATTAATTTGCATTTTAATGAGGGAAATAAGTATTTGACCCCCTCTCAATCAGAAAGATTTCTGGCTCCCAGGTGTCTTTTATACAGGTAACGAGCTGAGATTAGGAGCACACTCTTAAAGGGAGTGCTCCTAATCTCAGCTTGTTACCTGTATAAAAGTACTGTAGTGTTACAGTATTGTGTAGTGTGTACTGTAGTGGTAGTGTTACAGTAGTGGTAGTGTGTAGTGTACGTGTTACAGTAGTGGTAGTGTTCGTGTTACAGTAGTGGTAGTGTGTAGTGTACGTGTTACAGTAGTGGTAGTGTGTAGTGTACGTGTTACAGTAGTAGTAGTGTGTAGTGTACGTGTTACAGTAGTGTGTAGTGTGTAGTGTACGTGTTACAGTAGTGGTAGTGTGTAGTGTACGTGTTACAGTAGTGGTAGTGTGTAGTGTACGTGTTACAGTAGTTTGTAGTGTTCGTGTTACAGTAGTGTGTAGTGGTAGTGTTCGTGTTACAGTAGTGGTAGTGTGTAGTGTTCGTGTTACAGTAGTGGTAGTGTGTAGTGTACGTGTTACAGTAGTGGTAGTGTGTAGTGTATGTGTTACAGTAGTGGTAGTGTGTAGTGTACGTATTCACTAACTGTAAGTCGCTCTGGATAAGAGCGTCTGCTAAATGTAAAATGGTTCAAATGGTACAGTAGTAGTAGTGTGTAGTGTACGTGTTACAGTAGTGGTAGTGTGTAGTGTACGTATTACAGTAGTGGTAGTGTGTAGTGTACGTGTTACAGTAGTTTGTAGTGTTCGTGTTACAGTAGTGTGTAGTGGTAGTGTTCGTGTTACAGTAGTGGTAGTGTGTAGTGTTCGTGTTACAGTAGTGGTAGTGTGTAGTGTACGTGTTACAGTAGTGGTAGTGTGTAGTGTATGTGTTACAGTAGTGGTAGTGTGTAGTGTACGTATTCACTAACTGTAAGTCGCTCTGGATAAGAGCGTCTGCTAAATGTAAAATGGTTCAAATGGTACAGTAGTAGTAGTGTGTAGTGTACGTGTTACAGTAGTGGTAGTGTGTAGTGTACGTGTTACAGTAGTAGTAGTGTGTAGTGTACGTGTTACAGTAGTAGTAGTGTGTAGTGTACGTGTTACAGTAGTGTGTAGTGTACGTGTTACAGTAGTGGTAGTGTGTAGTGTACGTGTTACAGTAGTGTGTAGTGTTCGTGTTACAGTAGTGGTAGTGTGTAGTGTTCGTGTTACAGTAGTGTGTAGTGTACGTGTTACAGTAGTGGTAGTGTGTAGTGTTCGTGTTACAGTAGTGGTAGTGTGTAGTGTACGTGTTACAGTAGTGGTAGTGTGTAGTGTACGTGTTACAGTAGTGTGTAGTGTTCGTGTTACAGTAGTGGTAGTGTGTAGTGTACGTGTTACAGTAGTGGTAGTGTGTAGTGTTCGTGTTACAGTAGTGGTAGTGTGTAGTGTACGTGTTACAGTAGTGGTAGTGTGTAGTGTACGTGTTACAGTGTTGTGTAGTGTTCGTGTTACAGTAGTGGTAGTGTGTAGTGTACGTGTTACAGTAGTGGTAGTGTGTAGTGTTCGTGTTACAGTAGTGGTAGTGTGTAGTGTACGTGTTACAGTAGTGGTAGTGTGTAGTGTACGTGTTACAGTAGTGTGTAGTGTTCGTGTTACAGTAGTGGTAGTGTTCGTGTTACAGTAGTGGTAGTGTGTAGTGTACGTGTTACAGTAGTGGTAGTGTTCGTGTTACAGTAGTGGTAGTGTGTAGTGTAAGTGTTACAGTAGTGGTAGTGTGTAGTGTACGTGTTACAGTAGTAGTAGTGTGTAGTGTACGTGTTACAGTAGTGGTAGTGTGTAGTGTACGTGTTACAGTAGTGTGTAGTGTACGTGTTACAGTAGTGGTAGTGTGTAGTGTATGTGTTACAGTAGTGGTAGTGTGTAGTGTACGTGTTACAGTAGTGTGTAGTGTTCGTGTTACAGTAGTGGTAGTGTGTAGTGTTCGTGTTACAGTAGTGGTAGTGTGTAGTGTACGTGTTACAGTAGTGGTAGTGTGTAGTGTACGTGTTACAGTAGTGGTAGTGTGTAGTGTACGTGTTACAGTAGTAGTAGTGTGTAGTGTTCGTGTTACAGTAGTAGTAGTGTGTAGTGTAAGTGTTACAGTAGTGGTAGTGTGTAGTGTACGTGTTACAGTAGTGTGTAGTGTGTAGTGTTCGTGTTACAGTAGTGGTAGTGTGTAGTGTACGTGTTACAGTAGTGTGTAGTGTTCGTGTTACAGTAGTGTGTAGTGGTAGTGTACGTGTTACAGTAGTGGTAGTGTGTAGTGTACGTGTTACAGTAGTGGTAGTGTGTAGTGTACGTGTTACAGTAGTAGTAGTGTGTAGTGTACGTGTTACAGTAGTGTGTAGTGTGTAGTGTTCGTGTTACAGTAGTGGTAGTGTGTAGTGTACGTGTTACAGTAGTGTGTAGTGTTCGTGTTACAGTAGTGGTAGTGTGTAGTGTTCGTGTTACAGTAGTGGTAGTGTGTAGTGTTCGTGTTACAGTAGTGGTAGTGTACGTGTTACAGTAGTGGTAGTGTGTAGTGTTCGTGTTACAGTAGTGGTAGTGTGTAGTGTACGTGTTACAGTAGTGGTAGTGGTAGTGTACGTGTTACAGTAGTGGTAGTGTACGTGTTACAGTAGTGGTAGTGTACGTGTTACAGTAGTGGTAGTGTGTAGTGTACGTGTTACAGTAGTGGTAGTGTGTAGTGTTCGTGTTACAGTAGTGGTAGTGGTAGTGTACGTGTTACAGTAGTGGTAGTGGTAGTGTACGTGTTACAGTAGTGGTAGTGTTAGTGTTACAGTAGTGTGTAGTGGTAGTGTTAGTGTTACAGTAGTGGTAGTGTTAGTGTTACAGTAGTGTGTAGTGGTAGTGTTAGTGTTACAGTAGTGGTAGTGTTAGTGTTACAGTAGTGTGTAGTGGTAGTGTTAGTGTTACAGTAGTGGTAGTGTTAGTGTTACAGTAGTGTGTAGTGGTAGTGTTAGTGTTATACCAGTGGCTGCTGCCTGCCTGAGAGTCACATTACAGCTGCTGTGGCTTCCATTCTGCCACTAGAGTGTGTGTGTTGTGTTGTGCAGCGTCCTTGGATTCTTTAGTCTAGATGTGCACAGCTGGACCCCGGAGTCGGAGCCCCTGATATAAATTCACAGCGGTAAATCCTCTGATGAAATCTCCCGTTGGAGGAAGCATCTTTGGCGAGAAGGAGGCGTTGTGGCAGGATTCTTAATGTGGGACCTCGTGCTGGGAAAACAGCAAGCCACAATGTGACACACATGTTTACACCCTCATTTAGCCAGCGGCAAACCCCCTTCTTTATGAATCTGTACCCCTCCCCATCAGCTCCATCTAACATTAACATTCAGACACGTTTCATACAAGGGTAGGGCTAGGAGGGAGGAGGATAGGGTTGTGATGACCGGTGAGGACGCCTCAGGATGGACAAATGGACAGACGGACTGGTCACTCCTCCTCTCTAGGCCGTGCCCTCCAGACCAACACGTCTGTCTCTGTGTGAATGATGTTGTTGGAACGACCGCCACTCGCCTGGTCCACCGCTGTGAATCACGTTACAGACAGACACACAGTCAGAGGGATGAGCCATAGGCAGCAGCATTGTACATGATACAGATATGATACCACACTCCTACATCTTGGCACAGAATGTTCCAAGGCTGCGTCCCAAATGGCACCCTATCCACTCTGTGATACAGCAGGGTGGATATCATACCAACCTGTTGGTATTGTGGATGATCATTTCCTTGGCCTATTCTGTATATAGTGCGCTACTTTTGACCAGGGCCCATTGACACATCATACTCCGACCTCACACTTCTGTTTCCACGGGTAGTTATCACTGTCACTAGCTGTGGGCGTATCCACATTACCTCCTGTTGCTAAGCCTGTTTGTCTTATCGCTTGTCTGTCATATTCCATGTATTCTAGAAGGAGAATACCTGTAATCGATGTATAATCTGTGAACTGCCATCAACATGCCTCCACCTGCTCTTCTAGTTTTCAGAGCGCTTTATGATTCCTTTCTTCAGCTTTGGCAGGTAATAGATCCAAATGATGAGCCTCGTCCCCCCACCTAATGCCTGCTGAAGTCGTAGAAGAGAGTGAGAGACAGAGGGAGTGAAAGTGACCATAGCAGAGTGCTGTGCGGTTGAGGCTTGTTTGAGCTTTTATGTTCCTATGCCTCACTGCCAGGAGCAGCATTCTCCGTAATAACAGCCTCTCTGTGATTCTCCATTGCAGTTACACTTTCTCTCTGCACAAGCCAGGAGAGACACGATGTACGCCTATACTGAAAGTTGGGGGGCAGGGGAGAAAATAATCAATTTGTCAAAGCAAATCAAACAATGCTTTCTCTCCTCCTTTTCCTCCTGCTCCTGCTCCTCCGCCTGCTCCTCCTCCTTCTCCTCCTCCTGCACCTCCTGCTCCTCCTCCTGCTCCTCCTGCTCCTCCTCCTCCTCCTCCTGCTCCACCTCCTCCTCCTCATACTTCTGTCCTACTGGATCGTGACTCTTGTCCATATCCATTTCAATAGAAGACACATATGACAATACACTATACATTATCCCTTGCAATGGGAGCAAATTGAAGCCCCAAGCTGCGTTCACAGGCAGCACATATATCCGCATCGCTCTGTGATTTCTGACGTATCCGAGGCAGTTATTTCCTCTGTCTCACATTGTTTCCCACAGTAGTCAGGCCATACAGAGTTGAGGCCCAGTCCGTTCAGCTGGAAGAGCACATGCAGATGTCTCCACTACCACCAGACAGCTTGCCTGTGTAAATGTTTCATTTACCCGAGTCGGCAGCCAGGGATATCTTGGGATTCTTCCACGCGGACCTTCGAGGATATCATTATGAATGGATCATTAATCATTTTTGGGAGGCGGAACGCAGAGGCTTTTCTCTTCCAGTTGGCCCTGATGAGTACCCCGCAGGCCCCTCTGTCTCCCCCCTCTCTTCCTCCTTCATCCTCCCTTTATTCTCCGCTACGCGTTTCGCCTTTTGCCTTGTTTAGTGAATACAATTAACCGGCCAAATTAGCGGAGTTCAGAGATGAATTAAAAAGCCTGCCGGTCCCTCCATTAGAAAACGTCCAATTGGTCAAAGTTTCTAATCGATAGTTACATATCGGGATATTAATTTTTACAATATATCGTATTGTATCGTTTTGACAATAGCGCAATACTAGTTTTGCGCTAGTTGGCTGTACCAAAACTCCAGTATTTATAGCTTGTTCTCTATCTTCGTTTTAAATAGGAATCCAATTTGTTTTGAGCGCTTTTATTTCCATGGCTGATCAAAACGTGTTTTCTCGTGGCTCTCTCTCGTCTCTCTGTAGCAGACATATGTTGATCAATATGTTTGGAACATGGAATCGCAATAAAATCACAGTATCAAATCGCAATACATATAGAATCGTGAGAATTGCAATAAATATTGCATCGACACCTAAGTATGGTGATAATATCGTATCGTGAGGTCCCTGGCAGTTCCCAGTCCTCCTATCCATCCAACACCACCACCCTACAGCAAAAGAAGCTCAGCCAACTCACTGTGTACAGAAAGACATCAAACAAAAGAAAAACACAGAATTCCTCTTTCTCCCACTAGAGAGCAGCCTTGTTCCACCGCAGGGCCACTCATCCACATCACTTTAGCCATTTGTTTTTCTCTGTCATTCTGTCCATACCTTTGTCTGAGAGTTCTCCGAATAAACATCCTCCCATCCTCCTACTATCCTCATCATCATGTCATTCCCCTGCTTTTAGTGCTCTCCTTACCATCCCTCACTCCCTTCATCCCCACATCTCTTTGACAAGAAAGGTCCTTTTTGTGATGCAGAGTAAAAGGTAGCATGTATGCTGAAGATAATAGCTAATGAGACATAGGCTACTGTCCATCCAGGCACTGTGGTGTGATAGTGTTGGATGGTAATCATCCTTACCCATCCACTGTACAGGCAGTGTTGTATGATATCCACTCCGTTGTATAACAGAGGGTAATGCATCATGATTGCCTCACTCTTCTGTTTCCAGGGGTAGTTATCACTGTCACTAGTTGTGGGCTTGTCCACATTACCTCTTGTTGCTATGCCTGTCTGGCATATTGCCTATATAGCGAGGGAGGGACTGTGTACCCTCAACTGTAGTACAGAAGCCCTATAGAGAGAGGGAGGGATTCGGAAAGTATTCAGACCCCTTGACTTCCACATTTTGTTACGTGACAGCCTATTTCTAAAATGGATTAAATTGTTGTTGTTTTTCTCATCAATCTACACATAATACCCCATAATGATAAAAATGGAAATATCACATTTACATAAGTATTCAGACCCTTTACTCAGTACTGTTGAAGCACCTTTGGCAGCGATTACAGCCTTGAGTCTTCTTGGTATGACGCTACAAGCTTAGCACACCTGTATTTGGGGAGTTTCTCCCAATATTCTCTTCAGATCCTCTCAAGCTCTGTCGGGTTTAATGGGGAGCGTCGCTGCACAGCTATTTTCAGGTCTCTCCAGAGATGTTCGATCGGGTTCAAGTCCGGGCTCTGGCTAGGCCACTCAAGGACAAGTCACTCCTGCATTGTCTTGGCTGTGTGCTTATGGTCGTTGTCCTGTTGGAAGGTGAACCTTCGCCCCAGTCTCAGGTCCTGAGCGCTCTGGAGCAGGTTTTCATCAAGGATTTCTCTGTACTTTCCCTCGATCCTGACTAGTCTCCCTGCCACTGAAAAACATCCCCACAGCGTGATGCTGCCACCAGCATGCTTCACTGTAGAGATGGTGCCAGGTTTCTTCCTGACGTGATGCTTGGAATTCAATCTTGGTTTCATCAGACCAGAGAATCTTGTTTCTCATGGTCTGAGAGTCCTTTAGGTGCCTTTTGGCAAACTTTAAAATAACCTTGACTTCTCCATTATGTGTAGTAGTCATCTGTCCTCACTTTCTGTGTTTGTGTCTTCAGGAGGACATGAACCTGAACGAGGAGCGTAAAGCTCCCCTGCGTGGGAAGGACCTGAGCACCAAGCGAGAGATGGTTGTCCAGTACATCTCCGCCACCGCCAAATCTGTAAGTCCTTGTTGTAAACCAATGGGCTTTCTGCATTATATCTGTATTGTAGCCAATGGGCTTTCTGCATTATATCTGTATTGTAACCAATGGGCTTTCTGCATTATATCTGTATTGTAACCAATGGGCTTTCTGCATTATATCTGTATTGTAACCAATGGGCTTTCTGCATTATATCTGTATTGTAACCAATGGGCTTTCTGCATTATATCTGTATTGTAACCATTGGGCTTTCTGTATTACATCTGTATTGTAACCGTTCTAAGCTACTCTCACCCAGTGTAGTAGTAGTTAGTCTACGCTGAAAAGTATTATATTCAACCAAGACACAACAGAATAATGAGATTAACCTGCTCTGCTTCTTTCTGCCTCCCTCTCTCTACCTGCCTATCACTCTCTCACTCCGTCTCCCTCTCTCTACCTGCCTATCACTCTCTCACTCCGTCTCCCTCTCTCTACCTGCCTATCACTCTCTCACTCCGTCTCCCTCTCTCTACCTGCCTATCACTCTCTCACTCCGTCTCCCTCTCTCTACCTGCCTATCACTCTCTCACTCCGTCTCTCTCTCTACCTGCCTATCACTCTCTCACTCCGTCTCTCTCTCTACCTGCCTATCACTCTCTCACTCCGTCTCTCTCTCTACCTGCCTATCACTCTCTCACCCCGTCTCGCTCTCCTTGCTCGAGCCCCCAATCTCTGATTGCCGCCTCCGTTAAATTTTTTCCTGGGTGCTTATCAAACCACTTTTGTTGTAGCGCAACAGTAACTCTCAGTGGCTTAATATTGGGGAGGGATAAAGTTTTCATTTTAATTTGGAACACATCGCCCGTCCCGACACAGCATAATCTTGAAACATGACACTTTCATCACTCAAAACCAATAAGAGCGGTAAACCCAGCGCGTTTGAGGGTAATCCCAGGGTTTTAGGGTGAATTCTCCTATTCTCTTTATGAAGTTTAGGGCCCCTACTGAGGATAGACTCCCGTCAACACAAAAGGAAAAGTAATTTATTCTCCCGTCTAAGTCACTCCGACTCCGCTGGCCTTTGACATTATAATTTATTACCTCTCTCATTGTTATGGTAATGAACTGGCTTTATTAATAATGATGATGATCAGAGATGATTGAATTCTTCACTGGGCCCATTATGCTTGGTGAGCACTGCTATATTATTCAGATGAACAGCCTCCTCTGTCTGGGTGAAAGGGACTAGGACTGTCTTTCAGGGCCCTCCTTACCCCTCACATTCTATTGGCCCTGTAGGTGGGATCCGGTCAGATCCATGTCATTATAGAATATAGAGAGTCTCACACTCCATATGTATAACCTCCCAGTAATTTATTGGGTAAAAAACCACCCAACGTTTCGGCATCACTGTGCCTCCCCCAGGTAGACCCATTGTAGCGACCTGGGGGAGGCACAGTGATGCCGAAACATTGGTGTTTTTTTTACCCAATAAATTACTGGGAGGTTAATATGGAGTTTGGGACTCTCTTTGTTTTTATAGCTTCCAGTTTATTCACCATTAGTCAGCACCTCTACACTAAATCATGTTCTCTGGGTGTGCGCCAGCTCATGCTTTTTATTACAATTGAATATAGACACACACACACAGCGAGAGACACACACCAACCTACACCACTATGACAGGGTAGGAGTGGTCCGGGAACCAGTTAACATGAGTTTAAGCGTCCAGGGGACAGGTATGTTTATGTGTGATAAGTGCCTGTCTGCAAGACGGCAGAGCAAATAAGTAAGGCAGATTTTTGGTGTTGGTCTTTTGATTGATTTAACACGCGATGGAGTGAAATTGAGGCGTGGTACTAGAATTGACATTAACATGGTATGGTGTGACAACATCTGCATTGCATTTCAAGATGTGGGGTTAATTTTGGGGATCTGGTGTGGTGTTTTCACAACTAATAATATGATGTGCCTTATTCAATCTTTGGGTGGTCTCTTCCCCTACCAAAGATGATTGCCGTCGTATGGAATCCCAGTTTTTAGGGTCTTCTTTGTATGCTTGATCGCTTGCTTTCCGTTTGCAGGAAAATTGACTAATAACGTGCACTCACTCAATCACACACCAAGTCACCTCTTTCCTGTGTGTCTATCTGTTCTGGACTGGTTCCTTGCCCCTTATCAAGTAATAGAGACCATAGAAATATATAAAGTAGAATGGCAGAAAGAGAATGGCATCAGTAGAATGGGAGCTGTCTGTTTACTATCTATATTGTAGCTTGTTCCCTATGGGTTATGTAGACAGAAGAAAGGGTTCATTTGAGAGGGCAATAGAGAATTCCATCAGCTCTCCCAGCAATACCTCAAATCCATCTAGGTGAACTTGTAAGTCAGTCTATCCCGTCTAAGCTTCAGGTACAGCACAGTATGTAGACCAGATTGCACTGGGAATGAAGATTTAAAGTGTAAATATTAGTGGAGCGACAAATCTGTCCCCAACATCCTGTGGCTTTTTCTGCTTTCCTGTCAGTCTCAACAGACCTGAAAACACCCCTTTTGAGACTCAGTACAAAGAGCTAGTATCCTTTATTGTTCTGGATAATGTTGTAATTATTTATTCCCCAAATCTATTAAAGCAATATATCCTCCAATATATAGTTTTTATCATTCTACTTTGAACAATATGACCATTAGCGTGTTGATATACTGGAGTATATTTCCCTGCGGCTATTAGGCAAAAAATACTAGCTAGCTAATGGGACCACAGGGTTGATTATTAGCTTGTTTGTTCTCTCCCAACATGGCTCCTCTCCAGAGTTGTATTTTTCATGCTTTGCTGCCTCGCTACTTTATCACCGAGCAAGATGGAGAACTCTTCCCATATACTACCAGGGTGCCTCTGTGGGAGCCTTTCAAATTACCCCCCAACACAAAACAAAGATGAATGTGTCCCAAATAGCACCCTATTCCCTATGTAGTGCACTACTTAAGATATGGCTCTGGTCAGAAGTAGTGCACTACATAGGGAATAGGGTGCCATTTGGGATGCACACAATGTCTTTTTAAAGGATAATATTTATATTGGCGTTGACCCTGTTCATTTGAATATGAAGCGCAGTTGTTGCAGCAAGTGTGGATGTCCTTGACCATTAACTTTGCATGAAGAGCCTTTTCCCCTCTCTTTATTTTATTTCATTCTCTCTCTTTCATTCTGACAAATGTAAGCCAGTGTCATTAAATATGCCAAACGCATGCTTTTCACGCTAACACAGTCATTTCGCCTCTCTTCCCAGTGTGATGGAAAAACATAAACTTTGCTTACTTCTCTTTTGCCTTGCAGATGATTTCCCTGTTCCAATTCAAATGTTCAGTGTTTCATGATGAGATGAGGATGAGTGTGATGGCCGGGTCTTGAGGGGAAACTATTCAAATGTTTTGAGCAGCCATTTTGCTGCTTTGTACTAACACAATGTGAAATCAACATCCTGGTATTTTAAAGGGATTTTACCAATCTCCAATGTGTCACATCAACATCCTGGTATTTCAAAGAGATTTGACCAATCATCATCCACCAATGTGCCACCTCGTTCACTCAGTGAAGCCTGCCAGTTTGTCAGAGAATCAAGGCCTTTATCATCTTCTCCTGTCACACTGTTATCTGGTCTAGTGAATAATAAAATACTATATTTTCCCCACGCCACATGAGAAATTATGCTAATGGTAATGACAGTAAGAGGAGAATATAAATAAATACTACCGCTCCTGATAAAATGACATCTCCCTCAGAAGTTTGTTTACTAGAGAGTTGTTCTATAATGGAGCGCTAGAGGTCCTCATTAGCATACAATAACCAAGCATTACATTATTATTATTAGGACTACCTTTAGGTCGTTGTTTTTCTCTGAGAACTGACAGAAATTCTGTCACGGTTTTAGCGAGAACGAGGTGTTACCTTGGGTGGGGAAATTGATATATGCACTCAAAGCGCTATTCCCCCTCAAGCTCCTCCCTGACACTTCTCTACTTGTTTTTTCTCTCAAGATAATGTCTGTTCTTTTTGGTCAAGCCGCCAAAACAGCAAGCCAGAAGAGAAACATGTTTAATGTTCTCACCATGTAGTCTTGTCAACGTTAAAACAACACTGGAGACAGTAGTAGTTCCCAGTTGTCCCTGCCTCTATGTGATTCAAGGTCCCAAATCTCCCGATAATAACCAGGCAGCATGATCCCTCAACATTAGACAATGACACACTAGATTCATCAGAGGACAACTGGGGAAATGTGGATTTATGGTGAAAAGCACAGTGCACATGATCAAGCGGCAACACAGTTAAAACTGACTTTATTGCCGTCATAAACGCTGATGGAGGAGAGGGAAGCCGAGCGTCAAATGAGAGAGTGGGAGAGAAAGACGGAGCAATGGAGAGATTGATAACGAGAGAGGGAGATAAAGAATAAGAGCGATGGAGAGAGAAAGAGAGTACTACAGAGAGATAGAGAGGACTACAGAGAGATAGAGAGGACTACAGAGAGATAGAGATGACTACGGAGAGATAGAGGACTACGGAGAGATAGAGAGGACTACAGAGAGATAGAGAACTGCAGAGAGCTAGAGAGGACTGCAGAGAGCTAGAGAGGACTACAGAGAGATAGAGGACTACAGAGAGATAGAGGACTACAGAGAGATAGAGGACTACAGAGAGATAGAGAGGACTACGGAGAGATAGAGAGGACTGCAGAGAGATAGAGAGGACTACAGAGAGAAAGAGAGGACCACAGAGAGAAAGAGAGGACCGCAGAGAGAAAGAGAGGACGGCAGAGAGAAAGAGAGGACGGCAGAGAGAAAGAGAGGACGGCAGAGAGAAAGAGAGGACGGCAGAGAGAGAGAGGACGGCAGAGAGAGAGAGGACGGCAGAGAGAGAGAGGACGGCAGAGAGAAAGAGAGGACGGCAGAGAGAGAGAGGACGGCAGAGAGAGAGAGGACGGCAGAGAGAAAGAGAGGACAGCAGAGAGAAAGAGAGGACGGCAGAGAGAGAGAGGACTACAGAGCGATAGAGAGGACTACAGAGCGATAGAGAGGACTACAGAGCGATAGAGAGGACTACAGAGCGATAGAGAGGACTACAGAGAGAAAGAGAAGACTACAGGGAGGACTACAGAGAGATAGAGGGGACTGCAGAGAGATAGAGGACTGCAGAGAGATAGAGGACTGCAGAGAGATAGAGGACTGCAGAGAGATAGAGGACTGCAGAGAGATAGAGGACTGCAGAGAGATAGAGGACTGCAGAGAGATAGAGGACTGCAGAGAGATAGAGGACTGCAGAGAGATAGAGGACTGCAGAGAGATAGAGGACTGCAGAGAGATAGAGGACTGCAGAGAGATAGAGGACTGCAGAGAGATAGAGGACTGCAGAGAGATAGAGGACTGCAGAGAGATAGAGGACTGCAGAGAGATAGAGGACTGCAGAGAGATAGAGAGGACTGCAGAGAGATAGAGAGGACTGCAGAGAGATAGAGAGGACTGCAGAGAGATAGAGAGGACTGCAGAGAGATAGAGAGGACTGCAGAGAGATAGAGAGGACTGCAGAGAGATAGAGAGGACTGCAGAGAGATAGAGAGGACTGCAGAGAGATAGAGAGGACTGCAGAGAGATAGAGAGGACTGCAGAGAGATAGAGAGGACTGCAGAGAGATAGAGAGGACTGCAGAGAGATAGAGAGGACTGCAGAGAGATAGAGAGGACTGCAGAGAGATAGAGAGGACTGCAGAGAGATAGAGAGGACTACAGAGAGATAGAGAGAGAGGAAGAAAGGGAGTGAGTGATAGAGAGTGAGTGAGTGAAGGAAAGCAGAAAAGATAGAGTGAAAGTAAGAGAGGCAGAGATAGTGAGAGAGGCAGAAATAGTGACTGTTTTCCCTCACTTGATGTGCAGTGACTTTGTAACTTTCTGTGATCAGAGCGCACTGCGCTGTGCTTCTCGGAGTGCAGCTGGCTGGCGAGAGAGAGGTGTGTTCAGCTGCAGATTAGAATACATTTACTGGGCTGACAGACACCCTCCCACTGCGAGACATAGCGCTGCCGCCTTAATAGAAAAAACGCTTCCCAACTCCCCACCACTATTGACAGATAACAAGGCTAAACTCCAGAAATCATGCTGACTACATTGGCTCCAAGGTGCTACGAGGAGTCACTAACTCTGACACCTGAAGTCAAGCACAGATGGCAGCTGATTTGTTTTGGCTTTGGGAACCTCGAGCGACCTGTTTGTTAGCCATGGACAAATTGTAGTTTTAGGGGTTAATTCTGTGGGAAATCGTTCAAGCGCAAAGACAATTGGATTTTTGTCAAATTTGGGCGTTTCCCTATCAACCCTAACACTGCATAGGGACCGAGTCACTAGAGGTCAAGTGAACAGGACACTCCATATTGGTTCCAAAATGGCTGCCAAACGAACAGACACTGTCTTATCATGATCTTTTGGTACAGCTATGTCACCCTAGGAGAGTTTAGTAGTGTGTGTGTAGCCGTGTGAGCGCAGTGTGTAGCCTATGTAATGTCAGAATAAGGTGCGCTTGATACCTCTTATAGTTGAGAGGTAATTCTTGGCCTGCTAATGATTGTGCCGTTTGTTGTCTTTTTGCACATTAACTCCTCTCCGCTGACCGCTGCATGCAGATCACTGGGAGCAAAATCATGGTAAGTACGTCCTTTATATTATTACGCTTTGTGAGTCGTGTTCCTCTCATGGCTTTCTCCATCTCCTCCCTCCCTCCTTCCCCTCTCCTCTCCTTTCCCCTTTCAAAAGATTCTAGGCAGTTTGTCCCTGAATGCACAAGGTCATCATATTTATGGCTTTAATCTATTTTTTTCAGCATTGATATCGCTAATAGGCTGTGATTTGTAAAGGCTATAAATTGTTTACGCAATTATTACATGTAAATTGAAATGCTTTTCAAATGAGGGATTCCTAAATTATACAGCCTTGCAAATGAACTGGGAGCCCTTTTGTTGGTCTAAGCCGTTTCTCTTTTTGAAATGGATTGTAGACTAACCCGAATTAGCATTAACATTTTGTAATACAAGGGATGAGCAATAGTTTTTAGGCAAATAATGATAATCTGCAATCTAATCTGTTTATTGGAACGTTTGGCATCTAAATGGCTTTCATTGTGTTCATTCTTTTCTTGAGACAGCACACTGAGAGAATGTATCACTTAATTAGATTGCATTACACACATACTCTCTCACACACACACACACACACACACACACATACACACACACATACACATACTCACACACACACACACACACACACATTACACACACACACACACACACACATACACACACACACACACACATATTGATTGAACAATGGAAAATATATTAAGTGCATTTTTACTCAACCTTCCAGAAATGTGAGGCTGATTTAATTTAGCGGTCGGTTATTCATCGCAATACATTTTAATTTGTTGTCAACGCCCCCGGTCTCAATCCCACAACATTAAGGCATGTCACCTCTGTCTCAATCCCACAACGTTAAGGCATGTCACCTCTGTCTCAATCCCACAACATTAAGGCATGTCACCTCTGTCTCAATCCCACAACAATAAGGCATGTCACCTCTGTCTCAATCCCACAACGTTAAGGCATGTCACCTCTGTCTCAATCCCACAACAATAAGGCATGTCACCTCTGTCTCAACCCCACAACAATAAGGCATGTCACCTCTGTCTCAATCCCACAACATTAAGGCATGTCATCTCTGTCTCAATCCCACAACAATAAGGCATGTCACCTCTGTCTCAATCCCACAACATTAAGGCATGTCACCTGTGTCTCAATCCCACAACAATAAGGCATGTCACCTCTGTCTCAATCCCACAACAATAAGGCATGTCACCTCTGTCTCAATCCCACAACAATAAGGCATGTCACCTCTGTCTCAATCCCACAACAATAAGGCATGTCACCTCTGTCTCAATCCCACAACATTAAGGCATGTCACCTCTGTCTCAATCCCACAACAATAAGGCATGTCACCTCTGTCTCAATCCCACAACATTAAGGCATGTCACCTCTGTCTCAATCCCACAACAATAAGGCATGTCACCTCTGTCTCAATCCCACAACAATAAGGCATGTCACCTCTGTCTCAATCCCACAACAATAAGGCATGTCACCTCTGTCTCAATCCCACAACAATAAGGCATGTCACCTCTGTCTCAATCCCACAACAATAAGGCATGTCACCTCTGTCTCAATCCCACAACAATAAGGCATGTCACCTCTGTCTCAATCCCACAACATTAAGGCATGTCACCTCTGTCTCAATCCCACAACAATAAGGCATGTCACCTCTGTCTCAATCCCACAACAATAAGGCATGTCACCTCTGTCTCAATCCCACAACAATAAGGCATGTCACCTCTGTCTCAATCCCACAACATTAAGGCATGTCACCTCTGTCTCAATCCCACAACAATAAGGCATGTCACCTCTGTCTCAATCCCACAACATTAAGGCATGTCACCTCTGTCTCAATCCCACAACAATAAGGCATGTCACCTCTGTCTCAATCCCACAACAATAAGGCATGTCACCTCTGTCTCAATCCCACAACAATAAGGCATGTCACCTCTGTCTCAATCCCACAACAATAAGGCATGTCACCTCTGTCTCAATCCCACAACAATAAGGCATGTCACCTCTGTCTCAATCCCACAACAATAAGGCATGTCACCTCTGTCTCAATCCCACAGCATTAAGGCATGTCACCTCTGTCTCAATCCCACAACAATAAGGCATGTCACCTCTGTCTCAATCCCACAACAATAAGGCATGTCACCTCTGTCTCAGAAATGTAGCTGTTGTTGCTGTCACTCCCCCACTAGCCAACACTAACCCAACCCCAATAATCTGTATAAATATCCACTGTCCAAGGGGCTGGTGACGTTTCTTCATTTCTCTGCCACTGTAATACAGTAATTGCAGCTCTGCTCTGGCAAATTTCACAAAGTGGAGCCCTATTGCCTATTGTAAGGAGGCATGCCTGTTTGCTGGTGGAAAGCTTTTGGGAAAAAAGCACTCTTATTGCTTTTTGCTAGCGTGAATTGTCACCTTGAATGGTGTTTTATTGCCTTCAGGATTAAGGAGACCACAGGCTTAGAGGGAATGAGGACAAGGTAAACCAGCCAGTACACTGTGACCGGGGCTGGCTCCCAATGGCACCTTATTCCCTATATGATGTACTGCTTTTGACCAGATGTATTGTGTCTTGATCAGCAGGAACAGGGTTCATTGTACAAAGGAAATGGGCTATGACAGAGGTGTATCAGAACTGTTGATCCGAGAGCAGAGGCCTACTTTGAAGTTTGGAACCGTCTCAAAGTTTGCCAAAGAAGGGTGCTAGTAACATTTCGCGTCCTCTCTGACCTCTAAGCTCTCCCTCAGTCAGAAACACATCATTGCCCCGTGGATCAGGCTAGCAAAAAGCTAACACTGAGAAAGCTGCCAGTCTAAAAGCTCCACTCAGAACCTAAAGTACCAGTCAAGTGAGATGTTTAACTCAGTTAGCCCGGTGTGACTACGGTTAGCCTCGGCTCGGCCTGGCAGATTCCCATTTTCACGCTGTCAGCGCAGAGCCTCTGAGGGAGCCTTCCCAGAGCTGTGCAGTCGTGGTGGTGGGGGAACTGAAGGTACTGTGGGGTCTGTAGGGAACCGAGATCTGTATACTGTGTAATGATGAGATGCTCATGTCTCCACCCTAAGTCGGGAAGGCAGACAACAAGCTTAGGTTCAAAATATGCACATAGAAACGCATTGGGCTTAATTTTGACAGATTTTGGCGAGAGTGAAACCTCTCGCTTCGCCTCTTTCTCCCAAGCCCCTCCCCCTACCACTCACAACAACAAAGATGAGAGATCACTTCTTCCTCTCTGACAAACGGTTTCAACATCTGAACAAAGTGGACAGGCTAGCATGCTGTTCAAACAGTTGGAGATGGACAGAAGGTTGTGTTCATAACAATTCAACTGTTTTGCCTTGTTAGCTGAATTCAGAGCTTGTGAAATTATACCTAGATCCAAGTTGGCTAAACTAAAAAAATGTATATTAGCTGGCTACTCACTAGCACATGGGCTTGTGCTTGAGAGATTGTTTATGAGACCGGTGTTCATTTTCTATAATGCCTGCTATATTATTAGTGAATGTGCATTATGCATGGTTCTGGTTAAATGTGTAATCAGTGCCAGATCAGTGATTATTGAAAAAAATAAGCAGGTACAACTATTTTGATAAAGTAATTAAATTATTAGTGCATCTTATGGTTGTGGAAGGCATATTAAGCCTAGGTATAATTTCACAAGCTCTGAATTAATTTGATTATTGCTGACTGTTTCACATGCAGTGTATTTGACGATTAATTGTACAACAAAGCTTATTTAGAGAAAACATTTGTAAAAATTGAGATCTATATCGTGAATCGCCCATAAGTTTAAAAAAAATGGAGATATGAGTTTTAGGCCATATTGGCCAGCCCTAAACTGAAGGTACTGTGGGGTCTGTAGGGAGCCTTCCCAGAGCTGTGCAGCCGTGGTGGTGGGGGAACTGAAGGTTATGTGGGGTCTGTAGGGAGCCTTCCCAGAGCTGTGCAGCCGTGGTGGTGGGGGAACTGAAGGTACTGTGAGATCTGTAGGGAGCCTTCCCAGAGCTGTGCAGCCGTGGTGGTGGGGGAACTGAAGGTACTGTGAGGTCTGTAGGGAGCCTTCCCAGAGCTGTGCAGCCGTGGTGGTGGGGGAACTGAAGGTACTGTGGGGTCTGTAGGGAGCCTTCCCAGAGCTGTGCAGCCGTGGTGGTGGGGGAAATAAAGGTACTGTGAGATCTGTAGGGAGCCTTCCCAGAGCTGTGCAGCCGTGGTGGTGGGGGAACTGAAGGTACTGTGAGATCTGTAGGGAGCCTTCCCAGAGCTGTGCAGCCGTGGTGGTGGGGGAACTGAAGGTACTGTGAGATCTGTAGGGAGCCTTCCCAGAGCTGTGCAGCCGTGGTGGTGGGGGAACTGAAGTTACTGTGGGGTCTGTAGGGAGCCTTCCCAGAGCTGTGCAGCCGTGGTGGTGGGAGAACTGAAGTTACTGTGGGGTCTGTAGGGAGCCTTCCCAGAGCTGTGCAGCCGTGGTGGTGGGGGAACTGAAGTTACTGTGGGGTCTGTAGGGAGCCTGCAACACTTATTCCTCCGTCTCAGCCATTAAATCTTTCTGACACCTTCACCCAGGTAGGGGTACGAGGGGAGGCGGGGGGAGTGGACAGTGTGAATTGCTTCTAATTCAGTCTGGCCAGCATGTCCACATTCACCGCCACCGCTGTTGAGTCTGTCATCAGCCTTGTTGATCAAGCTAGCGGGGGAAGATGAGGACCACAAAGTAGCTGACTCCCAAGATGCCTGCAAGCAAACCAGACATGAAGATAAACCGACAGAAAGAACGATAGGCTGGTTGTAGTTCTCCTTTTAAACAAGGATGATTTACGTCACAACTCAACAGCCACGTTTGGAACAACAGTGTGTCATGGGTCCTGTGGTGCGCTAGTGCGAGCTGCCTTGGCACTTCAATAAACCACCAGTTACACGCAGGCAGGGGCAGGGCAGCCCCAGCCAGAATGCAGCTCTTGAAGCCCCATACCTCTGTAACCGTAGTGAGGTGTTTTAAGGGGTTACACGCCCTGACCTGTATGGGCTGATCTGACCAGCGGGAGGAGATCGATATCTACATGACTGGCCATCCCTGAGACCGAGCCTGTTTCCATGGTAACATACTGTCCAGCCTACAATATGTCAAGGGGTGAGAGTGGGGGAGAGATGTTGAGTGAGGGGTGGAGGGAGCCTGAAACACCTCAGACTTCTGGGATTGGAGGAGTCTGTTGGATTGGTGATAGTTGACTCCATTTCAGAGCATCATGTCTACCAGAATAATGGGCAAAGCTTGTTGTTTAAAAAACGAATTAGATCTGTCTCACCCCTGGGACGCAGGCCTAACCTCTTCACTTGTATAAAATGGCAGAGACAGATTTTTAAGGATGACCTTTTTTTGGGGTGTGAAAGTGCGCTGTATGTATTGGCTGAAAAGGCCTTCCCAAGGAGCGCTAGAACGGTTAAGTGACAGAATAGAGCTTTGAAGTGATTGGAGGGAATAGTTTGTTTTCCCCCCAAAGTAGACCCTCTACAGTCTTCACAAGGAGGAGAAGGACATTCAAAATATTGCATACAGCATATTTAATGCTGTTGCAGAAACGATGATCCACTTATGTGAAGTTTGTGGTGAGAACATCTAGCATTGGCTGAGTGTATTATACAATGTAACAGATTACTATTCTTCCATGAACTTGAATCCTTTAACATGTAACCTTTTTAATGAAATGGTATTTGATCAGTTGTCCTCTAGTTGAGGACGCACAGTATCTGTTTATTGAGAGCTCTCAGAAACTTTGAGGTAGTTACCATGGAACATGGAGAAGGCCCAACATTTCATTGCCAACGCTCTCCAGCGTCTTTTGTTCCAATGTTGAGGATAGGCACTTAAAACAATTCTAATTTAAGCAGAGATTATAATTTTTTTCTCTCCCAATTACGCCTCTTTGTTTCTGTGTATTGCAGAGGAAGGCTGTATTCCCAGGCAAATTAATAACCTTGGCATATGTGTTGCCTGTTCCACTCGTTTCATTGGCCAACATCGTATTAAGCGCCGCATGCACTCCAAGGCTTTTCGAGAGAGAGAGAGAGAGAGAGAGAGAGAGATCCACTGCTGCCGCCTCTTTCACTCGCTACCATTACTCGCTGCCAGCGCCAATAGTTTTTGGAGGGCCTTTTGTAAAAATGGAATCTGAATTAAACCAAGGCCGCACTCTCTCATCCCCTCTTCCTTCCAAGCCCCACACATCTGAAAATACTTATTTTTGTTTCAAATAGGCTATTAAACTGTTTGGACCCTCAAGCAGATTTGATGTGGCACATGTCCTTGGTGCTTTGAAAGACTGTCAATGAAAAACTGAATCAATGGCGAATGTCCCCGCATGCCCCTGGCTAGTGTTCAGTATGGACTCCAGTTTAACATTTAGATCAACGAAAGTGCTCTGAAAAGGCTTTTAAATGTGAGGTGTATTTGAGAGACAGTGGCCTTGCAGAGACTTTGTTTGGATGACATTTAAAGTTGACTAAAAAGATAATTCAAGTGATTTTTGGAGTGCCAAACCGTCCTTCGCCACCTTGTCTTGGTAAGTTTGTAGATTTTGCGCAGTGTCAAACCATTGCTTTTCCCATTACTCAAAACACATTGATGTCTTCGAGATTAATTTAGTTGATTACATGGGAGGTATATTACTTTGACCTTTTATATTTACCTGTTGGGGTGATATATTTGGATAAATCTAGTACGCTCAGGGTACGCTCTAATGGGATTAAGATGTGCTTTCTCTCCTTTCACTCATTACTGCTGGATCTTCTTCAAGCCATATTGTACTGTCTAGAAGCCTATGATTCCATGCTATAACTTTGCTATACGTTTGATTGACATCAGCAATGCAGCGCGTTAGGCCTATATTGAGTCAGTGGTGTTGTTTGTGTTGTGCGCTAGGCCATCAGTCATATTCAAGTTGCCCAGGGCTCAGCGCTGATTGACAGTAAAACAATTTTAATGTTTATTAATACTTCAAAATAGTAACTTGGTATGCCAACACCTTTTTGCGTAAAATTTTTATGCCTTTCAGTCCAACTCTAATTCAGAAATGTCAAGTGTATCTGATTGATTCACTCTTCTTAGCATCGTTTCTCCTACATTATTTTCCATGCTAGGTTTGGCTAACCGTTCGCTAGATTCACCTGAAATGCTCCTGTCTTCAAACGCCCACCTTTGCCGTGTGTAACTGTGGGAGAAGGTAAAGTGCAACACATATAGAACATGATTCTGAGCTAGCTGTGGTAGGTAGCAGCGTAACTCGTGGGAGGAACCTCTCTGAGTCAACACTCTCCCCAACTCCCACTGCGGAGGAAAGGAGAACAAGTCCCTCCCTACCTTATTTTCTCTCCTCTCCTCCCCTCCCGTCCTCACCTCCCGTCCTCTCCTCTCCCCTTCCCTCCTAACCTCTCCTCTCCTCTCCTCTCCTCTCCTCTCCTCTCCTCTCCTCTCCTCTCCCTCCTCTCCTCTCCTCTCCTCTCCTCTCCTCCTCTCCTCTCCTCTCCCCCTCTCCTCTCTCCTCTCCTCTCCTCTCCTCTCCTCTCCTCTCCTCTCCTCTCCTCTCCTCTCCTCTCCTCACCATTACATTATACTCCATACATCTCTTTTCAAAGGTAGAGAGGTGGATCTCTTTATTTTGAAGGGAACATGAAAGGGTGTCTGAAATGGACATAGTGTGCTGATATTGGAAGCACAGTGACTGCGACACTACCAGTGTGTGTGTGTGTTTTTGTGTTTGTGTGTGTGTGTTTTGATGTCCTGTGTGTAAGTAGCACTGTCATTTGCCCTGCAGCTCCATCATGACTGGAACACATCTTCTCAGATTTGGGTATTAAGGAGGAGAGGGAGGAAGAGAGAGTGTGATGGAGAGAAAGAGGGAGGGGGAGGGAAAGAGAGAGAAATTGAGACAGAGGCAGAGAGAAAGAAGAGTGTGTGTCTTCCTCTGTGTGTGTGTGTGTGTGTATCTGCCTGCCTGTGTGTCTTCCTCTGTGCGTCAGTGTTCCTCTGTGTGTGTGTGATATTGGGTCTGTCAGTAATGGGGCTGGGTGAGCACTGCCTACGCGCTCAGTGGCACATCTCCCCCCACGGCTCTCAGTCTAACACACTCCACAGCACCACTAGCTCCACAGGGTGCTCCTGCAGGCTGCATTAGGCTCCATAAACTTTATGGCATATTTTTACAACCCGCCTCTCTGTATGCGATTCCACCACCGCGTCCCCGGCTGCATCTGCTTTAACTGTTCATGCAGCTGTGAAATTCGGTGTATCCCTTCGCGTTTAATGGTCACGTAGACGGGCCTCGATTCAGTCAGTGCCCAGATTTTCTTTATTTGTTCTTGAAAGGATTGGTTCCTTCCCTCCCCCGCCGCGTATGTTTATATTTACTAAGTTATTTATTTTGGGTTACGGGGGTGTTTTTTTCCGAAAGGCGGTGGGTGATTTTTAGATGTCTCTATCACGTTGCCTAACTGTGTGTGTGTGTGTCGATGTGTCAGTGATTGTGTGTGTCGATATGTCAGTTTGTGTGTGTGTCAGTGTGTGATGACCATGAGTAGTCCTTTCCCTAACCTTGTTTAACTCCATCCGGTCCTGTGATTCTCTGATGTCCATGCCAAACGCAGTACGACTCCAGTATGACGGTGCATATGTGGCTTTGCCTTCGACCGCGGGCAGCGGTCACAGGAGTGTGTGTGTGCGCGCACTGGGCACAGGTTCAAAACATCTGTTGATTTCACCGCTGACCAGCCAGTTTTGTGGAGGAGGATGTGGCTACTCTACATCAGGACTAGGTACTCTCCATCAGAAGTAGTTACTCTCCATCAGGAGTAGGTACTCTACATCAGGAGTAGTTACTCTACATCAGGAGTAGTTACTCTACATCAGGAGTAGGTACTCTACATCAGGAGTAGTTACTCTACATCAGGAGTAGTTACTCTACATCAGGAGTAGTTACTCTACATCAGGAGTAGGTACTCTACATCAGGAGTAGTTACTCTACATCAGGAGTAGGTACTCTACATCAGGAGTAGGTACTTCCATCAGGAGTAGTTATTGTCCATCAGGAGTAGTTATTGTCCATCAGGAGTAGTTATTGTCCATCAGGAGTAGTTACTCTCCATCAGGAGTAGTTACTCTCCATCAGGAGTAGTTACTCTCCATCAGGAGTAGCTACTCTACATCAGGAGTAGGTACTCTACATCAGGAGTAGTTACTCTACATCAGGAGTAGGTACTTCCATCAGGAGTAGTTATTGTCCATCAGGAGTAGTTATTGTCCATCAGGAGTAGTTACTCTCCATCAGGAGTAGTTACTCTACATCAGGAGTAGGTACTTCCATCAGGAGTAGGTACTTCCATCAGGAGTAGTTACCCTCCATCAGGAGTAGGTACTTTCGATCAGGAGTAGGTACTTTCGATCAGGAGTAGGTACTTCCATCAGGAGTAGGTACTTTCGATCAGGAGTAGGTACTTTCGATCAGGAGTAGGTACTTCCATCAGGAGTAGTTACTCTCCATCAGGAGTAGTTACTCTCCATCAGGAGTAGGTACTTTCCATCAGGAGTAGTTACTCTCCATCAGGAGTAGTTACTCTCCATCAGGAGTAGGTACGCTCCATCAGGAGTAGTTACTTCCATCAGGAGTAGGTACTCTACATCAGGAGTAGCTACTTTTCATCAGCCCAGAGCGTCTCTCAGTCCTTGTTTGTTTCACTCACTGACCCAGAGGCATCGATTCATAAGTCATAAGGAGATTGGGTCATTTCCGGGCTAAACTGATATGCCGTTATCCCCCCTAGTAAGCCCACCCAACTCTTTGGGGAGCCCCCCTTATTTGCCCCTGCCGCAGTCAATTAGCCCACTCAGCAAATCACAAATCAGATCTCTAACAAGGTGTGCCTTCTCCCTTTCTGTCTCCTCCAACACGCTCGACTGCTGTCATACTCGGCTGCACAGGAAGTAAGTAATCGCCTCATCAACAGCATTGATTCCCAGACGGTTTCCCGGTTGCCTGGCTGTAATGATCAGTGATCTGATCAAGGCTTGGACTCGGCATTATATTGTCTGACCTTTGCAGTTTTCCACTTTAAGGGCGCCGGGAGAGATGGGTCGCCAGGTTAAAATGGCAGCTTTCAAGTTTTATGACTTCACCCTTTGTGTCGTCCGCCTAGTGAGAGAGCCTGAGAGAGAGAGCCTGGAGAGCTGAGAGTCTGCCCTTCCGCATAACTTTGAGGCATACTTACCAAGAACAAACAGGACACTGTTTTGTCCCTAGAGATATTTATGACACAGATACTTCCACATTGGCCTCTGTCTGTGTACACATGCAGACAATATATTGTCTGTATTGCGCCCCATTGCTATAAACACTGTCTTTAGGCATTTATTCACATTAGGGTTTTGATGGTGATGGTGGTCAGATTGCAGCAGCAGCGTCAAGAACTTTCTGTCTCTGGGTGCAGTACTAGAGGCTGCCACAAGATGGCAGTATAAGTCTATTGAATGCCCCATGCACTCTGGTACAAAAGGGATGGAGGAGGGAAAAAGCCAGTGTTGCTATGGAATTGACCTAAAAGGTTTCTTTCTACCTAGCAGCCTACACACACACACACACACACACACACACACACACACACACACACACACCCCACCATGTCTGGCTCCTCTAAAGCCTTTTGTAAGAAGTAGTCTGATCTTTAAAGAGGAGAAAAAGTTTGAAACACCTCAAAAGCATTCAAATGGATCCGTCTTCCACCAATCCATACTTTCAGCATCACTTTGCATTCGGAAGAAACTAAAATAAAACAGATTCACCGTTTAATTTTTCTCTGAAAACTCCACAAGCAAGATGGCCTCTGACATTGCAGACAGATGTGGTCTGCTCTGCTTTTGCTGTTAAGCCTTAGACAAAATGGCACGACAGTGAGGAAGCTCAAGGTAACACAACCTCGCCTGTTATCAACAAGGCCCCACATATTGACCAGACATTTATGTAATCAGAACTGAATAATTTATCTGTGCACCGGTGTAACGAATGAAGAAAACACACTCATCACTGGTCCCATAGCTGCACAACTCAAATTCTCATCTCTCTATCCATTCCATTGTATCCATGTGTTTGGGTACATGTATGTTGTTCTTAGCAGGTAGCTACACCACTCAAACTGTCATCTCTATCTGTCTCTATCCATTCCACTCAGTGTTTGGGTATTGAGGTTCCTGAAACAGGACTGATTCCAAGCCACACAGTGTAGTGGAGATGTGTGGTAGGTAGGGGCTTGTTTGTGTCACCAAGCTGCATTACTCAAACTCTCATTTCTCTATCTATCTGTCCATCCCTCCATTCAACTGTCTGTATTTGGGTTTTGAGGCTCCTGAAACAGGACTGATTTAGTGGGTAGTATAATCGTGCAGTAGGTGGGTAGGTGAAGCTGGCATCATAGCCTGGCAGCGGGCTTGTTGATGTCGTGTGTTTCTCCTCAGACCCCCGCCTCAACCTCCTAAGCCCCCCTCGGGTGCCCGCCACAAACACGCCACATCAATTTTTAAAACACGACCATATGGCAGTCCTGTTTTCTTCAGGTGTCTGTGCCAAATGGAATATACGTTTTTTTTAAACTGTTTGGAAAAACTAAAGAAATCGCCATCTTGTCTTTCTCGGACTCGGTCGATGCTTGACAGACAGAATAGGGCCGTCATACTACTCTACTAGTTGGTGTAAAAAACATATAAAGCAGTTCTTTAGAATGGGAACCAATTAATGAATATTGCCCAGGGGGTTATTTGATGGTAGATGTACAGTGTTTCCTGAAATGGCCATGTCCTTGATGGGATATAGACTCAGCAGGTGAACGGACATCCAATCACGGTGAGAGATGGGCCCATGTTTGTCTCTTTATGTGCTGAGTGGTCTTTGGAGATGATTGTTTTTTTTTAAAGGCTAGTAGAAGCCAATTTGCCAAAATGTTTGGCTAACTTCAGACCTGCGGGTGTTGAACTGGAATGAAAGAGATTCTGCAATGCAAGAGAAGGTCATTTGGTAGATGGGACAGAAGACAATTTAAATGATCTTTGCACACATCTAAATCACTGTTACCTAATTAACTCTCGCAATAAGTGTGTTTTCAGTCAACATTAACTCTGGGCCCTCGAAAGATATATTCTGCAATGCAAGAGAAGGCCGTTTGTTAGATAGCACCGAAGACAATGTAGATGATCTGTGGACTCACCGAAAGCACTGGTAACTAATGAAGTTTCGTATGTAGTGTGCTTTTAGTCTGCCCCTCTCAGACCTTTCTCAACTCTAGCCCCTCACCTGCCAATCATGCTGTATTGTGTTGTTTGTAAGTCCTCTACGAGCTCAGTGTCAGGGATAGGAATGCATTTCCCCAAAAAACGACATCAAAATAAATAAACGTAGCTATTATGCTCGGCAACATCTCGAAAGCTTCTGATAGAAACAAACTAAGAGGGTTCTAAAATTGTCATTAGAATTGCTCCTTTCATCTCCCCATGGTTTTAGTTAAGCAGTTCAGCCCAGGTCTCTAGTGAAATGTGTTTCCCCTCTGTTTGCATTTCTGAGCAAGCCTCCATAATGTTAATGAATTCTATTATTTTAAAACCAATTACTGTTAGTTGGGAGGCTTCTTTACCAACGTTATCGTGTTCTCTGTGGAATAGCGTGCCGTCGTATCTGCCATTGTCTGCTGCTGCAGTCAAACTTGATTCTATTTCCTCCTGTTCCCCAAACTGTCTATTCTATGCTAATGCATCTCTATGGTATTCAGATACCTCCCATTTTAAACAGAAGTACCTCTCAAGGGAGCCTGATTTCCAGGAATAAGAGCAAAGTTAGTGAATGACTGAAACTGTTTGCTGTATTTGTATACTCGACCAAAAATGCATTATATGGCAAAAGCTTGAAAGAAAATCCGGGCAAAGCAGCGCAGGTTACACATCATGTTGATGGGTAGTTGTAATGAAGATAGTTGTGGTAAAGTCTAGTCAATATGACCTCTACCTTTGCTGTTGAGTGTCTGACTAGGCATAGGCGTGCTATGCTCTCACAGGTGAGTTGAGATGTTGTGTTACGTCTAATCATGATAAAAGACTAGAACATGAAAGCAAGGGAACATTACCTCTGTTGTGTGGGAGAAAAAAGGCATACTTGTATCACAATTGAAAAGGACGACATTAAGAGAGAGAGAGCGAGAGAGAGAAAATGAGGTTGATTTCCTCCCCGTATTCGTATTTAATATAATTAATGGTTTGTGGTAATAGAAATTGGGTTTCTCCTAGTAGCCGATGGGATACCACACCACTGTCTTTGTTCAGGGTAATGTATTAATGATTACCAAAGACTTGTATATCCAGTGAATTACCAAGGTGTTCTGCCACCTATCCTCTATTCTTCATTTTTGTATGCTTAGGCCTTCATTGTCTGCTGCTTTCATAGACTTTTGGGAGGTGGACTCTACACTCTGTTTCCGCTAGCTTTGATTCTCTGCTTTTGTTTAGCTTTTCTAGTCAGTGGTGTATATGCTTAAAAGGTGTGCGGCGCACAAGGGTACACAATGGGCTCTCACATGAATATCTGAATGGTAAATATTCTGTATCTACAGTGCCTTCAGAAAGTGTTCACACCCCTTGACTTATTCCACATTTTGTTGTGTTGCAGCCTGAATTTAAAATGGATTACATTGATATTTTTTGTCACTGGCCTACACACAATACCACATAATGTCAAAATGGAATTATGTTTTTTCGGAATTTGTACAAATTAATTACAAATTAAAAGCTGAACTATCTTAAGTCAATAAGTATTCAATCCCTTTGTTATGGCAAGCCTAAATACGTTCAGGAGTAAAACATTTCTTAACAAGTCACATAATAAGTTGCATGGATTCACTCTATGTGCATTAATAGTGTTTAACATGATTTTTGAATAACTACCTCATCTCTGTACCCCACACATACAATTATCTGTAAGGTCCTTCAGTCGAGCAGTGAATTTCAAACACAGATTCAACCGCAAAGACCAGGGAGGTTTATCATTGCCTATTGGTGGATGGGTAAAAAAAAAAAGCAGACATTGAATATCCCATTGAATGAAATTACAGTTAACGAAAATGTACACTTAATCCAGTATAAGCTAATGTATAGAATGTATTATACAAGAGACGAAATTCACAAATTCTACAGCACAACGGCAGATTCATTTCTCAAGTGTAAAACTAACAACGACTCAATAATCCATGCTTTTTGGGAATGCTATAAAGTCCGGAAGTTGTGGGCGGAGCTAGAAAGTTGGCTGTCAGAGGTATTACAATGCAAAATTACTTTTAATCCGTCTATCTGCATATTTCAAGACATGGCATATGAGGGTGTAGTGAAATACCCGATGGGTTGAACGATTCTCTTCTCATCACTCATCTTGAAAAAACATATACTAAAAACTTGGAAATCAATAAATCCGCCATCATTAACACAATGGAAAAATCAAATGATTTATTATTTAAATATAGAAAGTGCGTGGGCTACGGAGAGAAACAAAATGGTGCAGTTTCAGGCCATGTGGCGGAAAGTGTTGTGGGTGCTGGAGATGGGTGTGTGTGCTAGTGGGAGATGGGGGTGTGTGCTAGTGGGAGATGGGGGTGTGTGCTAGTGGGAGATGGGGGTGTGTGCTAGTGGGAGATGGGGGGTGTGCTAGTGGGAGATGGGGGTGTGTGCTAGTGGGAGATGGGGGGTGTGCTAGTGGGAGATGGGGGTGTGTGCTAGTGGGAGATGGGGGTGTGTGCTAGTGGGAGATGGGGGTGTGTGCTAGTGGGAGATGGGGGTGTGTGCTAGTGGGAGATGGGGGTGTGTGCTAGTGGGAGATGGGGGTGTGTGCTAGTGGGAGATGGGGGTGTGTGCTAGTGGGAGATGGGGGTGTGTGCTAGTGGGAGATGGGGGTGTGTGCTAGTGGGAGATGGGGTGTGTGCTAGTGGGAGATGGGGGTGTGTGCTAGTGGGAGATGGGGGTGTGTGCTAGTGGGAGATGGGGGTGTGTGCTAGTGGGAGATGGGGGTGTGTGCTAGTGGGAGATGGGGGTGTGTGCTAGTGGGAGATGGGTGTGTGTGCTAGTGGGAGATGGGTGTGCAGTGTGGGAGATGGGGGTGTGTGCTAGTGGGAGATGGGGGTGTGTGCTAGTGGGAGATGGGGGGTGTGTGCTAGTGGGAGATGGGGGTGTGTGCTAGTGGGAGATGGGGGTGTGTGCTAGTGGGAGATGGGGGTGTGTGCTAGTGGGAGATGGGGGTGTGTGCTAGTGGGAGATGGGGGTGTGTGCTAGTGGGAGATGGGGGTGTGTGCTAGTGGGAGATGGGGGTGTGTGCTAGTGGGAGATTTGGGTGTGTGCTAACCTAGTTGACAGAGTGAAAAGAAGGAAGCCTGTACAGAATACAAATATTCAAAAACATGCATCCTGTTTACAACAAGACACTAAAGTAATACTGCAGAATATTTGACAAAGCAATTCACTTTTTGTCCTGAATTCAAAGTGTTATGTTTGGGGAAAATCCAACACAACACATTACTGAGCACCACTCTCCATATTTTCAAGCATAGTGGTGGCTGCATCATGTTATGGGTGTGCTTGTAATTGTTAAGGACTTGGGAGTTTTTCAGTATAAAAAATAAAAGTAATGGAGCTAAGCACAGGAAAAATCCTAGAGGAAAACCTGGTTCAGTCTGCTTTCCACCAGACACTGGGAGATTAATTCACCTTTCAGCAGGACAATGACCTAAAACACAAGGCCAAGTCTACACTGGAGTTGCTTACCAAGAAGACTTCCTGAGTGGCCAATTTCCAGTTTTGACTTAAATCTACATGAAAATGTATGGCAAGACCTGAAAATGGTTGTCTAGCAATGATCAACAACCAATTGACAGAGCTTGAAGAATTTTGAAAAGAATAATAGGCAAATGTGTGGAGAGCTCTTAGAGACTTACCCAGAAAGACTCACAGTTTTAATCACTGCCAAAGGTGCTTCTACAAAGTATTGACACAGGGGTGTGAATACTTACGTAAATTAGATATTTCTGTATTTCATTTCCAATACATTCCATAATTTTTTCACTCTGTCATTATCGGGTATTGTGTGTAGATGCGTGAGAAAAAGAATCAATTTAATCCATTTTGAATTCAGGCTGTAACACAACAAAATGTGGAATAAGTCAAGGGGTATGAATACTGTCTGAAGGCACAGTATAGACATAAATCAAAGCATATCCTTGTCTCTCTCCCTGCCATGCACACTCTCCCTGCCATGCACACTCTCCCTGCCATGCACACTCTCCCTGCCATGCACACTCTCCCTGCCATGCACACTCTCCCTGCCATGCACACTCTCCCCTGCCATGCACTCTCTCCCTGCCATGCACTCTCTCCCTGCCATGCACACTCTCCCTGCCATGCACACTCTCCCTGCCATGCACACTCTCCCTGCCATGCACACTCTCCCTGCCATGCACACTCTCCCTGCCATGCACACTCTCCCTGCCATGCACACTCTCCCTGCCATGCACACTCTCCCTGCCATGCACACTCTCCCTGCCATGCACACTCTCCCTGCCATGCACACTCTCCCCTGCCATGCACACTCTCCCTGCCATGCACACTCTCCCTGCCATGCACACTCTCCCTGCCATGCACACTCTCCCTGCCATGCACACTCTCCCTGCCATGCACACTCTCCCTGCCATGCACACTCTCCCTGCCATGCACACTCTCCCTGCCATGCACACACACGCTCATTAAAATCCATGAATGCCTCTCGTTCCTAAAGATGATTTATACCTTATTTAATAAGCTAAAGGGTTACCTTAATGCAGATTTCCCCCGTTAATTGACCAATTTCAGTGCTGCTCAATAAGCATTTATCATAGCAAACCATGACACAGTAGTAGTCACTCTCTATCTCTCTGTCATCCATGTTTACTCACACTCTGCACTCACCCACAGCTGTTACTGATATTACTCTGTTATAATTAATAGAATAGATATGAAATATTCAGTGTGTTTTGTTTTAGAGGTTGATGGCGCGTTCCAAAATGGCCGCCATCTACATTAGTCATCTCTGAACCCAACCCTAATTATCCCACTTCACTCAGCATCTGTCTGCTATTAGGGGCCTTTGTTCCAGATGTTATCTCATTAGAATGGAATTGATCATCCTAATGTCTTTTTTTGGGGGGGGTGGGGGTGATTGATTCTACTCCCCCGGTTTCAGGGGTCCATATGTTTGGTGAGACAGGTTAGGTATGGCCGTCATTTACCTCATAATCACTGTCTGGAATGTTAGCGAGCTACGGGGAGGGGGTTGTGATCGGTGGAGTGACTCTGTAAAATGAGTCATGCTAATGCTAACTCTGAATGGGGCCAGTTTATGGGTGAATGTGCCATCATTGTATTTGCACACAACATTCAGAGTTGGTCGTCGTTAGGCTTCGCACTTTCTGTGCACATTTTCCCTCCCCTGAATTGTGGCAGTGGGCATGGCAGTGTTGTTGGCTCTTGCTTGTTAAAGGAATTGAATGGAGATGGAAAGATAATGTCTCCCTTTCTCTACACATGTACCTTCTCTGAAGCGAAGGCCTCGTTCCCTCTATCAATAACTGTGTTTATGACAGTTAGGAAAAGTGAGATTTTCCGACGAGGCTGTATAGAAGCGAGGATGTGTGGTACAGTGTGTGTCTGTGTTTACATATGTAAGCCTACCAATTAGAGAGAGAAATTCTTCCATTCAAATAATGATCATAGTATTTGTGCTGACTGAAAGGCTTTATTCGTACCGCTTTGAGTGCTCCATCTGTGACTGTGACTGTGTTCTGCCTTGCTCTCTATCACTTTCCCTTACTCAATCATTCTCTTTCTCTCTTTCTCTTTCTCTTTCTCGCTCTCTCTCTCTCTCTCTCTCTCTCTCTCTCTCTCTCTGTGTCTGTCTGTCTGTCTGTCTGTCTGTCTGTCTGTCTGTCTGTCTGTCTCTCACTGTCTGTCTGTCTGTCTGTCTGTCTGTCTGTCTGTCTGTCTGCCTGCCTGCCTGTCTGTCTGTCTGTCTGTCTGTCTGTCTGTCTGTCTCTCTGTCTGTCTGTCTCTCTGTCTATCTCTATCACACACACACACACACACACACACACACACACACACACACACACACACACACACACACACACACACACACACACACACACACACACACACACACACAGACACCTGGTGAGAGAGAGAAAAAGACAGAGTGACAGAACAGAGAGAGATGGACTTGCCTATTGCTCTGGCATTGTCCTCCCTCTCAACACACTGCGGTGTATCAACCACCATCACTATATGATGGTACCTGCTGCACCACAATACACTCTACTGTAGTTAGATGTATATGGCTCCTCTAGTGGCAACACTCTACTGTAGTTAGATGTATATGGCTCCTCTTGTGGCAACACTCTACTGTAGTTAGATGTGTATGGCAACCCCTCCTCTACTGACCCCCCCCACCGACCCCCCCGCTCTACCAACCCCCCTCTACCGACCCCCCGCTCTACCAACCCCCCTCTACCGACCCCCCCGCTCTACCAACCCCCCTCTACCGACCCCCCGCTCTACCAACCCCCCTCTACCGACCCCCCGCTCTACCAACCCCCCTCTACCGACCCCCCGCTCTACCTGATCCTAGATATGTATCTAGGGGAAACTTTACCCCAGAGCTCTTTAAACAGGGCTTTGTTTCATTGTTAGAATGATGACAGTGGGCAGATCTCTAATAATTTAATCTATACAAAGGGCATCAAACCATGGGCTGGTGATGTCTGTACACTGATGGATTCCTCCATGTCCCCGCATTAGACATGGCATTAGAGAATTAGCTAGAGCAGTGTGCCAAGTCCCCACATTAGACATGGCATTAGAGAATTAGCTAGAACAGTGTGCCAAGTCCCCACATTAGACATGGCATTAGTGAATTAGCTAGAACAGTACAGTGTGCCAGGTCCCCACATTAGACATGGCATTAGAGAATTAGCTAGAACAGTACAGTGTGCCAGGTCCCCACATTAGACATGGCATTAGAGAATTAGCTAGAACAGTACAGTGTGCCAGGTCCCCACATTAGACATGGCATTAGAGAATTAGCTAGAACAGTGTGCCAAGTCCCCACATTAGACATGGCATTAGAGAATTCGCTAGAACAGTGTGCCAAGTCCCCACGTTAGACATGGCATTAGAGAATTAGCTAGAACAGTGTGCCAAGTCCCCACGTTAGACATGGCATTAGAGAATTAGCTAGAACAGTGTGCCAAGTCCCCACATTAGACATGGCATTAGAGAATTAGCTAGAACAGTACAGTGTGCCAAGTCCCCACGTTAGACATGGCATTAGAGAATTAGCTAGAACAGTGTGCCAAGTCCCCACGTTAGACATGGCATTAGAGAATTAGCTAGAACAGTGTGCCAAGTCCCCACGTTAGACATGGCATTAGAGAATTAGCTAGAACAGTGTGCCAAGTCCCCACGTTAGACATGGCATTAGAGAATTAGCTAGAACAGTACAGTGTGCCATGTCTCCACATTAGACATGGCATTAGAGAATTAGCTAGAACAGTGCAGTGTGGCAGGTCCCCACATTAGACATGACATTAGAGAATTAGCTAGAACAGTACAGTGTGCCAGGTCCCTACATTAGACATGGCATTAGAGAATTAGCTAGAACAGTACAGTGTGCCAGGTCCCTACATTAGACATGGCATTAGAGAATTAGCTAGAACAGTACAGTGTGCCAAGTCCCCACATTAGACATGGCATTAGATAATTAGCTAGAACAGTACAGTGTGCCAGGTCCTCACATTAGACATGGCATTAGTGAATTAGCTAGAACAGTGTGCCAGGTCCACATGGGTGTATCACAAATGGCACTGGTCAAAAGTAGTGCATTCTATAGGGAATAAGGGGTTTGGGATTTAGCCTTAGAGTAATTTATATCATTGAAAAAAGCTGTGTGTGAAGTGTCAGCCACTTTAGTGTCTCGATGTTTGACATGCTTAACCACAACTTGAACCCGGGTCCCCATTTAGCAGCCATTGTGGCTCCCCCATCCATCCACCCCACCATTTGGAGCCCTTGTAATGGCTTATGAACCGAGGCCCCCATTTGGAGCCCTTGTAATGGCTTATGAACCGAGGCCCCCATTTGGAGCCATTCTAATGGCTTATGAACCGAGGCCCCCATTTGGAGCCATTCTAATGGCTTATGAACCGGGGCCCCCATTTGGAGCCATTCTAATGGCTTATGAACCGAGGCCCCCATTTGAAGCCCTTGTAATGGCTTATGAACCGAAGCCCCCATTTGGAGCCATTCTAATGGCTTATGAACCGAGGCCCCCATTTGGAGCCATTCTAATGGCTTATGAACCGAGGCCCCCATTTGGAGCCATTCTAATGGCTTATGAACCGAGGCCCCCCATTTGGAGCCATTCTAATGGCTTATGAACCGAGGCCCCCATTTGGAGCCATTCTAATGGCTTATGAACCGAGGCCCCCATTTGGAGCCATTCTAATGGCTTATGAACCGAGGCCCCCATTTGGAGCCATTCTAATGGCTTATGAAGCGAGGCCCCCATTTGAAGCCATTCTAATGGCTTATGAAGCGAGGCCCCCATTTGAAGCCATTCTAATGGCTTATGAACCGAGGCCCCCATTTGAAGCCATTCTAATGGCTTATGAACCGAAGCCCCCATTTGAAGCCATTCTAATGGCTTATGAAGCGAGGCCCCCATTTGGGGCCATTCTAATGGCTTATGAACCAAGGCCCCCATTTGGGGCCATTCTAATGGCTTATGAACCGAGGCCCCCATTTGGAGCCCTTGTAATGGCTTATGAAGCGAGGCCCCCATTTGAAGCCATTCTAATGGCTTATGAACCGAGGCCCCCATTTGAAGCCATTCTAATGGCTTATGAAGCGAGGCCCCCATTTGGGGCCATTCTAATGGCCTATGAAGCGAGGCCCCCATTTGGGGCCATTCTAATAGCTTATGAACTGAGGCCCCCATTTGGGGCCATTCTAATGGCTTATGAAGGCAACATAATGATGTGTGGGCCTTGTTAATTTCTTTTGTTCACAAAATACTTCCTGGGTTAATGCATTTTTACGGATGGGGGCCTTGATCACTCTTATTATGGGGTGGTGAAAATGGGAGTCAATAAATTACCCTCCGATTAAAGATGATGCCCTCACTTTGGGTGCCCGGGCGCCATTCGCCATGCATGGTTAACACAAGTATTTTCAAGTGTACTAGTTCAATCATTCTAATTCCTTTTCCATTTGCTTCCCCCGCTGGGAATGACTTCTCTGGCTCACGTTTGAACACTGCACAAATATTAGTGTGTGAACAGTAGTTGTGCGTAGAAGGTTGGATAGCTGGTGAGAGAGAGGACAGCCAAGGTGTTGTCTGACCTTACAATGAAGTAATAATTAGTCGGAAACAAACAAGCCCTAGCATTTAGATGGGGCTGATTAACATGTGTTATTGACGTGCTACTGTCTTGCCTGTCTCAAGCTCTTTTGTCTGAGTGGGATCATTTGGTGGCACTTTCTCGCAGTGGCATCATGTCACACAGATGTAATCTAATCAACTATCGAGCAAGGCTTCATACGTTTCATATTTATTCATATATTTTCTTGTTAATATATTTTTATTGACGTGACGAACACAAACAACCTCTGTCAATCATCTGTCAATATTATGCTATCTGACTTGATGTTATCAGGCTATATAAGTTAATACATTGTTTTGTATTATCTAGTTATATGATGCACACCACTCAGGGAAACTGTGTTTGCACCAATTCATTCAGACAATTGCAAAGCTGTTTAAGTTACTAGATTAGTCCTAAATAGTATTTAGTAAGTGTAACATCTTCTGTATTTACTTATGCAAAACATGCTAATGTAATTAACCCTCTGAAACACCTCCAACAAGCCCACTATATTATAATGAATAAAAACCCTTTGCATAATTAGTAGTGGTTTTCTTCATGTTATTCAGCATGTAGCATCTCAGTGGAGGTATGAATATTATTATATTATGTATTTATATGGGGAAATGTAATGATCTAAATAGCAAACAGATGGTCCAGGTCTATCAATGGGGCCTTGTGCCATTCTACATGGTTGGGGAGGAAAGAGGAGCCGAGTAGCTGAGTATCATATTTGCTGACCCCCTCGGTTTGTTAAAAACTGCTGATCAGCCCCAGCTCGTTTCATGCATCTTCAAAACTCTGCCACACTGATTGATACACTGTGGAATAGCCCCCCTCTTCTTTTTCAGCTGAAAGAGCAGACAAGTTCTCCAAGGCACAGGAGACTGTACAATCCATTTACGGGGTGGCAAAAACAGCACAGGATAATCATCAGTTTTTCTGTCTATCCACTTACTCCCTTATTCTTTACATTCCATTAATGGAAATAGGAAAATTAAGCTTTCTATTTTTCTGAAAGAGAAATAGATTGCATTTGGTGGATGTGTTTAACTATATTTGTTTGGACCAGAAGTTCCCACAAGAATAGTAAACAAATAACAATTGGACCAACTGGGGACATTTTTAGTCCCCACAAGGTAAAATGCTATTTCTAGGGGGTTTAGGGTTAAGGTAGAATTAGTGTTAGGGTTAGGAGTTAGGGATAGTTTTAGGGTTAAGGGTTAGGTTTTGGGGTTAGGGTTAGGGAAAATAGGATTTGGAATGGTTATAAATTGTGTGTCCCCACAAGGCTAGTTAAACAAGAGTGTGTATGTGTGATCATTTGTTAATGATATCTGAGGGCATGCAGGGTTAGGTTGATGTAATTCACACATAGCTGGGTAAACAGTCTGATGGTTTGATATGCACTGGAATGTAACATTTCCACCTCTAGGGAGAGGGAGGGATGGGGAGGGAGAGAGAGAGAGTATAGGCTGGCGGGGGGAGGGAGAGAGAGAGTGTATAGGAACGAGAGAGGGAGAGAGAGAGAGAGAGAGAGTATAGGCTGGCGGGGGGAGGGAGAGAGATAGAGTATAGGCTGGTGGGGAGAGAGAGAGAGGTATTGGCTGGTGGGGGGAGGGAGAGAGAGAGAGAGAGTATAGGCTGGCGGGGGAGGGAGAGAGAGAGTATAGGCTGGAGGGGGGAGGGAGAGAGAGAGAGGTATAGGCTGGCGGGGGGAGGGAGAGAGAGAGAGAGTATAGGCTGGCGGGGGGAGGGAGAGAGATAGAGAGTATAGGCTGGCGGGGGAGGGAGAGAGAGAGTATAGGCTGGTGGGGGAGGGAGAGAGAGAGTATAGGCTGGTGGGGGGAGGGAGAGAGAGAGAGAGTATAGGTTGGTGGGGGAGGGAGAGAGAGAGTATAGGCTGGTGGGGGAGGGAGAGAGAGAGAGAGTATAGGCTGGCGGGGGGAGGGAGAGAGATAGAGAGTATAGGCTGGCGGTGGGAGGGAGAGCGAGAGAGAGAGAGTATAGGCTGGCGGGGGGAGGGAGAGAGAGAGTATAGGCTGGCGGGGGAGGGAGAGAGAGAGTATAGGCTGGTGGGGAGGGAGAGAGAGAGTATAGGCTGGCGGGGGGGAGAGAGAGAGAGAGAGAGTATAGGCTGGCGGGGGGAGGGAGAGAGAGAGAGAGAGAGTATAGGCTGGCGGGGGAGGGAGAGAGAGAGAGAGAGTATAGGCTGGTGGGGGGAGGGAGAGAGAGAGAGAGTATAGGCTGGGCGGGGGAGGGAGAGAGAGAGAGAGTATAGGCTGGCGGGGGGGAGGGAGAGAGAGAGAGAGTATAGGCTGGCGGGGGGAGGGAGAGAGATAGAGAGTATAGGCTGGTGGGGGAGGGAGAGAGAGAGAGTATAGGCTGGCGGGGGAGGGAGAGAGAGAGAGAGTATAGGCTGGCGGGGGGAGGGAGAGAGAGAGTATAGGCTGGCGGGGGAGAGGGAGAGATAGAGAGGTATAGGCTGGCGGGGGGGAGGGAGAGAGATAGAGAGAGTATAGGCTGGCGGGGGAGGGAGAGAGATAGAGAGTATAGGCTGGCGGGGGGGAGGGAGAGAGAGAGAGAGAGAGTATAGGCTGGCGGGGGGAGGGAGAGAGAGAGTATAGGCTGGCGGGGGAGGGAGAGAGAGAGTATAGGCTGGTGGGGGGAGGGAGAGAGATAGAGAGTATAGGCTGGCGGGGGGAGGGAGAGAGAGAGAGAGAGAGTATAGGCTGGCGGGGGGAGGGAGAGAGAGAGTATAGGCTGGCGGGGGGAGGGAGAGAGATAGAGTATAGGCTGGCGGGGGGAGGGAGAGAGAGAGAGAGTATAGGCTGGCGGGGGGAGGGAGAGAGAGAGAGAGAGTATAGGCTGGCGGGGGGAGGGAGAGAGAGAGAGAGTATAGGCTGGCGGGGGGAGGGAGAGAGAGAGAGAGAATAGGCTGGCGGGGGGAGAGAGAGAGAGAGAGAGAGAGTATAGGCTGGCGGGGGGAGGGAGAGAGAGAGAGAGAGTATAGGCTGGCGGGGGGAGGGAGAGAGAGAGAGAGAGTATAGGCTGGCGGGGGGGAGGGAGAGAGAGAGAGTATAGGCTGGTGGGGGGGGAGGGAGAGAGAGAGAGTATAGGCTGGTGGGGGGAGGGAGAGAGAGAGAGAGTATAGGCTGGCGGGGGAGGGAGAGAGAGAGAGTATAGGCTGGTGGGGGGGAGGGAGAGAGAGAGAGAGTATAGGCTGGCGGGGGGAGGGAGAGAGAGAGAGAGAGAGTATAGGCTGGCGGGGGGAGGGAGAGAGAGAGAGAGGTATAGGCTGGTGGGGGGAGGGAGAGAGAGAGAGAGTATAGGCTGGCGGGGGGAGGGAGAGAGAGAGAGTATAGGCTGGTGGGGGGAGGGAGAGAGAGAGAGTATAGGCTGGTGGGGGGAGGGAGAGAGAGAGAGTATAGGCTGGCGGGGGAGGGAGAGAGAGAGAGAGAGAGTATAGGCTGGTGGGGGGAGGGAGAGAGAGAGAGAGTATAGGCTGGCGGGGGGAGGGAGAGAGAGAGAGTATAGGCTGGTGGGGGGAGGGAGAGAGAGAGAGAGTATAGGCTGGCGGGGGGAGGGAGAGAGAGAGAGAGAGGTATAGGCTGGCGGGGGGAGGGAGAGAGAGAGAGAGAGTATAGGCTGGCGGGGGGAGAGAGAGAGAGAGAGAGAGAGTATAGGCTGGCGGGGGGGAGGGAGAGAGAGAGAGAGAGTATAGGCTGGCGGGGGAGAGAGAGAGAGAGAGAGAGTATAGGCTGGCGGGGGGAGGGAGAGAGAGAGAGAGAGTATAGGCTGGTGGGGGGAGGGAGAGAGAGAGAGAGTATAGGCTGGCGGGGGGAGGGAGAGAGAGAGAGTATAGGCTGGTGGGGGGAGGGAGAGAGAGAGAGTATAGGCTGGTGGGGGGAGGGAGAGAGAGAGAGTATAGGCTGGCGGGGGGAGGGAGAGAGAGAGAGAGTATAGGCTGGCGGGGGGAGGGAGAGAGAGAGAGAGTATAGGCTGGCGGGGGGAGGGAGAGAGAGAGAGAGTATAGGCTGGCGGGGGGAGGGAGAGAGAGAGAGTATAGGCTGGCGGGGGAGAGAGAGAGAGAGAGAGAGTATAGGCTGGCGGGGGGAGGGAGAGAGAGAGAGAGAGTATAGGCTGGGGGGGGGAGGGAGAGAGAGAGAGAGTATAGGCTGGCGGGGGGAGGGAGAGAGAGAGAGTATAGGCTGGCGGGGGGGAGGGAGAGAGAGAGAGTATAGGCTGGTGGTGGGAGGGAGAGAGAGAGAGTATAGGCTGGTGGGGGGAGGGAGAGAGAGAGAGAGTATAGGCTGGCGGGGGGAGGGAGAGAGATAGAGAGTATAGGCTGGCGGGGGGAGGGAGAGAGAGAGTATAGGCTGGCGGGGAGAGGGAGAGAGAGAGAGAGTATAGGCTGGCGGGGGAGGGAGAGAGAGAGAGAGTATAGGCTGGCGGGGGGAGGGAGAGAGAGAGAGTATAGGCTGGCGGGGGGAGGGAGAGAGAGAGAGAGAGTATAGGCTGGCGGGGGGAGGGAGAGAGAGAGAGAGAGTATAGGCTGGCGGGGGGAGGGAGAGAGAGAGAGTATAGGCTGGCGGGGGAGAGAGAGAGAGAGAGAGAGAGTATAGGCTGGCGGTGGGAGGGAGAGCGAGAGAGAGAGAGTATAGGCTGGCGGGGGGAGGGAGAGAGAGAGTATAGGCTGGCGGGGGGAGGGAGAGAGAGAGAGAGAGAGTATAGGCTGGTGGGGGAGGAGGGAGAGAGAGAGAGTATAGGCTGGTGGGGGGGAGAGAGATAGAGAATATAGGCTGGTGGGGGAGGGAGAGAGATAGAGAGTATAGGCTGGCGGGGGGAGGGAGAGAGAGAGAGAGAGTATAGGCTGGCGGGGGGAGGGAGAGAGAGAGAGAGTATAGGCTGGCGGGGGGAGGGAGAGAGAGAGAGAGAGTATAGGCTGGCGGGGGGGAGGGAGAGAGATAGAGAGTATAGGCTGGCGGGGGGGAGGGAGAGAGAGAGAGAGTATAGGCTGGCGGGGGGAGGGAGAGAGAGAGAGAGAGTATAGGCTGGCGGGGGGAGGGAGAGAGATAGAGAGTATAGGCTGGCGGGGGAGGGAGAGAGAGAGAGAGAGTATAGGCTGGCGGGGGGGAGGGAGAGAGAGAGAGAGAGTATAGGCTGGCGGGGGGAGGGAGAGAGAGAGAGTATAGGCTGGCGGGGGGAGGGAGAGAGAGAGAGAGTATAGGCTGGCGGGGGGAGGGAGAGAGAGAGAGTATAGGCTGGTGGGGGAGGGAGAGAGAGAGAGTATAGGCTGGCGGGGGAGGGAGAGAGAGAGAGAGATATAGGCTGGCGGGGGAGGGAGAGAGAGAGAGAGTATAGGCTGGCGGGAGGAGGGAGAGAGAGAGAGTATAGGCTGGGGGGGGGGAGAGAGAGAGAGTATAGGCTGGCGGGGGGAGGGAGAGAGAGAGAGTATAGGCTGGTGGGGGGAGGGAGAGAGAGAGAGTATAGGCTGGCGGGGGGAGGGAGAGAGAGAGAGAGTATAGGCTGGCGGGGGGAGGGAGAGAGATAGAGAGTATAGGCTGGTGGGGGAGGGAGAGAGAGAGTATAGGCTGGCGGGGGGAGGGAGAGAGTATAGGCTGGCGGGGGAGGGAGAGAGAGAGAGTATAGGCTGGCGGGGGGAGGGAGAGAGAGAGTATAGGCTGGTGGGGGGAGGGAGAGAGAGAGAGTATAGGCTGGTGGGGGGAGGGAGAGAGAGAGAGTATAGGCTGGCGGGGGGAGGGAGAGAGTATAGGCTGGCGGGGGAGGGAGAGAGTATAGGCTGGCGGGGGAGGGAGAGAGAGAGTATAGGCTGGCGGGGGGAGGGAGAGAGTATAGGCTGGCGGGGGGTGGGAGAGAGAGAGAGTATAGGCTGGTGGGGGGAGGGAGAGAGAGAGTATAGGCTGGTGGGGGGAGGGAGAGAGGGCACAGGAGGGGAGAGCTGCCAGGTGTATCCGTCTCCGTCTGTGCCTGTGTCTCAAATGGCACCCTGTTCCCGATATAGTGCACTACTTTTTACCAGGGTCCTTGTAGTGCACTATATCGTAGTGCAGTATATAGGTGATATGGTTCCATTTGGGACCTAACCTATGTAACGAAGTCTCTTACCAGTAGACCCCTCCCTACAACCCCCCTACTCCCCCCACTCCATCGCTGTAAGAGAGTAAACCAATACAAGCTTTTCCACAGACACTTGTACATCCAGGTGCTGCTGAGGAATCAGCATCGGGCCTCTCTGATTGGGTGAGAGCCTCTGGGAGTCTGGTTTTGCTCAGTGCTGACTAGGCTTATTGGATACATTGCTTTCAAAGGAAGCACCAAGCAAGCTACCCATGATAATTACTGAATATGTGGATATTGAGCAAAGGTTTTAGGTAACCGGTTAGGGTGTTATTTTTTTGTAGGAGCCTAAAGTGGTTTCAGCACCACAGGATGTTAAACCAACGCTGAAGACAGAGTTGAGTTCAACACAGCTAGTGTACTGACTTCAAGGACACACTCTCGCTTTCGCTCTCTCAACACTCCACCACACTCTCTCCCTCTCCCTCTCTCGATCTCTCTATTCAATTCAAGGGGCTTTATTGGCATGGGAAACATATGTTTACGTTGCCAAAGCAAGTGAAATGGATAAACAAAAGTGAAATAAACAAAGTGAACTGTAAATATTACACATAAGTTCCAAAAGAATATAGACATTTAAAATGTCATATTATGTCTATATACAGTGTTGTAAGAATGTGCAAATAGTTAAAGTACAAAAGGGAAAATAAATAAACATAAATATGGGTTGTATTTACAATGGTGTTTGTTCTTCACTGGTTGCCCTTTTCTTGTGGCAACAGGTCACAAATCTTGCTGCTGTGATGGCACACTGTGGTATTTCACACAATAGATATTTGAGTTTATCAACATTGGATTTATTTAAAAAAAAATTGTGGGTCTGTGTAATCTGAGGGAAATATGTGTCTCTAATATAGTCATACATTTGGCAGGAGGTTAGGAAGTGCAGCTCAGTTCCCACCTCATTTTGTGGGCAGTTTGCACATAGCCTGTCTTCTCTTGAGAGCCAGGTCTGCCTATGGCGGCCTTTCTCAATAGCAAGGCTATGCTCACTGAGTCTGTACATAGTCAAAGCTTTCCTTAATTTGGGGTCAGTCACAGTGGTCAGGTATTCTGCCACTGTACTCTCTGTTTAGGGCCAAATAGCATTCTAGTTTGCTCAATTTTTTTGTAAATTCTTTCCAATGTGTCAAGTAATTATATTTTATTTTTCTTGTGATTTGGTTGGGTCTAATTGTGTTGCTGTCCTGGCTATGTGGGGTCTGTTTGTGTTTGTGAACAGAGCCCCAGGACCAGCTTGCTTAGGGGACTCTTTTCCAGGTTCATATCTCTGTAGGTGATGGCTTTGTTATGCAAGGTTTGGGAATTGCTTCTTTTTAGGTGGTTGTAGAATTTAATGGTTATTTTCTGGATTTTGATAATTAGCGGGTGTCGGCCTAATTCTGCTCTGCATGCATTATTTGGTGTTTTACATTGTACGCAGACTATATTTTTGCAGAATTCTCCATGCAGAATCTCAATTTGGTGTTTGTCCCATTTTGTGAATTCTTGGTTGGTGAGCAGACCTCAGACCTCACAACCATAAAGGGCAATGGGTTCTATAACAGATTTTTAGATAGATCCTAATTGGTATGTAAAATGTTATGTTCCTTTTGATGGCATAGAAGGCCATTCTTGCCTTGTCTCTCAGATCGTTCACAGCTTTGTGGAAGTTACCTGTGGCGCTGATGTTTAGGCCGAGGTATGTATAGTTTTTTGTGGTGTCTAGATGGAATTTTGTATTTGTGGTCCTGGCTACTGGACCTTTTTTTGAACACCATTATTGTTGTCTGATTTACTGACAGAATCTGCCCTCCTTGGTTGGGGACAGAAGCACCAGATCATCTGCAAACAGGAGACATTTCACTTTAGATTCTAGTAGGGTGAGGCCGGGTGCTGCAGACTGTTCTAGTGCCCTTGCCAATTCTCTCTCTCGCTCTCTCTCTCTCTCACACACACACACACACACACACACACACACACACACACACACACACACACACACAAGAGAGTGAGATTCAGCTGAGGTGTTGTAGACTCCTTTGTCTTAATTTCTGTCCTCCATGATTCTGTCCTTGACTCATTGTTTGACTGGAGTAATTACGATAATTTCTCATTGCACTGAGATAAATGGGAAGTTGGGCTATTCACAGAGGGGTTCAGCAATGGCAAGTAATTAACAATTTTAATAGAGAAAACCTTTGTGAAGCCTTGGAAAACATGTTTATTTTGTTACTGTGAGTGCCTGAGGGTTCAGATTTGGACATAAAGGTAGCGATGGTTGTTCGAATGTTAAAACCTTGTAGGATTTACTGTAGATTCTGGCCAAAATAATTCAAGTAGTCAAGGCTAGTAGAAATGAGTGTGTGTGATTTTCTTTGTGCGTACAGTATGTCTCAGTCTGTGTCTGTTTCTACAATGTTTGTTGTATGTGTATGTGTGCCAATGTCAATTTCTGTGCGTGTGAGTGTTATTTGACTGTTAGACATGTCAGGACCATCCTGATTACCTCATCCACGTGGGAGAAGTAATTTAAACCCCAAATCGCTAGTCATTTCAGTGCAGTAAATGAAACCCCAAGTCACTAGTCATTTCGGTGCAGTAAATGAAACCCAAATCGCTAGTCATTCAGTGCAGTAAATTAAACCCCAAATCGCTAGTCATTCAGTGCAGTAAATTAAACCCCAAATCGCTAGTCATTCGGTGCATCGCCACGTGCCTACAGCGGCTTCCAAACCAATGTGTTGAAAGTCATTCAACTATACTCAACTTAATCATTCTCTTACTTTTCAAATTTAGGACTGGCGGCTACTGTCAGCTCCTGCGCGGTCACGTCTTGGCTTTTGGCCACAAGTTCACTGCTGCTAAATTAGATGCGTTGACTTTGTTACGAAGGCGTCTGCAGCCGCGGCGATAGTCTTAATTAGGTTTTGTCTTATATCGAACAATCCTCTACGTGTGTTATTGATGTCTCACGTAGTTGAGGTATATAACTTTGATGTTGAAGTTTTAATAGCTGTGCTAGTCCTTGGATTTATACGTTTCATTTCCTGTTTTGTTGAGAAAGTATGCGATATACAACATTACATTCCAGGTGCTATTTCTGTTGCTGTTTCATCCCATCATGACAGTTCATGTTGACAGATATCTGACAGGTGTCACTGGTAAGAGTGATACTTCAGATTGAATAGATTAGCTCTTCCAGTCAGTGGTTGTTGTTTTCCTTTATTGAGCACTGCTACAAATGATTAGCTGCTTTTCTAGGCTCAGTAAAGGAATCTTCCTAGTGGTGCTTTCTTGCAGTCACCAACTGACACATCAAGCACACTACTGTATACAGACACATATAACTACTGCACATGTCCCCTTCTTGTCCATCACCCTGCTTGTCAACCAAGCAGTACAGTAGAGCTGCCTCCTACAGAGGCATGTGTATAGGCCTGTTAAGTTTGAGCGCAAGGCACCCTGGGACTCTTTGTGGGGCTCATCCTAATCACTGTGGAACATGTGGCCCATAATCACTCTCTGTGCTGTGGGGAATGTTGCCGTGCTGGGGATGATGTTTGGAGTGTGTGTGTGTGCAGTGCGGCGCGTGTTTGGATCACCGTAGAAAGTCGCTGAGCAGACGCCTGTCATGTGTACCGCTACAGTCCCGCTCTTTATAAATAGATAACTCTGAGCACTGTCACTCCTGGGGGGCTTTGTAGTCCTCCTCTTCCTTCTCACCTCTTCATCCTCCTCCTCTTCATCCCCCTCCTCTTCATCCTCTCCTTCTCTTCATCATCTCATCTACATCCTCTTTCTCCGCTCCTCTTCATCATCCATCTCCCCTTCCTCCTCTCCTCTTCATCATCTGTCTCCTCTTCCTCCTCCTATTCTCTTCTTCCTCCTCTCCTCTTCATCCTCCTCTCCTCCTCTTCCTCCTCTCCTCTTCATCCTCATTATCCTCTTCCCCCTCTCCTCTTCATCCTCCTCCTCCACCTTCTCCACTTCCTCCTCTTCATCCTCATTCTCATCTTCCTCTCTGTATGTAGCTCCTGTCAGTCATCCATTAATCTTACTTCAAGTCAGACTTATTCAAGTGTAATTCACCCTGACGTGGCGACACCTCCCACATTTACACACCATCGCACATAAACATATAATTAAATAAGCATTCATATGGTTGGAATTTCAGGAAGTCATTATGGAAATCATATACTCAAGTTCATGTACATGGAGCTTGCCAATTACCAGCTCAATATGACCTCCATCTTCAACTCTTCTGGGATGTGTAGCGATGTCTTTGAGTTCACTGAAGTTGAGCTATATTTATTCACTTTGAAAACTATCGAACTGCAAACATTGTCATTCGGTGTACTACGTTTCAGGAACCTTTCCAAAGAGTCAAAAAGTCTCCAAGTTCACCTGCTGACATACAGGGAGATATTGGCTGCATGCTTACAAGGCTGTAAAGGCAAGAGAGAGTGGCAGAGAACTTGTAACTGTCACTCTGAGTCAGGGAGCATCAACTAGTGAGATCCCCTAACCACAGTTTTTCTCGAAAGTGACAGTTTCAGGGTAAATGATAGTTTGACAAGTCTGCCTTTGAATTAAGTCAAAACTAACCAAATCAGATGCAGAAACTAAGTCTGCCGTGGCAGGGAGCATGAAGCACGTGACGCATTTGTCACCTCAACCTGCATGGTTTCAGGGCTGAGATATCTCACCGCTTGAGGCAACAGGGTTGAGTCAAGTGGCAAGGCAGGTTGTTAGTGTGATACAAACATTGCTACGTTGGGCTTGTTAAGTTACTGTTAAAGTGGTGTTTATGATGTTGTCAAAACCTCTGGAGCAAACAAATAACGTTGAACTAACATTTGTTTGGCTAAATGCCCTGGAGTCTCTTCTCTCTCCCCTTACTCTCTCTCTCTCCCACCCCACAAAGAAAATATGAATCGCCTAAATCACTCTTTACTCGCATTAAGACATCATAAATTTCCCCACGTCTTATGAAACAATTTGTTTTCCCAGGAAGTTTACTCCATCTTGTCTTAATTCAAAGGGAAATGTAAATAATGCCATGTGTGCCAAGGGTTGCTTCCAAATAATTGCCATGGAGTGGGAAGTCAGTCAGCGGAAGAATCCTAGGGGTGATGAGATGTAATCAGGGAGGGACACACACCACAGTTTAGTCCAATTGAAACAAGACAATATGTTTTCCTTTGGGTCCTCCTCTATATCACACAACTCACACACACTGTGAATTTCAAGTTAAATGAAGTTTTCCGGTTCTTTGTTCTTAAACGGTTTTTAGGTGTTCCTGCATCATCATTGCTGTGGCAGTTCAAGCCTGCCACCCCTGCAGACAGTTTCATATTTTTTCTCATTCTTTAATTCCTTTAGGTAGCATGGACTGCACATGTTTAGGTTTTGATATTTCACTGATTTATTAGATTTCTCTGTTAACCAAGAGCTACAGAAAATGCTGTGCTCAAAACGGCAAACAGTACGTCACATGAACCATTTCACCAGCCTTTTATTAGCACGTTAAGTATTCTTAACTAAGGCACAGTGATTGCTCTGTACTGTAGATTTCTGTGTATCCGTCTTTGAATTGAGCTTGTTATTCGTTCGTTCAAGTTGAACTTTTCAACGACTAATTGCTAAGAGCAACAACTCTGTAGTGGTCCTCTGTAGCTCAGCTGGTAGAGCACGGCGCTTGTAACGCCAGGGTAGTGGGTTCGATCCCCGTGACCACCCATACACAAAAATGTATTCACGCATGACTGTAAGTTGCTTTGGATAAAAGCGTCTGTTAAATGGCATATTATTATTTATATTAACTCTAGACTAGCAGACTCTATAGCATGAGGAGAGGAGAAAAGGAGACAGTGAGGACAATTAGTGAGGGATTTTCTTCTCTCTCTCTCTCTCTCTCTCTCTCTCTCTCTCTCTCTCTCTGTGTCTCTCTCTCTCTCTCTCTCCACTCAGTGGGAAAGACAATGGAGACGACTGACGTGAATAAGGACAAACTCTCCCCAATCTTCCCCTTGCACAATCTCTAATGAAGACCTTTGCTATTGGCTGTGATGGATGAAGCCAGGGAGGAGAGGGAGAGAGAGAGAGAGACAGAGAGACAGAGAGAAAGAGAGAGAGAGAGAGACCAAGTGAGAGAAAGAGATATGAGGCAGGTAGATGTTTGTTTAGCGCGGCTCACTGGATATCTGTGTGGGAGAGAGGTGTCAGATAGTCTGGCCACGTGAAAGACCTTGGTGATTTAAGGAACAAAGTTGATGAAGATCTAACTCCTATTGACAAGGCTTTGTCTTTGTCTGCAGGCCCGTCTCCCCTGGTGCCTGCAGTTGAAGCCCTTGGCTAGATTCCTCTGGCTAAGCTAACGGAGTGGATTGAGAACTTAAGCAGGATTGATTGCTTTGCAGCAATTTTCGATGCTGCTATGCCCGGGTCGGGCATTGATTTTACGCGGCCAACTTTCAGGAATGGTGGTGTTACAGTTATATTACTGTTAATCATTACTCTGGCTGGCGTTTTATCAAGAGTGTCACAGTGATTAGGGCGCTTGTGCATAATTTATACATTTTTTTAGTTTTTTTAAAAAGTTTCCCTCACCAGGGCTTTTTGCCACTTGTCCTTTGGACTGATTTTTCTATGTTCGAAAGCGAAAGTCACTTGTCCCCCAAAAAATAAATGGTCTGTAACTCCATGGGCCAAAAAGGTGACTAAAATTGTGTTATATGATGCAAGGAACCACTTCACAAAATAACCCCTTATTATTATCACTGGTATTGACAATGGAAGGCTGCTGGTCTATGATCCCATGTATTATATCTCCTGCTGTTGTGGCCTTGAGCAAGGCACTTAACCCCCCACAAAGTAAAATACTGCTCTGATAGGCTACTGTATAAAACACATGTGGTCCATCAACCCTCCATCTGGAGAGCTACTGGGTGTGCAGGCTTTTTATCCAACCCTGCTCAAACACACCAGTCAGCTTATCAAGGTCCTGTTGAGCAGCTGATTTTTTACAATGTGGTGTGTTCAAGCAGGGCTGGAGCAAAAACCTGCTATCCTGGAATCTCCTAGAGGACGGTTGGCCACCCTGCAACATTACAATTACAACCAAATACTTTTTATGTCTTTATAAAATAATTCCCTCATTCAATTAACCAGGGATCAAATGGCTAAGGTGGACCAGGTAGCTACGACATGTTTATCTATTTGTAATGGTAAGTAAGGGGAGATCTTGACAGCATAGGAGTTACTTGCCAATTAGGCTATTGTAAGATTTCGTTTTTTGTTTGTCAGAATGACATGACCAATATTGAATAGAAGAGAATCCTAGCTTTCCAACTGTAATCATTATTTCTCAACACCCAGGTTTGAGCGCTTGAGAGACGGTTTTACAACCCGAGTATGCAGCATTCATCAACTGTGCACCCATATTGTGTGTCGGCCATTTCTGGTTATACACGAGTGCCGGCAGAAAGTTATTTTTGGACATGACAATGACATTAATACATGCTAATAGCTAAATAGTTAACTAGCGAGATAACCAGCCAAAGAACACTATGTTTTGAATTGGTTATCTAGTTAGTCTGTTGTACAGTATATCATTATTTTACCTGCTGCTGCAATGTCTCTGTCTCTGTCTCTGTCTCTGTCTCTCTCTCTCTCTCTCTCTCTCTCTCTGTCAATCTCTCTCTCTCTCTCTCTCTCTCTCTCTCTCTCTCTCTCTCTCTCTCAGTTCAATTTCAATTTCAGTTTAAGGGGCTTTATTGGCATGGGAAACATATGTTTACATTGCCAAAGCAAGTGAAATAGATAATAAACAAAAGTGAAATAAACAAAACAAAAATAACAGTAAACATTACACTCACAAAAGTACCAAAATAATAAAGACATTTCAAATGTCATATTATGTCTATATACAGTGTTGTAATGATGTGCAAATAGTTAAAGTACAAAAGGGAAGATAAATATAGGTTGTATTTACAACTGTGTTTGTTCTTCACTGGTTGCCCTTTTCTTGCGGCAACAGGTCACATCTTGTTGCTGTGATGGCACACTGTGGTATTTCACACAATAGATATGGGAATTTATCAAAATAGGATTTGTTTCAAATTTTTTGTGGGTCTGTGTAATCTGAGAGAAATATGTGTCTCTAATATGGTCATACATTTGGCAGGAGGTTAGGAAGTGCAGCTCAGTTTCCACCTTATTTTGTGGGCAGTGTGCACATAGCCTGTCTTCTCTTGAGAGCCAGGTCTGCCTTCAGCGGCCTTCCTCAATAGCAAGCTATGCTCACTGACTCTGTACATAGTCAAAGATTTCCTTAACTTTGGGTCAGTCACAGTGGTCAGGTATTCTGCCACTGTGTACTCTGTTTAGGGCCAAATAGCATTCTAGTTTGCTCAGTTTTTTTGCAAATTCTTTCCAATGTGTCAAATAATTGTCTTTTAGTTTTCTCATGATTTGGTTGAGTCTAATTGTGTTGATGTCCTGGGGCTCTGTGGGGTCTGTTTGTGTTTGTGAACAGAGCCCCGGGACCAGCTTGCTTAGGGGACTCTTCTCCAGGTTCATATCTCTGTAGGTGATGGCTTTGTTATGGAAGGTTTGGGAATCACTTCCTTTTAGGTGGTTGTAGAATTTAACGGCTCTTTTCTGGATTTTGATAATTAGCGGGTATCGGCTTAATTCTGCTCTGCATGTATTATTTGGTGTTTTACATTGTACACTGAGGATATTTTTGCAGAATTCTGCATGCAGTCTCAATTTGGTGTTTGTCCCATTTAGTGAATTCTTGGTTGGTGAGCGGACCCCAGACCTCACAACCATAAAGGGCAATGGGTTCTATAACTGATTCAAGTATTTTTTGCCAGATCCTAATTGGTATGTCAAATGTTATGTTCCTTTTGATGGCATAGAAGGCTCTCCTTGCCTTGTCTCTCAGATCGTTCACAGCTTTGTGGAAGTTACCTGTGGCGCTTATGTTTAGGCCGAGGTATGTATAGTTTTTTGTGTGCTCTAGGGCAACGGTGTCTAGATGGAATTTATATTCGTGGTCCTTGCAACTGGACCTTTTTTGGAACACCATTATTTTTGTCTTATTTTACTGTAAGGGCCCAGGTCTGACAGTGTCTGTGCAGAAGATCTAGGTGCTGCTGTAGGCCCTCCTTGGTTGGGGACAGAAGCACCAGATCATCAGCAAACAGTAAAAATTTGACTTCAGATTCTAGTAAGGTGAGGCTGGGTGCTGCAGACTGTTCTAGTGCCCTCGCCAATTTGTTGATATACAGTGGGGAAAATAAGTATTTAGTCAGCCACCAATTGTGCAAGTTCTCCCACTTAAAAAGATGAGAGAGGCCTGTAATTTTCATCATAGGTACACGTCAACTATGACAGACAAATTGAGAGAAAAAAAATCCAGAAAATCACATTGTAGGATTTTTTATGAATTTATTTGCAAATTATGGTGGAAAATAAGTATTTGGTCAATAACAAAAGTTTCTCAATACTTTGTTATATACCCTTTGTTGGCAATGACACAGGTCAAACGTTTTCTGTAAGTCTTCACAAGTTTTTCACAGACTGTTGCTGGTATTTTGGCCCATTCCTCCATGCAGATCTCGTCTAGAGCAGTGATGTTTTGGGGCTGTCGCTGGGCAACACGGACTTTCAACTCCCTCCAAAGATTTTGTATGGGGTTGAGATCTGGAGACTGGCTAGGTCACTCCAGGACCTTGAAATGCTTCTTACGAAGCCACTCCTTCGTTGCCCGGGCGGTGTGTTTGGGATCATTGTCATGCTGAAAGACCCAGCCACGTTTCATCTTCAATGTCCTTGCTGATGGAAGGAGGTTTTCACTCAAAATCTCACGATACATGGCCCCATTCATTCTTTCCTTTACACGGATCAGTCGTCCTGCTCCCTTTGCAGAAAAACAGCCCCAAAGCATGATGTTTCCACCCCCATGCTTCACAGTAGGTATGGTGTTCTTTGGATTCAACTCAGAGTTTTTACCAAAAAGTAATATTTTGGTTTCATCTGACCACATGACATTCTCCCTATCCTCTTCTGGATCATCCAAATGCACTCTAGCAAACTTCAGACGGGCCTGGACATGTACTGGCTTAAGCAGGGGGACACATCTTGCACTGCAGGATTTGAGTCCCTGGCGGCGTAGTGTGTTACTGATGGTAGGCTTTGTTACTTTGGTCCCAGCTCTCTGCAGGTCATTCACTAGGTCCCCCCGTGTGGTTCTGGGATTTTTGCTCACCGTTCTTGTGATCATTTTGACCCCACGGGGTGAGATCTTGCGTGGAGCCCCAGATCGAGGGAGATTATCAGTGGTCTTGTATGTCTTCCATTTCCTAATAATTGCTCCCACAGTTGATTTCTTCAAACCAAGCTGCTTACCTATTGCAGATTCAGTCTTCTCAGCCTGGTGCAGGTCTACAATTTAGTTTCTGGTGTCCTTTGACAGCTCTTTGGTCTTGGCCATAGTGGAGTTTGGAGTGTGACTGTTTGAGGTTGTGGACAGGTGTCTTTTATACTGATAACAAGTTCAAACAGGTGCCATTAATACAGGTAACGAGTGGAGGACAGAGGAGCCTCTTAAAGAAGAAGTTACAGGTCTGTGAGAGCCAGAAATCTTGCTTGTTTGTAGGTGACCAAATACTTATTTTCCACCATAATTTGCAAATAAATTCATAAAAATCCTACAATGTGATTTTCTGGATTTTATTTCCTCAATTTGTCTGTCATAGTTGACGTGTACCTATGATGAAAATTACAGGCCTCTCTCATCTTTTTAAGTGGGAGAACTTGCACAATTGGTGGCTGACTAAATACTTTTTTCCCCCACTGTATATGCTCTCTCTCCCTCTCCCTCCCTCGCTCTCTCTCTCTCTCGCTCTCTCTCTCTCCTCTGGCTACGGCCCACTGACACACACGCAGGTGATGCACACACCATTACTTTTCCAGGATTTTCATTGCTGACCAAAAATTTGCTATAACTGGGCAAATGTTTTTAGTTTTTTTTAGTTTTTTGTCATTTAGCAGACGCTCTTATCCAGAGCGACTTACAGGAGCAATTAGGGTTAAGTGCCTTGCTCAAGGGCACATCGACAGATTTTTCACCTAGTCGGCTCGGGGATTAGAACCAGCGACCTTTCGGTTACTGGCACAACGCTCTTAACCACTAAGCTACCTGCCGCCCCAAATACCACTAAGCTACCTGCCACTACCTGCCGCCCCAAATAACTCAGTAACTAGCAATGAATATCAACAAATGTGCACATGCATCTCGCTTTGATCTCAAAAACACGTCTCGCGACTGCATGATTGAAAGACTGCTTGTGCCTGTCAATGCAGGCCTACAATAATTATACTGTGATGCAGAGATTGGGAGGACAGTGCACAACACATCGCATCCAGAGGACACTTTGATCCAATTCTGATCGGAGTAGCCTAATTGTTTGATATTGTGATTTTTGCATGATTTTTTAAACTTAAATCTACAATCTACTTGTACTACATAGTTTTTTACTTTCCCCGGGCGAGCGGACAAGCATTAATGTCGAGCCATACCCGTCTACACCTTCTGCCCAACCCCCTACTTATGCACGCATACACGCACACACACACACACACACACACACACCCTCTCTGTTTTAACACACACACCCACTTGCAAAAACACACCTACACACGTGCGTCTGTCTAGCACTCTAACCATGTTCCTCTCACATGTCTTCAACTCCATGATCCCCCAACAAGGTTCCAGTACCGTGTACTGCTGTAATAATGTGACGTTTCTGACATTAAAGCCTTCACACCGTCTTCGATATCTCAGATGTGCCATCAGCCCCCCCCCCCCTCTCTATCTTCCTCCTCTACTTCCTCATCAGCCTAGCCCATCGTCTAGCTCTTCTGACACTTCAGAGGTGTGCTTTTTCACATGCCTGTCCTCCCTCCCTCCCTCCCTCCCTCCCTCCCTCTGCCCCTCTTCTATCCCTTTCTTTCCTACACTCTGCCTGGCGCCGACACACCAGCCCGCCAGCCTGAGACATACGTACTTTGTAGAGTTAACACATCTCCAGTTCAATCACCTTGAAGTTGCTAAGTGGTACTGAGCAGGGGAGACTACTGTTGAATTGTGTTAAAACAAAACAGGAGCTGTGAATGGCTATGTCTGTTAATGCAGTGAGGAGGTAGGAAGCAGATGCCACACCAAAAAGAGGGGGGGTTGCTTTTACCTCATTACTCCTCCTGTGTCCTTTCAACAGGTGTGGTGTACAGTAGTGTTGAATTAGGCCTAGCCCTAGCCATTCTATAGGAGTTGGTGCTGAGGACTTTTGTTGCCTGAGTGCCAGTCATGCCAACTCATTGTCACTCAATGTCATGCCAAACAATGAAAGCAATGAAGTTGGCAAGAGCACAAACAGATCTGGGACAAAGCTACAACTTGAGTTCCCCTTCTCTTGACATGGAGTGACATGGTGTGCTGTCGACAACTCTCCTCAATGTGATCATGTATTCCTCACTGCAGTATATCTATTATGTCTTTTAAATAATAAGTGTCTCCTGTTGGAAGAGGTTTTACGGTTAGGGACGTCTTCAAATTGCTTGATAAAGATGGCATACATACACACCCTCCTCAGAGCATGACTGTTTTCCAGGGTGGTATATTATGCAGATCATGTTTGCAGGGGTTAGATATTGATGCAGTGTATCCTCAGCTGAGACCTATGGTACTGCTCAGAGGGAGAGCTACCTATGGTACTGCTCAGAGGGAGAGCTACCTATGGTACTGCTCAGAGGTAGAGCTACCTATGGTACTGCTCAGAGGGAGAGCTACCTATGGTACTGCTCAGAGGTAGAGCTACCTATGGTACTGCTCAGAGGGAGAGCTACCTATGGTACTGCTCAGAGGTAGAGCTACCTATGGTACTGCTCAGAGGGAGAGCTACCTATGGTACTGCTCAGAGGGAGAGCTACCTATGGTACTGCTCAGAGGTAGAGCTACCTATGGTACTGCTCAGAGGTAGAGCTACCTATGGTACTGCTCAGAGGGAGAGCTACCTATGGTACTGCTCAGAGGGAGAGCTACCTATGGTACTGCTCAGAGGTAGAGCTACCTATGGTACTGCTGGAGGTAGAGCTACCTATGGTACTGCTCAGAGGGAGAGCTACCTATGGTACTGCTGGAGGTAGAGCTACCTATGGTACTGCTGGAGGTAGAGCTACCTATTGTACTGCTGGAGGTAGAGCTACCTATTGTACTGCTGGAGGTAGAGCTACCTATGGTACTGCTGGAGGTAGAGCTACCTATGGTACTGCTGGAGGTAGAGCTACCTATTGTACTGCTGGAGGTAGAGCTACCTATGGTACTGCTGGAGGTACTTGGCACCACCAAGTGTGTGTGTGTGTTTGTTGACGTTTCTCCTGTTTGTGCGTGTGCGTGTGCGTGTGCGTGTGTGTGTGCGTGTGCGTGCGTGCGTGCGAGATACCTCATACCATATTATGAGGTAGATATCAAGAGATCCATATCTGGCTCTGTGTCAGTTTGGCTGCCTGTTGTGGTACCTCTGTACTGTTGTCAGTGTGTTTTTCAGTGGGTCTCTACACACACTGAGACACACTCACCCTGTCTATGTGTCTGTTTACCCTAGCAGCCTTCACACCCTCAGTAGTAGAGGGGCTGGCTATGGCACAGCAGTCAGCTGGCACAGGCACTGGCACACAAGTGGTCTACCTTGGAGCAGTGCACTGTACACTGTAAACATCATGCGTCAGCATTTAGCGTGCAAGAATACAGCCTGCACTCTTACCTTGAGGCTAGCTCATCATGGGGTCGTTTCCCTGTTGCCCTATATCCTAACATCCAATTGGATATGTTTCTGATTGGGTTTACTAGCATACTGTACACATTGTTTGCTGTGAGGCTTATGGGAGTAAGCTGGTAGGAATTTTGGGACTCCTTAAAGAGCAACCGTTCAGGACAGCAACATACTATGGCATGTCACAGGGAAAACATTGGTACGGGTATGAGTTAGCAAAATGTACGGTCCAGTGACGGGTTAAGCTACGTTCAGGAAATAGTACCCAGCCGTCACTTTTCTTACCCATCCATCCTTTTCAACACTGTCTCTTCCCTCCCAGCTGGTAGGGCTGTTTGCTGAGCAGGGTTCCATTGCCATGGGCTCTCCCCTGTAAAACATAGCTGCTGTAAGGCTGTAATCCCTAACAGAGGAGAAGAAACGCCAGCCGTTTAGATTTGAGTTTTTACACACAAAGCTAAAGGAAACTCTACGAATGCAGCTCATGCCACAGTGTGTGATCAGTGTGTGGACAGACAAAATAGGATTCTGGCTGATTGGGTAAGAGAAGAGAGAGGGGGGAGGCAAAGATGAAGAAATAATGAATGTAATACAGGATTTAAGAAATATTCAATTTGAGGAAGCTTTACTTCATTATCAAGAAAGTGAATTTAATATTCCTCGCAGTAATGCAAACATTAATTTAGGCTTTTTTAATATGCTGATCAGACGCGGTGCTGCTGCCGGCCGTTTGAGCTCGAAAAGAAACAGAAATAGGGCAGCGGGACTTAAAGAATCAGCCAAACTTCTGTTGATGATTTTCTGCCCCCCTGCATCTATTTTGCTGGGCCACCATTTAGTAGTAGGAAGAGGAGCTAGTTTGTCTCGTTTGTCTTTTTTTCAGGTTCTTTTGATTACCACCTACCACTTTTTGTTTTCTACAGTGAACAACGGCATAGTGGCATTTTTCCTCAGCACTCAATAAACTGTTCCTATAGATTGATATTTTTCTTAGGGACGAGGAATCGAGCCCCGGAGAAGCAGGGTTTTATTAGAAAATCATCAATCTTGTCGGCTGGTCCTGAGGAATATAAACGATGAGCAGTCACTAAGTCGAATAGCATTTGCAGATAAAGTGGAGCTTAATATACAAAATTATCATAGTGATATCCACGACATCCCTCAAACCCGGTTGGCTCCCACACTATCGATCGGGGACGCTGGTTGGGTAACAAACAAATTAATTAAAGCGACAGATCGATTTTTAAAAATAAAGCTTTTTTGGCGCACTGTCCTTGTAATGCTGCATTTGCTGAGGTTTGATGATGGATGTTAGGTGTATGTTGGTAAGAATACTGGAAGCTTCTTCCATCTCTTCCATTTGGGTGGGAAACTCAGTGCAGTCATTTGAAATCTGCTGTCTTGTAATGCCTAAAGGTTTGGGAGGCTGGAACATTTTTAAGCGAACTTGGCCACTAGTTGGCTCCATATTGGTTGTCCTCAGTTAAACTATTACCATATTGGTGGTCCTCAGTAAAACTATTACCAAATTTGTGGTCCTCAGTAAAACTATTGCCACATTGGTTGTCCTCAGTAAAACTATTCCCATATTGGTGGTCCTCAGTAAAACTATTACCATATTGGTGGTCCTCAGTAAAACTATTACCATATTGGTGGTCCTCAGTAAAACTATTACCATATTGGTGGTCCTCAGTAAAACTATTACCAAATGTGTGGTCCTCAGTAAAACTATTACCGAATTTGTGGTCTTCAGTAAAACTATTACCAAATGTGTGGTCCTCAGTAAAACTATTGCCATATTGGTTGTCCTCAGTAAAACTATTACCATATTGGTGGTCCTCAGTAAAACTATTACCATATTGGTGGTCCTCTGTAAAACTATTACCATATTGGTGGTCCTCTGTAAAACTATTACCATATTGGTGGTCCTCAGTAAAACTATTACCATATTGGTGGTCCTCAGTAAAACTATTATCATATTGGTGGTCCTGGGTATAACTATTACCATATTGGTGGTCCTCGGTAAAACTATTACCATATTGGTGGTCCTCATTAAAACTATTACCATATTGGTGGTCCTCAGTAAAACTATTATCATATTGGTGGTCCTCTCAGTAAAACTATTATCATATTGGTGGTCCTCGGTAAAACTATTACCATATTGGTGGTCCTCAGTAAAACTATTACCATATTGGTGGTCCTCATTAAAACTATTACCATATTGGTGGTCCTCATTAAAAATATTATCAAATTGGTGGTCCTCAGTAAAACTATTACCATATTGGTGGTCCTCATTAAAACTATTCCCATATTGGTGGTCCTCAGTAAAACTATTATCATATGTCTACTGTGAGTATTATATTCAGTGCCGTCTCAAATTATTTAACACAGACTTTTGCTAACAGGAAGAAGAGAGCATTTTTGCTTATAAAACACTCAGGGCCAATGTCCCCATTCATACCAGCAGGTTACCTACACAGTAGCAGGTTACCTACACAATGCCCCATTCATACCAGCAGGTTACCTACACAGTTTATAAGAATAAGAATAAGCCTTGTCCGAGCCAGAATGGCCCATGGCACACATTCTATAGCTGATAATTCAAATGTTTACCCTCCCAACTATCTATCTATCCAACAATCTCCCTATTTCCCTCCTTAATCTCAGTTTGATGAATTACCATTTGTCTGTTCTGAGCATTGTAATAGACAGGCCAAGCGGGCGGGGCCGAAAAAACAATTTCCTCGCTCTGTGTTTGTCACTTAAATACCCATCAGTTCACCCTGACAAGTTAATGTTTTGTTTCTCAGTTTATGTGGCGTCATGTGGGCACAATGTGTAAATTATTGTCACTGCTGTCAGAGCTATTAAGTTGCCAAAAGTTGCTCTGTCGTTATTGGTGTTCATTTCATCAGCCGGCACGACCGTCAGAAAGGGCCTCCCGATACTGCCAGCTTTTCTCTTCTTTATTGCGACGCTTTCCCGAATTGGAGCAAATTAAGACTCTCATTATTTTATTTGCCGGATGCGGGCTTGTTAATGATCTCCCAACAAATTAAATAACCTAGAGGCATGGGCAGGATTAATTAGATAATAAGAATCGCATCTCTGTATTTATCTTTTTTAAATACATACTATATGGTTCCAGCGTTTGAAATTGGGTTTTCATTTTAACACTGTGATCCAAATGCAGGCTGTATTGGATCAACACAGCGAAAAAACATACTAATTACCTTCCAAAAGTTCTAAATGTCAAGTCGCTTCTGCACTTGTCATGGCTGCTGACCACCTTGTCTTTTTCCCCCTAGGAGATGAACTGCTGAAAACATACGGAGGGAAACGTTTAAGATAGTATTTGTTACAGATTTGTGGTGTTGGCAATGTTTGGTTGGACATGTATCATATTTAGAGGCCCCCTTGTGCTAAGGGCAGTAAATATTGAACTCTCTCAAACAGAATGTGAAGTCAGACTAAGAATGGGTACAGTGAAGGGATATGTGTCTGCCGTGAATCACACATGATATAGGCACTGTAAAGGAATACTTTAATCACTCAGACCTCAGTCTGATAGAAAGGCCTCAACATATGACATAAAGCTCCCTTGGAATTCTGAGGATTGAGGAGGTACTGTATCTGTACAATGGATCTGTCTCAACTCCAACAAGGCTTTCCTCAATCTGTCATATCGCTCAGTTTATGTTCTCAAACATGTCTTTATTGAATAAGAGAGTTATATGGTTTTATAATTGGTCGAAAGATGCAATCTGCAGTTCCTGCACTCAATCTCTCACTCATTCACTCATTGGAAATTGTTAGCAACAACGTGTGTTTTGTTTTCTACCCAGCTTTTATTTCATGCTTGAGACCACTTTGCCCGTCCTATGGCCTATATAACTCATCTTTGCAGCTAGCTTGATAAATTATTCTTATAATTCAATCAAACTTCATCATGTGGTCCTCTGTAGCTCAGCTGGTAGAGCACGGCGCTTGTAACGCCAAGGTAGTGGGTTCGATCCCCGGGACCATCCATACATAAAAATGTATGCGCACATGACTGTAAGTCGCTTTGGATAAAACCGTCTGCTAAATGGCATATTATTATTATTATTATTATATTATTATATTATATTATTATATTATTATCATTCAATTGCAAATACGCAAATCTCTCATTTTAACATTGATTCAATGAAAATACCTAATTTTCACTTGTAGATTCTCTGTGGCTTCTTTTGTATTTGGCTGGCTGTTGTCTTTCCCCTCTCCTCACTTCTATGCCAACCTATTGTATGGAAAACCTTGGGGTTGAGTGGAATGACATGCCATTGACACATTCATACATTTATATAACTGAAGACTCATGTAACTGAAGATCCCATCATTCAGTGCGTTGGACAGGACCTGTTCATGTTGACACTGGGAGGAGAGGAGAGTGAATGAGAGGAGTGAGAAGTGAGTGAGTGAGAGGTGAGTGAGTGAGAGGTGAGTGAGTGAGAGGTGAATGATTGAGAAGTGAGTGTGGAGTGAGAAGTGAGTGAGTGAGCTGTGAGTGAAAAGTGAGTGAGTGAGAGAGAGAGGCAGGGAATGTCTGAGGGAGGGAGAAGTGAGAGAAAAGTGGGGTTGCTCATGAGGGAGCAGCACGTTGTGATAAGCAGGCGGATTAGAACACTACTCGGGTATGTGCGCCAATACAATTAACAGCGACCCCTCCTTCCTCAATCCTATTAGCCCAGTGTCAGAGAATGAAAGGGGAACAAGGAGTATGAAAAATGCCTGACCAGTCTTTATTAGATTCTAGTCAGAGGGAACTAAGCAGATTAAAACCATGCCCAACTCCTCTGAGATAAACTCTCTAAATTATCAAGGCTCCACAGCGAAAATTACACAGCCGCTCCCTTTGTCCCTTTGGTGCCTGACATCTGTGGAACAATGTGTTGAAGACATCGGCGCAGAAAGCTGATTAACAAAGATACTAATGCTAGAGGAATGTCTGCTTGAGTTACACAGACGGGGTTAGTAGTTCCTGATGCGAGGTATACCTGGGATGTGTTGGTTGGGGGAGGGCACCTCGCTTTCTATTGTCTCTTCTATCCTCCTGTTCTCTTCATTCCACCTCTGGTTCTCTCTTTTTTTCTCTGTTAATTCCTCTCTCTCCAAATCTCTTTCTTCCTCTACCTATCTAATGGGTATAGCTCCAGGACTGGATTCCATCAAACATCAAACACACTCTGTATAAATAACTTTGTTTCTGAAATCCAAAGGAATGCAATCATCTCGAGTGTCGAGTTCCAATTGGTAGCAAGGATACTGAAGGGAGGCTTGAAGAACCAAGGGCTGGAGTCACCTGAACTAGATTCAATCTGCCATTTATTGTTTCTTCACTGCCCAGACTATTTAAGCTTAGTACTTTACATGGTCATATCCAGGGTGCAGGAGTAAACATATCTTCCCGAAGTGCTGGGTTGTATTCACTAGGAACTAGCAAACGTGCTGAAACGGGAAGAGACCTATCTGAATTTGTCCAATGAGAAACGCTTGTTTTCGTTTTCCGTGACAAAACATTTTGCTACAGTTTGCACTAATGAAACGACCCTGGTTTGATTGAATTCCAGACTTATGACATACTGTGACATACTCCTCCCCCACTTAAAAGGATTTTCCAGTTCGGTTGCATAGGCTGTATGTAAGTGTATTTTGTTTGATTTGTCCAATCGAGGGTAGGCATATCAAAGGGTTTCATCAAAGCGACTGAATGAGTGCAGTGTTTATGGTGCATTGAAGCGTATAACTGAACTAATGACTGGAATGATGTTGCTGCATGATGTGATGCTCGCACAAAAAAAAAACGCATCGCGGCCCTTTGTCGTTCTAGAAAAACACTTGACAGTAATTGCTGAAAGAAGGAATCAAATATGGTTGATTCATGTGGAACAATGGTTCAGAGAGAGAGAGAGAGGGAGAGAGAGATGCAGATGCAGTGAGGTAGTGTAATAATCTGTGAGGAAACAGTGAGAAAAGTTTAAAAGTTTCATAGAGAAAACCTCTTGCACTTGATAATTAGGTGTGGCTGTAGCAAGAAACAGCTCAGCAACTCTTGTTAATGACCTCTTTACTGAAATAGTTTATTCATTAATTGCATTATGGTGTAAAACTCCCCCTACTCTCTTTCTCTTTGACTCTCTCTTCCGCTTTTCCTCTCTCTCACTCCCACTCTCTCTCTCTATCTTTCTCTCTCACACTTTCTCTTTCTCTCTCTCATTTCTGTTTTATGTGGCTAGTTGTGGATGTGAAACATACACAGCTCCACACCCCTCTCCACCAACCAGAGAGATCGTTTTAATAGAGGAAATAGGGTTTCAAGCATAGACCACTGCCTTGACAGAGAGATCCATTCTGTCTTTCTCTTTTTCTATTTTCTTCACTTGCTGTCTAGCCAATGGATGATTGCTGTCTAGCCAATGGATGATTGCTGTCTAGCCAATGGATGATTGCTGTCTAGCCAATGGATGAATGCTGTCTAGCCAATGGATGATTGCTGTCTAGCCAATGGATGATTGCTGTCTAGCCAATGGATGATTGCTCTCTAGCCAATGGATGATTGCTCTCTAGCCAATGGATGATTGCTGTCTAGCCAATGGATGATTGCTGTCTAGCCAATTGGATGACTTTGCTACAGGAGCCACTCTTTGTTTTTCCATTTCAAATTATTATTTTACATTATTAGATTATTTGCTCAGATGCACTCCGACTTGTCTTGCCTTTACATGTTGAATGTTCCTCCAGGGGAAAGTCAAAATCGTTAAAAAAATTGCATCGTTACACTTGCTTGCAAATTCCGATTAGGGGACATTTACATATTCAATTAGGCTTTTTTCGATAGCGACGGCCATCGGCTGCCCGCAGTCACCTCAGCAGCAAAGCAAGGTATAGCACTGGCAGCTACGCCGTTAGTTGACATGCAATTCATTTAGGCTGGGAGAAGTCCTGCAGGCGAGAATGAATTTCCTAAAATTAAACTTACCATATTAGGGGCCTGGATTTATGCTAATCTACCAGGTAAGGTTTCTCAGGTAACGGCATCTGGACAAGAGGAATACCTATGTAAGAATGCTGTTCATTGACAATAGCTCAGCATTCAACCCCATAGTACCCTCCAAGCTCATCATTAAGCTCGTGGCCCTGGGTCTGAACCCCGCCCTGTGCAACTGGGTCCTGGACTTCCTGACGGGCCGCCCCCAGATGGTGAAGGTAGGAAACAACACCTCCACTTCGCTGATCCTCAACACTGGGGCCCCACAAGGGTGCGAGCTCAGCCCCCTCCTGTACTACCTGTTCACCCATGACTGCGTGGCCACGCACGCCTCCAACTCAATCAGCAAGTTTGCAGACGACACAACAGTAGTAAGCTTGATTACCAACAATTACGAGACAGCCTACAGGGAGGAGGTGAAGGCTCTGGGAGTGTGGTGCCAGGTAAATAACCTCTCACTCAACATTAACAAAACAAAGGAGATGATTGTGGACTTCAGGAAACAGCAGAGGGAGTACCCCCCTATTCTCATCGACGGGACCGCAGTGGAGAAGGTGGAAAGCTTCAAGTTCCTTGGCGTAAGAAATGGAAAACTAGTCACTTTACATATCTTGCATTACTCATCTCATATGTATATACTGTATTCTATAATATTCTACTGTATCTTAGTCCATGCCGCTCTGTCATTGCTCGTCCATACAGTGAGGGAAAAAAGTACTTGATCCCCTGCTGATTTTGTACGTTTGCCCACTGACAAAGAAATGATCAGTCTATAATTTTAATGGTAGGTTTATTTGAACAGTGAGAGACAGAATAACAACAAAAAAATCCAGAAAAAACGCATGTCAAAAATGTTATAAATTGATTTGCATTTTAATGAGGGAAATAAGTATTTGACCCCTCTGCAAAACATGACTTAGTACTTGGTGGCAAAACCCTTGTTGGCAATCACAGAGGTCAGACGTTTCTTGTAGTTGGCCACCAGGTTTGCACACATCTCAGGAGGGATTTTGTCCCACTCCTCTTTGCAGATCTTCTCCAAGTCATTAAGATTTTGAGGCTGACGTTTGGCAACTCGAACCTTCAGTTCCCTCCACAGATTTTGTATGGGATTAAGGTCTGGAGACTGGCTAGGCCACTCCAGGACCTTAATGTGCTTCTTCTTGAGCCACTCCTTTGTTGCCTTGGCTGCGTGTTTGGGGTCATTGTCATGCTGGAATAACCATCCACGACCCATTTTCAATGCCCTGGCTGAGGGAAGGAGGTTCTCACCTAAGATTTGACGGTACATGGCGCTGTCCATCGTCCCTTTGATGCGGTGAAGTTGTCCTGTCCCCTTAGCAGAAAAACACCCCCAAAGCATAATGTTTCCACCTCCATGTTTGACGGTGGGGATGGTGTTCTTGGGGTCATAGGCAGCATTCCTCCTCCTCCAAACACGGCGAGTTGAGTTGATGCCAAAGAGCTCCATTTTGGTCTCATCTGACCACAACCCTTTCACCCAGTTCTCCTCTGAATCATTCAGATGTTCATTGGCAAACTTCAGACGGGCATGTATATGTGCTTTCTTGAGCAGGTGGATCTTGCGGGCGCTGCAGGATTTCAGTCCTTCACGGCGTAGTGTTTTACCAATTGTTTTCTTGGTGACTATGGTCCCAGCTGCCTTGAGATCATTGACAAGATCCTCCCGTGTAGTTCTGGGCTGATTCCTCACCGTTCTCATGATCATTGCAACTCCACGAGGTGAGATCTTGCATGGAGCCCCAGGCCGAGGGCTATTGACAGTTCTTTTGTGTTTCTTCCATTTGCGAATAATCGCACCAACTGTTGTCACCTTCTCACCAAGCTGCTTGGCGATGGTCTTGTAGCCCATTCCAGCCTTGTGTAGGTCTACAATCTTGTCCCTGACATCCTTGGAGAGCTCTTTGGTCTTGGCCATGGTGGAGAGTTTTGAATCTGATTGATTGATTGCTTCTGTGGACAGGTGTCTTTTATACAGGTAACAAGCTGAGATTAGGAGCACTCCCTTTAAGAGTGTGCTCCTAATCTCAGCTCGTTACCTGTATAAAAGACCCTTGGGAGCCAGAAATCTTTCTGATTGAGAGGGGATCAAATACTTATTTCCCTCATTAAAATGCAAATCAATTTATTACATTTTTGACATGCGTTTTTCTGGATTTTGTTGTTGTTATTCTGGCTCTCACTGTTCAAATAAACCTACCATTAAAATTATAGACTGATCATTTCTTTGTCAGTGGGCAAACGTACAAAATCAGCAGGGGATCAAATACTTTTTTCCTTCATTGTATATGTACACTACCAGTCAAAAGTTTGGACACACCTACTCATTCAAGGGTTTTTCTTTATTTTTACTATTTTTTACGTTGTAGAATAATATTGAAGACATCAAAACTATGAAATAACAAATATGGAATCATGTAGTAACCAAAAAAGTGTTAAACAAATCAAAATACATTTTATATTTGAGATTCTTCAAATAGCCACCCTTTGCCTTGATGACAGCTTTGCACACTCTTGGCATTCTCTCAACCAGCTTCATAAGGTAGCCACCTGGAATGCATTTCAATTAACAGGTGTGCCTTCTTAAAAGTTAATTTGTGGAATGTCTTTCCTTCTTAATGCGTTTGAGCCAATCAGTTGTGTTGTGACAAGGAAGGGGGGGTATACCAAAGATAGCCCTATTTGGTAAAATACCAAGTCCATATTAATGCAAGAACAGCTCAAATAAGCAAAGAGAAATGACAGCATCATTACTTTAAGACATGAAGGTCAGTCAATACGGAAAACTTCAAGAACTTTAAACGTTTCTTCAAGTGTAGTCGCTAAAACCATCAAGCGCTATGATGAAACTGGCTCTCATGACCGCCACAGGAATGGAAGACTCAGAGTTACCTCTGCTGCAGAGGATAAGTTCATTAGAGATACCAGCTTCAGAAATTGCAGCCCAAATAAATGCTTCACAGAGTTCAAGTCACAGACACATCTCAACATCAACTGTTCAGAGGGGACTGTGTGAATCAGGCCTTCATGGTCGAATTGCTGCAAAGAAACCACTACTAAAGGACACCAATAAGAAGAAGAGACCTGCTTGGGCCAAGAAACACGAGCAATGGACATTAGACCGGTGGAAATGTGTCCTTTGGTCTGGAGTCCAAATTGGAGATTTGTCTTTGTGAGACGCGGTGTAGGTGAACGGATGACCTCCGCTTGTGTAGTTCCCACCGTATAGCATGGTGGAAAAGGTATTATGGTGTGAAGGGGGGTGCTTTGCTGGTGACATTTGTCTGTGATTTATTTAGAATTCAAGGCACACTTAACCAGCATGGCTACCATAGCATTCTGCAGTGATACACCATTCCATCTGGTTTGGGCTTAGTGGGACTATTTGTTTTTCAACAGGACAATGACCCTACACACCTCCAGGCTGTGGAAGGGCTATTTTACAAAGAAGGAGAGTGATGGAGTGCTGCATCAGATGACCTGGCCTGGTTTGGGATGAGTCGGACAGCCGAGTGAAGGAAAAGCAGCAGCCAACAAGTGCTAAGCATATGTGGGAACACCTTCAAGACTGTTGGAAAAGCATTCCAGTTGAAGCTGGTTGAGAGAATGCCAAGAGTGTGCAAAGCTGTCATCAAGGCAAAAGGTGGCTATTTGAAGAATCTCAAATATAAAATAAACAAATCAAAATATAACACTTTTTTGGTTACTACATGATTCCATACGTGTTATTTCATAGTTTTGATGTCTTCACTATTATTCTACAATGTAGAAAATAGTAAAAATAAAGAAAAACCCTTGAATGAGTAGGTGTGTCCAAACTTTTGACTTGTGCTGTATATATTCTTAATTCCATTCCTTACTTAGATTTGTGTGTGTTGGGTATATGTTGTGAAATTGTTAGATATTATTTGTTAGATATTACTGCACTGTCGGAGCTAGAAGCACAAGCATTTCGCTACACCCGCACTAAGATCTGCTAAACATGTGTATGTGCCAAATAACATTTGATTTGTTCAACTCCATGTCCTCTGTAATTTACACCTCACTGACTATAAATCGCAGTGGAGGCATAATGAGTGTTGCATAGATATTTGCTCCTCAGCTGCCACACTGGACTGGACTGTGTAAGAGTCTGGGAGAGTTACTCTTAGCACGTTGCCTGTTTTTTCTGTAAAATTCTTAAGAAAGTTGTTGACCTTCTTTAGATGTTTTATAAGGAAGTTGGGTGTTGATCTACATTGCAATGTGTGAATAGTTAAAGTTGAAGGAATAACCAGATATATTCGCAATAAGCACTTAATTGAGTGGTGCGCTGCATTTTTTCACGGGTTAGCATTTATGCTAAAGTGTGTGCTCTGTGATCTATTTCTACCTGTAAGTGAAAAGTAAAGTAGTTGTTACTGCACAGTTTATAGCTAATGCAATTCATTTTATGCTTGGTTCCAGGAGTTGGACTGAATACAGTTTGTACTACAGTACTGGCCATTGAGATACTTGAGGATGATGTAATGAGAGGGTCCAGGTCTGCCTGTCGGTTGTGTCTTCAGTCAGAATCCTCATACAATTGTGATGACTGACTCTAATGGACGGGTTTGATGTTGTCAGCAATATAATAAATGATCACATAGAGATGAAACAAAACAATATCGATCTCTATGAGTAGTCGTAAGTATGGGGAAAAAAATACCCTTTCAATATTGATGGAATCCAAACCTGAGGAAAGCGACAGGCCTCAAGAAGTTCCATTTGTTGTTGCTGGAATATTCTCCCTCCTTTCTTCTTTATTGACCATGTGGCACTAGTCTGCTGGGTAATGAAATATTTATCATCTCTTTCCATAAGATCCATGCTTTTGGATGGTTGAAAGGCCTCAAAATAGCACGTCCACTCGCTTGCTATCCCTCCCTCAGCCAAATAGTCCGGAAGCGGACAGCCCTCATCTTCTGTTCGCTAACTCCATCTCCGCTGAGACGGCATGAGGCGATGGATGGTGAAACATGTCAAACAAAGCGTTTGTTGATCAAAGCTTGAGTGGTTTACCGGGCAAAACGTTTTTTTGGTGCCGTTATGCAGAGCTCCCCATCAGCGGGGTGTTTGGTTTGCAAAGCAGATTGCGAGGGGAATAGGGGATTCTGGAGAAGGGAAAGAGATGGGAGTGGGATCCATTTTCCAGCATTACCTTCCCTGTGATCTCCAGCTTCAGTCAGTTACGCCTATTTTATGTTTAACCCACCACACAGGCAGCCCTGATTGGAATTGGAACAAAATATACAAATAGCAGCCAAAATAAGGTAATTGTTTCTCCCCTTTCCCCCTAAAAAAATGTGTCCCACAAGCCTCGCACAGGTTGGTTGCATATGCTATCTATGCACAGAGTTTTGATAGTGTGTATGTGTGTGTGTGTGTTTTTTGGGGATAGAAGCAAATCTTTGGGAGGTACTTCACCACTTTACAAGGGTGTTGGGTAAGTGTTTTTCTCACATAAATGATGTCTCCGTCGAGGGATTGTTCTTTGATCAGCAGACTGGGCCATGTGACATTATTTTTCTGTCTGTCTGGTTCCATCTGGAGGATCCATGTTAGTCTTTATCTGTCTGTCTGGATCCATCTGGAGGATCCATGTTAGTCTTTATCTGTCTGTCTGTATCCATCTGGAGGATCCATGTTAGTCTTTATCTGTCTGTCAGGTTCCATCTGGAGGAGCCATGTTACAGTCTTGTGTCTCTGCCTCTTCCTCTATCTCCTCCTGGCTCGGTGAGAGGTAAAGCGATAGAGCTTAACTGTCTTAACCGCGGTTCACTCCCACACACACCCCTCACGCTGTCTGCCTGAGAGAAAGAGAGTGTGTCTGTGTCCTCCCCAACACCACCTGCAAAGGACTGCATGATTTCCTGCTCGGGGGAAGAGGTAGCCGACTCTCATCGTTGTTGAGTAGTGGGGGGAGTGTGATAAAAAACAACACACACACATTCAATCCACACATTCAAATAAAATCAAATAAAATTGTATTTATCGCATGCGCCGAATACAACTTACAGTGACATGCTTACTTACAAGCCCTTACCCAACAATGCAGTTTTAAGAAAAATAAGTGTTAAGTAAAAAATAGATAAGAAGAAAAATAACAAATAATTAAAGAGCAGCAGTAAAATAACAGTAGCGAGGCTATATACAGGGGGTACCGGTACAGAGTCAATGTGCGGGGGCACAGGTTAGTCGATGTAATTGAGGTAATATGTACATGTAGGTAGAGGTAAAGTGACTATGCATAGATAATAAACAGAGAGTAGCAGCAGCGTAAAAAGAGGGGGTGGGGGGGGGACAATGCAAATAGTTCGGGGAGCCATTTCATTAGCTGTTCAGGAGTCTTATGGCTTGGGGGTAGAAACTGTTAAGAAGCCTCTGGGACCGCTTGCCGTGCGGTAGCATAGAGAACAGTCTATGACTAGGGTGGCTGGAGTCTTTGACAATTTGTAGGTTTTGAGAATGACACAAGTATTGGTCTTCACAAAGTTCGCTGCTTCAGTGTTATGAGATATTTTTGTCAGATGTTACTATGGTATACTGAAGTATAATTACAAGCATTCCATAAGTGTCAAAGGCTTTTATTGACAATTACATTAAGTTTATGCAAAGAGTCAATATTTGCAGTGTTGACCCTTCTTTTTCAAGACCTCTGCAATCCGCCCTGGCATGCTGTCAATTAACTTCTGGGCCACATCCTGACTGATGGCAGCCCATTCTTGCATAATTAATGCTTGGAGTTTGTCAGAATTTGTGGGTTTTTGTTTGTCCACCGCCTCTTGAGGATCGACCACAAGTTCTCAATGGGATTAAGGTCTGGGGAGTTTCCTGGCCATGGACCCAAAATGTCGATGTTTTGTTCCCTGAGCCACTTAGTTATCACTTTTGCCTTATGGCAAGGTGCTCCATCATGCTGGAAAAGACATTGGTCGTCACCAAACTGTTCTTGGATGGTTGGGAGAAGTTGCTCTCGGAGGATGTGTTGGTACCATTCTTTATTCATGGCTGTGTTCTTAGGCAAAATTGTGAGTGAGCCGGCTCCCTTGGCTGAGAAGGAACCCCACACATGAATGGTCTCAGGATGCTTTACTGTTGGCATGACACTGGACTGATGGTAGCGCTCACCTTGTCTTCTCCAGACAAGGTGTTTTCCGGATGCCCCAAACAATCGGAAAGGGGATTCATCAGAGAAAATGACTTTACCCCAGTCCTCAGCAGTCCAATCCCTGTACCTTTTGCAATTAATTGCAATTCATCTGATCACTCTTCATGACTTTCTGGAGTATATGCAAATTGCCATCATCAAAACTGAGGCAGCAGACTTTGTGAAAATTTGTATTTGTGTCATTCTCAAAACTTTTGACCACGACTGTAGATGTTCCTTTTGTCCAGGTGGGAAAGGGCAGTGTGGAGTGCATTAGAGATTGCATCATCTGTGGATCTGATGGGGGCGGTATGCAAATTAGAGTGGGTCTAGGGTTTCTGGGGTAATGGTGTTGATGTGAGCCATGACCAGCCTTTCAAAGTACTTCATGGCTACAGACGTGAGTGCTACGGGTCGATAGTCATTTAGGCAGGTTACCTTAGTGTTCTTGGGCACAGGGACTATGGTGGTCTGCATGAAACATGTTGGTATTACAGACTCAGTCAGGGACTTTTGCCAGTTGGTCAGCGCATGCTCGGAGTACACGTCCAGGTAATCCGTCTGGCCCTGCAGTCTTGTGAATGTTGACCTGTTTAAAGGTCTTGCTCACATCGGCTACAGAGAGCGTGATCACACAGTTGTCCAGAACTGCTGATGCTCTCATGCATGCTTCAGTGTTGCTTGCCTCGAAGCGAGCATAGAAGTATGTGAGCTCGTCTGGTAGGCTTGTGTCACTGGGCAGCTCGCAGCTGTGCTTCCCTTTGTACTCCATAATTGTTTGCAAGCCCTGCCACATCCGACGAGCGTCGGAGCCGGTGTAGTACGATTCAAACGTTTGATCGTTCGTCAGAGGGCATAGTGGGATTTCTTATCCTGGTTAGAGTCCCGCTCCTTGAATGCGGCAGCTCTACCCTTTAGCTCAGTGCGGATGTTGCCTGTAATCCATGGCTTCTGGTTGGATTACGTACGGTCACTGTGGGGCCGACGTCATCGATGCACTTATTGATGAAGCCAGTGACTGATGTGGTGTACTCCTCAATGCCATCGGAAGAATCCCGGAACATATTCCAGTCTGTGCTAGCAAAACAGTCCTGTAGCTTAGCATCTGCGTCATCTGACCACCACTTCTGTATTGAGCGAGTCATTGGTACTTCCTGCTTTAGTTTTTGCTTGTAAGCTGTAATCAGGAGAATAGAATGATGGTCAGATTTGCCAAATGGAGGACGAGGGAGAGCTTTGTACGCGTCTCTGTGTGTTGAGTAAAGGTGGTCTAGAGTTTTTTTGCAGGGTTAGGGCTAGTCACAGTGGTTGGTGTGGAGCTAGCCATTCCAGGGTTAGGGCTAGTCACAGTGGTTGGTGTGGAGCTAGCTATGCAGGGTTAGGGCTAGTCACAGTGGTTGGTGTGGAGCTAGCTATGCAGGGTTAGGGCTAGTCACAGTGGTTGGTGTGGAGCTAGCTATGCAGGGTTAGGGCTAGTCACAGTGGTTGGTGTGGAGCTTGCCATGCAGGGTTAGGGCTAGTCACAGTGGTTGGTGTGGAGCTTGCCATGCAGGGTTAGGGCTAGTCACAGTGGTTGGTGTGGAGCTAGCTATGCAGGGTTAGGGCTAGTCACAGTGGTTGGTGTGGAGCTTGCCATGCAGGGTTAGGGCTAGTCACAGTGGTTGGTGTGGAGCTTGCCATGCAGGGTTAGGGCTGGAGTAGGGGAGCTAGCCATGCATGGATCCAATTGCCTGATTGTGTTCCCAAATAGATCCCAGAGAACGTTTAATTGCGTAGATGTGTGTAGAGGCTGAGTTGCTGACACGTGTGGACTCACAGGCGCATACGCGCAGTTACACACACACACACACACACACACACACGTTCCTCCAAAGTCACAGTAGACTAGACTCAAGTCAGAAAGAGGTTGCTGTGAGAACGATGATGCATAATTAAGAGGTTTATTCAATTTTAGACGACACTGGAACATGTAATTACATGCTCACCTGGTGTGTCAAAGAGGCTATATTTGTTCAGGAGCTATACTTGACAGAGAGTTTGATTGATTCGCTATCACTGACACTTTGATTTGCCACCATGTCTATGTAAATTATTCACGTTTTATATCAGTGTAAATCTTTTCATAAAGATCTTTAATATCTACACTTTATGGGCAAAGTAATAAACTGTTTACCAGACATTATATCTTGCTTTGGCCCTCAAATGATTGTTTTATGACAGATACAAATTGCCGTAGTTAAGTCACAACATGGCATTCCAACACATAAACCAAGTCTTTGTCGTCGCCCTCCCTTCCTCGTACTTGGCTCGGGGGCGTCAATGTGAGTGGATGCTGTATAATGCGGAAAAGTAATTTTCAACTGTAGCAGGCATTTAGACTGGTGTATGCAGAACTGTCAATCACTCAGTCTGAATTTGTGCTGTTGACAGGTGGCCTATAGGGAGGATTGAATGGTCTCTGGAGGTACAGAGACCTTCACAGCTTCATCACGCAAAACTCATTAAATCTGCTCATTATCAAAAATAATATACTGTGTTTGTGTGTGTGTGCATGTGTGTTGAGACCGGGTGGAATGAAATACTGCATTTATTCTTCCAGTGATTGTGTTTCTGTCTGAGTATACAGGATTTGTATAACCATACTTGTGTGTGCGTGGACAGACATGAAATGCAGGAGAAAGTTATTCCAATGTCATTTTTTTGGCATGGTAGCATCTCTCCCAGTCCAGAGCTCAGGGTATTGAATATCAATGTGGCGTGCTGTAGTGATGGGGACTGGTGCTGACAAACTGTCACACTATGATGAAAAGCACTCTGAGAGGATGTGGCGGTAGTGTTTCTCCTGTCCACAGAGGGATGGGGAGGGAGTGTGTGTTTGTGGGTGGGTGGGTGGGTGTGTGTGGATATGCCTCTCTGTGTGTTTTGCATGGCTGTGTGTGTTCATATCCCTGTGTCCTTACAGTATGTGAGTCACCATGTATGGAGACCTTCCTCTCATCTCTTCCCCTGTGTTCCTGTTTTTCCCAAGTACTCCATCACATCTGACCAGACTTAAAGTTCCTCCAGCCCGACCCCCCTAGAGAGCCAACGTGTGAGGGGAAAAAAGCCACTTTCCTGGGCATTGTTAGAAGCCCTGCTCCAGATGAGTGGAGTTAGAATGATGGATGAATAGATAGTTGGTGCTGTCCAGGGTTGTGTTCATTAGGACAAACTGTTCCAAAAGCGTTTTGCAACAGAAAATGAAAATGAGCCTTTCTTATTGGAAAAGTCCATGTAGTCCCTTCCTGTATGAGTCCGTTTTTTTCCATTTGATACCTTATGAATACACCCGGGTCTCCCTGTTCCATTTGGGAGGAAGGACTGGTGAAAGGCCTGGTTCTCACATGGCCGAGACCTGTAAAAAGCTTTCCTTAATGCACTGTTCTCCCAGAGGACCCAGACAGAGACAGACGGGGACAGGGACAAGGCCCAATGCTGGTCACCTCCCGGCCATGTGGCTTTCATTATTGAACACTGGAGCGTAAAGGAGACATCACTAACCAGAGGGTTGGCACACAGGAGCACACACAGACGCACGCGCACGCACGCACACACACACACACACACACACACACACACACACACACACACACACACACACATACAGAGCAGTCCCAGGGCATTCATGATGTCAGTAAGACAGATGGCCATGATCATTCCACCTCGGAGAGTAGGAGAGTAGAACCGTGGTCATGATCAATTTATCCAAATAAGACGACGTAGCCACAATGTACTTTTCCTCAGCATACTTCTGGTAACGTCTATTTGCATATCATATAGATGATTGTGTGCAAAACAACTTGGGTGTTGTTACCATGGTAATTAGGGAAAGAGGATCAAACAAGATCTTGTTGTTTTCTTTATGTTCTTCTTTCTCTTCCACACAGTCGCATAACGACTATAATTTTGTGCCTTTTTGTCTTTTTTGGCTTGTGAAACTACCTCTAACTTCCTTCAAACTGCACGCAGAGACATACAAATGATATCCACAAGTTCATCTGACTCTGGGGAAGTAGATAAAGGGCCTCATTGCCAAAATCCTGAAGTATCCCTTAAAGTTTGCACTGAGGTGGGTTCTAACCCTTATTAGAACAGATATCATTGGAATAAAAGGTTAAGAATTCAAAAATGCCGAATGCTAGCAGATACCATAGACTTCCAGCCATTTTGCTAACTTTAGTTAGCAATTGTTTTAGAGCTATTTTGCAACTTCCTTCAAACTGCACGTAGAGAAAAATGGTATGAGAGAGAAATAATGCATGCAGAGCAGAATTAGGCCGATACCCGCTAATTATCAAAATCTAGAAAAGAGCCGTTAAATTATATAACCACTTAAAAGGAAGCGATTCCCAATCCTTCCATAACAAAGCCATCACCTACAGAGAGATGAACTTGGAGAAGAGTCCCCTAAGTAAGATGGTCCTGGGGCTCTGTTCACAAACACAAACAGACCCCACAGATCCCCAGGACAACAACAACAACACAATTAGACCCAACCAAATCATGAGAAAACAAAAAGAGAATTACTTGACACATTGGAGCAAACTAGAATGCTATTTGGCCCTAAACAGAGAGTACACAGTCGCAGAATACCTGACCACTGTGACTGACCCAAATGTAATGAAAGCTTTGACTATGTACAGACTCAGTGAGCATAGCCTTGCTATTGAGAAAGTCCGCCATAGGCAGACCTGGCTCTCAAGAGAAGACAGGCTATGTGCACACTGCCCACAAAATGAGGTGGGAACTGAGCTGCACTTCCTAACCTCCTGCCAAATGTATGACCATATTAGAGACACATATTTCCCTCAGATTACACAGACCACAAAGAATTCCAAAACAAACCAAATTTGTGTTAAACTCCCATATCTACTGGGTGAAAAACCACAGTGTGCCATCACAGCTGCAAGATTGTGACCTGTTGCCACAAGAAAAGGGCAACCAGTGAAGAACAAACACTTGTAAATACAACCCATATTTCTGTTTATTTATTTTCCCATTTGTACTATTTGCACATTCTTACAACACTGTATATAGACATAATATGACATTTGAAATGTCTTTATTATTTTGGAACTTCTGAGTGTAATGTTTACTGTTAATATTTATTGTTTATTTCACTTTTGTTTGCTATCTACTTCACTTGCTTTGGCAATGTTAACATACGTTTCCCATGCCAATAAAGCCCTTCAATTGAAATTGAATTGAGAGAGAGAGAGAGAATTCCAGTCTGTCAGTAATAAAAGGGGACCAGACAGCCCTTGTTGAATTATATACATCACACTAGTACGATTGGATGAGGTTAGGCCATTGAAACTCCCAACGTAATAATTAACTGATTGTAGTACTATGGTTATAATTGCGTGTGCAGGGTAAGGTGTATATTTCCTTTCCTGCTGGTCAGGATGAATAGAGCGATGTCATGCGGGGAGGTGTGAGGCAGAGAAGGTTTGAATGTTTTTCAATGTTTTTCAATTTGAATGTTTTTCAATGTTTTCCTGAGTATGATGTTGATTAGAAAAAAAAACTGTTTGTCTGCTGCTCATTCAATACTGATGGACTGATCTGGTTGGATTTGAAGACTGAAGCAGCTAACATGGCATATTTCCATATATGGTAGTTCTCAAGCTACACCTTTCAAGGGATTTCTTCAGTCCTATTTTTCTAAGCCTCAGTCAGTCTTGTGACACAAAGTGTCCTCATAGCATATGGCTCATGCCCAGCCTACAATACTGAGTCCCCCCACCTCTGTCCTACTGTCCTCATTTAGGCCTTTAGATCTTCATGTGTCACCTCAGTGTAGGGCCCTCGGATTCAACCCACTTCACTACACACACACACACACACACACACGCACGTACTGACTGAACACACATGGTTTGAGTCAGACAGACAGGAAGTAAACACACACACAAACAGGGCCTGAATCCGCTAGTGCTCCAACACACTGCCTTACCTGTTAAGTCAGGGCTCCAACACACTGCCTTACCTGTTAAGTCAGGGCTCCAACACACTGCCTTACCTGTTAAGTCAGAGCTCCAACACACTGCCTTACCTGTTAAGTCAGGGCTCCAACACACTGCCTTACCTGTTAAGTCAGGGCTCCAACACACTGCCTTACCTGTTAAGTCAGGGCTCCAACACACTGCCTTACCTGTTAAGTCAGGGCTCCAACACACTGCCTTACCTGTTAAGTCAGGGCTCCAACACACTGCCTTACCTGTTAAGTCAGGGCCCCACTGCCTGCCCCAGCTTGAGCCAGAATGGAGTGGACACACTCCACCCACGTAGGTGTCCTGTCCCCTCAGCTCACCTCTGATGTGCCTCACACAGCCCCCCCCCCCCATCTTTGTCTAAGACCCAGATTACACTCCCTCAGTTCCCAGTCAGTCAGATAAGGGGGACACATTATTGTTGAAATTATTAATGGGGAACCACTTACTCTAAGTCAGCATGAAACTATAAAATAGTTACAATTATAATTACGGTTAACTTGTAATTCTGAAGGCAATTCAGTTCTTAAAATGAGAAGGCAATGCATTCTTGTAGACCTTATATATTTTGTTAAGCAAATCATATTTATTTTGAAATAACCAGGGTAAAGCAATGAGTTTGCAGGATGAATGATTAATGAAGATTTTGGCAGAATAATGTACTAATGCTACAGAATCAGAGTCACAAACAGGGAATGGGGAGTAGAGGGCCTAAGATCAAACAAACAGTTATTCTTGATATTTCAGAATGAAACAAGGCATGGATTATAGGAGAGTTATAGATAGTAATAATAAAGTAACAGATACAGGTTACATACATTCAAACCAGGGAAAAGATAGGTGAGATAAGCTGGATACTCTTACTTATATCCTGTCTGGAACCAACTGTCTTCAGGGAACTCTCAATGGTGTAGAGTCTAAAACAAAGGATTTCAGTAGTCCCAGTAGAATTCTTGCAAGGCCCCCTTGCGAGGTGGCCTTGAATTGGTTTGTAGTTCATAAATTGACAGCAACCATATGGCTGGTCGCCGTCCGAACACAAGGAGTGGTGTTCACACGTTCAGTTTATAGTCCTGGAAATATATAATCCACATCCTAAATACGAGGTTTTATTATACACACATCTCAACACTTTTAACTATGTCGTTTTAAGTCTGTTTACATTATTTCCTTGAGGAAATACAAGTTTTTGAGGCACTTTGTGTGCAGTTCATTGCTTTCCAATATAGAAGCTCCTTGACTGAGCCATAGTCATCCTCAGTCTTCATCGAGACCCAGCTGAGTCTCTGTCTCTGGCACAAGTCTGAGTGCCATTTGGTTAAAACCTGCCGCCTTTGATGCTGATAGGAGAAGCTTTGAAGTAGCCGGCAGGTGAGAGAAGGGGAAGGGTTCCTACTTGGACCCTTCTGGACCCCCTCTCTGCCGGTAAAATATTTGGTCTGTTTTCCCTTTATCCTTGTCGTCTGGTGTTGATGTGTTGGTGCGACACTGCTCTACACAATTTTCCCTGCGACACTGCTGGACTGAGTTCATTGGCGTAGTAGTGTACAGGACCGGGATAAGGAGGGAGGGTGAGGGAGGGGATGTTTGTTGGAAGGGGGGCTGATAGAACAATAGAACAACCACATGAAAAGATACCGCCCCCACAACCCCCTGGTTGGAAGAATCTAGTCAGGCAGCCTGTTGCTCACCACTTCTCTCTCCAGACGTTGTGCTTTTTCTCCGGCCCTAATGCGTGCTGACACACAGTTAAGTATCCACACTGCACAGGTGTGTGTGTGTATGTGAGAAAGAAGTGTGTGCCGGTTGGGCTGTTGTCTTGTGGATGGGGAGAGAGGGGGAGGGTGGAGGGGGATAGGGGGGTTGGTACTCAGCGGCTGTAGTAGGAGGTTGATATATTCCATGTTGCATCAGTTTGAATCCAGAACATTGATGAACATGTCACCTCTACATCATATGTTTATAGCATTTAGTCCAAATAGACACAACTTCATATAATTAGCAAATAAAGGCTGATTAGATTATATATTCTTTTAGGTTTTGAAGGTGTGGGCTTCATGTAAAATGTTTGATGCTTATGATTAGCATAATGGCAACCAGTGTATCTCGACTACAACCCATTTAAAAGCTAAATAAATGACCTCTGTGGGTCACACATTTACATGTTAAAACCATTGTCCAGGCCCTGGCTAATCTGGAGAGAGAGCGATTACATATTTTCTGAGACAGCTTTTCCCATTGTTTAATCAAGTAATTTGCGATTCTAATGAGTTGGACTTTAATTTTTTTTCATGCAGTTCTCTAATACAGCGTTATGCATTAAAGGTGTGTAACATCTTGTTTCTACCATACACACTCTAAACCCTGTCAGCGAAGAGCCAAGAAAAAGCCACTCTACTTCAGGCTTCATCTTTCACTGCCCTCTGTTTATCGTGATCTGTGCAAACAACTTAAAAAACAATTGGCTTCAACAAAGCTGTTACTCTCTGTAAGGCCCAGTGGCTACAGGGCATATTTGGCTTCAACAAAGCTGTTACTCTCTGTAAGGCCCAGTGGCTGCAGGGCATATTTGGCTTCAACAAAGCTGTTACTCTCTGTAAGGCCCAGTGGCTACAGGGCATATTTGGCTTCAACAAAGCTGTTACTCTCTGTAAGGCCCAGTGGCTACAGGGCATATTTGGCTTCAACAAAGCTGTTACTCTCTGTAAGGCCCAGTGGCTACAGGGCATATTTGGCTTCAACAAAGCTGTTACTCTCTGTAAGGCCCAGTGGCTACAGGGCATATTTGGCTTCAACAAAGCTGCTACTCTCTGTAAGGCCCAGTGGCTACAGGGCATATTTGGCTTCAACAAAGCTGTTACTCTCTGTAAGGCCCAGTGGCTACAGGGCATATTTGTGTCTGCCTGTTTCATTAATTTCTAAGGACAAGGACGAAAACTAAATAATGAGAATGAGCTTCGCAGATGATTAGAAACACGCGCACACACACACACACACACACACACACACAATGTTATTGCTCCTGAAGAAAGCCAGAGTCTGCCAGTCAGGTTTAAATGAACTAATGGATAATAGTTCATGCAAAACTAAAGACACGCACTGTTTAGTTTCCAAACACTATTCTATCTATTCACTAACATATCACAGACAAAAACAACACTCCCTAATAGATATCCCTCGCAACGCATAGACAAAAGCAACAACAACAAAAAATACATTTCATGAGGTTGCAACCTGTAAAAACAATCAACTTAGTTGTGGAAAATTGTGTCCTCATTAATGAACCAGAGGTCACAGACTCAAAAACACTCAGAGATGAGTTTGCACTTCAGGTCTACAGCCTTTTGTTTAATTGGAGCACATAATGTGTTAATGACCTTTAATGGAATAATAGCTAATGAATCTGTTCCTTGAGCTAATGACATCCGTGGACACCAGTAGTAGCTCTTTATTACATATATAAAGTGAGACAGGAACAGTAGCCAAGTACATATCTACAATAGTACAAAGAAAGTTCAAATGAAGGTTATTCTATTCTATAGGACGTTCACTCACTGCTCTAAAATGTAGAAAATGGGGCAATTCAAGAGGGTGCTATGAAATTAATGTCAAAACGTAGTTTTCTTTGCCCTATGTCATTATAAATCACATAGGATTAATCATTAGATTGTTCTCTACAATATTATAACCTTAATATACTTGTACTTGACAGTGTTGATTAAATAAGAACATTCATTTGCTGTGACCGTTGCTTGTTTAGACTGCACTGCTCTTGGTTGTATCTCTTCCATATTTGGTGTTCCATTAGAGGCGTTGTCACTGGGTTGGACCAATCAACTTGATACCCTCGTCATTTTCATATCCAGAACCTCGGCTTTCATTGGCTATATTGGTGATCAATCTACGTTGAGAGGGGCCGTTTCTATGGCGATTTAAAGGGAAATACATAATGAAAACAGGAACAGGTTGTCTTCGCAGAGGGTGGATATTGAAATTCAGTCTGTTAGCTTTGTAAATAAATATATATTTCATCATTATTTTGTTTTGTTTTCAGCGGATTTAATTGAGAAAAAGCCGATGTTTTCACTCATGATGCTGCAGCCGCTAGTTAGTTAGCTTGTCAGTTGACGTTTTGAAGTTGCCGCAGAGTTCTATTGAGCAGTGAGCACTTTTTGATCATGCATGTGATGACATTCCTTTCACTCTAAACATGCTTCATTCTCACAGTAAATCATCTGTAACTTTTGAACCATATATGGTAGAGACATGGGGTTTGGACGATTATATTTCAGACTCAATGCTCTATTGAATGGACATATTTGTATAAACCTTGAATGAATTAATCATTTTATGGGTGAACACCCTATATTCTAAATATTCTAATAGATAATTAATGACTTAGTCGGGTACAGGATACATGTGCATATTCAATGTATCTCTTGTCAAGCAAAACAAGGACAAGGCCAGAGGATATCATACAATGGTTATGCTGTTCATGTTGTCAAGCACTAACAATATAAAGAACACTTCTTAATGGATGTTATTCTGATATATAGATAGAGATCTAAATGATTGTTAAACTCAACACAAACACTAGGACTTACTCACTCTGTAAATTATAGAAACAATTCTAAAGGTGTGTTACACCAACATGGATGAACTTTTAAACTGGGTTAAATCAAGGTTTGTCTATGAAACTTTAAACATAGTTTTGTATTAATCATAGTTAAATGTAATCATTTTTGTAAACTAATTAGTGTTATCCCCTAAAATAAAAGTGGTCTATTTACCTCTGAGCTATGTGTCTCCTATCTGGTGGGGGTCTGTGACTCTCTCTGCCTCCATCCCAGCATGGTGGAAGGTGGATGGTGATGGAAGAAGCATTTTTCCGGCTCTGTTACACTTTTAATTAGGACAACACGACTGAGATTGGAAGTGTCTGAGGACCCACAGGGACTTTTCCTATTTCCATCCCATCTCTGGGATCCAACAGCTCTGAACACTCTTCAACCGCGAGTTAAAGACCGCTAGACTTTAGACCCAGCGTGATTCAAGCAGCGCATTGACTCATATCGTCTCTCCCTCAACACCTTTTCTTTCCCCTTCAAAATAACCTCCCGGTGTGGTGGAATTATGGGAGCTGTCACACATAATTGGGAGCCCCTTTGTAATTTTACCACACCTGCTCTCTCGGGAGAGGATTGTGATCCGAACTGGGCCACACTTCCAGAATAGTCCAGGTTCAGAGTTTTCTGAGGAGCCTATGGGAGGGAATCACAACACAGCAGGGAACCTGGCCATCAGCCGTTTTTAATTTTTATAACTCTCGCACAAGACTTCTAAAAAAAGTTTTGACAGATCTTTGTCTTAGTGGTTGCCGGTCGGTTTTACTTCCTTCCTAATTTGATTTCGTACGTTTGAGAATGTAGCCAAAGAAACTGTTGTTTTACTGACTCAGAGACATTTTTCAGTGAGATAAGTATTTGTTAGTATCTTAGTGCTTTAGAGTTGGCTGAGATAAGATGACAAAGTCAGAATGAACAACCCATTCATTTGAGGACAGGAGATTGCAGTCTGTTCTTTAATAAGATATAAACCAAGAACTGACTCAAACACTCTAAGAGAGAGAGAGAGAGAGAGAGAGAGAGAGAGAGAGAGAGAGAGAGAGAGAGAGAGAGAGAGAGAGAGAGAGAGAGAGAGAGAGAGAGAGAGAGAGAGAGAGAGAGAGAGAGAGAGAGAGAGAGAGAGAGAGAGAGAGAGAGAGAGAGAGAGAGAGAGAGAGAGAGAGAGAGAGAGAGAGAGAGAGAGAGAGAGAGAGAGAGAGAGAGAGAGAGAGAGAGAGAGAGAGAGAGAGAGAGAGAGAGAGATCACTCATCTTCGGTCTGATGAAATTGGTAGTCAGGGAAAGTGCTCTGTCCTTCAGTGATGGCCTACTTTGAAAGTGAAATACCAACTATTGGATAAATAGAATGCCAATACAGTACTACAGCTCAGGGAGAAGGAGGGAGGATGGGATTCTTCCTTTTCCCTCATCTCTTTCTCTCGCTCTCTCTCTTTTCCTGTCCTCCTGGGCCTTGCTTTGACATGAGCTGGTGCTGTGGCACTCCCTTGTCATTGTCCCTCTGAGGCTTCCCTCTCTCCCTCCCTCCCTCCCTCCATCTCTCAGACGGAGGTGTGGGGTCTAATGAAAGAGTGATACAGTGGGGAATGGTGAAGAGATGAGGGACTGCAGTAAACCTCAGGGATTCTGGGGATGGAATTGCATAGTTAGAAGGTTGCCACAGTGCATTAGTGCCGGGAATGGGAAGCAGGAATGCCACAATGATTTTTTCCCTTTGTTTTTCCAGTCACAGAGCGGCTACCTAATGGAATGAGACACACGTACTGCATCACCTGCTTCGGAATGCATGAGAACCACACAGTCAATTCTTCACTTGCCTTTCCCACTAGTGTTATTAGTAGTATGAACTAAATTTGAGGCTGGTGGTTTCGTGTACAACCGGAAAAAACATAATTACCCACTATGCAACTGCGTTTCAGTGCATTAGGACTTCCTGGATTTGGCTATCACGTTGAGAGTGCAGCAAGGGAGTCGGATAAAACTGGAGTCCCAGTTGTGTTTTTAAGGCATTTTTGCTTGTCCTGTTTGGCTCATGTCAGACAATGTAACTCTCACGCATTGATCTCGCAGCCCCTGGAAAATTATGGCTTCCATGTCCTCCTATGTGTATCAGAATGATGAAATCAGATGCCAACTCTGTAGTCAAGCCACTTACAGTACATTACATCTCTGAGATTAACCAGTTATTGAAATGAATTAGGAAACAATTTCCAAGGATTACTGTAGTATTTCAGACCTGAGTTATCTTCACTGACTATAATATGCCATTTAGCAGATGCTTTTATCCAAAGCGACTTACAGTCATGTGCGCATACATTTTTTTTAACGTATGGGTGGTCCCGGGGATCGAACCCACTACCCTGGCGTTACAAGCACCATGCTCTACCAATTGAGATACAGAGGACCACTGGGATAAGATGATTTAGTGGCTTTCCTTATGTCGGGATGCTGTTGAAACATCCAGGATGGCCCCCCGTTGTAATATGTTTCAGAGAGAGATCGATCCCTCCCTCTTTGGAAGCTGGGGTATTCCGGGCCTGCCTTCACCACCCCAGATGCATTAGAAGATTAAAAGTAATGTTCTGAACGCGCCCAGCGCAGACTAATTGATTCTGGCTCTCCCACCCACCTCTCAACAAAGGTGACAGGCTCATGGTGCTGAAAGGACAGCAACCATAATACCAGTGCACTCCGTTGAAGGAGAGCCAGTTTTGGTCAAACACATAGACACGGCTGATAGACAGGCGACAGCAGTCACACCCTGCATCAGTAGGAACCATGAAACCATACCAAAACAAAATCACAACCATTTCATGTCCAAAATTAAATTAACAAACCAGCTATTACTTCCCATTGCAAATATATTTAATCACGTTCATCACACTAACAGGTGATCTAAAGTTTAAATGCAACAATGTTTCACAGTCATTATTTTCAAAGAGATAGCTAACAGCAAGCGAGCTGCAACAAAAAACAGTGCCACTCACCAGATGATGATAATTTGTAAACAAAGTTTGAAAGTTAATCTTGAAAAGGGTGATGCTAACAAATTAGCAGGAACATCCACCTCTAAATTGTACCACATAATGACAAAGTGAAAAACTTCTGGCGGATCTGGTAGGACAAAAAAAACATGGCTCTGTGCCCAATTCGCAACACTGCCTTTAGATGCTAGCTAGTAGACACTAGCTACCGGCAAGCTAGCATACCGGTAGCTACAGCGCCTTTAGAAAGTATTCATACCCCTTGACTTATTCCACATTTTGTTGTGTTACAGCCTGAATTCAAAATGGATTATACCACATAATGACAAAGTGATAACAGGGTTTTAGAAAAAGTTTATAAAATTAAAATTAAATACAGAAATATCTCATTTACATAAGTATTCACACCCCTGAGTAAATACATGTTAGAATCACCTTTGGCAGCAATTACAGTTGTAAATGTTTCTGGGTAAGTCACCACCATGCTTGAAAATATAAAGAGTGGTACTCAGTGATGTGTTGTGTTGGATTTGCCCCAAACATAACGCTTTGTATTCAGGACATAAAGTTAATTTCTTTGCCACATTTTTTGCAGTTTTACTTTAGTGCCTTATTGCAAATAGGATGTATGTTTTGAAATATTTTTATTCTGTACAGGGTTCCTTCTTTTCACTCTGTCAGTTAGGTTAGTATTGTGGAGTAACTACAATGTTGTTGATCCCTCCTCAGTTTTCTCCTATCACAGCCATTAAACTCTGTCACTGTTTTAAAGTCTTCATTGGCCTCATGGTGAAATCCCTGAGAGGTTTTCTTCCTCTCCGGCAACTGAGTTAGGAAGGACGCCTGTATCTTTTTAGTGAATGGGTGTATTGATACACCGTCCAAAGTGTAATGAATAACTTCACCATGCTCAAATGTCACCATTCAATGTCTGCTTTTTTTTTTACCCATCTACCAATAGGTGCCCTTCTTTGCAAGGCATGGGAAAGCCTTCCTGGTCTTTGTGGTTGAATCTGTGCTTGAAATTCACTGCTCGACTGAGATGAGGTAGTCATTCAAAAATCATGTTAAACACTATTATTGCACACAGAGTGAGTCCATGCAACTTATTATGTGACTTGTTAAGCACATTTTTACTCCTGAACTTATTTAGGCTTGCCACAACAAAAGGGTTAAATACTTATTGACTCGAGACATTTCAGCTTTTCATTTTTAGTTAATAATTAAAAATGTCTAAAAACGTAATTCCACTTTGACATTATGGGGTATTGTGAGTAGCCCAGTGACACACAATCTCAGTTGAATCCAGTTTAAATTCAGGATGTAACACAACACAATGTGGAAAAAGTCAAGGGGTGTGAATACTTTCTGAAGGTACTGTAACTAATTAGCTTCGTGAAGTGGTGGCATGGGACTGCTGGAGCGTGGTCATCAGTGGTCTGCTGTTAAATTGGGCAGCGAGACTCTGACACCAACTTGACCTCCACATTGAACTTGTTTTAAGAGTTGGTGGGTGCAATGGACCAGAAAGTAGTTTGATAAAATGAGTAGAGTGTCTCACTAAAGGGAAATTTATACAACAACACATTCAGCCAGCACTGAGTTTTTCAGCCTTTGTTTCTTCCCCTCATTTTTTTCTCTCCCAAAAATGATTTCCCCAATATGTAGTGAGTTGTGAGCAAATCAACATGCAGCGCCAGGCAATATCACACTGTCAATCACGTCTCTGTAATGCAATCGGGAGAAAGGCTTTGTGTTCCTCCTTGCCTCGCTGACTTCTCTTTAATATGCCTCAACAGTAAATAATGCTAATAGTTCCAGGAAATTGTACTTGACAAGAATGCTACAGTACCGTTGCTTTTCAACATCACATTCCAAAATACTTCATATTGTGCTTCATATCTTCGAACCGCATAACCAAAGCACTTCAGTTGGTTTCGTTGTTTAACCTGTAGGTAATGGGCTCGATTCTCCCCATCTTCCATAATGATGGAAATACCATCAATGTGTGTGTGAGTATGTCTTTCAATACTATGGATAGGCTGCGACCTATTTACGTCAATAATCAAGACGCTTGTCATGACTCGAATGTGTTGTTCTGAAAATGGGTGCAAAGGGGCTGCAATGTTGTTTCTTCTGAATAGGTAGCCAGGGGAATGCTGCAATCAGGCAGGAAGTTGTTCCTGTTTCAAGGAACACAATGGAGGGAAAATACATTTGTCGCGCTACTCAGAAACGGTGTCCCTGAGCGTTTCATTATTTCAATATTCACCGCTAGGCCTGTGACATGGTCAGAGCCACCATTTTCTCTTCATTAGTTGAGAGATGTGTTGTCATTTCAGAAACACTTTACATTTTCTCAGACAAATGGCTAACATCTGAACAACGAGCCATGGAAATATCCGTGATGAGTTTCTTTAGTCGTGGCATTGAATATTCAATATGGAAATAAATGCACAATTTATGTTATGTTGATGCTGTGATATTGAATGGTACTTGGTTGAAAAGCCTTTAATAACGGTACCATCTAGATAGGCCATCAGGCCATAGCTGTTGTCCTTTCTTGAACGCAACTATGCCAACAACATGCTCATTATTCAATGAAATAAAACCGACATACGTTTTAAATATATAGCCTTGGGTTACATTATTGAGAAGGCTAGTAAACCAAGTATTTCGCTGTACCCACTATAACATCTGCTAAACTGTGTATGTAATTATTGTGGTCAACCCAGAAGGTAACAGACATACAACACTATAGCACTTCTACGAACCATGCTCACCCAATACATACAGTACAGAGACTCAGAGACGTCATCCAGCTTCTACCCTCTCCTCCACCATCCACCCCCTACTCCTTCCCTGTCCTGAAGTTCTCCCAACCTGCCTGTAGAGGGTACTCTATGACTGCTGTTGGAACCAGAGCCCCACTCATTGCTTCCTGTTGCCCTACGACTACACACGCACGCGCGCACACACACACACACACACGCACACGCACACACTGTATAAACTATGCGCTAGTATATCTGATAGGGAGGTAGGTACAGGCGTCAGATGTGGACAGCCTTAGAGACTGTGGTGATGCTGCTGGAAGCCTGGTCCCTGACAGGTGTGTCCGATAGGAGAGAGTAACAGAGCACCAGGTTGGAACCAACACACTTAACGGTTTGCCTGGATTCAAACTAATGGGATTTGATGTAAACTGGCTTGTCAGCACAGACACACACCGATCCTCGTTTCCACGGGGCTAGGGGTTTTGGGGAGTTATCTAGCATGTTGGGGTTTCTTCTGATGTGGGTTTTGGTGTGTCTGCCTATCGAATATGATGTGGAAGTGGTACTTGTTAAATAATGGATGTGAGAAGCAGCTGGAAAGCCATTGATTTATACCCACAGGTTTCTTGGAATTTTTATAGGATTGGCTAAATGTCATTACTCTGCAGGTGGGGAGGTGATGAACTGTAATAAACTTTGATGTGTATGGGCGTGTGTCTCCTGCTATTGGCCCATAAACCTGGAACACAGTGACAGATTGTGAAAATAGCCCCTCCCCTCCCATCATCTCATACTCATACACTCCTACACGTGGCGTATACACTCCTACACGTGGCGTATACACTCCTACACGTGGCGTATACACTCCTACACGTGGCGTATACACTCCTACACGTGGCGTATACACTCCTACACGTGGCGTATAGTCCTACACGTGGCGTATACACTCCTACATGTGGCGTATACACTCCTACACGTGGCGTATAGTCCTACACGTGGCGTATACACTCCTACACGTGGCGTATACACTCCTACACGTGGCGTATAGTCCTACACGTGGCGTATACACTCCTACACGTGGCGTATAGTCCTACACGTGGCGTATACACTCCTACACGTGGCGTATAGTCCTACACGTGGCGTATACACTCCTACACGTGGCGTAGCGTGTTCAAGAGAACATGTAGTTAGGTGAACTGCTGTTGCGGCAGTACTTGCTATCATATCAAGCTGTAACCCTTACTGTGTGTGTGTGTGTGTGTGTGTGTGTGTGTGTTTGGTGTGAGAAGATCTGTCAACAGCTACAGCCAGACCCTGTACAGTACATTACTAAATTCCTTCCTATGTTGAGTCACCAGAGAGACACTGGTTAGGGGACAAACTAAGTGAGATGCTTCCTCATCACTACTGACGGCTCGGTCCTCTCTGTCTCCTCCTCCCTACTGACGGCCTGGCTCGGTCCTCTCTGTCTCCTCCTCCCTACTGACGGCCTAGCTCGGTCCTCTCTGTCTCCTCCTCCCTACTGATGGCCTGGCTCGGTCTTCTCTGTCTCCTCCTCCCTACTGATGTCCTGACTCGGTCCTCTCTGTCTCCTCCTCCCTACTGACGGCCTGGCTCGGTCTTCTCTGTCTCCTCCTCCCTACTGATGTCCTGGCTCGGTCCTCTCTGTCTCCTCCTCCCTACTGACAGCCTGGCTCGGTCCTCTCTGTCTCCTCCTCCCTACTGACAGCCTGGCTCGGTCTTCTCTGTCTCCTCCTCCCTACTGATGTCCTGGCTCGGTCTTCTCTGTCTCCTCCTCCCTACTGACGGCCTGGCTCGGTCCTCTCTGTCTCCTGTCCACTAATCCTCTTCTAGATCCGTCCACATGCATCCTTATGTCACCCAATATTAACCTACGATGAATAATTCAATACTCAAAAATGTTAATCTCACATGAACAAACATGTCCCCGGATCTCATCAACAAACACTGTAGTGGATACACCTTGAACGTCAAGCACCCATTGATAATGAATTGCGCCCAGGCTTTTTGATAATGTTTCCATGGCGCGAGATCGTGTTAAGTCCACCATTAATGTTAACACAACCTTGTTTTCATGCTGCTGTACTAGTTATTTGTTTCTTTTGTCTTTTTTCGGTCCCGGGTGTTATTTGGATCTTGTATTCAGATGAAGCCCTGTTGGTGGAAAAGCTCTGTAGGATAGTTGTCAATTACCTCCTTGTTCCGCCGCAGTTGTTGTCTTCATTTGGCACGCCGTGTTCTGGGAGACCTACTCGGGAGGTTGCCTTCACTTGTGTCGGCGCCGAGGCCCTCACCTGGGGAAATCTAGAGGAACGCTCTCTCCCTCTGATCCAGTGGATTTTGCAGGAAATCTTCATTAAAAATGGCTATTACTGCCTAATGCAACCAAGGAGCAGAGAGAGGGGATTGGCATGCTAGAGCAGGGACATCTTGAGTTATAATTATAGGCACGCCTAAATATAATCTTATATTTAATAGATTATAAAGGATAAATGGAGTGAAGAAAACAATGTACACTGAACAAAAATATAAACGCAACATGTAAAGTCTTGAATGTAAAAAACATGAAAATATAAAACAAAAAATATGTTGTAAGTGAGAAGAAGGCATTGGTCTGAAGCCAAATAAGGTTTGAATCCTAAGCAACCTGCTTGAAGTACAATAGACCAACATAGCTACTGTAGTAGGTCAAAGCTGTGTGCTGTAAAACCTTGGTAGAGCATGGGTGTAGTATGCATTATGGTGCTCATGTGAATTTCCTTTATTTTTTGGCTTCAGACCAAAACATAGTTTTTAGTTTTTATTGGAGGTGTGTGGACACACCAGTGAAGTGACGACTTCACCTTTTTTTCTATCCACTGTGTTAGAGTTTTGAATCTTGTTTTATTCAAGTTATCAGCCTCACTTTCCCTCATGACATCCAAGAGGCATAAAGAAGTTTACACCTCAGTTCCTTGTGTTCTTTAGCGTCATTCATGGAACGGGGCAATGGTGTGCATTTACAATGCGATAAACCTCATTATGTCTGCCCACTAACTAGTTTCGCATTATCGGGAAATGGTTTACGGCAGTGCGTCGGTCCATTGTTGGATGGGTAAATGTGATGCTTGTTTTACCCTGACTGAGTTTAATGTTACTCCAATGCTTTCTGAATGGGTAGGAATTCCTCGACCGGGTGCCTTTGTTTTCAGGTGATTAAAGCCGAGAGAATTTGCGTCCGCAAGGGGACATCAGTGCTGTCACTGGTGCGTGGCAGACAGACCATGTTAATCGCAGAGCCTTGTTCCAACCGACGGACGTACAGTACAAAGAGACAGGGTTATCAGAGCTTCTAACGACATGCAAAAGGAATGTGACAATTTCACAGCTACAGTATTTATAAAAATAATTTGGATCCATATTTCTATGGATGTTGTTATGAAGTAATTAAAAGCGATGCAAACTGTTGCATTAGCATCGATTAGACACAGCTCAGAGAACAGAAACATGAACCGTGTGTGTGCTCGGCACATGTTGAGTGGTGACAAATCGATTGGGTATTGGTTTTATGGCAGGCGGTAAAGTTGTGGATTTTATAGGAGGGTCAAAGAATCTGATGACCTTTGATGTAGCCTAAAGACAAAGAGAATACCATAAGCATTATTTATGAGTCAAAGCCTAGTTCTACACAGATCAAAATGATGAAAGCATTTGAATGTACTGTAGGTCTATAGGATATTGATGTGAACACTTACAATTCTCTACTTTTCCTATCAGGTATCAGTAACCCAGCCCTTCTCCACCTTTCCTATTAGGTATCAGTAACCCAGCCCTTCTCCACCTTTCCTATCAGGTATCAGTAACCCAGCCCTTCTCCACCTTTCCTATCAGGTATCAGTAACCCAGCCCTTCTCCACCTTTCCTATCAGGTATCAGTAACCCAGCCCTTCTCCACCTTTACTATCAGGTATCAGTAACCCAGCCCTTCTCCACCTTTCCTATTAGGTATCAGTAACCCAGCCCTTCTCCACCTTTCCTATTAGGTATCAGTAACCCAGCCCTTCTCCACCTTTCCTATCAGGTATCAGTAACCCAGCCCTTCTCCACCTTTCCTATCAGGAATCAGTAACCCAGCCCTTCTCCACCTTTCCTATCAGGTATCAGTAACCCAGCCCTTCTCCACCTTTCCTATCAGGTATCAGTAACCCAGCCCTTCTCCACCTTTCCTATCAGGTATCAGTAACCCAGCCCTTCTCCACCTTTCCTATCAGGTATCAGTAACCCAGCCCTTCTCCACCTTTCCTATTAGGTATCAGTAATCCAGCCCTTCTCCACCTTTCCTATCAGGTATCAGTAACCCAGCCCTTCTCCACCTTTCCTATCAGGTATCAGTAACCCAGCCCTTCTCCACCTTTCCTATCAGGTATCAGTAACCCAGCCCTTCTCCACCTTTCCTATCAGGGATCAGTAACCCAGCCCTTCTCCACCTTTCCTATCAGGTATCAGTAACCCAGCCCTTCTCCACCTTTCCTATCAGGTATCAGTAACCCAGCCCTTCTCCACCTTTCCTATCAGGTATCAGTAACCCAGCCCTTCTCCACCTTTCCTATCAGGTATCAGTAACCCAGCCCTTCTCCACCTTTCCTATCAGGTATCAGTAACCCAGCCCTTCTCCACCTTTCCTATCAGGTATCAGTAACCCAGCCCTTCTCCACCTTTCCTATCAGGTATCAGTAACCCAGCCCTTCTCCACCTTTGCTATCAGGTATCAGTAACCCAGCCCTTCTCCACCTTTCCTATCAGGTATCAGTAACCCAGCCCTTCTCCACCTTTCCTATTAGGTATCAGTAACCCAGCCCTTCTCCACCTTTCCTATTAGGTATCAGTAACCCAGCCCTTCTCCACCTTTCCTATTAGGTATCAGTAACCCAGCCCTTCTCCACCTTTTGTCTGTCCCTTGCTTTCTTCTCTCCTATGGCCAATACAGCCCACTCCAAACAGAGATTACATTATTGTGACATTCCCGCAAGGTGTTTGCAGATGCGGTCACGGCCGATTCATCCCCACTTATTCACCTGTGATAGTTAGATGGTGAAAGTGGGGGGAGTTGAGACAGTGGCTGTCACCAATCACAGCGATGCTATCCATCTAGGTGATCCTTTTTGCAGTCTGGTTATTAAGGCTGATTATGAGATTTCACAATGGCTGGAGTAGTGTGCATAATCTTAGGAACCACGTTAATATGATATTCTGAGATGCGCAGCATGACTGCAAAAAAAGACAACCTGGAATGCATTAACTGACTTAGTACTCTGGTTCAATTGTGAGGGTAGGACCACAATGCTCCTCAGCCTCTGATTGGATCTCATCAGGACCCCTTCCTGCTAACGCTAGGCTAACGCTAGCTGCTAAGTGGCAGAGCTCCAAACAGGGCAGGAGAAGGAGGCTGTTGCCGGGTGCCCGTTTTAATATTTGTGGTTATTGATTGAAGACCTGTAATGCAATTGCGCCATCCGTTTTCCTCTTTGCAAATATTGGGGGTAAAAGGTGACTGTCGTCGATTGTAAATCCTTTTCCTGTTTTCTTATCCAAATCTCTCTCTCTCTCGCTCTCTCAGCCATTGGGTGGCGGCCCACAGCAGTAAAGTCCTCTGTCTGAGAGCATTTTATAGTTGGCATCGGGCGCAGCATGAGCACTTTCATTTCACTTTTACCCTTGTCAGTCTTTTTTCGGTCGGCCTGGCAACTGCCTGTACGGAAAATACATACAATCCTGTCCCTGTCACAGAGCAAATTTAGAGACCAAATGTTCTAATCAAATGATACATCTTTTAACTTGGCTGGTCTTCACTCTGTCTTTGGATTATCGTTTCACATCTCACACCCTCGTGCAGTAAATAATTGATGTAAACTTCAATATTGCAGGAGTAGTGAAATGTGTCTGTGTGAGTGTGTAGGTAAAAATGTCTATGTGCACGTGTGTGTGACGAGGGATGTTGACTTGTGTGTGGGCCTGTGTGTGTGTGGTGGGGGCATTGATGTGTGGCTATGTGTGTTTGCATGGGTAGCTGGGTGAGTCAGGCTAAGTCAGGGTTCCAAACTGGCATAAAATACTCTAAAAACACCAGCAAATCAGCTCCAAGTGATTTACATTTTGGAAAACTGTTCCAAAGTATTCCCAAACAGATATATGTGATCTTATACAAATGTAAGCAAGGTTTGAAATGATGATGTTTTAGTCAAATATTATATCTGTTTGGGCTTCTCATGGTCAATTTGCAGTTGACAAATGTGTATTTATGTTCCGGCCCTCTGACCATCCATCGTCCCGTGGCTGAATGCTGAATCTAGTTGATGATGCCTAGTCTAAGTCATAAAATAAGTGCTCACCTACTGCTGAAGTCCTCCAGCATCTGTGCAGCTCGCTCTTTATTACAGTAGGGTTGCTGTCATGCATTTAGAGTATGCAGCCGTGCTTGTATATAGGTATGGGAGAGACAGCGGAGTTGATGTAGTGTAGAAGCAACATAGGGAGCTTGATAGAATGTTACGGTGATCAGCGTATCACATACACAACACATGCCGACCCACATCCACTTCGATTGACTTACAAAGACGCATCCATGTCTATTCCTTTCCTCAACTCTCTCCACACACACACTCTCTTGTCTATATAATGTGGTGTGTGTAATATCTGACCAGCATGTGGTGTGCTTATAACGTGCCCAAGCTCCTTTTCTCCTTCACACACACACACACACACACTCACACACACACACACACACACACTCACACTCACACTCACACTCACACACACACACACACACACTGCTCAGTGTGCCACAGAAGGAGGATGTCTTTAAATGAAATACCTTAAAGCAGCACTGTGTTTATCCACGGGAAAGAAAAGCACATACAGGAGGAAGCCGTGCCCGCCTCCACTTTCAAGCAGCTAGTGGCAGAGCTGCCTGTGCGTTACTAAATCCCGTTTTCACAGAGAGTGTTTAACCACCTCCATCGGACAGCACACAGGCTGAGGGAAAGGGAGAGAGCACACACACAAACACACACTACAAGCGCACATACACACATACATTGAAAGTCTGATAGAGAAGATGTGTGGATGAACGGATGGATTAATGGATGGATAGATGGATGGATGGACGAGGGAAGCAGCCCCAAAGGGCACGTTGAGCTCCAGTCAGGAGCGTGTTTGTATTCCTGCCGTCTATAGCCCTTTGCGTATCCTGTAGTGTTTGTTATGTACAGGCCCAGTTGAAAATGTGCTCCTCACCAGTTTCGCTGCCAGAAAATAACAACAGAGCCAGTCCAATGTGATGTGTTGTATGTTTAAAGATGCTAATGGATGCAGCCTGTGGACTTTTAAAATTTGGGGGCATATTTTTCTAAGTTTTTTGTGTGTCTTACTACAGTATCATCACTTCTCTGTTTGTAAACAGTCTCTGTGTAGTTGAGCACCTCTTGATCCTTGTTCCAGAAGTTGGAGTCATTACCATTTTGCCAGGCGATGCAGCAGTCCCACGGTACCAAACCTTTAGGCTTTGATATTTCCAACGCTCCTATTCCGAGTTCTCTCACCCCTTTCGTCGGAGGAGCCAGCATTTGAATAAACGAAGGAAAGAAGGAATATCCCCCTAGCATTGCATCCTGCTATTCTGGCGTTAACTTGGGCAGGTTTTTTTCACTAGCTAATTCCTCTGTGACAGGCCAGAATCAACATTGAGATGGAGGGAGGGAGGGAGGGAGGACACATCATTACCAAGCCCTTCTCCAAGGCCTAGTAGTTCAGTGCAGAGGTTAACTGGTTGGGTTGCTCAGCGCCAGTTGGCATGGCTACCGTCTCCCAGGGTACGGGCCTCGCCTCGCTCCTTGTGTCCCCCGAGCCTCTGGTTACCGCCGGCAACTGCCATTCAAGACGGCCAATGGCGGTGCCCTACTGCACCTAGCCCTATGACGGACAGCTGACTGCACTGTAGGCTCCACTCCCACCCAACTGTTGAGACAAGAGTCAGAACTCTAGCCTCTGACCTCACATGATAAATCACTAAAGGCTTGTTCACACTGGCAGTTTGAAGTGACTCAAATACAATTTTTTTGCATATCTGATTCAAATCTGTTATTTTTCCTGCAGTCTGAACAGCCCAAAAGCACATTGAATCTGATATTTCAAGCCACATTTCAAACCACCTTTGTAGGTGGTTTGAAATCAGATACAAATCTAATTCCTGGCCATGCGACTTGTGTCTGAACGGTCAAATTTGATTTATTTGCCCTGACTGTTATTTGGTGTACAGTGAGTGAAAAAAGTATTTGATCCCCTGCTGATTTTGTACGTTTGCCCACTGACAAAGACATGATCAGTCTATAATTTTAATGGTAGGTTTATTTGAACAGTGAGAGACAGAATAACAACAAAAAAATCCAGAAAAACGCATGTTAAAAATGTTATCAATTGATTTGCATTTTAATGAGGGAAATAAGTATTTGACCCCTCTGCAAAACATGACTTAGTACTTGGTGGCAAAACCCTTGTTGGCAATCACAGAGGTCAGACGTTTCTTGTAGTTGGCCACCAGGTTTGCACACATCTCAGGAGGGATTTTGTCCCACTCCTCTTTGCAGATCTTCTCTAAGTCATTAAGGTTTCGAGGCTGACGTTTGGCAACTCGAACCTTCAGCTCCCTCCACAGATTTTCTATGGGATTAAGGTCTGGAGACTGGCTAGGCCACTCCAGGACCTTAATGTGCTTCTTCTTGAGCCACTCCTTTGTTGCCTTGGCCGTGTGTTTTGGGTCATTGTCATGTTGGAATACCCATCCGCGACCCATTTTCAATGCCCTGGCTGAGGGAAGGAAGTTCTCACCCAATATTTGACGGTACACGGTCCATCGTCCCTTTGATACGGTGAAGTTGTCCTGTCCCCTTAGCAGAAAAACACACCCAAAGCATAATGTTTCCACCTCCATGTTTGACGGTGGGGATGGTGTTCTTGGGGTCATAAGCAGCATTCCTCCTCCTCCAAACACGGCGAGTTGAGTTGATGCCAAAGAGCTCGATTTTGGTCTCATCTGACCACAACACTTTCACCCAGTTCTCCTCTGAATCATTCATATGTTCATTGGCAAACTTCAGACGGGCCTGTATATGTGCTTTCTTGAGCAGGGGGACCTTGCGGGCGCTGCAGGATTTCAGTCCTTCACGGCGTAGTGTGTTACCAATTGTTTTCTTGGTGACTATGGTCCCAGCTGCCTTGAGATCATTGACAAGATCCTCCCGTGTAGTTCTGGGCTGATTCCTCACCGTTCTCATGATCATTGCAACTCCACGAGGTGAGATCTTGCATGGAGCCCCAGGCCGAGGGAGATTGACAGTTATTTTGTGTTTCTTCCATTTGCCAATAATCGCACCAACTGTTGTCACCTTCTCACCAAGCTGCTTGCCGATGGTCTTATAGACCATTCCAGCCTTGTGTAGGTCTACAATCTTGTCCCTGGCATCCTTGGAGAGCTCTTTGGTCTTGGCCATGGTGGAGAGTTTGGAATCTGATTGATTGCTTCTGTGGACAGGTGTATTTTATACAGGTAACAAACTGAGATTAGGAGCACTCCCTTTAAGAGTGTGCTCCTAATCTCAGCTCGTTACCTGTATAAAAGACACCTGGAAGCCAGAAATCTTTCTGATTGAGAGGGGGTCAAATACTTATTTCCCTCATTAAAATACAAATCAATTTATAACATTTTTGACATGCGTTTTTCTGGATTTTTTTGTTGTTATTCTGTCTCTCACTGTTCAAATAAACCTACCATTTAAATTACAGACTGATACTTTCTTTGTCAGTGGGCAAACGTACAAAATCAGCAGGGGATCAAAAACTTTTTTCCCTCACTGTACCTTGTTGCTTGCTAGCTACTCTGTTTGACAAGAACATGTGGTAGCTAATGTGCGAGAAAGCTAAACAGCTATACCTAGCTAGCTAGTTGACTGCTGTGGCTAGCCAACAATGAGTTGTTTGAAAGTTTGATAATCTTTGAGGCTTTACAAGTTTTCTTACACTATCATTTTGAACATTCAAAGCAACTGGGAAACGTCCATGGCAGGCATTGTTGTCACCTTAGCTTGCTATGTAACTTCTGAGTGATAGGAAGCACAAGCACCACCACCAATCAGCCTACATCACTGCACACACACCCGTCATTACTATGACAACTGTCTGAACACACACATATCTGATTTGGTCAACAAAACTAATTTGAGCGTTAAGGCCTGCAGTGTAAACAAGGCTACCAGCATATTTTAAAATACTGTAAATTATATTAAAGGGTAACAGTGGTCTAATGATACCCCCATCTCTTCCCCTAATAAGTGAGTTGTTTCTGCACACCTAATGCCTGCATGGCGGCTTGTTCCGTCAGTTGATGAATGTCTCTATCTGCAGTCATTAGGACTTCTATTTTTCATACCGTGGCCCTGTCGACCGCAGCGACGAGAACTGGCCCTCACATGCGCACTCGCGCATGGCCCCCGTGATCCTTGGAGAGGCTGACTACTCCCGGGCCTGTGTCTGGGGGCGAGAGCGTGGAGAACAGGCACTGCTCACCCAGCCGAAAGGTCACACCTGTCAGCGGTACCGAGAAAAAGAGGGCAGAGAAGAAGAGGAGGAGGAGGGATATGCTTCTGGCTGCTGGTGCCTGGAGAGCCACAGTGTCTCAGACACACTTAGAAATACATGCACTCAGACAGACACACAGACAAAGATACACATCATAGATACACAAGACAAAGATAGCGTGCAGACGTGCACACACTCAAACACACACACCAGTATTTCCCCTAGGATTTCTTTTTTGCCGTGGTGGCGGAGGTAGCAGGGGAGGGGTATGCTCCCCCGGGAGATTTATTTTGTTGAATGACTATGAGGAGGTCACTTCTGGTTACTTTTTTTTAAAGAACATTCTATTCCAAAATGCATGAAAATGGAATGATGTTCTCTTCCTTTGAAACTCATCTGAAAATCCAGGAGAGTTTCATTTGATCATAACCCCCCCAAAAAAAATGGCTTGCGTAACGTTACTGTATATTAGCTAACATAGTCGCCCAATTTTAGAGGACCAGAAGTATTGGGACAAATTCACTTTTGTGTATTAAAGTAGTAAAAAGTTAAGTGTTTGGTCCCATATTCATAGCACACAATGACTACATCGAGCTTGTGCATTTGCTCTTTGTTTTGGTTGTGTTTCAGATTATTTTGTGCCCAATAGAAATGAATGGTAAATAATGTATTGTGTCATTTTGGAGTCACTTTTGTTGTAAATAAGAATATAATATGTTTCTAAACACTTCTACATTAATGTGGACGCTACCATGATTACGGATAAACCTGAATGAATTGTGAATAATGATGAGGGAGAAAGTCACAGACACACAAATAGCATACCCCAAGACAGGCTAACCATGCTAACCTCACCATTACAATAACGGGAGGTTAGCATTTTTTTGGGGGTATGATGTTCGAGCGTCTATTACTTTCTCACTCATCATTATTCACAATTCATTCTGGATTATCCGTAAAATACTATGTGGTTGAATCTGTGTTTGAAATTCACTGCTTGACTAAGGAACCTTACAGATAATTGTATGTGTGGGGTACAGAGATGAGGTAGTCATTCAAAAATAATGTTAACCACTATTATTGCAACTTATTATGTGACTTGTTAAGTAAATGTTTACTCCTGAACTTATTTAGGCTTGCCATAACAAAAAACATAATTCCACTTTGACATTATGGGGTATTGTGTGTAGACCAATGACAACAAATCTCAATTTTATCAATTTTGAATTCAGGCTGTAACACAACAAAATGTGGAAAAAGTCAAGGGGTATGAAAGCTACTCTAATGAATGTGTACACTGCATTTTACTGGACAAACTTCAGAGGCTGAAGTCTGTTGACTCCTGAAACAGAGACACAAAGGTGGAGTTAGTGAATAGTCACATTGTCTGTCTGTCATGGACCAATGTATAGCCTAAATTCGATGAACTTGACAATGAAATACTCAAGCGTTCTCTGTGGAGAGGAAGGTGTCTGTCTGGTCATGGTTTCACTTCTGTGGGCATGCAGAGCAGAGGGGGGATGGGATGGGTATCCTAAGAGAAAATGCCTTACAGGCTACCACTATTAGTTCTCACATTTGGTGCCCGTTGGATAGGACAGAATGTTACTCTGCTAAATACAGAAGTGCAAAATTGAGTTTCATTTAGGATTTCCCTGTTCAAGGCCAAATATATCATACTTTGACTAAAAGGATCACTTACTGACTTAAATTGTTGTGCAACATCACGGGTAAGCTCTGGGCATCATCTTCCAGCTGAAAAAAGTGCATTTTTGCTGGTGTGGGCGTTTATAAGCGCGTCTTCAAATGTATTCATTTAGCAGCGGTTCTAAGTGAATATAGTCACAATGGTGTTTCATTACAGCCTCTGATCTGTAGGATCAACGGGAGGAACGTTGCCTCTACGAGTCTCTCGCTCTCTCCCTCTCGCTCTCTTATCAACTCCTCTCTAAACACAGGAGTTAGCCCTGCTATTGTTCAATATCCACTTAGTACTTCCTTTTAGCTTTAAGGGTGGGTGGCTCTATGCACTTCCAGTCCTAATGTACTCGAAGAGCTAGTGGTGTCCTCAAGCTCTCTCCTACAGCCTCCTTGCAAAGTTATTCGAGTGTTATTGAAGTGTCTTTCTAGCGTCATTCTAGCGGTACGTGTGTTATTAGAACATTATTGTACCATTATGAGTATTATTCTAGCATTATTCTCCACAGGCCTCTCTCTTCAGCATCACTAGGGCATCATTAAGGCAACCTGCCATGACTGACTCTGAGCCTACACCTTCCCATTCAACAGGCTAATTCATCTAGCCTACACCTTCCCATTCAACAGGCTAATTCATCTAGCCTACACCTTCCCATTCAACAGGCTAATTCATCTAGCCTACACCTTCCCATGCAACAGGCTAATTCATCTAGCCTACACCTTCCCATGCAACAGGCTAATTCATCTAGCCTACACCTTCCCATTCAACAGGCTAATTCATCTAGCCTACACCTTCCCATGCAACAGGCTAATTCATCTAGCCTACACCTTCCCATGCAACAGGCTAATTCATCTAGCCTACACCTTCCCATTCAACAGGCTAATTCACCCCCCCCCCACACACACACACCTGGCTTGGGCAGGTCTACTAGGAGTCTCATTGTCATTAATCATGCCAGTCATGCCTGTCAGCGGAGCGGCCAATCTATCCACTGAGACTTGTGGGGATCAGACAGCATTAGTGAACCAGCCAACACATACATTATATTTACCTCTAACACAGTCTACATTCCCACACACTAATACTGTACTCATGCACCCAGACCATAATATATCTTTCTCCATTCTCCATCCGTCTCTCTCTCTCTCTCTCTCTCTGTCTCTCTCATTGTTAAATCGTGCATGCTCCATGTGGTCATATAAACAGACGGACAGAGTTCAGAGAGTCAGAGCGGATAATTACTCATCACACATGGTGTTGGTTGGTTAGAGCAGCACAAGACCCGGAGCAACAGATCATTTGAAGTCAACAAAAGATGATTGAAGTCTTATTTACCTGATGGAATGTTGTTCTGTCGAGTCTCTGGGGAACAAGGGAAAAATGACCAGTGTGAACCAACAGTTACTCAGGCTGTTTGTGTGTGTTAGACCTCATGACCTCACGCCCTGCAGACGTGGTCTGGGAAGAGAGAGGAGGAGGAGGGGACAGGAGTAAACGAGTACATCAACATCAGAGAGCACATCTCTACTGTTGCCTCCCTCATTTTGTTTCTTCCTCCTCTCATTTCTTTGCCCAAACTTTGAGTTGCTAGTTAGAGCAGGACGCTGCCCCCTGGACGGCTCCTTCCACTGTCCCTGCACAGGAGATAGAAGGAGCAGAAACTAGTTCAGTAGGACGTCACAGTCCAATCAATGCAAGCGAGACCACCACTAAACTCTTTAAATGAGATCCACTGTGACTTACAGTACCTTTTTGTTAAACAAGCAGCTTGTTTACCCCTCCTTGACATAGTATATGTCTGGCCAATTTGCATATTGAATATTGTTCTTCATAGCTTCGCAAGGACCTTTCAGAACTTTATTGAGCCACTCGCAGCTGACCTTCACCAATTGATTGGCGGAAGGAGGAGACCGGCTGCGTACCATTGAAGGCGAGACGCTCCACGCCGAGCGAGCGTTGGGGCTCATTATTAGGCTGAGTTGGCTGGATGAAAATCCATAACCTCTCCTCAACGATCCTGGTCCGCTGTGCCTTTCGAAGCTCAAAAAGGCACCTTTTCTGCATATCATTGTGTCTGTCTGTCATGGATGATGACAGTGTTATTGCTAGATGTGCCGTAGTCTTGTGGGGTTTCGGCATCATATCTGCATATTTGACACAACTCACACACACAGTCTTGTCTTTATATTAAGCAGTGCTCTCATGTTTCGCCTTGTCAGTTTGTACTTCTAGTGCCTGTAGCTATACCATAAGGATCTGCAGTGGGAGGTTGTATGACTTTTTAAATGACTCTCTCTCTCTCTCCAGAGTCTCAGGCAGGTATGCTAGCTGGCTCTGGCTGGCATCTGTTCCTTTCTTTATTGAGGTGTCATTGAGATTCAGTGCAGACAGGAGTCCTGCAGAGCACTAGGAAGCTTAGAGGAGGATTCCTCTACTACACACACACACACACACACACACACACACACACACACACACACATACACAGGAATGCACACACACATGCACAAACACAGGAGGCACATGCAAGCACACAGACACACTCATCTAAACTTGTGAGTCGTGCAATACAGAGACGACTGGCAGTGCCGCCCCCATCCACAGAGTGACAGCAGTCCCTCTTGTCTTACGTTAATTGGCTCTTAATTGAAAGGGTTGATTAAAATGCCCAGAAAAGGTTATCAGGAGAGGCAGTTGGAGATTATTCTAAGACGGGCATATCAGCTCTATTTTATTGTCTTGGGGTGTCTATTTTAGAAGGTGTGTGTTTCAGAAAGGTTGTGCATCTGTTTGTTTGTTTTCTATGTGAGTATGCACTGGCAGGTAAATGTGTGGTGTGTGTGTGTGTGTGTGTGTGCACTCATGCATATCTGTGTGTGTGTGTGTGTGTGTGTGTGTGTGTGTGTGTGTGTGTTCGTGCGCGTTTGTGCATGTGTGCTGAGATGTAAAAATGTGCTCTCTATACTCAGAGAAGTTGGGATAGATATGGAAATCAATAGAGCAAGGCCAAGGTCCTGACCCTCTCCACCGCAGTATCCTGGGCTTTCTAAGCTGATGGTCTCAAGAGCCAGTTGAGAAAAGTACTGTAACACAGCCTCAGTAAGTTAGAACTTCATTACCTTGGCCAGGTCTCATTTGAAAAAGATGTAAGCTAAAATGGAAAAGGAAATAACATTTCCTGAGTGCACACCAGACCTTTCTGTCTTTTCAAGTTTGGGAAAAAACAACAAAATCACCAGACAGAATAGGCTGTATCATTCCTCTCTGTACAACCTCAAAGCTTGAAACATAGCAGGGATTGAGAATGGCAATGGGAGTTGTTGTTTTCTGGTTTGGGAATTATATCTTATTTTTCAAAGAACAGTTGCTACTTAAAAACTGTCCATGTCAAGAACACAATCAAGACAAAGTGGTAAAAACACACATTTCTTTGTATAGTGACGTTAGAAACTTATCTTAGAGTTCTACAGTGTGTAATTGACTATCTACCCTATCAAGTTCTCTCCCAGCCTCTCAATGTGTACTGGATACATACTTTCTTTAAAAAGAAAGTCTTTGATGTTTAAATATTTTATTTATATATTAATTTGCCATGCTTAGAGTGCCGGTGGCACCCTATCTCCGAGATTTTATTTTATTTATCAGTCAACAGCCTCTAGTTCGTTTTGGAACAGGTTGGTTTTGTCCTGTCATCTCTCAGAGATGCATTTCAGAGTTGCTCTCCAATTTTTTTTTGATTCTCTGACTCAAATAATGTTTTATTGATATGTTCATACAGTATATCTGGATCACCAACATTTAGAGTCCATCTTCAAATCCCATTTATCAGACTTGCTAAGTTTTCACTTGATATCCTTTTTCCAGCAAAACTTCAAAACTGGTTTTTAAATGTTCTCCTTCTTGTTAGAGGGTGACTTTGCAAAATTCATAACTTCACAAAACTCTTAGCAAAAGTTTTAAACTTCCCAACCATTTGGAAGGACTTTTTCTGATATGATCATGCGATCAGTGTTGATACCGTTTAAGCTTCATTCCACCATTCTCACTGCAGCATTCAATATATTTTCTGAAATCTTTCAGATACTATTAGAGACATCATTGATGATGCCTTACTGCGGGTCAGGTCTCTATGGACTGGTGTAAGACACTGAGATCTGCTGACACGGCCTCATCGTCTGCTGCAGCCCCTGTCTATATCTGGGCCTGAGCCAGCAGGGGGTCGAGGTGTGTGTGGTCAGGGGGGTCGAGGTGCTGCTTGGTATGACAGTGAGACAGCCTGATCATGTATTCAGTGAGTCGCTGTGTGTGTCTGGTGTTGTGTGTCCCATGTGGCTCAGTTGGTAGAGCATGGCGCTTGCAACGCCAGGGTTGTGGGTTCGATTCCCACTGGGGACCAGTACGAAAAAATAAAAAAATGTATGCTCTCACTGCTGTAAGTCGCTCTGGATAAGAGTGTCTGCTAAATGACTAAAATGTAAATGTTGTCTGACTCTGCGCCTCCCAAAAGCAGTGGCCACACTGTCTGGCAGGGAGTCACACACAGGGTAAAGGAGTCGAAACGGAAGGAGACAAGTTACTTCCAAGTGGTAAACAACACACACACACAGGCGCACACACACTGGTACAGAGGCTCGCACGCACACACACATTAGGGCTGTCCCCGACAAAAAAACTCTTGGCCGACCAAGAGTCGTCTGTTCTTTCGACCAATCGATTGGTCGAAATGTTAAAACGTGTATTTTTCCATATATGGACACATTCTATGTGTTTTAATCAAATCAACTATATTCCCTGAGCTTGTCTGATGCTTTAAGCACACTGTTTGATTAAATAATGAAGACACACAAATGACTAGAGAGAGTCCGACCAGCAATTGATTTGATTGTGCCGGGCCAGGCTCAGACTTAAAAAAAAGACAGCGAGTGACTGTGTGACTAGCACCCGTTGTCTCTCTCTCCTCCCTGCTGCAGCGACCACCACAGTATTTATCACGCTGTTCGTTTTGCTGAAGCTGCAACATAATTACAGCCATTTCTGACTGAAAAGTTCTGTTACCGAAATCCCTCAACCCTTGCTCTCTTTACGTGACAGAAATGCATCGCATGCACGTGACCAATAGGGCTTGACCTATAGAATATCATAATCTTATCAATAAATTGGTTATAACAAACTCTGAACACCGTAACAGCAAAATGGATGCAGAGGACGTGACAGATAAACCCGAAACAGGGGAATGTTTAGGCTACTGGTTGCTCATGAGGTAAAGGAGAAGTCAGATGTGTGGAATAAATGTGACTAGTTGTGGAAAATACTGGAGATCAAGAAAAAGAAGGTAAGGAGTAAGCGCTGCGTCATATTATGCCAAACAGGTGCTGTTAGATTACAGTATCATTTTCTGACCATTTGGAACAATGTAAACAACACTAGATAAATTATAAGCATACCAGAGAGTCTGTTGTAACGTTTTTTTGTGAAGCCTTTATTACAGCAAAGACTAAAAACAGTCGTATTTATTCGTGAATGCAATTTACAAAATGGAACGGTTTATTTATTGTTTAAGCTAATTATTCAAGGCTCACTTTACTTTATTTTAACACTAAAATGCTTGATTGCATTTCAAATCATGAATGACTCGTATATTGTGTGATGACATGAACAAATGAATGGTTGATTGATACGGTAGCCTATAAGTATTGAAATATAGGCCTAAGTAAGTTACGGTATTAAGACTAAACAGGATGTGCTCTTAGGCCTACAGCTCAATGGTGGTTATACAAGGCCACTATACTAAGCCTACTAATGATAATGACATTACTTATTATAATGATTATCATAATAATAATAGTAATAAGAAGAAGAAGAAGGAGATCAAGAAAAAGGAGCGTAATTATTATTATTATTATAAATATTATTTTTCGGACAATTTGGAACAGTGTAAACACTAAATAAATTGTAAATAATACCAGAGAGGCTGTTGTAACGGGAAACAATTTTGTCAAGTCTTTATTACAGCAAAGCAAAGATAAAAAACAGCCGAATTTGTGAAGTTGTTTACTTGACATGTTGTTACGTGAGGCTTGGTGCTCACAGAATCAGTAGGCTATTAAACAAACACTCAAACAGGCAACATAAGCAGGATCTGCCTTATTTCTGTAGATATACAGTACCAACCAAAAGTTTGGACACACCTACTCATTCCATGGTTTTTCCTTATTTTTTACTATTTTCTACATTGTAGAATAATAGTGAAGACATCAAAACTATGAAATAACACACATGGAATCATGTAGTAACCAAAAAAGTGTTAAACAAATCTAGCAGTCTTGAAGGAGTTCCCACATATGCTGAGCACTTGTTGGCTGCTTTTCCTTCACTCTGCGGTCCGACTCATTCCAAAACATCTCAATTATTTAATTGGGTTGAGGTCGGGGGGTTGTGGAGGCCAGGTCATTTGATGCAGCACTCCATTACTCTCCTTCTTGGTAAAATAGCCCTTACACAGCCTGGAGGTGTGTTGGATCATTATCCTGCTGAAAAACAAATGACAGGCCCAAACCAGATGGGATGGCGTATCGCTGCAGAATGCTGTGGTAGCCATGCTGGTTAAGTGTGCCTTGAATTCTAAATAAATCATAGACAGTGTCACCAGCAAAGCACCATCACACCTCCTCCTCCATGCTTTACGGTGGGAAATACACATGCGGAGATCATCCGTTCACACACACCGCAGCTCACAAAGCCATGGCGGTTGGAACCAAAAATCTCAAATTTGGACTCCAGACCAAAGGACACATTTACACAGGTCTAATGTTCATTGCTCGTGTTTCTTGGCCAAAACAAGTCTCTTCTTCTTATTGGTGTCCTTTAGTATTGGTTTCTTTACAGCAATTCGACCATGAAGGCCTGATTCACACAGTCTCCTCTGAACAGTTGATGTTGAGATGTGTCTGTTACTTGAACTCTGTGAAGCATTTATTTGGGCTGCAATTTCTGAGGCTGGTAACTCTAATGAATTTATCCTCTGCAGCAGAGGTAACTCCATTCCTGTGGCGGTCCTCACGAGAGCCAGTTTCATCATAGCACTTGATGGTTTTTGCGACTGCACTTGAAGAAAAGTTCAAATTTCTACAAATGTTCTGTATTGACTGAGCCTCATGTCTTAAAGTAATGATGGAATGCTGTTTCTCTTTGCTTATTTGAGCTGTTCATACCATAATATGGACTTGGTCTTTTACCAAAAAGGGCTATCTTCTATATACACCCCCTACCTTGTCACAACACAACTGATTGGCTCAAACGCATTAAGATGGAAAGGCACACCTGTTAATTGAAATGCATTCCAGGTGACTACCTCATGAAGCTGGTTGAGAGAATGCCAAGAATGTACAAAGCTGTCATCAAGGCAAAGGGTGGCTATTTGAAGAATCTGAAATATAAAATATATTTTGATTTGTTTAACACTTTTTTGGTTACTACATGATTCCATATGTGTTATTTCATAGTTTTGATGTCTTCACTATTATTCTACAATGTAGAAAATAGTAAAAAATAAGAAAAACCATGGAATGAGTAGGTGGGTCCAAACTTTTGACTGGTACTGTATATGGATGATTTATAAAGCCAGGCACATTTAACAGTTAGGCTATTGATTATAGACCTAATTCAGTTCAGGTTTCCTTTCTCCTCACTTTTCTTAGACAATAAGGCAAGGGCTGTTTTCTCATCTCCTCATTCTGCTGCTACCTCCGCTGCATTGTTCTCAACACCAATATGCTGGTTAACTTTGCTATGCACATAGCAACATGATCTAGGAAAAGGCCCCAATTCAACAGCGTACTGATGTGTTTCAGAACCGTGGACAGCGACCACTATCCAACACGGGAGAAAGCGCATTTGTTATGAAATAATACATTTTTTATTGGTGTTGCACCATTGTTCTTATGTGGACATAACCATATACAATTTCAGTAGCAGTTCTTAGACTGATGGATTAGTCCACTCAGACAAGCGTGAATCAGACAGGTGTCTTGTACACCATGATATATACAGTGCATTCAGACCCCAGGACTTTTTCCACATTTTGTTACATTACAGCCTTATTCTAAAATTGATCAAATACAATTTTTTCCTCATCTATCTACACACAATACCACATAATGACAAAGCGAAAACAGGTTTTTATAAATGTTAGCAAATGTATTAAAAATAAAAAACAGAAATACCATATTTACATAAGTATTCAGACCCTTTGCTATGAGACTCGAAATTGAGCTCAGGTGCATCCTGTTTCCATTGATCATCCTTGATGTTTCTACGACTTGATTGGAGTCCACCTGTGGTAAATTCAATTGATTGGACATGATTTGGAAAGGCACACACCTGTCTTTATAAGGTTCCACAATTGACAGTGCATGTCAGAGCAAAAACCAAGCCATCAGGTCGAAGGAATTGTCCGTAGAGCTCCGGGACAGGATTGTGTCAAGGCACAGATCTGGGGAAGGGTACCAACACATTTCTGCAGCATTGAAAGTCCCCAAGAACACGGTGGCCTCCTTCATTCTTAAATGGAAGAAGTTTGGAAGCACCAAGACTCTTCCTAGAGCTGGCCACCCTGCCAAACTGCGCAATCGGGGGAAAAAGGTCTTGGTCAGGGAGGTGACCAAGAACCCAATGGTCACTCTGACAGAGCTTCAGAGTTCGTCTGTGGAGATGGGAGAACCTTCCAGAAGGACAACCATCTCTGCAGCACTCCACTAATCAGGCCATTATGGTAGAGACGGAAGCCACTCCTCAGTAAAATGCACATGACAGCCCGCTTGGAGTTTGCCAAAAGGCACCTAAAGGACTATCAGACCATGAGAAACAAGATTCTCTGGTCTGATGAAACCGAGATTGAACTCTTTGGCCTGAATGCCAAGCGTCACGTCTGGAGGAAACCTGGCACCCTCGCTACGGTGAAGCATGGTGGTGGCAGCATCATGCTGTGGGGATGTTTTTCAGTGGCAGGGACTTGGAGACTAGTCAGGATCGAGGGAAAGATTAACGGTGCAGAGATCCTTCATGAAAACCTGCTCCAGAGCACTCAGGACCTCAGACTGGGGCGAAGGTTCACCTTTCAACAGGACAACGACCCTAAACACACAGCGAAGACAACGCAGGAGTGGCTTTGGGACAAGTCTCTGAATGTCCTTGAGTGGCCCAGCCAGAGCCCGGACTTGAACCCCATCGAACATCTCTGGAGAGACCTGAAAATAGCTGTGCAGCAATGCTCCACATCCAACCTGACAGAGCTTTAGAGGATCTGCAGAGAAGAATGGGAGAAACTCCCCAAATACAGGTGTGTCAAGCTTGTAGCGTCATACCCAAGAAGACTCGAGGCTGTAATCGCTGCCAAAGGTGCTTCAACAAAGTACTGAGTAAAGGGTCTGAATACTTACAGTGAGGGAAAAAAGTATTTGATCCCCTGCTGATTTTGTACGTTTGCCCACTGACAAAGACATGATGAGTCTATAATTTTAATGGTAGGTTTATTTGAACAGTGAGAGACAGAATAACAACCCAAAAAATCCAGAAAAACGCATGTCAAAAATGTTATGAATTGATTTGCATTTTAATGAGGGAAATACGTATTTGACCCCTCTGCAAAACATGACTTAGTACTTGGTGGCAAAACCCTTGTTGGCAATCACAGAGGTCAGACGTTTCTTGCAGTTGGCCACCAGGTTTGCACACATCTCAGGAGGGATTTTGTCCCACTCCTCTTTGCAGATCTTCTCCAAGTCATGAAGGTTTCGAGGCTGAAGTTTGGCAACTCGAACCTTCAGCTCCCTCCACAGATTTTCTATGGGATTAAGGTCTGGAGACTGGCTAGGCCACTCCAGGACCTTAATGTGCTTCTTCTTGAGCCACTCCTTTGTTGCTTTGGCCGTGTGTTTTGGGTCATTGTCATGTTGGAATACCCATCCACGACCCATTTTCAATGCCCTGGCTGAGGGAAGGAGGTTCTCACCCAAGATTTGATGGTACATGGCCCCGTCCATCGTCCTTTTGATGCGGTGAAGTTGTCCTGTCCCCTTAGCAGAAAAACACCCCCAAAGCATAATGTTTCCACCTCCATGTTTGATGGTGTTCTTGGGGTCATAGGCAGCATTCCTCCTCCTCCAAACATGGCGAGTTTAGTTGATGCCAAGGAGCTCGATTTTGGTCTCATCTGACCACAACACTTTCACCCAGTTCTCCTCTGAATCATTCAGATGTTCATTGGCAAACTTCAGACGGCCCTGTATATGTGCTTTTGTTGAGCAGGGGGATCTTGCGGGCGCTGCAGGATTTCAGTCCTTCACGGCGTAGTGTGTTACCAATTGTTTTCTTGGTGACTATGGTCCCAGTCACCTTCTGATCATTGACAAGATCCTCCCGTGTAGTTCTGGGCTGATTCTTCACCGTTCTCATGATCATTGCAACTCCACGAGGTGAGATCTTGCATGGAGCCCCAGGCCGAGGGAGATTGACAGTTATTTTGTGTTTCTTCCATTTGCAAATAATTGCATCAACTGTTGTCACCTTCTCACCAAGCTGCTTGGCGATGGTCTTGTAGCCCATTCCAGCCTTGTGTAGGTCTACAATCTTGTCCCTGACATCCTTGGAGAGCTCTTTGGTCTTGGCCATGGTGGAGAGTTTGGAATCTGATTGATTGATTGCTTCTGTGGACAGGTGTCTGTTATACAGGTAACAAACTGAGATTAGGAGCACTCCCTTTAAGAGTGTGCTCCTAATCTCAGCTCGTTACCTGTATAAAAGACACCTGGGATCCAGAAATCTTTCTGATTGAGAGGGGCTCAAATACTTTTTTTCCCTCATTATAATGCAAATCAATTTATAACATTTTTGACATGGATTTTTTTGTTGTTATTCTGTCTCTCACTGTTCAAATAAACCTACCTATAGACTCATCATGTCTTTGTCAGTGGGCAAACGTACAATATCAGCAGGGGATCAAATACTTTTTTCCTCTCACTGTATGTAAATGTGATATTTCCGTTTTGTATGAAAAATGTATGCACTCACCGGGAAGTGAGTCGCTCTGGATAAGAGCGTCTGCTAAATTACTAAAATGTAAATGTAATGTATTTTTAATAAATGTGCAAAAACTTCTAAAAACCTGTTTTTGCTTTGTCATTATTGTGTATTGGGTGTAGATTGATGAGGGAAAAACCAATGTAATCAATTTTAGAATAAGGCTGTAACGTAACAAGATGTGGAATAAGTCAAGGGTTCTGAATTCTTTCAGAATGTAATGTATCTATATATTTTTTTGCTACTGCTCAACTAAAGAAATCTCGGTCGAGCAACAGCCTACCGACCAAACAAACGACCAGTCGACTAAATGGGGTCAGCCCTAACATACATACACACTCACACACCGCTCTTGTTGGTAGTCAGGGAGGGTTCTGGACAGAGCTACGCGTAGCCACTTTGAACCAAGTTTGACCGTTTTTCTGCTGAAGGAGGTCAAATGCCATTTTAGCTCGTATGTGTTGTCCAGAATGTTGTGTCTAGCGCCAAGGGCGTCTTGTAGGAAAATGACAACCGTATTTCAATGTGAATGTAACCTCGTCCCCATGCTATTGCGCACAGTGCGTATAAGCCTGGCACATCAATGATTCAAAGTTGGCCTAAGTGGGAGTGACCGTATAATTCTATGGGAGTGACCTTATGGAGTAAAGTATTTGTCATCATTTAATTTTAGCGAATCACACGATTGCGAGGCATGTCTCTGTGCTTGTGGTGTGCTAGCATACGGGGGAGGGTTAGGGGAGAGGTGTTGTGGGAGATGATTGATTAGTAGATTAAGCTAATTAATGCATTGCCTATGCGCCTGAAGTTTTCCCGGTCTTTCTGTATTGGCTAACGAAGACACTGTTTGACACGTTGGCCCACCATACTCTTCGTGCATTTGGGGCGGAAGTGTCTGGGAACGAGATAAATGTGAATGAGACAGGTATCCTAGCCGCTGAGTTACATCAGTGTTGTGTAGGTGAAGGCGTATGCTACCATGCCTTTGTGTATTTGTGTAAATGTGTGTATGTTTCATAAACATCCTTAATACTGGAACGGAGTGTACTGCAGAAGTTCATGCATGATGATGATATAACACCATACAATCACACAATACAAGAGCATATAGTCCCATAATAAAGTATTATATTAGAGTTCATTGTATGGCCATTTTTCATTGCTATTATTCGTTATAGATAATTGGACATTATGTCCAAGGATAATACCATACAGTATGTTATAGTTATGTCCAATGTCTTATGAAAGCAACGACTGAACAATGTTGCTTTTTTAATCAAAAATAATGCCTCCCAGAAAATTACATTTATTATCTGGGAAAAACATTTTATTTTATTTTATGTCAACGGTTAAAATCAATTTAATGGAACATTGTATCCTTTAATCCAAAGGTACAGTGGGGAAAAAAAGTATTTAGTCAGCCACCAATTGTGCAAGTTCTCCCACTTAAAAAGATGAGAGAGGCCTGTAATTTTCATCATAGGTACACGTCAACTATGACAGACAAATTGAGGAAAAAAATTCCAGAAAATCACATTGTAGGATTTTTAATGAATTTATTTGCAAATTATGGTGGAAAATAAGTATTTGGTCACCTACAAACAAGCAAGATTTCTGGCTCTCACAGACCTGTAACTTCTTCTTTAAGAGGCTCCTCTGTCCTCCACTCGTTACCTGTATTAATGGCACCTGTTTGAACTTGTTATCAGTATAAAAGACACCTGCCCACAAGCTCAAACAGTCACACTCCAAACTCCACTATGGCCAAGACCAAAGAGCTGTCAAAGGACACCAGAAACAAAATTGTAGACCTGCACCAGGCTGGGAAGACTGAATCTGCAATAGGTAAGCAGCTTGGTTTGAAGAAATCAACTGTGGGAGCAATTATTAGGAAATGGAAGGCATACAAGACCACTGATAATCTCCCTCGATCTGGGGCTCCACGCAAGATCTCACCCCGTGGGGTCAAAATGATCACAAGAACGGTGAGCAAAAAATCCCAGAACCACACGGGGGGACCTAGTGAATGACCTGCAGAGAGCTGGGACCAAAGTAACAAAGCCTACCATCAGTAACACACTACGCCGCCAGGGACTTAAATCCTGCAGTGCCAGACGTGTCCCCCTGCTTAAGCCAGTACATGTCCAGGCCCGTGCTAGAGTGCATTTGGATGATCCAGAAGAGGATTGGGAGAATGTCATATGGTCAGATGAAACCAAAATAGAACTTTTTGGTAAAAACTCAACCTCGTCGTGTTTGGAGGACAAAGAATGCTGAGTTGCATCCAAAGAACACCATACCTACTGTGAAGCATGGGGGTGGAAACATCATGCTTTGGGGCTGTTTTTCTGCAAAGGGACCAGGACGACTGATTCGTGTAAAGGAAAGAATGAATGGGGCCATGTATGGTGAGATTTTGAGTGAAAACCTCCTTCCATCAGCAAGGGCATTGAAGATGAAACGTGGCTGGGTCTTTCAGTATGACAATGATCCCAAACACACCGCCCGGGCAACGAAGGAGTGGCTTCGTAAGAAGCATTTCAAGGTCCTGGAATGGCCTAGCCAGTCTCCAGATCTCAACCCCATAGAAAATCTTTGGAGGGAGTTGAAAGTCCGTGTTGCCCAGCGACAGCCCCAAAACATCACTGCTCTAGAGGAGATCTGCATGGACGAATGGGCCAAAATACCAGCAACAGTGTGTGAAAACCTTGTGAAGACTTACAGAAAACGTTTGACCTGTGTCATTGCCAACAAAGGGTATATAACAAAGTATTGAGAAACTTTTGTTATTGACCAAATACTTATTTTCCACCATAATTTGCAAATAAATTCATTAAAAATCATACAATGTGATTTTCTGGATTTTTTTTCCTCATTTTGTCTGTCATAGTTGACGTGTACCTATGATGAAAATTACAGGCCTCTCTCATCTTTTTAAGTGGGAGAACTTGCACAATTGGTGGCTGACTAAATACTTTTTTTCCCCACTGTATCCCTGTAAATCCATGTTATGAATGAATAAACCAGTTTAAAAATAACAATATAATATTGTTTCATCCCCTGTTTTGGCTAGGGCCACTACAACACTCTGAGTCTCGGACATATGCACAGTTCGGACACCAAATTTATGGCGATTCGAACTGAATAGAAATTAAGAGCAGACTGGCACGCTTAAGAGCTTTGCTTGATGTACCGATTGGTTTCATACAACGCTCAACACTGCAGCAGACTTACTCGTTGGTTTTGGGTCGGATTCATGCATGACAGCGACCTCTCACAGAAGTCCTCCACCTGCGAATCCGAGGCCATGATGGTGCTTCCGTTGTGGGTGTGGTAGATGAGCAACCTTTATTTGCATGCAATTAACATACACTCAGTTTCCAGTTTATTAGGTACACCACCCCGTTCACGAAAATAGTTAGCTCCTACAGACAGAGAGTCACTTAGCCGTGGCTTGCTATATAAAGCAGGCAGACAGGCATCCAGTTACTGTTCGACATTAGCATGGGCAAAACAAATGACCTAACCAACTTTGAGCACGGTGCCATGCGCGACGGTTCCAGTATCTCAGAAACGGCCGGCCTCCGGAGCTTTTCACACACGACAGTGTCTAGGGCTTACCAAGAATAGTACAACAAACAAAAAGCATCCAGTCAGCGGCAGTGCTGTGGGCGAAAACGGCTTGTTGGTGAGAGGTCGAGGGAGAATGGCAAAAATCGTGCAAGCTAACAGGCGGGCCACAAACAGGCAAATAACGGCGCAGAACAGCATCTCGGAACGCACAACTCGTCGGTCCTTGTCATGGATGGGAAATTGCAGCAGACGACTGGGTTCCACTCCTATCAGCTAAAAACAAGAAGAAGCGGCTCCAGTGGGAACGCGATCACCAACACTGGACAATTGAGGAGTGGAAAAATATCGCCTGGTCCGACAAATCCCGGTTCCTGTTGAGTCATGCTGATGGCAGAGTCAGGATTTGGCGTAAGCAGCATGAGTCCATGGACCCATCCTGCCTGCTGTCAACAGTACAGGCTGGTGGCTGTGGTGTAATGGTGTGGGGAATGTTTTCCTGGCACACATCAAGTCCCTTCATACCAATTGTGCAATGTTTCCATACCCCAAAGATTTCAGGCTGTTCTGGAGCCAAAGGGGGGTCCGACCCAGTACTAGATGGGTGTACCTAATAAACTGGACACTGAGTGTACATTAACATGCGTTACCATTTGTCCTGACAGTGGAAGAACTGCTCTGGCGCGTTGCATGAAAGAGAGTGCTTCACCCACACCGCACTGAAAGAGCAGCAGAGGCTGCCAAACTATCATCAAAAGTCAGACGAGGAACACTGTATTGTTCCAGAAGGTACTCTATCGTGCTCTTCCAAAGAGAAAGGCGATAGTGCGCTGTTTGAACTGGGGGGTCTTTTAATGCGGTAATCTTCTTGAGGCTAGGAACTCCTTCCAGGAGGGACCTCTTTAATCAAAGGACAATACCTTGGCTTTGTTTGCCCCCCCTTTCTCAAATGTCTTGGCCTCGATCCAATAACTAATGTTCTCTCTAAATTGAAAGTTGTGAATTTATTTGAGTGGTCCCTCTACTGTGTGACCTGTTGTTTTGTTTGTTTTTCCTTCAACTTGTTGGTGTAGAATTGTGTGGAAGTGATTTGGTTTTGTCATCAAGAGACTGCCTTAGGTTAAGATGTGAACAGAGTCTGCTGTTTGCAGTTGTTGTGGTTGGCAAGGTGAAACTACTGTATGGAGTCAAATCAATTTTTGCTTTGTAAACAACAGGTGTAGACTAACAGTGAAAGACTTACTTATGGGTGCTTCCCGACAATGCAAAGAGAGAGAAAATAGAAATAATAGAAAAGTAAAACGCGTAATAATAAAAGTAGTAATAAATACACAATGAGTAACGATAACTTGGCTATATACAGTACAAGGGGTACCAGTACCGAGTCGATGTGCAGGGGTACGAGGTAATTGAGGTAGATATGTACATTTAACTAGGAATAAAGTGACAGATAATAAACAGTAGCAGCAGCGTAGGTGATGCGTCAAAAAAAGTGAGTCCAAAAAGGGTCAATGCAGATAGATATTTGGTTATCTATTTAACTATTTAGCAGTCTTATGACTTAGGGGTAGAAGCTGTTCAGGGTCCTGTGGAGTCGTGTGTGCTCACGCGGTCGTGGGTGAACAGGGAGCACAGGATGGGACTAAGTACGCACCCCTGAGGGGCCCCTGTGTTTAGGGTCAGCGTGGCGGATGTGTTGTTGCCTACTCTCACCACCTGTGGGGGGCCCGACAGGATGTCCAGGATCCAGTTGCAGTCCCAGGGTCCTTAGCTTAGTGATGAGCTTGGAGGGCACTATGGTGTTGAACGCTGAACTGAAGTCTAAGAACAGCATTCTCACATAGGTGTTCTATTTGTCCAGGTGGGTGAGCGAAGTGTGGAGTGCAATAGAGATTGCATCATTTTTAGATTTGTTGTGGCAGTATGCGAATTGGAGTGGCTCCAGGGTGTCTGGGATGATGGTGTTGATGTGAGTCATGACCAGGCTTTCAAAGCATTTCATGGCTACAGATGTGAGTGCTACAGGGCGATAGTCATTTAGACAGGTTACCTTGGCGTTCTTGGGCACAGGGACTATGGTGGTTTGGATAGTGTATATTTAAAGACCGCTGTGGATAGATATACTGTTGTCTCTACTGCAAAGGTACGGAGGACGAATAGAATAGGAGAGGAAGAAAAACAACGCCTCAGAGTGTGAAAAATAAAATATACAGCAACTCAAGTGATTACCATCATCCCTCCCTCCCTCCCTCCCTCCCTCCCTCCCTCCCTCCCTCTCCCTATCCTCCTCTCCCGGGCTTGAAACTAAACACACCATCTGCTGGGACACAACTCTTTTAGAAGTCTGGCGAGGAGGAGGTGGATAAAGAGCATGGCCACAGAGTCCTGGTGAGAGCAGCCTCCCCGGACAGATGAAATGTCCTTATCTTCAGGCAGCAGGGGCTGCCACTGTTGTCCTTTAGGCATGGCTGCTGTGCTAGAGAAACTCATTGTCCAGGCAGCTAGCATCTCAACTGATCCACACTGACCTTTGGGTCCTCCTCGGGTAGCCGCCACTATACAAAAAACTTTCTATTACACAAGATGTTCGTTCACATACGGGTGTGTGTGTGTGTGTGTGCATGCACATGTTTTTGTAGTCCACCCCCCGCACCCCCCACCTCCCGCAAGCCTGTCACTCAAACCCCTAATGAGGATGAAATTAAGGAAGAAAATAATTCTCATCACTTGGCTTTGATACTGCTTGATGTGCACTAATTGCGGCAGATTGTATCTGTATTATTTTTCGTAAGATCAGTGGGGCGCTCTGGTAATTTTCATTAATCACACACAAAGATGAGGTAATTAGATGTTTCATTATTCCACACTTTTTCTGGCATTTATTTAGTGAGACAGAATGTTAATATGATTCAATTCTTTGTTACACAACCACTACCGAATGTAGCTATTATGCTTTCGGCTCACATTGTGTCTTCACTCTGTTCACATTGTGGCTTCACACTGTTCCGCTGTGCCTTCGATTCCTCCTTTGTGTCATAAAGTTACGTTTGCGAAATGATATTAGCTTTCAAACACATAGAGCACAACAATATATTAAATCACCTCTTGCCTGATAATTATTTTGTTTTGTCACAAGTTTGGGTTTTAAAATGCATAAGCACACATGCACACACACACACACACACACACACACACACACACACACACACACACACACACACACACACACACACACACACAAACACATACATAAAACAAGTCCTAATATCAGTGGAAGGTTATCTGATTAGACAGATTGAGATGACACTTTAACAATTTAACAGGATCATTCTGGCATTGTGACTTCACACTGAGATTAATTACACTGAGTTGAATTAGACTGAGATGAATTACATGGTGTGGCACTGCTATCATCTACTCCCATCGGCCCCTAATTATGCCCTTCCAGTACACATCAGAGATGGACTAGAGGCAGACAAGCAGAGATGAAGATAGAGAGAGAAGGGCAGGGAGAGAGACGGGCATGGAGAGAGAGGGGCAGGGGGTGTGAGGGGCAGGGAGAGGGAGGCAGAGACAGAGCAAGGGAGTGGCAGGAGAGAGAGGCAGGGAGAGTGAGGGGCAGGCAGTGTAAGAGCCAAGGACAGAGGCAGGGAGAGCGAGAGAGGCATAGGCAGTGAGAGAGAGAGGCATCTCCCGATGTACTGTTCCAGACACTATACCCTCCCCGCTGCTTCTCAGTGAGCTGACAAAGAGCTTGAATAATGTATCTATCACTCTTGTTGAGTGGGGGACCGGGCGGCGGTGGAGGCTGCCAGCTTGTTATTGTCTCATTACAGGTGAAGATTACATGTGGAGGTGCAACATGGCATGCTCTCCCTCTCCTTTTGTCCTGGGTGAGGGGAGAGAGAGAGAGAGCGAGAGAGCGAGAGAGCGAGAGAGAGAGAGAGAGAGAGTGAGTTCCCTCCCTCTATCCCCCAAATGAAATTGACAGGCTCGCTGAGGTAATTGCTCCCCACTACTATTTTCTTTGGCAGGAAATACTGTTATCGACAAATACGGGATTCAATAAGGGCAGGAGATGAGGCTGTTTCAGCTATGGTCAAAAGGGCTTGTGTCTGTCCTCTAGCCATCGGGTCTGTCATGCTCCTCTTCCTCTCTCCTTCTCTGTCTCTTCCTCTATTTTCCCCTTCCTCTCTGGGGTCTCTTTTGTCCATTTGCCTATGTTTCCCGGGCCTGAAGGGGAAACTCAATTATCCAGTAGCCTGGCGGGTATCGCTGGCTGCCCTCATGATTGGTGTGGTGGTGGTGGTAATGTTGATATCATCCCAACGGATTGATTTGGGCCAGGGTCATTAAGCAACCTATTATGGCCTGTGTCTTTGGTTTCCAAGAGGTGAAGGTCAACGGATAGTGAAACCAGAGCCATAGACTTTCTGTACAGAGCGGTCAGCCTGATGGGAATTGCTGAGAGGAAAAACCCAGCAGCGTTGCATTTCTTGACACACTCAAACCGTCTGGCACCTACTACCATTCCATGTCTCAAGGCTTAAAAATAATTATTTAACCTGTCTCCTCCCCTTCATCTACACTGATTGAAGTGGATTTAACAGGTGACATCAAAAAGGGATTGTAGCTTTCACCTGGTCAGTCTATGTCATGGAAAGAGCAGGTGTTCCTAATATTTTGTACACTCAGTCTCTCTCTCTTCTAAAGAAAAACATGGGTTTTACATCACGTGGGTGTCACACATGCATACGTACGACTCGAATACACACGTCATTATTCTCAACTAGAATACAGACGTCATTATTCTCAACTAGAATACACACGTCATTATTATTTGCAGACACACAGCTAGTTGTTTATTAGGATCCCCATTAGCTTTTGTAGAATCAACAGCTATTCTTCCAGACAAAAACATAAAACATGACAAGTAACAAAACACTGATACTAGGGCTGACCCCAATTAGTCGACTGGTCGATTGTTTGGTCGATAGGCTGTTGGTCGACCAAAATTATTTTAGTCGAGCAGGAGCAAATATATACAGTATTTTATATATTTTTTTTTATGGCACAGGAGACACCTGTCTGATTCGCACCCATCTCAGTGAAGTGCCATCCGTTTTGTCACCAAAGCCCCATATACTACCCACAATTGTGACCTGTACGCTTTTGTTGGCTGGCCCTCACTACATATTCGTCGCCAAACCCACTGGCTCCAGGTCATCTATAAATCACTGCTAGGCAAATCCCTGTCTTATCTTAGCTCACTGGTCACCATAGCAACACCCACCCGTAGTCTGCGCTCCAGCAGGTATATCTCACTGGTCATCCCCAAAGCCAACACCTCCTTTGGCCGCCATTCCTTCCAGTTCTCTGCTGCCAATGACTGGAACGAACTGCAAAAATCTCTGAAGCTGGAGACTCTTATCTCCCTCACTAACTTTAAGCATCAGTTGTCAGAGCAGCTTATCGATCACTGCACCTGTACACAGCCATTCTGAAATTAGCCCACCCAACTACCTCATCCCCATATTGTTATTTATTTTGCTAATTTGCACCCCAGTATCTCTATTTACGAAATTGTAACTATTTTGCACTATGGCGTATTTATTGCCTTACCTCCATAACTTGCTACATTTGAACACACTGTATATATATATATATATTTCTGTTGTATTTTTGACTTTATGTTTTGTTTACCCCATATGTAACTCTGTGTTGTTGTTTTTATCGCACTGCTTTGCTTTATCTTGGCCAGGTCGCAGTTGTAAATGAGAACTTGTTCTCAACTGGCTTACCTGGTTAAATAAAGGTTAAATAAATTTTAAAAAATTATAATCCATTGCGGAGACTAATCCCTTGTGGACGCTGCTGGGATGGCACAGTCCATGAAGGGGAGTGTGGCTAAAATGCACAATGCACGTCTCTTTCCAATGCGCTCTCTCCTGCCAATTTGTGCACATTCATTGTTTCATAACTTCATTGTGTGAATTGTTTGCCTTGATTGTTAGTATCTATCAATTCCCCATTACATACAGTACATCACCAGTAGTAGCCTACATTTACCGTTCATTTCTAATCTACAATGTTTGTTTGCTGATGGTCATTTCTGTTAATGCATTCAATATATTATTATTCCAGTCTTTTACCGTTCTCATTGTCGGAGTGGACACGTTGTTTGCAGAGCGTACAACCTATGCTACACTTGTGAGAAACTAGTTCTGGTTTATTTCCCACTGTCAATGTTGAGTAAGGACGCACACCTGATTACGCATAGAACTACTGTAGGCCTATAGGCTATCTGGCCTGCGCGCCAAGTTGATAGTTAATACAATGTTTCAAGTTCGTTTCAGACACGCCATGCGTAGCCAATGTGATATTTATTTTTATCAGGATATTTTCTACCTGCAGGCTGCAATGTTTTTATTTGTTGGCTTTATGTAGGCTATTTTTAAATACAGTAGTTGGCAATGGCAATAGAAGTTACTTTTTAGGTTTGTATCATTTTCATTTAGATTTGGATAGAATTTTGATTAACCACAATAGAGATTCGAAAAATGTATTATAAATTAAATGAAACTGTTCCACGAAAATGTGCATATGAAAACCATAACCGGCACACAGATCGGTAGACATTGTAAGATAAATTGCCATTCCACATGGGAAAGGTTGCCGACTCCTCGTGTAGCCTATTACCGTCAACTTCTGAAGATTAATGGCAGAATCTGCGAAAGCCATCAGGAGTGGGAGGAGGATGGTCGGGTCAGGTTAAGGTTTTTCTCTTCTGGTTATTTTGATCTCTGGCTCCCTCTTGATTCATTTGTGTCTTATTTAATCAAACAGCATCAGACAAGCATATAGTTGATTTTATTAAAAACGCAGGGTGTGTTTATATATGGAAAAATACACCTTTTAAAATTTTGACCAATCGATTGGTCGAAAGAACAGGCAACTTATGGTCGACCAAGATTTTTTTTGTCGGGGACAGCCCTAATTGATAGACAAGGACAGTCACACAAATGTTAAATACAATGATATACAAACAATACAAAAATCATTATAATAATACAAACAGTACAACCCAAAAAATATATGTTTGTGTTAGTGTGTCTGTGTGTGTTAGAGTGCGTGTGTTTGTGTGTTAGAATGTGTCTGTGTGTGCGTGTGTTAGTCCCCTCACAGTCCACACCGTTCCATGAGATGTTGTTAAATCCATTTTATAAAGGTAATTTTGCTGTTTGCTTGATTAATTGGAGATGGAAGGGAGTGCCATGCGATCATGGCTCTCTATAATACTGTGCGTTCCCATGAATTTGTTTTGGACCTGTCTTTTCGGGTATGAATGGGGTGTCTGAGCTGAATGTTATTTGATAATGCAGACAATCTGGAATTTTCATCACGGTAATATTTCTCATAAAAACTAGAGAAGCAGTTACTCTCTGGTCAACCCGCAACCAGGAAAGACTGGCATGCATGTCGTTGGTGTTAGTTCTGTATGTGCAGTTAAGGACAAGGCGTGCTGCTCTGTTTTGAGCCAGCTGCAGCTTTGCTAGGTCTTTCTTTGCTGCACTTGACCATATTACCGGACAGTAATCAAGATAGGACAAGACCAAAGCCTGAACAATTAGTACATTTGATTTTTATAACAGACATAACCCTCACCATCTTCACAACAACTTTGTCAATATGACATGACCATGATAATTGACCATCCGATGTTATACCTAGGAGTTTAGCATCCTCAACTTGCTCAATGGTCACACCCTTTATGCACAATTCCAGTTGAGGTTTAGGTCTTAAATAATGTTTTGAACCAAATGCAATGCTTTTAGTTTTAGATGTATTTAAGACTAGTTTATTATTATTCACCCATTTTTATACTGACTGTAACTCCTTATTTAGAATTTCAGTGAGCTCACTGGCTTTGGATGCTGACACATATGTAGTGTGGAATCATCTGCATACATAGTCATTCTAGCTTCCTGTAAGCAGTGGCAAATCATTTGTAAAAATAGAGCAGTAACGGCCCAAGGCAACTGCCCTGAGGGACACCACACTGTACATACCGTGAGCTCCAAAAGTATTGGGACAGTGACCAATTTTGTTGTTGTTTTGGCTCTGTACTCCAGCACTTTGGATTTGAAATGATATAATGACTATGAGGTTAACGTCAGCTTTAATTTGAGGGTATTTGTATCCATATCTGGTGAACCGTTTAGAAATTACAGCACTTTTTGTACATAGTCCCCCCATTTTAGGGGACCAACATTATTGGGACAAATTCACTTATATGTGTATAAAAGTAGTCAAAAGTTTAGGATTTGGTCCCATATTCATAGTATGCAATGATTACAGTACGTCAAGCTTGTTTCTCTACAAACTTGTTGGATGCATTTGCTGTTTGTTTTGTTGTGTTTCAGATTATTTTGTGCCCAATAGGTGGTAAATAATGTTTTGTGTATTTTTGGAGTTACTTTTATTGTAAATAAGAAAATAATATGTGTCTAAACACTTCTACATTAGTATGGATGCAACCATGATTACGGATAGTCCTGAATGAATCGTGGACCTCTGGACCTCTGCTCAAAGCCTGATGGGAATTGCTGAGAGGAAAAACCCAGCAGCGTTGCATATCTTGACACACTCAAACCGTCTGGCACCTACTACCATTCCATGTCTCAATTGTCTCAAGGATAAAAATTCCTTCTTTAACCTGTCTCCTCCCCTTCATCTACACTGATTGAAGTGGATTTAACAAGTGACATCAATAAGGGATCATAGCTTTCACCTGGATTCACCTGGTCAGTCTATGTCATGGAAAGAGCAGGTGTTTCTAATGTTTTGTACACTCAGTGTGTATATATATATATATATATATATATATATATATTTTTGTTGTGCAATACTGACCAAACGTATCCTTTCACCATAACAAGAATCCCACCCTGAGCTTAGATGTTTTTTCTCCACGATGTCATTAGCTTGCTGATGTGAGTCCTTCCTTCCTCTTTCACATAGACCAGACAGGCTCTTTCTCTTTGACTCTGCCATGCGGGAGACCGTCTACCAGACCTCTCTTCCCTACAGATGAAAGAAGCCGCTTATTAGCCCCAAACTGCCTATTAGTGCAGCATTCTTGGTGGGGAACCGGCAAAGTCCTGAGATGAACAGATTCAAGATAATTCAACTGCAGTCGAGGCATTTCTGATACTGTTTCTTCACCCTGTTTCCTCCTCCTCCACCTCCATTAGTTCAGTTCTACCTGTTTCTGGGTTAGGTTGATATCCCACCTTGCACATATTTTTTGTTTTTTGTCCCAACTTTGGCTGGCAGGTTGTGACAAATAAAACATTGTCTATCTGAAAGAATACCCTCTACAATACCACCTTTTATCAGGTAATCTGACATGGTGATTTACAAGAATATAATTCAATGTAGTGTTTTTTTTTATTGCAGACTTTTTCACATGACAAATGTGAGGGAGTAGAAGAACAGAGAATGTATTGACAGAACTCACTATTTATTTGTCTTGGCTCTTTGTCCTAGATTTAGATACTGGTGGGAGTGTATACCGTGCTGTTCAGTCATCTTGGGTTTAGATACTGGTGGGAGTGTATACCGTGCTGTTCAGTCATCTTGGGTTTAGATACTGGTGGGAGTGTATACCGTGCTGTTCAGTCATCTTGGGTTTAGATACTGGTGGGAGTGTATACCGTGCTGTTCAGTCATCTTGGGTTTAGATACTGGTGGGAGTGTATACCGTGCTATTCAGTCATCTTGGCAGGTAAAACAAATTGATCTGAACAGATGGATGACTAAACCAGTCGAGGCTTGTTTAACAAAAGAGAAGGGGGACTGTTTGGACAGGCCCTGTATTACAATGATAGACTCATACCCATACACAATTCAGTCACCAGTCCTGGCTGCGCCCCTTCCCGCAGTCATCTTTGACCACGGCCATGTTGTTTTAGATACGAGGCATCGACTCATCAGCTATTTCACAGTAGCTCTACAACGGTGAAACCCAATCAAACCACCAGGATTGTGTAACGGAATGCTCATGCGAGATGAGACGGTGTCTGTCTGTCTTTGCCAGCTGCAGGGAGTGTCTTTGTGTAGGCAGCAGTGTGCAGCATGTTCCAGCCTCTCTTTTGGAGGTTCTACACAGGAATCCATTTAGAGGAGACATGGCTGCTAGTGTTCAGCATGCATGTTAGTCGGGAGGGTTGGCAGCTATCCTCATTGAATGGCTCCCTGTGGGATAGACCTCCGTCAGTTCAGCCTTAGCTGATTGAGGCAAGTCAAAGTGAGAGAACACATCCAGAGCCATCCGCATTCCTAGCCCTCACTCTGAATATAGCGATGGAAGGCAATGTTTTGGCTCCTCTTCATAGTAGCACCACTGGGAGATTGTCAATGACATTACCCTGTTTACTATGTAAATTATGGATAAAATCACTGTGATCCACAAAGAAAATGTCTAACTCGTGTTGTTGCAAAAAAGAAAAGAAAAAAAGGCTAATTTACTTAGCCTGTTTGCTGTATTTGATAAAGGCTATTTTGACATGGGAGTTGGGCAGGGGTAAATGTGGGGGGACACAAGCAGTATCTAGTATGTACTGGTAATCATTGTCACCTACTGAAGTACACAGTGCTTTAATATGTTACTCCTGATGTGTGCTGTGAGGAGGTGTGATACCTGGGGATCCCATGGCCATGACCCCCTTCCTCCTGTCACAAGAGATCATCTGGGCTTCAGCTTGATAAGATCCTAAATCCATAATGGCACCTACATTACCCAGCGCTAAAGGCTCCCAGTTCAAGGCTTTATTTTTTGTGATGCAGTTATCAAGATCAGTGGCTAAATAAAGGTAATGGGTTTCTCTGAGTTTCTATTGAAGACTTGTTTTCTTTCTGTTGATCTAGTATTTATAATACCTTTTGTATGTTTCCCTGTGTTAGGATTGGCAAATATTTTGTGGTCAATGTTTAACAGAGTAATAAGACAAACATTTCCGTACTATAATAATGAAACTGTTCTGTGCGTTTTCTTTGCAGGGAGGACTGAGGAACAGCAAGCATGAGTGTACACTGTCATCACAGGAGTACGTCCACGAGCTGCGCTCTGGCATCACTGAGGACAAGCTGCTCATCTGCCTGGAGTCCCTTCGTGTCTCTCTCACCAGTAACCCTGTCAGGTAAGGTCCTTACTCTCTTACTGACTTAATCCTCTTGATTCTTAGATGAAACTTAAGGGTTCCACAGTGCAAAGTGCCCTCAAATGAACCTCCATTCTGGCCAACCTGTTCCTATGGTTATGTTCTACCTGTCTACTACTGATGTTGACTCAATTCTCAGTACAGTTCTCCCAAAACGTTTCTCCAGACCTCATTCGCTTCATCTATGTCTGCGTTCACACAGGCAGCCCAATTTTGATATTTTTTCCACTAATTGGTCTTTTGACCAATCAGATCAGCTCTGAAAAATATCTGATGTGAAAAGATCTGATCTGATTGGTCAAAACACCAATTACTGGTCAAAAGATCAGAATTGGGCTGCCTGTGTGAACACAGAAGAAGTTGGAATCTGCTGGATACCTTCCATTGCTAATTGGATCTATGTCAGGAGATCTCTTAGGCCCTGATTCACACAGAGCGATGGGCTTGGTTGAACAAGAATAGCCCATAGCATTGCCCGTTAAAACAAGCATAGAGTGGAATCCCATAGCCTGTCATTCCATCACCACTCTATCCATTAGGCTCTAATAGATAGGAAGTCCACTTTTCCACATCAGAGCCAGCCATTCTGCCTCTGAGACCTTAATAAGCATGGCAGCCCTCACCCTAAGATCAACGAAGTTGTCTTTAATATCTCTCCCTTTCCCCCATCACCAAGAGTGGCTTTCACTGCCCACACCAACCTATTTTTAATCTGTTTTGATAATAGTTAATGTTAAGATAATTCCCCGCTTCTCTCTGTCCTGTGCCCGTTTCTAGCAAGCTTTGTTGGGCCCTTCATTCAACCATAATTAGGCCACGCAACTGCGTTGTGGGAGCCTTTTTCCACCCACAAAGTTCTCATCTTCCTTTCTTGTAGATAGGGATGTTGCAATTTAATTTGGTCCCAACAGCTCAGAGGAACCCTCAATGACAGCAGAACCCTTTCAATTATTCACCAAGCCCCACTGTCGAAAGAGATGTTTCTTAATGCGAATCAATGAACGGTGCATATAAAGTGGTCATCAGATGAGTGGCAGATCTTCTTTTATGCCCGACCCCCAGTCCTCTGAGATGGCCCGGCGGTAGCCCCAGAAGGCCATTTATTTGTTCCAGTAGATACAGCAGAGGCATTATCCTAGCATCCTAACAGCTCGGAAAACAAATAGGCTTTGGTGTGGTCTCACTAGAAAGATCATGCACACCCACAGAACAACACAACGTGCTCTGCACTCCTAAGCGATTAATAGATTTCTGCAGAAAATTCCCCCACCCATCTCTCTCTCTGTGGCTGAGTAACTGTGTAGCTAGAAACCACAGTTGGAAAAACAAGGTAAACAGCAAAACTTTGTTTTTCTCTTTCTTTGAAAAAACTACACCAAGGATGAAAATGTATGCAATCACTAACTGTAAGTCACTCTGGATAAGAGCGTCTGCTAAATGACTGAAATGTAAATGTAAATAAATACCCCGCCTCAAGGGAACCTCCCAAGTTCTTGCCTTCATTAAGCTAAAGACACCCTTTTATTGTTCGGCTTTATCTGATCACAGAAGAACTGTTCCCAGACCTACCTTTGTGCTGTTTACCCACTGTCTGCCTGCCCATTAATCAGAGGAAATTAGCGTAAATCATTTTTGTTTGAAAAGCCCACGTAACGCTCCCTTTGCACCTTGCCGAGCTGTAAAGTTCAGCACCACTAGCTATGAAAATCACACCACTCCTCCTAACACGGCAAAAGGCCAGTTAGTGCCAAGGGGACCAAGGGAGGCCAGGTTCGCCCTATGGATGTTTTCAAACCGGTGAACTCGTGACCACCCAGGGAGGGAGCGGCGCCCAGCGGCAGTGTCTAGGACGCCCACGGAAGGCCTAGCCAGGAGAAAGGCACCCTGGGGTGAGACAGGGGAGGGCTGGGGGAAACACAGCGCTGTTGGAAGCCCGCTCCTCTGCTCCTCTTCAGGCCTCTCATTGTTTTACTGAAAGGGAGGGGAGGAGGAGATAGAGTGGAAATGTTGGCCTCTTGGAGCATAGCGAAGGTTACTCACAATTAATTTGAATGCACTTAATTGTCACGGATCACAACACACAGGAAATCAAACTTTCCGGCCTGTGTTCTGATTGCACTATGTTAATGTAACCTTTTCTCTGCAATAGTCTGTGTGTTGGGAACAGCCATGCAAAACACAGCTGCGTAATGCACTTTATTTTTGAATTACGGTACCTACCACCTGTGGACTACGTAAGGGCAGGCTTTATTGCAAGTGCTCTTTCATGGTAGTTTAATCATTAATTTAACTTAAACAAAAGTAGACACCTATTATCTTGGATGAAATATCCTACGTCAAAAGTACTTTCTGGCCAGGGTAGAATGGCAAAAATAGTTGACACCTACAAAGTTACCACCCTGCAGTATTTTACTGCCAAAAAGTTATGTGGTTGCTCAAAGTTGTTGCTTTCAGTGACCTGACTACCAGCTCAATGACCTGACCACCAGCTCTGGCTATTTCTGACGCTCTAACTTGTTGTGAGTTCTTCAGTATAGGAAGGAACATTGCGTGCAGAGAAAATGCAAATCACCCTGCAGTTTTGCCACGGGCTCATTACTCACAAGTTCTCCAGTTCTTCTTCTCTCGTTTACCATGGAAGACAAACTGTATGCCTGTGTTTGAACAACAAATATGTTCCTATGAATTCATTTTAAATTCCTTTGGTATAACTGATAGCTTTAGTAAAAATATATTCCGTATCTATCAGATTGTAATTCTGTGGTAGCGGTATTCTATAGTTATTAAGGTACTCGTATACAAATGGCTGATATCTACTTTTGGCAATGTAGTTTAACACAGGGCACTATGGTGTTTTATCTGTATACCCATTTTGATTAACTGTAGAATTACTTGCAGCTCAACTCTCTCCACATTTGCTGATCACTCAGCCCAGTGTAACGTACAGGTAACTGCCAAAACAAAGGAAACACTTGAGTAAATGAGGGATACAAAGTATATTGAAAACAGGTGCTTCTACACAGATGTGGTTCCTGAGTTAATTGAGCAATTAAAATCCCATCTTGCTTAGGGTCATGTATAAAAATGCTGGGCAGGCCATTATTTTGGCTACCATGGCAATGCCCCCATTGGATGACAGTGCCCCCATCCACAGGGCATGAGTGGTCTCTGCAGGGTTTGATGAGCATAAAAACTATGTAAACCATATGCCATGGCCGTCTAAGTCACCAGATCTCAACCCAATTGAACACTTATGGGAGATTCTGGAGCGGCGCCTGAGGCAGGGTTTTCCACCACCCTCAACAAAACACCAAATCATGGAATTTCTTGTGGAAGAATGGTGTCGCATCCCTACAATAGTTCCAGACACTTGTAGAACCAATGCCAAGGTGCATTGAAAATGTTCTGGCTCAACGCCCTATTAAGATCATTTATGTTGGTGGTTCCTTTATTTTGGCAGTTGCCTGTATTTTCAGAGACCATGTGAAAAATGTATATTGTAGCGTGAGATAATAACACAGGGAGAAAGATCAATACAGCATAATTATTTGACCAGTACAAAATGTCCCCTAACCACCACACTTCCATAAGCGATCATAGATCATGAATGCTAAACGCGGCTGTCCAAAAACACTTTGGTGCTTTGTTTTCTTTCGGCTGTGTGTTTTAAGAATGAATAAGAAAGTTGCTATACTATTCAAACAAGAAACGAAAGACCAATAAGTGGGACTTAGAAATTCCTAAAACCATTGCTGTTTGTGGACAGCCAGGCACCCCCTCCCCAACCCAATTACCTCTACTTAACTCAGCAGAAGTGACAATCTTCAAGCTCTTTAATAGAGTTAGTATTTTTCTCGGAGAGACTGTGATGTAAGCAGCCCTCCAACATTCCCCGCAGGCCCCTCCCACCTCCAGGCTCACGGCTTCCTCAAGCAGCCATTTTCTCTATCCCCTCCCCAACCCACCTCTTTTGGCAAATAATTATGCTGTGACTAATTATTCATCTCACATTCTTTCCCCCTTTTTATTTTTTAGTTTGGACATTGACTTCTTAATTTAGACATATAACAACGCCAGCTCTCGCCACTTTCCAACGAGTCGTGTTTCATTAACTTTTAATCCGCTGACTTGAAGCGAGATGCCAACTCGTTGATAATCATGGCCTCTTATTTTCAAATGTATTATGGGGAGTTAATGTGTGGTGGTGTATCTAATGGCAGTTTTTTTGTTTGTTCACAGTTTTTTTTCTCTCTCTGGTGTTGCAGTGTGAGAGAAGTGCCACAGGGCTGGCATCAGAAGGAATTCAAAAAGCAAATACTTATTTCTGAACTTTTTTTCACACCCACTCATGCAGAAACTCGACAAGCTTTTGTAATTTACATTTATATTTTGCCGGCTCCGCTTCCTAATTCTAAGTTCACTACGTGGGGGTAATTGTCCTCTGGCAGGGTTAGAGCTCACCCCCTCTGAGCTACGTACCTCTACCTGTCCTGATGCTCCACCAATACAGTGGCTTGCGAAAGTATTCACCCCCCTTGGGATTTTTCCTATTTTGTTGCCTTACAACCTGGAATTAAAATAGATTTTTGGGGGGTTTGTATCATTTGATGTACACAACATGCCTATCACTTTGAAGATGCAAAATAATTTTTTTTGTGAAACAAACAAGAAATAAGACAAGAGAACTTGAGCGTGCATAACTATTCAATGTCAATACTTTGTAGAGCCACCTTTTGCAGCAATTACAGCTGCAAGTCTCTTGGGGTATGTCTCTATAAGCTTAGCACATCTATTCACTGGGATTTTTGCCCAATCTTCAAGGCAAAACTGCTCCAGCTCCTTCAAGTTGGATGGGTTCCGCTGGTGTACAGCAATCTTTAAGTCATACCACATATTCTCAATTGGATTGAGGTTTAAATGTTTCCCCTTAAACCACTCAAGTGTTGCTTTAGCAGTATGCTTAGGGTCATTGTCCTTCTGGAGGTGAACCTCCGTCCCAGTCTCAAATCTCCGGAAGACTGAAACAGGTTTCCCTCAAGAATTTTCCTGTATTAGGGCGCCATCCATCATTCCTTCAATTCTGACCAGTTTCCCAGTCCCTGCCATTGAAAAATGGTGTTCTCGGGGTGATGAGAGGTGTTGGGTTTGCGCCAGACATAGCGTTTCCCATTATGGCCAAAAAGCTCAATTTTAGTCTCATCTGACCAGAGTATCTTCTTCCATATGTTTGGGGAGTCTCCCACATGCCTTTTGGCGAACACCAAACGTGTTTGCTTATTTTTTTTTTTAAGCAATGGTTTTTTTCTGGCCACTCTTCCGTAAAGCCCAGCTCTGGGGCCTTTCAGAACAGGTGTATATATGCTGAGATCATGTGACACTTAGATTGCATACAGGTGGACTTTATTTAACTAGTTATGTGACTTCTGAAGGTAATTGGTTGCACCATATCTTATTTAGGAGCTTCATAGCAAAAGTGCACACACCACTTTTCCGTAATGTATTTTTGAGAATTCTTTGAAACAAGTTATTTGTTTCATTTCACTTCACCAATTTGGACTATTTTGTGTATGTCCATTACATGAAATCCAAATAAAAATCCATTTAAATTACAGGTTGTAATGCAACAAAATAGGAAAAACGCCAAGGGGGGTGAATACTTTTGCATGGCACTGTACCTTCCTAATAAAAGGAAGTAAGAGGATTCTTAGGTCCTACAAAGGGAACACACTGCTTCACACATTCAAAACCCTGGCTTTGGAGTTCCTCGTGCTAAGCCTTTAATATTAACGTCTGACTCCCTTCAAATCCCAGCAGTGACTTTCATATTGAATTTGCTCGACTTGCTCGACTCAGATCCCCCAGACAGATTTAGACCAAAATTGAACTTGGCTCCAGCTTTTCATTATGTGGGAAAATCTTCATAGCATGACAAACATTTTCTCTGGGGCAATTTGGGGGCTTTTGTGTGCAGGCAGCCGTGTATTGCTGCTGACGCTAGGAGTTTTCTCCTTCTCTAGGTCAGGGGTGGAGAGTCAAGATGGAGCATTGTAGTGATCTCTGTGTCTATCGGTCTCGCCAGCTTTAACCCGGCTTAATGCCTGTAGCCACGCGCTCTGGAGGCATAGCGCTTGTAATGGGCTTAATAGTAGCTTTGAAGTGGGGATGCTTCTTTACAGGAGGTAGCTCATCAGCCTCGAGTCGGATAGCCTTGAGTGACGGAAGATAACAAAATGACTGACTGAGAAAACAATTAAACACCCACCAAGTGACTGACTGTGGGAGATGGTTTTCAGAAAATTCACACTTCGTAAACAAAAACGACCTCCAAGAAATGTTGACGTCGGTAGTTGTTTGTTTGTTAGCGAAGCTGTGGTGTACATTTCTCTGCAATAACGGCTTTGTCGAAGGTCTTCGCTGAATCCCAAAAGCCAGCTTCCAAAAACTCTAGGAGGTTTCTTGACGTTTGGAAAAGAGGCATGTCTAACATTATAAATACTGAATGCTCTGCTTTTGATTTTAGAGGCCATCCGCTTTCTCAAAGAGCAGCTATATTCCCAACAGCCAGGCCTATTGACAAACCTTCCATAAAAAGTAGGCCTATCTACTGCCCAGCTACCATCAATATAATTACTACAGGTATAATCACAGTTATTGTATGTTACTGAATAATCAACCTGGTCTCATTAGAATAAAAATACTGACATTGAACCATTTTAGTTACATGTAACCTAAGTTGAAACATTATTTATTTGCCATTTACGGTGACATATTACTTATGTCACTATAATGACTTAACTGATGATATGTAAACCCACTAAAAAACTGTTGTGTGGATGATGGCTTATTGCAGCCAGGTTGACAGTCAGTGAAGATCTCTTAGTCTTTTGGATGTGAAGTGTCTCCTCAGGCTGAAAGGTTATGGGACATGAAATAACAAGTCAGCACTGTGCTGACGGATGTTTCTGCAGTGAATTTGGAGAGACAGAGGTGCCAGTCCAGTTTGCCAGAGATGCTTTATTAAAGCAGTGTTTTAAACTTTGTCGTTTCTGGGGCGGAAATGGCTGCCTATCTCTGTCAATCATCCATAATTGATCCTCTGTATTCACTTTGTGATTCTGGGCAGTGTTGTCTACAGCTAAATCAAACTCCACGGCGGTCCAAGAAAGTTGATATATGACTTTATAAAACGCAATGTCCTCAAAGGGTATTCAAGTATATTTTGCTTTCTCGTATTCCAGTGGCGTATTTGTCTGGAAATATGTTTCCCAAAGCCTTAAATCTTATGGCCAAATGTGCTATAAATAAGACAGAAAGCCATAATATTCATGTCGGCTAGCTTTACAATGGCCATGTTTCTCAGTCTATGATGGAGTCTTTGAAAATATCCAGTGAAGCGTATGGCTAAACTCTCCTACAAGGACAGAAGAGGACAAGATAGGCATATTGCAGACTTTTTGGATCAAGAGGCTTTTCCTTTCCCAGCTCCACTCTGGGACGTAATGGAAACTCATTGTTTGATTTTTACCATGACCATCAAACTATCAAACTTTGACTTCCTCCAGGAAGTAAGAAAATAAAGTTATCAAAACTTCACCTGTTGGTCCTGAAATAAATTGTGTCCATTACCATGGGTTTGAAGAAGTCAGTCGGGATTGTCTATGCTGTGGGACTTCACTCTCCAGACTCCAAATGTTATTATAAACCGGCCTGCACCCCCCTAGGCTACATCCAAGCCCCTTTTTTGCACTGGCTCTTGTCAAGGAGAAATACGTTTTGAAATGAGAAAATAATCTATGTATGGGCCCATGAGGCATGATTTAAATATTGCTCCGTGTTGTTTTTGTAGTTAACACAATTTATATATTAGACTCTCCCCCTTTTGTTTTCTGTTCCCTTTCTAATAATATCCAAAGTTGATGTTTTTCATTTTGTTCACCAAATTATCATAAATAGTAGAACACACATGCCTTTAAAAAATAAAAAAAACTTTACAATTGACAATGAACTATGCTCAAGAAACAATCTTCACATTAACACTTCATGTATATTCCAGTATGACATTCACACACTCAGAAAAGAGTGGGCTAACTAGGTTAAAACTCTCACGGCGCTGAATTCATTGCAGCCTTTTCCCCAGAAGCAGTAAAGGAGACCAAAGACCCAAATGTCCTCAGTGACTGAGGTTAACAGATGGTGTCATAAAATGAAATGGGCGTCCCTCTTAAAATATACCCAGAGGTAGCCATATCTACGGGAGCCCTGGAGTGAGGCATACATAATTGAGATTTGAATTCCATATTGATTTAGTTAGAAATTGTATTTTTGTGCAGGTACAGTTGTGAAGATGGGGAGCGGTATGTCTGTTTATAAAAAGATGTTCAGCATTTTTGACACATATCAACTGTACTAGTTGTTCAGGCTCTGATCTTGTCCCATCTTGATTACTGTCCAGTAATATGGTTAAGTGTAGCAAAGAAAGACCTAACAAAGCTGCAGCTGGCTCAAAACAGAGCAGCACACCTTGCCCTTATCTGCACACACACAACTAATATCAACAACATGCATTATAGTCTTTCATGGTTGAAGGTTGAGGAGAAATGTACTTCTCTTCTAGTCTTTTTAAGAAACATTTGTGTGTTGAAAATGCCTAACCACTTGTATATAATCTATTTGCATACACTTCAAACAGACATACATACCCCACCAGACACGCCACTATGGGTTTCTTCACTGTACCCAAACCAAAAGCAGATTTAATGCATTGCTCAGTTATGTATTCATGGGTTGCATGTTTCGTCATAATATTGTTTTGAACTACAATGCCATTCAAAAGGAGGCAAATCATTTGTAGTAAAACCTTTTGTCATCATTTTGATGTCGCCAGATTGACATTAGATGCAGTATAACGTTAGCTAGTTAACTAATATTGAAGGGAGGTCACCTGATTTTAGCTAGCCAACGTTAGCATTGCTAGCTATTTTTGACAGACGTTTCTAGCTAATGACAACATTACCATCTGTCTAAAGTAAATTTGACATTATAAAGTTGGCAAAGTTGTTTCCTACTAAACATTTGACTACTTTAGCAATGTCATCGTATTTCCAGGGACTACAGTGTAATTTACACTAAGCTGTCGTTAGCCACCGTCCAGAATGACTGGGCTTATTACGACTTTAGGGCACCAATATTGCGCCGCCAGTAGAGGGCGGCTTGAGAACATTCAGAACAATGGCATGACATGTCCGAGTGACGGAGGTGCAACCCATGAATAGAGCCATGTCATTGTGGAATGCTCTGCCACCAGAGATTACTCAGGCAAAAAGCTACTTTAACAGGCAGCTCAACCAGGCGGTTGAGCTAATTTTGACAACCAATTGTTAATGACATTTTGTTTGGCTTTTTTTTTAACTCAGCCAATGCCATTTAGTAAAATGATCATGTGGTTTCATAATCTGACTCCTGTATTTTTTTAAACACCAGGAAGTAAAAGTTCATTACTAATTGTGTATAAAATGGGAAATTACAAGACTTTCAAATGTTGTTGACCTCTAAAATATTAAGATGTTGTTTTATAATTTTAGAAACTCTTGAAAAATATGCTCTACCAGGCATTTGAGTTGCCCATTAAAGGAATGCTATTTAGTCAAAGCTAGCGATTATGGACAATGGAGATATATTTTTTTGTCTGTGCAAATAGAACATATTTTCATATTCATATCATTATTCACTGTCTGCCTGTTATCTTCAATATGTTTCAGAATATAATTCAGTACATGTCATTTTACAGGTATTATGAGCATATATGTAAACTGTAAACACATACATTTACATATATTTTAATATTCATATTTGACATTAAAATGTATCAAACTCTGTCAAGTTGGTTGTTGATCATTGCTAGACAGCCATTTTCAAGTCTTGCCATAGATTTCCAAGCCGATTTAAGCCAAAACTGTAACTAAGCTACTCAGGAACATTAAATGTCATCTTGGTAAGCAACTCCAGTGTATATGAGGCCTTGTGTTTTAGGTTATTGCCCTGCTGAAAGGTAAATTTGCCTCCCAGTGTCTGTTGGAAAGCAGCCTGAACCAGGTTTTCCTCTAGGATTTTTCCTGTGCTTAGCTCTATTACGTTACTTTTTATCCTAAAAAACTCCCTAGTCCGTGCCGATGATAGCATACCCACAACATGATGCAGCCACCACCATGCTTGAAAATATGAAGAATTGTACTCAGTGATGTGTTGTGTTGTATTTGCCCCAAACATAACACTTTGTATTCAGGACATAAAGTTTATTTCTTTGCCACATTTTTTGCAGTTTTACTTTAGTGCCTTAGGAGAAAACTGAGGATGGATCAACAACATTGTAGTTACTCCACAATATCAACCTAAATGACAGAGTGAGAAGAAGGAAGCCTGTGTACAGGGTTTCTATAGTGGTTTCTACAGTGGTTTCTACAGGGTTTCTATAGTGGTTTCTATAGTGGTTTCTATAGTGGTTTCAACAGGGTTTCTATAGTGGTATCTATAGTGGTTTCTTAAGTGGTTTCAACAGGGTTTCTACATGGTTTCTACAGGGTTTCAAAAGTTGTTTCTAGAGGGTTTCGACAGTGGTTTTTACAGGGTACGGGCACTCCCATTGTCACTGTGTTCAAAGAAAAGATAATTACTTTTATTGTCCTCTCTCCTACATATCTATCTGAATGGAGGGCAGGTGGGCCAGGCAAGGGATCCAATGTATGTCCCGTCATCAAAACGGATCTGCTAGAGAGGACAGAAGAGGCAGGGGAGTACAAGTGTACGACTTCATTAGAGAGGTGTGTGTGGTCGTGACAGCTGAGCACTTCAATCCACTCTAAAGGAAGAAACAACCACGTGAAAAGATTGGTGGTGCGTCTCAAATGGCACCCTTATCTCTGACACACAATTCCATCTCTGTGTTACCCTTCCCTCTTCATTCTTTCCATCATTGCCTATTGAGATCACAACTTTCTATATGAATCATATGCTTCTAGGTATTTCATATTGTGACCTTTCTCCTTCCTGGTTTGTGTTGTGTAATATGCCTGATGCCCAGAGGACAGAGGATATATACAGGAAGTCAAGGTCAGAGAGTGGAAAGGCCATTCATTAAGTCCTATTCACAAAGATGTATGTATTTTTACTCATTAATAAGCTACTCAACACTCTTTTCTTGCTATTGCAAAGGTCATAACCTTTCTGAGAACCAATTGCTTGAGGATACTGGTGTCTGCTTTATTTAAGCTATAACAGCGTCAGAAAGGATAAATGCTAATTTTATAATTCCTGAGAATGTGAACTAAATACCTTCCGTCTGACCAAAGAGCAAAATGTAGATGTTGCGTGCTAACTGCAGTCATTGGTATACAATATTTTCTTGTTACCACTATGACTGATTTGCATCTTAGTATTTATACCATATATAACTATCCAGATTAGAAACTTGTATGCAAATAAAATACAATACAATTGTTTTGGATTATATTCCAATGTTATATATGTGTGGGTGTTTGATATCATTCTCATTGGGCATGCTATTCTGGTTCTTTCAGTAAGTCATTGCATTGATTCGGAGGAAATGGCTATAGCCTTCAGAATGCAGAATCACAAGGCTGGGAGCCTCCCGGTGCTCAGTTTCAGGTTATAATGTCGAGAGCAATTTGTTGTTAAGAGCACAAGTTCTCAAGTGAAATGCAGCAGTGCTGAATAGGTCAGGAGTGGCAGAGTGGTACAGCGGTATGGCTTAGCCCGTAATCCAATATGAAAGATATTGCTCTCTCACACAGAGCTCTCAATGACACAATACTCCCCGATGCCAGTCCCAATGAAATAACACAACAAGAATGAACAATGTTGGGCCACTGGCTGAAATCAATGTGCATAAAAGGCATCACAAGACAGGCCAGCTGGTTGGTCAGACAGAAAGACTGAATGCGTGTCAGATTCCACAGAACAATTCCGGTCGGTCGGTTGCTGTGGCTTGTGCACACAAGCAAAGTATTCTCTCCAGCCAAATCTGCCTGTAGGAATATGATTAACACCACTCAGCAAACACATTCAACACCATATAGAGTGGGGAAAAAAAGTATTTAGTCAGCCACCAATTGTGCAAGTTCTCCCACTTAAAAAGATGAGAGAGGCCTGTAATTTTCATAATAGGTACACGTCAACTATGACAGACAAATTGAGATTTTTGTCTCTCCAGAAAATCACATTTTAGGATTTTTTATGAATTTATTTGCAAATTATGGTGGAAAATAAGTATTTGGTCACCTACAAACAAGCAAGATTTCTGGCTCTCACAGACCTGTAACTTCTTCTTGAAGAGGCTCCTCTGTCCTCCACTCGTTACTTGTATTAATGGCACCTGTTTGAACTTGTTATCAGTATAAAAGACACCTGTCCACAACCTCAAACAGTCACACTCCAAACTCCACTATGGCCAAGACCAAAGAGCTGTCAAAGGACACCAGAAACAAAATTGTAGACCTGCACCAGGCTGGGAAGACTGAATCTGCAATAGGTAAGCAGCTTGGTTTGAAGAAATCAACTGTGGGAGCAATTATTAGGAAATGGAAGACATACAAGACCACTGATAATCTCCCTCGATCTGGGGCTCCACGCAAGATCTCACCCCGTGGGATTAAAATGATCACAAGAACGGTGAGCAAAAATCCCAGAACCACACGGGGGGACCTAGTGAATGACCTGCAAAGAGCTGGGACCAAAGTAACAAAGCCTACCATCAGTAACACACTACGCCGCCAGGGACTCAAATCCTGCAGTGCCAGACGTGTCCCCCTGCTTAAGCCAGTACATCTCCAGGCCCGTCTGAAGTTTGCTAGAGTGCATTTGGATGATCCAGAAGAGGATTGGGGAGAATGTCATATGGTCAGATGAAACCAAAATATAACTTTTTGGTAAAAACTCAACTCGTCGTGTTTGGAGGACAAAGAATGCTGAGTTGCATCCAAAGAACACCATACCTACTGTGAAGCATGGGGGTGGAAACATCATGCTTTGGGGCTGTTTTTCTGCAAAGGGACCAGGACGACTGATCCGTGTAAAGGAAAGAATGAATGGGGCCATGTATCGTGAGATTTTGAGTGAAAACCTCCTTCCATCAGCAAGGGCATTGAAGATGAAACGTGGCTGGGTCTTTCAGCATGACAATGATCCCAAACACACCGCCCGGGCAACGAAGGAGTGGCTTCGTAAGAAGCATTTCAAGGTCCTGGAGTGGCCTAGCCAGTCTCCAGATCTCAACCCCATAGAAAATCTTTGGAGGGTGTTGAAAGTCCGTGTTGCCCAGCGATAGCCCCAAAACATCACTGCTCTAGAGGAGATCTGCATGGAGGAATGGGCCAAAATACCAGCAACAGTGTGTGAAAACCTTTTGAAGACTTACAGAAAACGTTTGACCTGTGTCATTGCCAACAAAGGGTATATAACAATGTATTGAGAAACTTTTGTTATTGACCAAATACTTATTTTCCACCATAATTTGCAAATAAATTCATTAAAAATCCTACAATGTGATTTTCTGGTGAAAAAAAATCTCATTTTGTCTGTCATAGTTGACGTGTACCTATGATGAAAATTACAGGCCTCTCTCATTTTTTTAAGTGGGAGAACTTGCACAATTGGTGGCTGACTAAATACTTTTTTTTCCCCACTGTATGCTATACAGTGAGGGAAAAAAGTATTTGATCCCCTGCGGATTTTGTACGTTTGCCCACTGACAAAGAAATGATCAGTCTATAATTTTAATGGTAGGTTTATTTGAACAGTGAGAGACAGAATAACAACAGAAAAACGCATGTCAAAAATGTCATACATTTCTCAATCAGAAAGATTTCTGGCTCCCAGGTGTCTTTTATACAGGTAACGAGCTGAGATTAGGAGCACACTCTTAAAGGGAGTGCTCCTAATCTCAGCTTGTTACCTGTATAAAGACACCTGTCCACAGAAGCAATCAATCAATCAGATTCCAAACTCTGCACCATGGCCAAGACTAAAGAGCTCTCCAAGGATGTCAGGGACAAGATTGTAGACCTACACAAGGCTGGAATGGGCTACAAGACAATCGCCAAGCAGCTTGGTGAGAAGGTGACAACAGTTGGTGCGATTATTCGCAAATGGAAGAAACACAAAATAACTGTCAATCTCCCTCGGCCTGGGGCTCCATGCAAGATCTCACCTCGTGGAGTTGCAATGATCATGAGAACGGTGAGGAATCAGCCCAGAACTACACGGGAGGATCTTGTCAATGATCTCAAGGCAGCTGGGACCATAGTCACCAAGAAAACAATTGGTAACACACTACGCCGTGAAGGACTGAAATCCTGCAGCGCCCGCAATGTCCCCCTGCTCAAGAAAGCACATATACAGGCCCGTCTGAAGTTTGCCAATGAACATCTGAATGATTCAGAGGAGAACTGGGTGAAAGTGTTGTCAGATGGTGGTCTTTGGCATCAACTCAACTCGCCGTGTTTGGAGGAGGAGGAATGCTGCCTATGACCCCAAGAACACCATCCCCACCGTCAAACATGGAGGTGGAAACATTATGCTTTGGGGGTGTTTTTCAGCTAAGGGGACAGGACAACTTCACCGCATCAAAGGGACGATGGACGGGGGCCATGTACCGTCAAATCTTGGGTGAGAACCTCCTTCCCTCAGCCAAGGCATTGGAAATGGGTCGTGGATGGGTATTCCAGCATGACAATGACCCAAAACACACGGCCAAGGCAACAAAGGAGTGGCTCAAGAAGAAGCACATTAAGGTCCTGGAGTGGCCGAGCCAGTCTCCAGACCTTAATCCCATAGAAAATCTGTGGAGGGAGCTGAAGGTTTGTTGTTGGTCCTCTGTAGCTCAGCTGGTAGAGCACGGCGCTTGTAACGCCAAGGTAGTGGGTTCGATCCCCGGGACCACCCATACACAAAAATGTATGCACGCATGACTGTAAGTCGCTTTGGATAAAAGCGTCCGCTAAATGGCATATTTATTTATTTATTTATTTATTTAAGGTTTGAGTTGCCAAACGTCAGCCTTGAAACCTTAATGACTAGGAGAAGATCTGCAAAGAGGAGTGGGACAAAATCCCTCCTGAGATGTGTGCAAACCTGGTGGCCAACTACAAGAAATGTCTTACCTCTGATTGCCAACAAGGGTTTTGCCACCAAGTACTAAGTCATGTTTTGCAGAGGGGTCAAATACTTATTTCCCTCATTTAAAATGCAAATCAATTTATAACATTTTTGACATGCATTTTTCTGGATTTTGTTGTTGTTATTCTGTCTCTCACTGTTCAAATAAACCTACCATTAAAATTATAGACTGATCATGTCTTTGTCAGTGGGCAAACATACAAAATCAGCAAGGGATCAAATACTATTTTACCTCAATGTACTTGTGATCCACAACGGCAGCTAATTGTTTCATTAATTTCGTGAGCTACATGGTGGCAGCAAAGGTCAGATGTATACATGTTTCCATTTGGGAACTTGAAGACTGATGAAGTATTTGTTATTGCTTGCCAATAACTTTTCTTGTTGTAGTGAAACATAGACACAACATTTTGGAAATTTATGAGGCTGAGATATGAAAGGAAATATAGAAAGGATTTGTTTACATCTGAACGGACAGAAAATTCCTCATATCTGTCTATGCCGTGCACAAAGAAGCATCATCAACACCTTGTTTACATTTGCATGCGTGCTCTGGGCCCAGACTGTGACATCATCTCATATCATTCTGGGTTTTGTGGCACTTAACATAAATACAACATAATCAAACCAGTAGAAATAGTACACATAAACAATGGCTCCCTAAGGCAGACCATTACTTTTTCATTTTGCCCGCGGAATGTACATTATTGTGGAAAGTAACACGATTTGATGGCACTTAACTGCAGGATTATATCCATCAATTGTTCATGAACAAGTTCCACCTCAAGTTAATGAGATCCTTGGATGCAGGCCACAAATTGAGGAGAGGAGGAAGCTGAATGGGAAGAGCGTCCTATTTGGCTACTGTGCTGTTGCATCTTTAACAGGCGGACAGACCGATGGATTGACAACATAGACAGACTGACAGACATACCTAACTTCACTATTTATCCACTTCAGGCACCTCCAAATGAAAGCGGCTTGATTTCCCAGCAGTGAAGAGATAGCCGCCTCAGAACAATAAAAGCCTGTGACAACATGCTAGGGAAGGGAGGCGTCTTCAATTTAACAAGCTTTCATCTATCAGTGTTGTCTGTGAAGTAGCGCTGTTTTGCTTTGTTTACTTCCCATCTTGTTGAAGAAGTGGATGTGTTGAGACACAGGTTATTTCAACCACACAGATTGTGTCACATCACTGTCCAGTATATCAGGCCTGGCTAGATGACCTTTAATCCACCTGAGCTACATACGTGATCACCCAATGCATCTCATTTGGGTGTCATGGCATCTTTTGCGACCCCCTGTTTTGCACTCCAAGGCATTGTACACAACCACCTGGTATTGGTGGCTTGGATCTCAGGTTACACAGAGCACCGTGTAATAATCAGAATACCTCTCCACAAATATTGGCTTAATTTCCCCTAACTCTCGCATAAGACCTACAGTGGCGAACCAGCGAGCATACACAAAATGATTGTGGATTTACCTAATTGTGCTCCATCAACCATGTCGCCTCTTTCCCCCCTCTTTTGTTGTCTCACGTCACTCATTTGTTCCTACCCTCTGTATTGATGTTGGGCTGTCATAAACAGCAGTGTGATTGTGCATTACATTGAGTCGGGCTAGATTGAGTCCCCGAGATCTAATTTTTGTTATCGGGGCTTAGCTAACTGTGTTTGCGTGCAATGAGCTGCCAGCTGCGATAAACAGACAGTTATACATTTTGAACATTATGCTGTTTGGTTTTATTAGCAAAGCAGATCATTATACTTTACATCATAATGGTTATAAGGTGCAAATTGGGTTGGGCTTGGCCCGGTAATGCATTTTGAGGAATGGGTTCGGAGGGCTTTGGTAATCTAGGTAATTCTCCATTAATTCTGTTGCAGATCAGAGAAATAGCTACCTCACTTCACCTCGGCAGAGCCGCCTCGGGGCAGTACGCATCGGCCCTAATCGGGGGTCTTCTCCAACTCAATACAAATGACATTAATATGCATGTTATTATTGCTTTAAATCATTGTCAAAAAGGCGGAATAAATCATTGAATTATGGCCCTTTAACGCTACAAAATGCTCAATGCGTTTAGTTTTATTGACAGTCTGGCGGTGAGAACAAGTAATGCTAATTACATAATCTGGCTGTGATCAGGGGGTCGTCCTCTGCCCCCATCACTGACAAACAGTCTCATCTGTACTGGATCATTTGCTGTCTCCAGATACTTTTGTGGTTTATAGCCAATTATCTCCTGCGATCCATTATCGATTACAGTGTTATCTTTCTTTCATTGCTTAATCTTTTTGCGTTGCTACAGCAGGCTGCGTGGGGCCTAGAAGAACACTGCTAGACCACAGGACATAGGATGGATGATTCTTCATTTGCCTGTAAATTAGCATTTAGTGTTACAAAAAAGAGGGCCGTGTTGATTTGCGATTCCACGTCTCATGAGTAGATTCTCCAAAGAAATAACCAGGAAAAATAGAGACTGTGCTAGAGACAATGATTTTCTCCATATCCAATCATATTGTGGAGATGATCGTTTTCCTCAGAGACAATGAAACCAATACCACCAATGACTTGTTCATGTTATTTTGATGTGTGATTGGACATCTGTTGGTCTGGCACGGGACCATGTATGTTGTCTGACTTTTCTTCTTCTATATCCTAGCTGGGTGAACAACTTTGGCCATGAAGGACTGGGCCTCCTCTTGGATGCATTGGATAAGTTGCTGGATAAGAAACAGTAAGCATCTCACGTTACAATGACTTCTCCTCTCTCAATACGCCCTTAATACTGTCTAACTCTATTCTCCTCTGTCATATTCTCATTCTTCTCCTTTCTCCTGTATTTTTCAGGCCAGAGAGTATAGACAAAAAGAACCAGCACAAACTGATCCAGTGTCTCAAGGCCTTCATGAACAATAAGGTTTGCACGGGTTGGGTTGGTCCAAGGCTTTCATTCAAAAAGTTTTACTTTCAGTGGTTTTTCTCGATTCCTCAGTGTTTTCAGGTAGCCATATATCAGGATTCAATTGGCACCCAATGTTGGCCCTCAACCACTTGAACAATCATTGTGATCTTTTTTCCGCCTTTTACATCGGCTCACTGTAATTTGAAGAGGGAAGAGAAGGACAGGATGATGCAGAGGTGGTTCTGTATTCACCTTGAAGTGCTACAAACTATAGACTGAAGTTCTATAGATTCAATGCCTCAATTTCAATGGCAAAACTGAAAATAATTCAGTTTTATTCACATTGAAAGAGTGGTAGAAATGAAATGAATGAAAAGGGATATCATTTTATACTGAGTATGTAGGCATCTCAAAATCCTGTATGGTGAAACCAGGTTGGCTGTTTTTCCTATCTAGAATGGATGGACTGTGACGAGTGCTATTGGGGCGGCAGGTAGCTTAGTGGTTAAGAGCGTTGTGCCAGTAACCGAAAGGTCGCTGGTTCTAATCCCCGAGCCGACTAGGTGAAAAATCTGTCGATGTGCCCTTGAGCAAGGCACTTAACCCTAATTGCTCCTGTAAGTCGCTCTGGATAAGAGCGTCTGCTAAATGACTAAAATGTTAAATGTAATTGTGGACAAGTAAAGCGCAGCTAATTTGCCATATTCAACCCATTGACTCTAAGTATTTCATTATTCCTTTTTGGGAAGCAGCACTGTCTCATTTTTGGAAAATAGCACATTTCAAGGATGGATGAGCTATTGCTATTGCTACCCTTTAACAAAATCCCCATATGTGGTCAAATATGCCCATTACTTGTGTCCGAGATAGATAGATTTAAAGTTAGGGGAGGACTTTAAGTATTTGTCCCAACAGCCCTGACCTGAATTGGCTTAATACATCATATTCTCCATTTTCTCTGGGTCTTTATGTCCCTCTTTAAAGAGCATTAGGGCTAACTATTACTTATATTAGAGGTTCTTTGTAGTGGTTCCTTTTTTAACTGTACATATGAGCGTTCTCCATGAATGCAAATGCTCTCATTCAATTATTCCCAATGGACACTTTTTATTTTATTCCTCTCTTACACGTCTTCTACAGTATGGACTGCAAAGGATTCTGGGAGATGAGCGGAGCTTGCTTCTCCTGGCCAGGGCCATTGACCCCAAACAGACCAGTATGATGACAGAGATTGTCAAGATCCTCTCAGCTATCTGCATCATTGGAGAGGAAAACATGTAAGTTCACCGCAACATTCAACACTAATCCACCATTATAATATCCTCAATGTCACACTTCTCTCAGTGCCAGCCATTGTCTTCATTACCACTTCTCCCCCTAGCAACACTAATTTCTATAATCACATCAAGGAAATACATTTGTAGACAACCTGTCACTGGCCCTAGCACAATATATTCTGTGCTCTCATATTACATTTGCAGCGAGGGCGTTGAGATGTACCGGAGCTCTGTCGGTTAGCATGTTCTGATTTAGCAGTTTGGGCTGTGTAATGTATTTAAGTGCTCAGTGTTGTTGACCATGAACACACTGTTTGGTTGACAGAATATAAATTGAATCCAGGGGAGCTCTTTTGTATTGAGCTGGACTAAAATAACAATGGGACTTCAAAGTAGCTCTGCATGCAGCGGAGGAAAATAAACAAACTGACAAATACGAGAATCTAGTTAAAACTGTTTCTCACATCAGCCCCTGCCGAATGTCTCTGTGTGACCGCGGTTTTGGCCCCTGCTATGTTTAATCTAGGAATGTAAAATGACTCGCCTGAAATGAATCTTCTAGTACTAACTAAGCTGCCCTCATACCCAATTTCCAATATACTTCAAAAACACACACACACACACGTGCGTATGTGTGTTGAAGATAACTGTCACAATCCTCCCAATGATCACAGCCCACTTTAAGCATGCACAGCTGATTGACGGAAAATAGAGCTGAGGCCTCACTTTCCGAAAAGAAAAAGTAAAGGTTTGGGTGGTACTGGGTGGGTAGTTTCCTCCCGCATCTTTCCTCTCTTTGCTCCTCTGCCAGACTATTTTGGAGCGAGGGGGGAAGATCACAGGCATGGCTGGGTCGTGAGCCATCCTCCCTCCTTGGGGACCCGTGAACGCTTCAGCGCCCTGGATGGCAAAGAGGAGAGAATCAGAAAAAAATTATGTGCTGAGAAATAAATATAAAACAAGAGCTCTCTCTCTCTCTCTCTCTCTCTCTCTCTCTCTCTCTCTCTCTCCCTCACTCTCTTTCTCTCTGTCCCTCACTCTCTTTCTCTCTCTCTCGCTCTCTCTCTCTCTCGGTTGTGCTTCTCCTGTGTATAGAATATAAAAGCTTGACAGCAAACCATTTCCAACCCCGATGAGAGAGGTCCCGACGACTGATGGCGTGATAAAGCGATGCCAGATAAAGACGTTGCTCGGCATCAAAAAACTTTTGTTTGCTGTTTACTAAAGTGGCTATTTAAACTATCTTCACCTACTTGTGTGCAGGCACATAGCAACAACTTTTTTTAGTGTGAGGCCTTAGTCTGAAATTGCCCAAATCATTACTCAGCAATGTTGCCGTGAGCTTTCGCAACAATAGGTATTTTTATAAATGAGTCCTGTAGCCTTCTCCCTGCAATAATTTGCTCCTGCCCTGGCATCACAAACTGCATTTTATTATGAATAGCTTTTACAATGGATGATATCAGCTACACAGGCTTTCTCTGAGCATTACTAGATCAATGAAGACTAAAGCAGATCAATTGGATACCTATAATGACTCAGGCCAGTCAATTTGTCTTGGGTCCCCATAGAACGTCCCTGATGAAGACAAGGGGACAGATGAGATGATATATGAGGTGGAGGTGTGAGTAAATGTCTGGGGGTGGGGCGATAAAGGCGTTTGTTGACTTTTCAGTCTTTTTGTTTTCTCTCAGCCTGGATAAGATCCTGGCTGCCATGACAATTGCAGCGGAGAGGAATAACAAGGAGAGATTTGCTCTGATAGTGGAGGGACTGGAGAATCACGAGGCCCAACAGCTCCAGGTCAGTATATACAACCCCTATTGGACACACACACACAGTCACAAACTCACACTTCGTGCAAATCCCATTGACAACAGTGTGTGATTTATGCGTGACATTGAGTCATGTACACCTTTCTCACATCTTTCCATTAGAACCTCATAAATATCCACTTCAATCCACAACTCTCTTTCAACCTGCCCTTTACGGAGTAGCACATGGTGCAATTTCTGTATTATTTCAATGCTAGTCTGCTTGGATTCGAGTCATACATCAATATTATGTTTATCAACCTTTCCAAGTTCTAACTATGACCTCAACCTGTAGGCCTCTGAGGCAAGTTGTGGAAAGAAACATATTTTTAAAACTCACAAATATGCACATCACACATAACAAAGTAAAATCATTAGGGTCTGTCATGTCATGTGCAATGGAGAGAACTCGGCTCTAGTCAGTGTCATTCTCTAGTCAGTGTCATTTGACACGGAGGGCCAGGTTGAAATTGACTGTTCTGTCACTCAGGGGTCTACTGTACCTCAGCCCCTGTTGACGGTTACACACATTTCCTCTCCCTTGCCCTCCTGGCTTTGTGTCTGCTTGTCAACCTCTGGCACCTAAGCTGTTTGCTGGGAGTCAACCAAGGGTTCTCTCTCCTGGCCTAATCAACACCACCCGCTTAACTAGAGGAGCTCTACCAGAACTGTTTTACTCTCTTTTAAGGATTATTTTGAGAACTCTTTTAAGAACTCTGAAATATAACACAAGACCAAAAGAGAGATGTTGACTTCCTGAGATGTTTTATCCCATTCTAACAAATATGTTTCTGCTTTTTCTCAGTGTTGTTGAGACGGGTCTCTGAGGACCCAGAGGAAAAGGGCAACCATGCAGCAACATACCTGTCTTTACTTCTGTTGTTTTCCCTTCACTGTTTCTTTCTCTGGCACTTTTTTGCAAGCAGTCTTTTTTTATTTGTAGGTGGGGGGGACTATGGGATGGAGATAAGGGAGGAAGGGGTGATGGGGAGGGAGGGATGGGGGATGGGGGGATGGAGGGATGGGGGAAGGAAGGATGGGGAAGGAGGGATAGGGGAAGGAAGGATGGGGAAGGAGGGGAGGTAGAAATCCTTGGATTGTGCTGGCCTTGTTTTCCTCCTTCATAAAATGTCCGCTAATGAAAAGGGCCACCGCTAATTGTGAAGTAAATTAAACTACCTTGCTGATGCATAAGGTTCAAAGAAATTAGAATACTTTTTATAAACCTTGTGATGGTGCTGTGGAGCCTGACTTTGTTAATGTGATTAAAATGGGTTTTGCTGCGGTTCGGGCTTTGCTCTCTCCGCTGCAGAGAGAAAGCCAGCATGCATCCCGACTTTAAACCGTCCCAGCAGTCCCACTTTTAATTACACTGACAGAAACCTCCTACGGCAAGCATGGCTCACATGATGCCTGAGCTCTCTTCTCGCACCATTGCTAAACCCCAAAAACAAGCACCACAATAACCCTTCTCGAACCAATTCCACACAACAAACATGGTTGAGGTTTGTCTGCTTCGTACAATAGAAGTAAAAAAAATTAACATTGAGGGAGCTTTATGGGCCTAGTCACTCATCCAGACTAAATAACTCTCGAAATAGCTCTCTTCCTTTTGAAAGAAAAAAAATGGAAGTAAAGTAATGGGAGTGAAGTTAGTGACATTTCAGCGAGGCTTCCAGTGTAGCGTCCCTGGTGGGTAGACTTCAGGCTTGGATGCCCAGCTCTTGGTCCAAGGCTCTGGAGGTCCTATTGGAGCGGTTTGATGTCTGCTATGTTGCTGCTGCCTGACACCATTGGCATGTTCTCAAAGCCACGGTCTCATCCCCTTCCACCCCACCCCACCAGTAGGGCTGGTGCAGCACAGAACAACCTTGGAATTCTCCTTAAGCATACTGCTTTCCCGGGGCGTGGCAGGCCTGGCACATATGTAAAGAGTCTCCATTAGCACTGACACGTCCCCATAAACCATAACACCAGGTTCCCTCACTCCACTGGATTAATACAAACCTGTTCGATCCCACTGTCCCCCGGCTATAGAAGGGGGGGAAAACACACCGAAAACAAACCAATGCTGTTCATTCCAGATGGCTATTATTCCCTATCGCCAAGCGAATTCCCACTAATTACGTTCTCCGAGGGCATGAATTGGGCTAGCGTGATGATTGTGTGTGTGTGTGTGCCTGTGTGTGGGTGTGCGCGCGGGTGTGCGTGTGTTTGTCTGTAAGCCTCTCGCCAGGAAAAACACCTACAGGAGGAATCGGTGTGAAAAACAGCCAAGCGACAGCATTCACTACGACCCGTTAAAAAAAAGATGTGGGCCAACACAAACATGCCGATAGAGGTTTTCTATAGGCTACTTTTCACATGTCAATCACGGAGAACCTTCAGCTCCTGATCGATCCGCCTGTGGAAGGAACACTCAGTCTTCTCCTGGTGCTGCTCCCCGGAGCCACCTTACAGCCCATTAAGGCCCATCAGCATTTTCCTCTTCCTCCCATCCTCCCATCCCTCTTCTCTTCCCTAATCCAATAAATCAATTACAAATGCACATCTGGTCAGTAAACTCCCCAGACCTCTTCTCTTTTCCACTTCCTCTTACCCTCTACTTCCTTTTTGCTGCCTCTACACCAGAATCAGACTATGGCCTATCTCTGCTCTCTCCTCTCTCTCCTCTCCTCTCTCCTCTCCTCTCTCCTCTCCTCTTTCCTGTCTTTCCTCTCCTCTCTAGGAATACTTTTTTTTTTTTTGTTGTTTTTGGGGGATATATACACATAAAATGTTTCACACATACACTCCCCAAGGTCTTTTAACTCAATGGTGCCTGCTACATCATACAATAGATTGATACCATACACAGAGGCCATGCATGATAAATCACTATATCACCATTTCATTTCATGTTAAGTAGAATGAATGCCATAAATGCGTTCTCTCTAACAGTCTCTCTGGCATGTGTGTGCTGGACAACAGGTGGCCTGCATGCAGTTGATCAACGCTCTGGTCACCTCTCCGGACGATCTGGACTTCAGGATACATCTGCGAAACGAGTTCCTCCGCTGTGGCCTCAAGAAGATCCTACCGGTGAGTTACAGTACAAGGGGCTCTACGTCAACACACCTTCAGGGGCATAGAGATACATTCAATTGGCAGTCTAGATAGCATCTGTGTGTTGTTTTACATGCATAAAACCTCTCTTAGCAAGTGAGAGTATAGTGAATGGTGTCTGTGAGTATTGACGTTTTTGGGGCCATGAAGGACATTACAGGAAGCTGAGGACATCCCTGTATACTTCTATACTGTATGTATACATCTGAGTTGAGGCAGATTTGGACCCGAAACTCTCTGATGAAACAGTCCGCTACACATTTCCCAATTGGGACAATGAATGATTGACTACCCCTCCAACTCCCATTAAACAGTTAGTCTTAGGCCCTAGTCCTCCCTGCCTCTCCCTGTTTGCCTGCGAGAGACAAAGCTCCTTCTGTCTCGCCTCCACATTGCTTCCATTATTATATTGGAGCGTTCTAGCTCACCTCACCGCAGGCACCACCTCACTGATCACAGCTCGCCATGGCATCATTATCAATCAGCAGACAGATCCTTGCACTCGGCATCCACTCATCCCTCATGACCTCATTTGCAGAGGGGAATTTGCCACGTGTTAATAAGTCATCTTGACTGCTCCGCTTGATTATCGCTGTCATTAGTTTAATTATCTTCATATCTGCCCCCCGATATGATGGAGTTTCCTTTACAATCATTTATAAATGCCGCATTTGACGCTTTAATGCCGGCATTTAAACTGAGGCGGGGCCCACTAATTGTGTAATGTTGTGGAGCCAATACAGTCAGGTGACCAAGAGGAAAGCTAAAGTGAACCAGTTCTATGATAAAGTACTGAGAGGTTGCTATTGGCCCAGAGTCCTTGAGACCTCTCCTTTCTGTGGCACTGCATGCTACCTCCCTCTCCGAACCGGCGTTTCCCAAGACGGATGGCATGCCCGAAGAGCAGCGAGGTGATTGATAGCTGCAGAAATTGGGTTACATTTGGCCTGGTGCCGTCTGTAAACTCTTAACGCCGATGATTCATAGGAAAGTTGTAAAGTGCACCATTATAGCCCCTCGTGGAGGGAGCAGGTGTGGAGCGCTGGGCGATTCAGGTATACCAGGCCGGCAGGGAATGAGAGGAATGGGTGTCCTAGTTCCCATACAGCTGTGACTTGGAAACCAGCATACACTGGTCTCCGTTAATGGAACCAGTATAGGCTAGTACAATCAGGTTAGGTTTGGTTTATTTACGTTCTGATAACACTGTGTATAAATTAATCCATACTATATATACATTCAGTCCTCTATTGACTATTACCACAGTCTATTCATGTCTCTCTGAATTACAGGAGCTGGAAGAGACAGAGGAGCTGGACATCCAACTGAAGGTGTTCAACGAGAACAAGGAGGAGGACTCCATTGAGCTCTCCCATCGCCTCGATGACATCCGCGCCGAGATGGAATATCCTTTTGTCTGCCCGTGCTGCTGCACCGGCCATGGAAAAGGGCTGCTGGAAATGAGTATATTGTGGGGGCCTTGCCAGGCTTACAGGTTTAAAGCCGGCATGGTCGGGTTCATTAGAGAAGGATTTGAGGAACTATAGTGCAATAAAAGTTTTAGTGCGGTTGTTTTGGCTGGCACACAGAGGTCCATCTTCAGTAACCTCTTTGTTTTGTCTCGTTAATCACGCCTGTGTCCAATTGAGCAAGTACTTTACCTTTCTCCCGCTCCCTTTTAGCTAGATATGACAAGTTGGTGTCTCCAAGTCGACCCTCTATGTCCGCTCAACTGGAAACTTTTTGAGTGGTTAATAAAGTGAGCCCTAATTGGGTCTCGAGTTTAAGACTTGTTTTAAAGCATTCTTGGCTAGGTGCCTAAATAATTCAAGCAGCTTCTCTAAGGGCATTTGGATGTGTGAAACGCTGACATGGTAGGCAGACACTGTTATACAGATGTTCTCACTGCTAACCTTTGTCTCCCCAAATCTCACAGTGCTCGAAAATCTGCCACTGAGTGCTGCGCTGAGTGACAGTTACTGTTGACGCTCTGAGAGAAAGAAAGGAAAAGAATATAAAAAAAACCACACCTGGATTAATGATATGCTTGAGCAGGTTCACAAATGAGAGGGCCCAATGTTTGTTTCCAAGGACAACGTGATGTTAATCTGTGCTATCTCTAGTCTCTGACACACACAAACATGCACACATACACACACACACAAGTAGCTTGTAGCTTGTTTTCCCTGCCTCATGAATACTAACACTGAGAGGCACGTCTCCTCTGTGTCCAGCCCAGGTCTGGCTGCTGAGGATGTGACTTCAGGCCACTAATGAATATTAATGATGGTGTGAAATAGTGATTGATTGACCCTACCACTGACTAGTCCACATCTCACCTCCACTGCTGCTCATGTTTATTCACGCTCCCCAGCTCCACAACATGAGTAGAAGTAAAATGTAGAGAGAGAAGAGAGATAGAGATTGAGAGAGAGAGAAATGTGGGCCTTTGGATTTGCATTGTTCTGTAGGTAGAGCTTTTTTTCATGTTTGCTGCTTACTGATAGATGTAGCTGCTTGAACCGTTTCTTACTCATAGATGTAGCTGCTTGGATCCTTTCTTACTGATAGATGTAGCTGGTTGGACCCTTTCCCAGTCTGGGCTTCTACTCTACTAATGTCCCCCCTCAGATAGTGGTGTGGCGAGACCATAATTACATCTCACCGGTTTGGTAATTCTCATCGGCTTCTTCCAGGCTCATACAGGAGTGGGAAGCTATACTTCACAGAAGCCTGTATTTCCATTCCCTGCACTCGCCGAATTTGATATGGGAGAACTATTTTGATTACAGACGTGGCTGAAGTTAATAGGAAAATGTCAGACGGTGTTAAAAAGGATTGATTTGCACTGATGGCAGTGGATGGATCATGTGGTGTATGAAATAGTGGGAGCAGTTGTAGAGTATGGAGCAGTGTTCTGTCATTTTGGGTGTGTCATGTCTTTGCATTGGTTGTCAAGTGATGTTCTTTCACGCTTAAGTAACTTTTCAGAAGTGATCAATACTCAATTGTCATTCAACAGTCTTTTGAGACGATGAACTTAACAGTTTTCCATCGTAGCGGATATAATTTGCTTTAAACAACTTTGACGGGTCCACACAACTTTGACATGGCCTATTTATGTAGCTAAAAACCCCGAAACGAAGCTCGTCCAACCATGTCCTCTCCCCTTATCTGAGGAAGCCAGGCCCTTGGTCCTTCCTTTTAAGCCCTCTGGACTAAACAAGAACACAAATCAGATATCTTTATTTACTGCTGGGTGACCACAGACAAATGTGAATGAATGCAGAGCCACTGACTGTGAAAGTGTTTTAGCTCAGACAGTGTATAACGTCGCAGTCAGGACGTAAATATTTCAGCAGACATTGTTAAAACGCACACTTCATATTATGACGGCAATCAGTTTTTCATCCTTCCCAGCTTAACACTGCACTATTCCCCCTCACTCTATTCCCCTTGTTTTCTGCATGTGTGCACAGATTGAAAATAAGGCTGTTTTTATTTTTGTTTTATTACATGCTTTTCAAACAAGATGAATATCCACGGGAGGATCCTTTCTCAAGCAAACAGTTTTGTATAAGCCCCCTCAAGCTATTTATTTATCTAAATTCTTTACAGTTTTGGGACTGGGTTTGTTGTTAGTTCGAAGAAGATCAAATGTAATCTTGCTATAGATAAAAATTAAATGTGAATATTCCTCGTAAACACAGATGATATACAATATTCTGTAATGTGATATTATTCTGAAATCCCACTTGGATATTATGTTTAAACACATGCACATCTCAAGAGAAATAACTTTTTCCTTGATTTGAACATTGCTCCCTTTGGTTTCAATTCCATACAAATCAACTGTGAGATGTTGTGCCAAGCGCTCCATTTTGCAGCCTCTGACAGTTCTTGATCTGAAACAAATAGCCACCAATCCAACTCAGAGAAATGGACATCATGAAATTAAAAATACACCACAGACAGTGATTTCTTATCTGATTCAACAACTATTTTAGACATCACAAGCCATTGCGTGCGCTCCTTGGGGAGACATATAATCAGTACCTTTAGTTTAATAACACATATTTTCACTTCGACGGACAAGGCACAATCTGAGGCAATATTTTCCACAGTGACTGATCCCCTTTTCATGATTCTGCCTAAATATTCAAACCCATTGGAGTTTTCATGTGATTAATGTCCTCCTCCTTGAAAGGCGCAGAGTGGAACACAGGGACTGTTCTTTATTGCCAAATCCCCTCCTAAAGTTAGCTGTTTACTCTGCCGCTCCCGAGAGGGAAAACAAATGTGAGGAATCGTCGCAGTGTTTGCTTGTGCACAATGACACCTGTCTGAGTACTAGATCGAGATGGGTAAACAAACACTGTGATTTGAGGATCTATTGACATTATTCTGATGGATTTTAGAATGCACTGCCACTGTCACTATATTATTAGTTTGACATATAAGCACATATTTAAGCACTCCTTCATCCCCATGTCCATCTAATACCTAAACAGCAATAGGTAAAGCTGAGCTGTGTTTATATGCCACTGACAGAATAAGGGAATGTGAAAAGTATTATGTATGTGGCTATATGAGAAGTGTTCAAATCAAACTGTATTGGTCACATACACATATTTAGCAGATGTTATTTTGGGTGTAGGGAAATGCTTGTTACAATGTGTATAATATGTGTGAATGTGCTTTTCCCCTTGGGGACATTAAAGTTAATCCTATCCTATATGAGGAAAGGTAGTGAAAGGTTATAAGGGACTTGGTTAGAGAGGGCACATGAATTGTAAATGTTTTGCCTGCTTTAAATCCGCTAGTCTGTCATAGTAGCCTACTGCTATTGCAAGCTGTTTTCTCTCAACTGTTTGCTCTACAAGCTACACTGCCATGACATTATATACCTTAACCCCCTTCTCACTGATATGGGTGAGGTGTACCATCTCCTGTCCAATATGGTGAAAGACACAGGGTCGGAGACCTACTTCCTGTCCATCCTACAGCACCTCCTGCTCATCAGGAACGACTACTACATCAGGTGAGTTCTGCCCACAAGCAGCCACATCCCTTCTCACTGCCTTCAGAGGAAGACTGCATTTCCACAAGACTGTTCTTGAGAAAAGCATAAGGCTGAAATGTCGACATTAAACAGTCTCTACTCTATTCACACTTCTTGTTTTCTTTTTCAATAGTATGTAGCCCCTATAAGGCATACACTTTACTGTGTAGCGCTGCTGCGCTAATGCTGCATTATCAATGCAGAAACCTCAAGGATGTCCTCTCCTTGACACCGCATTCGAGTAAGGTCAGATAACGAAACGCGCCTGACCCCTGTCGATAGCAGTGTGCCACAACCCTTGTACAACTACAGTACTTCCTATAGCGAGTGCTATTCTCAAAGCCTTGCCATCTCCCATCTCCCAGGGGAAGGGATGTAAGCATTCAACATGAAAGATTCACATGTCCATTTTCTCCTCTCAGGGCGTCTCTCTCTCTCTCTCTCTCTCTCTGTCTCTTCTCTCGGTATCAGAGCAGATCTAATATTCTGTACTTTTGAACAATTAAGTTATTATTCAAATGACGGCCCGGCTCTGGATCCCGCCTCGGCAGTGTAAATGTGTCAATCACAGGAAAAAAGAGGGAGACAGTGACGGCTCCTCTGATGGCAATGACAGTGATCAATTCACTGCTGTGTCAGACTTTTCGCAGAAATAAAATATTTAACAAAAAATTGAGAGAAGACAAGAGGAATTTACCATAGACAAGTTGCTGCTCACTCGGCTGGTATAAATAATGCATTCCTCATCTTGGTGGAGAAAGTGAGAAATAGAAAACACATTAAGTAGCTAGTGCAGCACAGTACCTCAGCACTCCTCTCTGTGTCTTTCCCCCACTACTGACGCCAATGCTCTTCACCACCGACAGTAAAAAAAGGATCACTACAAATGCTAATTAAAAATGGATGTACTTATTAAAGATATGCTTTTAAAAATACATTTCCCACCACTCTCCCTCCTTCCCTACTCCATGAGCAAGACATAATTCCACATACATCACCGGGCTTTGCGAGGTGCGGTCGGTCTGACGCAATGTTCTATATCCAGCTCAGGCCTCAATTCATCATCAATACATCATTTTTCGGCCACTTTGAACCAGCATATCTTTTTATGTTTCAGATTAAATTGGCTGATTGGGAAATGGTAGGTCTTTAATTTTAGATTAAAGGGAGACCTTAAGATCATTTTTGGCTTTGATTACCGTATCTCTATTGGGATCCGGGGAGGAGGAAGTGGGCCACTCGCAGTCGCTGTCAGGCCAAATCAGGTGATGGAGCAAAACATGTCCATAGGTGTATGCAATGGCTTCCTGATCAAAGGGACGCATAACATGCCTATGCCAATATTCCAGCAGAACGGGGACTTTGGTTTCAAAGGTGCTATGTTTTATACATTTTAAACAGGACAGCCATGTACCCTGTTTCAACAGGACAGCCATGTACCCTGTTTCAACAAGACAGCCATGTACCCTGTTTCAACAGGACAGCCATGTACCCTGTTTCAACAAGACAGCCATGTACCCTGTTTCAACAAGACAGCCATGTACCCTGTTTCAACAAGACAGCCATGTACCCTGTTTCAACAGGACTGCCATGTACCCCGTTTCAACAAGACAGCCATGTACCCTGTTTCAACAGGACAGCCATGTACCCTGTTTCAACAGGACATCCATGTACCCTGTTTCAACAGGACATCCATATACCCTGTTTCAACAGGACATCCATATACCCTGTTTCAACAGGACATCCATATACCCTGTTTCAACAGGACAGCCATGTTTCAACCCTCTGATGAACTTCAGGTTCAAAACACAGGGCAGACATCTTGACAATACTTGTGTGTTAATTTTGGAGGAGCACCTCTCGAAGCCATCACCAATTGTCGCATCAACAATTCCTCTTCCCGTCCTCGGAGGGTGAAGGGGGGGGGGCTTGTTTTATTTTCGATAATTAATCTGCGAGTGCCATGCTTAATGAATGGGAGCAAACCCCTGCTAAATATAGAGCAGATCTCCTATTTTGGAGCAGAGCGATATGGGGATTACACTGGTTATGTGGAGCAGGGCTGGACCAGGGACTGCGAGGGGAGTTTGTGCTGCTGCTAGAAGCCAAATGTCATGTGGAGGGGGAAGGTGCCAGAGTGAAGGAGTGAAGGATGATGCTGGGGACATATGTTGGCTTCTGGAGCCCAGCCTTGCCCAGGCTCTGGTGGGGCCTGACAGTTCTGGGTCACTCGCTCGCTCCTTCCCATTCTCAGTTATATCGGTGGTAGTGGCAGAAAGGAGCGGGGGATGCTGGGAAAATAGGGAGGCTTATTGAGATAATAATGTGGTCTACATCGGTGACAGTCATAAAACGGGTTGCCGCGGTGCTAAGCCACACAGGGGCGACGTGCACTCGCTCGATCTCGTGATGAGTGGGGGAATCCAGTTGTAGGAACAAAACATCTGCCATTTCATGCTTACAAAAACGGTTTTACTTGTTTTGGTTCTTATAATATCTGTTTACAGTATGATAAGACCTGCCCACATTTTAGAGGGAACACTGATTTACTCCTTGTCATCACAAATAAAGCCCCACATACAGTGGGGGAAAAAAGTCAACTATGACAGACAAATTGAGAATGTTTTTCTCCAGAAAATCACATTGTAGGATTTTTAATGAATTTATTTGCAAATTATGGTGGAAAATAAGTATTTGGTCACCTACAAACAAGCAAGATTTCTGGCTCTCACAGACCTGTAACTTCTTCTTTAAGAGGCTCCTCTGTCCTCCACTCGTTACCTGTATTAATGGCACCTGTTTGAACTTGTTATCAGTATAAAAGACACCTGTCCACAACCTCAAACAGTCACACTCCAAACTCCACTATGGCCAAGACCAAAGAGCTGTCAAAGGACACCAGAAACAAAATTGTAGACCTGCACCAGGCTGACAAGACTGAATCTGCAATAGGTAAGCAGCTTGGTTTGAAGAAATCAACTGTGGGAGCAATTATTAGGAAATGGAAGACATACAAGACCACTGATAATCTCCCTCGATCTGGGGCTCCACGCAAGATCTCACCCCGTGGGATTAAAATGATCACAAGAACGGTGAGCAAAAATCCCAGAACCACACGGGGGGACCTAGTGAATGACCTGCAGAGAGCTGGGACCAAAGTAACAAAGCCTACCATCAGTAACACACTACGCCGCCAGGGACTCAAATCCTGCAGTGCCAGATGTGTCCCCCTGCTCAAGCCAGTACATGTCCAGGCCCGTCTGAAGTTTGCTAGAGTGCATTTGGATGATCCAGAAGAGGATTGGGAGAATGTCATATGGTCAGATGAAACCAAAATATAACTGTTTTTCTGCAAAGGGACCAGGACGACTGATCCGTGTAAAGGAAAGAATGAATGGGGCCATGTATCGTGAGATTTTGAGTGAAAACCTCCTTCCATCAGCAAGGGCATTGAAAATGAAATGTGGCTGGGTCTTTCAGCATGACAATGATCCCAAACACACCGCCCGGGCAACGAAGGAGTGGCTTCGTAAGAAGCATTTCAAGGTCCTGGAGTGGCCTAGCCAGTCTCCAGATCTCAACCCCATAGAAAATCTTTGGAGGGAGTTGAAAGTCTGTGTTGCCCAGCGACAGCCCCAAAACATCACTGCTCTAGAGGAGATCTGCATGGAGGAATGGGCCAAAATACCAGCAACAGTGTGTGAAAACCTTGTGAAGACTTACAGAAAACGTTTGACCTGTGTCATTGCCAACAAAGGGTATATAACAAAGTATTGAGAAACTTTTGTTATTAACCAAATACTTATTTTCCACCATAATTTGCAAATAAATTCATAAAAAATCCTACAATGTGATTTTCTGGAGAAAAAAAATCTCATTTTGTCTGTCATAGTTGACGTGTACCTATGATGAAAATTACAGGCCTCTCTCATCTTTTTAAGTGGGAGAACTTGCACAATTGGTGGCTGACTAAATACTTTTTTTCCCCACTGTATAAGATGTACAGTATAGTTTAAGCAGAAATCCAATAATTTACATGTTTGGTCAATATGCACTCGTATGTGTAGTATCCCCATGCATGTTCAGAGCTCTCCACATCTTTTGTTTATTAAAGTGATCTCTCTGAAATTAAATGCGTTCCCAACATATCCAGCCTATTTGGTTCACGATCTTTCAGCGGTCAAAGCAATGAATCTATTTGAGCCACAATGCTCTTACCTCCTACTCCCCTTTCCAAAGGCAGTAAAACAAGAGCAGGACTTTGAAACAAGCTTTGATTTCCTTATCTGCATCGGAGCCATGTTATGATCTCAGCCTTCTGAGCCTCCCCGCCACGCACCCTGAGTATCAGTTAGCAGCATGGCGCCTGACCACAGAGGCCAGGAGGAAATTAAAGCACAGCAAATCTGCCTAATAAAGGCCTCCCTCAGAAAACATATGAGTGTACATGAGGACCGGCTGGCAGCTGTGCCTAACCTCTTCACCCACAGTGTGTTTTGGAGGCTTCTCACATAGTCACAGTACAAAATTATTCTCTATATGCCATATATAGGAGCGGTTTTCAGTTCCAATTCTCCATTAATGGCAATTTATTTTGTCCAGGACTAGGTTTAACCTATTCACGGGAATCCTCCCCATATAATCTATGGTAGTTATTATCATATATGCATGGATTGTATTTTTTGTTAAACGTACAGAATAATACATACAGCATTTCCACCGGGTGTCACTCAGCACCACTTTAATTAAACAAACTCCAGGTAATTGTCCAATTAAGTGATTTGTAAAACTTTTGAGACTTGGTAGAGTATAGGTTATACTTGTACACTGCATTCACATATTTTTTAGTGTCACACTAATCATTCCTTTCCATGCTGTTCCATACTGCCCTGAGGAAGTAATCCTAATATGTTGGAATAGGCATCATACAGTACTGTAAGTTTGATATAACTGGCAATAACTCCTCGTAACCTGGAAAGATTCACATTAATTCTGTTAATCCCGGATTTAACTAGCATTGTCCGGGAGCAAGTGATAACTGTACCTATAGTGTGGATATGAGCCGAGCGACAGTTCCTCAAAAACGGTCCCCATCATAAAAATTCAGCCTCCATTTGGTCAAGTGGGGGGTATTTCTGGTGTGAAAATTGTATTTCTGCTGGCACCATTCAAGGTCATGCTTGGAACATCAATATTTGTCACTACGGGGCTCATCTTAAGTTGGCATTTTATTTGCTAAACGTCACTTGCAATTAAAGTTGATAATATAACTGGGGAAAGGTCACCCGCCAACTTGTGTGGTGCGAACAGGAGTCCCCGGCCGACTCAGACACCGCCCGCCGCCACCCGAGACCCCATCGTTCTGTCACCCTCCCAAAACATGCGACATGTTCTCCATGCCATTGTGCTTTTAATTACACATATTACACTGATTAGATTTGCATTTCAGGTTCATGGGCGCCCTTAATTGACAAAGATGATTGCAAATTAGGCGAGCGGGCATCGTGACGGCCGGCTGCACTCCCCGTTTGTCACCTTGAATAGTCACGCCGCTCCGAGTTCCACGTCACCGAGATTAATCTAGCGATTTCACGATCAGCATAAAAGAATGTGATCAAATTTAATTCAGATTTTTTTTGGGGGGGGCATTCTGTGACCTCTAGGTTGGCTAAGGTGATATTCTGTGGAGAATTAGGGCTGTGTACGTTTGTGTCACTCTTGTTCTTGATGTCTGTGCTAACTCTGTTGTGTTCTGCTCACTGCTCTCCCAGGCCCCAGTACTACAAGGTAATAGAGGAATGTGTGTCTCAGGTGGTCCTCCATCGCAGCGGGATGGACCCAGACTTTGGATACAGAGAGAGACTGGATGTAGACTTCACCCACCTCATCGGTAGGTCTGCCAGAGCTCTGTCTTTCCTCTGACATTTAAAAGGGTGAATTTGCAGCCGGTTGAAATTATGTCATCATGAACACATTTGAAACAGTTTCTGGTTTCTGGTTAGAATTACATAATTTCAAACAGTTTTGCCTCCTAGGTCACCCTAACCTACATACTGTACAGACAGAACGAAAACAAGTAAAAAAAATAGCTTGAATCAATATCTATGTTTTTTTTATACTAGTCTTGTTATTCATATTTTGTCTCCTAATCGGTCTAAATCATCCTCACATATTTTTCTGTTGTACTACGGACAGCAGGATGTGGGTGTTGCTAAAATTTTTGCAATATCCCTCTCATTATTATGTATCCCCATTTCCCCCCCGAGAGCCTTCCCAGGAAAACCTGCAGCCACTTGACATGTATAGGAAAAGGTAGTCTAATTATGAATAAATAATGCATTACTTGTTAGGTGGGACTGTGGCACATCATGTCTCATCATAAGCACATGGAGATTTCACAGCGTTTTCATTCTGCCGAGGACATTCATCAGTCGAGTTTCATGAATCCTAGAGGAAACAAGGTCTATTTGCCCCAAATTAGATATGCAGTCATTAATTTCCTTCAAATAGAGACAGATTAATGAAATAACTGAGTGTTTTAATTTTTGAATTTTTGTTATTCTGTTAGTATCACTAACAGTTCTGTGGCATCTTGCCAACAAAGTCTCATTAAAAGTTTCCAAGCCCCTCCGTTATTTTCTCACTGTGCTGTAATGAGTTGAAAACAAATGTTTCTGGGTTTTAAAAAAATAATTACATCAGCAAACCTGCCGAACAGAATACAAATATCCCGGGGGATATGTCAAGAAGAGAATGAGCCTTTCCCCGCCCTTTCTACGCTCATTCCCTCTCTGTCTCTCTGATGTAATATTCATTTTAGGTTTGATCTGGAATCTTAACAATATACAGTGTAATTGAGAGAATCAAAGTCACTTCATGGTTGCTTACTGTCGTTGCTGCTGTCTGCCTCCTTTTGTCTTACAGATCAGTGCGTGGATAAAGCCAAAGTGGATGAGAGCGAACTGAAGGCTGCTGAGTTCTCCAAAAAGGTGAGGTATTATTCATCATTCCCCTCAACGCCATTGGTATGCCACCACCACACTCCCATCAGAAATGTTTTCCCGCCCAGAGCTCCTGGTCCAGCTATTGATTCTGGGCCCTGATCAATAGCTGGTGAAATAGTTCAACAAACTCTCTCAGATATGTTTTCGGAATTAAGTTTTAAAGTAAAAGCTACAGTGTTGAGGAACTCCTGAAGCTTTTAGATACTTTTTTTTTTTTTTTTACATTTTAGTAATTTAGCAGACACTCTTATCCAGAGCGACTTACAGTTAGTGAGTGCATAATTATTTTTTTCTTCATACTAGTCCCCCGTGGTAATCGAACCCACAACGCAGGCGTTGCAAGCGCCATGCTCTACCAACTGAGCTACATGGGTTCAGTAGTTTATTAAGCATCCACACCTACTTTATTAAGCATCCACACTGATCTTCAAAGATAGGGAAAATACACTTCATGCACTTTATTTTTTATGTAATGATAGACAGTACAATCACTTTACACTATATATTTGAAACCGAGCACCTCAATTCGGTCTTATGTAGCAACATTTCACATTACTGTCTCTGGTAAACACACACTATATCAAATAAAATCCAAGTTTATTTGTCACATGCACAGGATACAGAAGGAGCAAACGGTACAGTGAAATGGTTACTTGTATAGTAGAAATATCTTGTCTAAATTGATGGGTCATGTGAAAGAAATGCTATAACCAACCCCCAGCCACATCTAGCTAAGTGGATGGGTCACTATTGTCTAGACATGTACGCATGTTCATGAAAAACAATAGATGGCCGTAATCATCCATAGACACACCTAACTTGATGGGTCATGTAATCATCTGGCGAAGTGTCAGATGTCTTTTGTTTAGACATGTAGCTAGCTAGCTAGCTAAACAATGAACCTGCATAATCCCAACTCGTACTACTACCAATACAAACATTGTCATAGCTGTAGTATGAATCTGCAGGTAGCTAAAGAGCAACTGTAACCAACTAGGTTCAATGTTAGCTAGCTAACATTAGGCTATAATTAGCAATGCAAATTAATTTCTGATTCAAATAATATTACTACACAGATCATACACGTAACGTTAGCTAGCAAGCCAGCAAGCTAACGTTTGCTAGCTAGCTAACAGTACACTTTAACTTGCAATGAAAACGACTTTCTGACAAAATAAGAAACTTATAATATCTGAAAATGTAGCTAGACTCTTACCCGTATACATGGATGAACACTTCATGGCAGACTGGAACCATTTAACTTTGTTATGTTTGTAGCTACATCTTGTTTGGCCAGCGTTGTGTCAAGTCACTCCAGTTCACACTGACTGTGACGTGTGCAGAAAGTAGCCCATCACTTTTTCCAACTGATCTGTCGATAGCGCCTGCTAAATTCAGGGCATCAATGTTGTTGAGAAAAGTAGCCAAACTTTTGTAGTTCTCGATGGCTAACGTTATATCTTTAAAGAACGGCACAGTAGAAACGACTATCAACACGTACTGACTAGCTCACGTTATAGACTGAAGCATGCTACATGGCAGACCAATCGAAACTCATCTCCCGGCATGTCCAGCCCATCCATTATCTCAGCCAATCTTGGCTAGTGGGAAGGTTCTTGTCTTTTTCCGTGACTAAACCAACTAGGCTCGTAATTTAACGATTATATTTGTATTTATGGATGGAATACAAGTTTGTTATTAAAACACATGAAAGTTCACATATTCCAGAAGGCATTTCTGCCACAAAACACATTTTGATAAAACAAATGTTGAAGTTCAAATGCCTCCTGTGAAGTAGTGATGCGCGATATACGCCTAGTTTCCTGAAACGAGTCACATTTTTCAGTACACCACCAGTACTGTGAGTCACTGGTCCTTCCAGCAAAATCCTCCAGAAGTGTTTTGGTGCATGTGACTCAGACCTTAAAGGCATGGTACTCAAGTTTGAACCCTAAAGGCATGGTACTCAAGTTTGAACCAGTCCCTAAAGGCATGGTACTCAAGTTTGAACCAGTCCCTAAAGGCATGGTACTCAAGTTTGAACCAGTCCCTAAAGGCATGGTACTCAAGTTTGAACCAGTCCCTAAAGGCATGGTACTCAAGTTTGAGCCAGTCCCTGAAGGCATGGTACTCTAGTTTGAACCAGTCTGTAAAGGCATGGAACTGTATCACCATGCCGCAGATGCCCCCACAGTCCCCCCGCAATACCCCTGCCTCTGTGTGGGGGACATCTGAGGTGTCCTGGGTGTGAGTGGAATGAGAGCAGTGTCCCCCCCCCCCCTGCGGCGACAGTAAAAACATTGTCCTGACACAGGTTGCTTTCCCACAAAGGTTAGGTCCGTCACCAACACATGAAAGCCAGACTCAAATCACAGCCAGAGGACGATGGGGTAGAGGCCACCAAAGGCCTATGAATAGAGGTGGGAGATGGGGGGCCTGGTAACTGTGCGAGACAGTGTGTGGGTGTGTTTCAGTGTGTGTTGACGTGCCCTGCAGTTGGCCGTTCACTTGAGACGCCCTGGTCCTGACCGGAGTGTGTGTTGTGTTGAATTGTTGCAGTTCGATGAAGAGTTCAGCGCCCGGCAGGAGGCCCAGGCCGAGTCCCAGAAGAAAGAGGAGAAAATCAAAGAGCTGGAAGGGCAGATCTGCAACCTGAAGACCCAGGTAATGGCCAGAAGAGAGAGGAGGGGGCATGCACACCCACTACTCCAGACTGCAGTCTGAAGCCACAAGCTCTCCATAGAGGTCTTGCACAGTGTCCATGTGTTCACAAATACATACATTGTCTGTACAACAGGTTTTTCCACATATTGTGTGAAATACATAGTCTCTACCACTGGAAAACCCAACCTCATTGCTTAATTCAATGTTCAAACCAGTATTGAGGAAGGCATAGGAAATAAAGGAAACACTAATAGAAGCCAACATTGGGGATAGCAGCCAACATTGATCACATCATATGATAGAAGGCATTTAGTTATTTCTCCAAAGCATGTTGGTCCAAGTTGACCTTTTACTGCAGTGGGCTAAATCAGGGTCACACAGAGTGTTTCTTGGTAGTCTTAAACAAATCTACTTTGAAACCAAATGATACACCTCACACACATGGTTATGGGCTTAAGAAAAAGAAGACACCAGTACAATGTCAGATATAGAGTTGAAATGTATTCAATTTTGAGTTTGTATCCCAATATTACACTTTATATACAGTGAGGGAAAAAAGTATTTGATCCCCTGCTGATTTTGTACGTTTGCCCACTGACAAATAAATGATCAGTCTATAATTTTAATGGTAGGTTTATTTGAACAGTGAGAGACAGAATAACAACAACAAAATCCAGAAAAATGCATGTCAAAAATGTTATAAATTGATTTGCATTTTAATGAGGGAAATAAGTATTTGACCCCCTCTCAATCAGAAAGATTTCTGGCTCCCAGGTGTCTTTTATACAGGTAACGAGTTGAGATTAGGAGCACACTCTTAAAGGGAGTGCTCCTAATCTCAGTTTGTTACCTGTATAAAAGACACCTGTCCACAGAAGCAATCAATCAATCAGATTCCAAACTCTCCACCATGGCCAAGACCAAAGAGCTCTCCAGGGATGTCAGGGACAAGATTGTAGACCTACACAAGGCTGGAATGGGCTACAAGACCATCGCCAAGCAGCTTGGTGAGAAGGTGACAACAGTTGGTGCGATTATTCGCAAATGGAAGAAACACAAAATAACTGTCAATCTCCCTCGGCCTGGGGCTCCATGCAAGATCTCACCTCGTGGAGTTGCAATGATCATGAGAACGGTGAGGAATCAGCCCAGAACTACACGGGAGGATCTTGTCAATGATTTCAAGGCAGCTGGGACCATAGTCACCAAGAAAACAATTTGTAACACACTATGCCGTGAAGGACTGAAATCCTGCAGCGCCCGCAAGGTCGCCCTGCTCAAGAAAGCACATGTACAGGCCCATCTGAAGTTTGCCAATGAACATCTGAATGATTCAGAGGAGAACTGGGTGAAAGTGTTGTGGTCAGATGAGACCAAAATCGAGCTCTTTGGCATCAACTCAACTGGCCGTGTTTGGAGGAGGAGGAATGCTGCCTATGACCCCAAAACACCATCCCCACCGTAAAACATGGAGGTAAAAACATTATGCTTTGGGGGTGTTTTTCTGCTAAGGGGACAGGACAACTTCACTGCATCAAAGGGACGATGGACGGCGCCATGTACCGTCAAATCTTGGGTGAGAACCTCCTTCCCTCAGCCAGGGCATTGAAAATGGGTTGTGGATGGGTATTCCAGCATGACAATGACCCAAAACACACGACCAAGGCAACAAAGGAGTGGCTCAAGAAGAAGCACATTAAGGTCCTGGAGTGGCCTAGCCAGTCTCCAGACCTTAATCCCATTGAAAATCTGTGGAGGGAGCTGAAGGTTCGAGATGCCAAACGTCAGCCTCGAAACCTTAATGTCTTGGAGAAGATCTGCAAAGAGGAGTGGGACAAAATCCCTCCTGAGATGTGTGCAAACCTGGTGACCAACTACAAGAAACGTCTGACCTCTGTGATTGCCAACAAGGGTTTTGCCACCAAGTACTAAGTCATGTTTTGCAGAGGGGTCAAATACTTATTTCCCTCATTAAAATGCAAATCAATTTATAACATTTTTGACATGCATTTTTCTGGATTTATTTGTTGTTATTCTGTCTCTCACTGTTCAAATAAACCTACCATTAAAATTATAGACTGATCATGTCTTTGTCAGTGGGCAAACGTACAAAATCAGCAGGGGATCAAATACCTTTTCCCCTCACTGTACATCACAAAAGACTGAAATATAACAAAACTGTTTGACATAGAAACACCGGATTTTCAGCGTTCAAAATATTTTGTTTATTAATTATGAAAACTTGACAAATATTAATAACATTCCACCCATGAGGCCACTAGAGGGCGATTTGGTCATTTGACTGCAGGAAAGGGGTCTACTCCGGTTGTGAGAAAAAATGACTTTGACTAATTTGGTCAAGTTGAAACCTTTCTACCCCAATCACAGATGCCAGACTGTAAGTGGGTATTTTCCAGCCATACGGGAGCCTTTGATTCAGTAAAGGGTTCATCTCCTTTTTAAGATGTAGGATTTGATATTGGGTGAATTGCTCCATGGTAGCCTGTTCCATGTAATTGTATTATCACAGAGATGGATTTCATTTTTTCTCTGGCCTTGGCATCCCCATATTTTCCCAGACAAAACCCCTCAAACCTAAGCACAGAAAATGACTGCTATTTCCTCCTTAACCCAATTTGAAACACTTCATTGTTGCCTTGGGACAAAAGGGCAGTTTGCTTCCCTGCTTACCGAATGTAATATAAACCAGCGCTGAAAGATGGTATGGCATCCAGTAGCTGAGATTGTTTTCCTCCAAACTAAATTCTGTGGCAGTTGCAAATGTCCGCGCTCCCCCATCCCATCCCTTTTCCGCACCTGCACATTTAGCTTTGTAGTGCGTCGCCGGGACTTTTCCCAAAGACAAGTCGCTGTCATTAAGGTCCCTGGCAGCCTCAGTGATAATTTATTCTCAGCATTAGCGTGAGGCTTGATCCTCTTCCTGGCTAGGCAGAGGCAAGTTTTTTTTTCTTTCTTCCCCGATTGCACTTAATTTGTGTATGGTCCTCACTCCCCCACTTCATCTGCCTGAGTGCCATGTCACCACTCGTTACCTTCTCTCTCGGCCAAACTCCTTCATCATTCACTAAGCACCCCAACGACTGCCCGCCCGCCGCATGCACTTATTCATGAGGCCAACATGGTGGCCGGCGCTCCTCCGCACCTCTATCTTTCTGCTCTCTATATTTCCATTTTTTTCTCTCTATCTGCTTTGTTGTCTCTCTCTCTCTCTCTTTTTTCTGACCCCTCTATCTTTCTCCTTCTCTCTCATTGCATCAGGCAGCGTCAGCCTCTGCTCACCTGCTTTCCCTGAGTGCTGCTTTTTAAGTACAGTTTTTCCAGGCTTTTCCCCCCTCCCCCTAACAGGCCCCGGTCTTTTGAAGCCAGTCTGTTTGTGTTGCATTAACAGGTAGTGTAGCAGAGTGAAGCCCCCGAGAGTCCGCTCCTTCTTTTCCTGCTGTCTCTGAAAGCGCCTTCAAAGGTTGCTGGAGCTTTGCACATCAACAGACATCTGCCTCAGCAGGGAAATATCTCATTCGCTCGGCGAGAGCACCCATGGATATGTCTGCGAGTTCTTCAAGTAACATCCTGCGGGTGTGTTGGTCTAAAAAGTGGTTCGATGTAAACATGTATGTTGTCACGTGCTGCATGGCAGGAATGCGCTCATGTTCAAATTGGTGCCTTTATGAAATGTGTAGTATAAGGTGATTTTTCGAAGGGTTTCTTCTATTGCTTTCACATTGGAGGCACAGAGAAAGACTGGTACCTTTTGAGTAGGAGCTTCCTCACTATGAACACTCTTGCTAAGAACAGACATCCGTCGTCAATATTATCTCTTTGGGCATACTGTAGGAGATGTGCCATAGCTCTCAAAATGTCCACTGCTTCATGACACAGATTATTTTGTTTATCTGGCAACACGTTATCAGGAGGTACACATTTTGCAATCACAGCAATATTTGGGTTGCGGTGCTGAAGTCTTGCAATGCAGCACATAATTGGAAATGGAAATGTAGGCGCTAACAAGATACTCCCATTTTAATAAGACAATTATTTGAATTATAATGTGTATCCTTCTTGATGATGATGTAGCCTACACAAAGACATACAGGCCTGTTTCTTCCCTTGAAAACGTAGTTTCTAGTCATCCTTTTTTAAAAGGGTTGAAACTGCAACAGATGAACACAGTGTTGTACAAAGCCATTATCTTCTGGAGTGCAGCACCTCTAAATCCATGCGAAGACACTACACTGAGATTGTTCATCAAAGCTGCTGTGGTGTTGCATCTGTCGCTTTATTGAATATGAATGAAGTGGGATCTCTGTTCACATGTCGTCGACAGAGCTCTCCGTGGAAATAAAAGCACACATCTCTCTGTCTCCTAGCCCCTGCTATTTCACCTTGTCTGTGAACCGACGGATTTAATGAGAGTCTGTCTCAGGGAGCTTCCACCTTTTGATGTGTCTGTTTGATTATCCCTGCGATCCGATCACAAGTTTCGCCTGTAAACATCGACAAAACGCAATGAAAACACATCAAATGGAACTAATCCACCTCCCACCCCTGCCAACCCCTACGAACCCACCTCAGCTCAGAGAGAACTGGGGATACGTTCGTAGAATTGAATGAGGGTGAGATTAATAATTTAGAGGTGCGGTAGATACCTTGGACCTGCTCTGTGCCATGCCATTAATGGGCTTCAATAACCTGGTGGTCATGTAGCTGAACCAGCATGGCCAGGAATGAGGTTGGAAGGCATAGTGGATCACTCTCTCCTCTCTGGCTCTGTCAGTCTACCTGCTGACCTCTCTTATTACCATATTGGACTGAGCTTGTAATGAAGGCAACAGGCCTCTCTATACAACCACCACTGCCATTTGTTTATGTCAGTACCTTCAATACCTTAGGTTTAATACATGAGTGTGTTGTGTATTGTACTAGTGTTATGTGCTTGAGTTCCATCAGTCGAAGCTTTGAGTCTAAGCTATGCTTGAGGGGTTAAAGTTCCATGCCATCCACTTATCCTGTGGTTACAGTTTTTAAAATAGAGGCCTTGAACTCTCCATAGTCCATAGTTAAGGATGGATTGTAAAATAAAATGTTTCCCATTTGCCTTAAAGATTGCACTTTAAGACCACATTCTAAACTCTGGTGAAATGGAAGTCCTTACTCATTCTCCTTTATAAAAGTTTCCATCTCCTTTTCCATTATACATGTTCAATATTTAATACTCCTCAGTCCACAGTAAGGCTGTTCTGCAGGAACGACTCCACATAAATATGTTTCACTACGCAGTTGAGTTTGTACCCATCTACGCAACAGCAATAAGACGTTAGAATGTGACTTTTTTTTCGCTCCTCTTTCATTGGCGAGGTCATATAGAGTGAAATATCAAAGCGGCAACAAAATCTTAGGGATAAAATCAATGCCTGTCGTATATATATCTGAGAGGGGAAAGTGGGGAATGCAATTTGCTACAACATATTTGAAGGTAGCATTCCAAAGGGGACCATTGAATGGGTTTTGAGGATACAAAAATAAATGTCATCCACTGTGTGATCAGTTTCATCTAGGCTCTGTAGATGACTAAATTACGTTATTTTCCATCTAATACAAAATGCACTTTTAAATGCTGAAAATTACTTTGCTTGTTTGAGGATGTGAAATAAATGTGATCTTAGTATTCCATGTGACAGGTAGTACAAATGCATCTTATAACCGTGTTTTAACTGGGAATTTCTCTGTCACTTACTCCTCTGCTTCACCTGTCTGTGCTTGGTGTTGACCTGTGTTCTCTGTTAACAAAAGTACTGGTGTTCCTCTTGTCTGTCTAGCTAACCACCCTCTCTCTGTGTGCCTCTCTGTTGCTCTCTGTGTCTGTGTGTACGTCTGGGTGTCTGTTGTGTGTTTGTGTGTCCGTCTGTCCAGTTAGCTAGCGAGGCAAACAAGCTCAAAGAGGCTCAGAAACTCGTCAGTGAAGCTGAGTACAAGGTGCAGGTGGGTGATCCCTTTGCATCCGTGCCCCTCCCTCCCTTTCTTTCGTCTGGCATGGTTGACTGGTATTGACTGCATATTGAGAAACCTCATCTTGCATCAAAAACTCATGAATCCCTCAAACTCAATCTACGCACATTCCAAGTATGATGTTTGCTCAGATCTTTGCAAATGATTGATGTTTGATCATTGTGCAGTGATCTACATTATATTATATTCCTCATAATTCCTCATAAACTCATAATCTGTTAATAGGGCCACACTCTTGGTCTGTAATTGGAGAATAAACTCATAATCTGCTAAATAGGGCCACACTCTTGGTCTCTAATTGGAGTAAACTCATCATCTGTTAATAGGGCAACACTCTTGGTCTCTAATTGGAGAATGCAATGAAGTTTGATTTCCTTGCATCATACTAAACAAACAATGAGTAATAATCTGGGAGCTGCACTTGAAACATCTCAACTGAAGTGTTCCATAGAAGATAATCAAATGCGGATGTGTTTGACTGTTGTGATGTCATTCTCCCCAATAAACACCTTTATAACTGAATCTCTGCTTTGCTCATTAGAGCCGAGATTGGGGGAAGGTTTAATTGCCTAACAGTCCAAGTTAATTACCCACCCGTCTGACCTCCCCCCAACGATGTCTAGAAGCTGTGGACCCCTCAATGAACTGGTTAGATTTAATATCACTCCATACTCCTACGCTAATCAGCGCTCCAGATGAGGCTGGCCTAGCAAGAGGGCTAGATGCCAAGAAGCCGATAGGAGGCTCACCTCTCTCTGGCTCCCAGCTAATGGTGGTCAGTGGCCAGGCTGGAGCTGCCAAGACCCGGCGAAAACACAGCACCATTGGTCTGTAAACACCCTTTTTAAATGGATGTTTGAACCAGAAAAAAACTAAACAAAGCTATGTTGCTATAGGGAGAAGGTGCTTGAAGATGCTTGATGCTATGATTGTAGGGTGTAGGAAAGGAAAAGTACTCCAGTGATTTACCTGTGGGAGAAGGCAGATCCCTCCAGGGTGCAGTGGAACGCTGGGTTGATTAGCCTTCCATAGACGAGGCTGGAGGGCCCGCAGCACGGCGGGACGAGAGGGAGAGAGGGAGGGATAATGAGCGAGCTGGAGCAGCAGGAGCTATAGCAGGCTCAGAGGGCCCCTGAATGCGGAAAAGACAGCACTCTAATTTAGCAGCTAATTTGCTTCCATTCTCTCATATTAATCTTAAAAGAGAAAATGGGCCACGACGGGCTCGGAGATTGACAGACGTATAATCATTGGAACGGGGGCGCATCCGTCAAGGGGTTTTGGGGGCGGCCTGCTTCAAACGCTCCTCACCACGCTACACTTTTTAAATGTTCTACCCGATAAACAGTCCACTGCTGGCATTGTGTAATCAAGCACTCTGTAATGCCTTAAAAAATTTGACCGGACGCACATTACCCACATAATCCACCGAGTGGGGGGAGCGAAATTGGTTTTCGGAAATGAGAAACTTGCTTTCGGTCAATGTTGTGGAAATGTTGCCTGGCAGACTTTTGGAAAGAAAGACCGTTGTCGTCTTCTAATCAAGCCAGGTCAAATCCTATCTATGCCATGGGCTCTCTAATTGCTTAATTTGCATACATTTAGTCTCTAAACAGTTCCCCCCCTACCTTTATCAATGATTATAAATACCAGTTTGGGCTGAAGAGCTGTATGATAGGGCAGACTTGTCAAGGGACTGGCTGGTCTGTGTCTTATCGGTAATGAGTTTAATTTTGCCCGTCTACCGCCTAATAGCCTTCCTTTGTGAGAACCATCTTGTCGACTTCAACATTTCTTATCTAGATGTCTAACCGTGGCCAGCCAATCCCCTGGCTTCTCCCCAATGGTTAGGTGTCGGCTGAACGTACACTGTGCACAGACACGTCAATAGGGAATGAGTGTACTGGTATGTGAGGATTTGATACAATACATTATCTACCCACCGAACCCTCCTGCAATAGATAGTGTTAGCATTAGCATGCCATTAGTTTCCTCATTACCAATTCAGGTTCAGGTGGCTCTATTCATCTCATACGCTTCATCTATTAGCCAACTGCAGAAGCAATTGTCATGGTAATCAGCACCAACAATGCAGGCTTGTCTATATTGGAGTCTGATTAAATGAAACACATCATATGTGTAAGAAGAGGGGGGAATCATTTTTCCATTCATATTCAGAGTGACTTCAGAATCACAGAAGTCTCCAGAAATAGGCTATTTCCTTCCTCCTTTACTTCTTTATGGAACACTTTACTTATAGTGTTGATATGCAGCATTCATAAAGCATTCATAAAGCCTTAATATGCATGACATAAAAAGGCATAATGCCCTACATATGTTTAAATACTATTTAAGGGTGACCTCTGAAGGGTGTTTATTGGCCTCTGAACCTGTGTATATAAGGGTGTATATACACACACACACACACACACACACACAAACTCTCTCACACACTCTGAACTGAACAGCGATTGCACACGCACAGCGCTTAATCCAGACACATATAGCCACAAACATACTCAACATGTCAGAGATCTCTCCAGAGTACTTCTAATGGGATAGGTGACATACCTCCCTGCAATATTTTTCTGCTGCCTATTAGGTTCTTGTTTATGTAACTACATATTTAATGTGTCTAGCAGACTGTCTCAGGGAACTGAGTGCCCACTTTCCCAAGTGTGAGGTGGAGCGGAGCTGGTTAGGACTCCTCTGAGTGTTGGCCTCTGGCTGGCTGATAGGGTACTGACGGAATGACTTCTCTGAGTGTTGGCCTCTGGCTGGCTGATAGGGTACTGACGGAATGACTCCTCTGAGTGTTGGCCTCTGGCTGGCTGATAGGGTACTGACGGAATGACTCCTCTGAGTGTTGGCCTCTGGCTGGCTGATAGGGTACTGACGGAATAACTCCTCTGAGTTATTGGCCTCTGGCTGGCTGATAGGGTACTGACGGAATGACTCCTCTGAGTGTTGGCCTCTGGCTGGCTGATAGGGTACTGACGGAATAACTCCTCTAAGTGTTGGCCTCTGGCTGGCTAATAGGGTACTGACGGAATGACTCCTCTGAGTGTTGGCCTCTGGCTGGCTGATAGGGTACTGACGGAATAACTCCTCTGAGTGTTGGCCTCTGGCTGGCTGATAGGGTACTGATGGAATGACTCCTCTGAGTGTTGGCTTCTGGCTGGCTGATAGGGTACTGACGGAATGACTCTGAGTGTTGGCCTCTGGCTGGCTGATAGGGTACTGACGGAATGACTCCTCTGAGTGTTGGCCTCTGGCTGGCTGATAGGGTACTGACGGAATAACTCCTCTGAGTGTTGGCCTCTGGCTGGCTGATAGGGTACTGATGGAATGACTCCTATGTGCTTACCAGCAAATGGACACCAGTCCCAAGGGACAATAGCACTAGGACGATAGTCCCCAGACATGCTTTTATTAGCTCTCTTCACACACACACACACACACACACACACACACACACACACACACACACACACACACACACGTGTCAAGGCAAACATCTGCAATTGAAGAGAGTATGATAATGCCTGTCCATTCTCCCCCTAAATACCCCTACCACCATCTTCAGTCCCTAACAGGGACATCACCCAGGTCCATTAGCCAGACTAGTGTAATGACCATCTTCAGTCCCTAACAGGGACATAACCCAGGTCCATTAGCCAGACTAGTGTAATGACCATCTTCAGTCCCTAACAGGGACATCACCCAGGTCCATTAGCCAGACTAGTGTAATGACCATCTTCAGTCCCTAACAGGGACATCACCCAGGACCATTAGCCAGACTAGTGTAATGACCATCTTCAGTCCCTAACAGGGACATCACCCAGGTCCATTAGCCAGACTAGTGTAATGACCATCTTCAGTCCCTAACAGGGACATCACCCAGGACCATTAGCCAGACTAGTGTAATGACCATCTTCAGTCCCTAACAGGGACATCACCCAGGTCCATTAGCCAGACTAGTGTAATGGTGGTAAAGCTCTGGCCTCCAGGTCCCCGGCCTACGAGTGACAGGGATGACAGGGGAATGTGTCCCGTCTCTAACATTGATCTCCCGTCTTTGTAGATTGCGGCCGGACCAGCAGCGGCCGGGACACGAGTCCCACCTCCAGCCCTACCAGGGGGATTGGCACCCCCTCCCCCACCTCCTCCTGGCATGGCTGGCATGCCCCCTCCGCCCCCACCCCCGCCACCTCCAGGTGGAGGGCCACCCCCACCACCCCCTCCCCCCGGTTGTGGACCCCCACCTCCCCCGCCCTTCCCCGGGGCACCAGGTATCCCTCCGCCTCCTATGATGGCCATGCCTGTCATCAAGCTGCCTTATGGACTGGAGGCCAAGAAGACCTACAAGCCTGAGGCAGTCATGAAGAGGATCAACTGGTCCAAGGTACAGTAGCGACAGATGGAGCTGTAGGTACTAATCGAGAGAGTGCACCCTAAGCAACACTGCCGTCGGTCTATTCAGGCAAGCATTCAGCCACAGGGCACGCTGCTCTGCACTCCGCCACTCGAGTGTCCTTGCATTCACACACACTCTTAGCGTAATTGAATACAGACAATGTGTTGTGTAACATTCCATCATTTAAATACAATTTCAATGGGGGCCATTCTCTTCATATGGGCTTTATTCTACTCCCAGTTAATTTATCCATCGCCCAAGGGATTCTGGGAGTTGCAAACGGCATTAATTTAGAGGTGTTTTGCATATGCTTATGTGTGACCTTGCTTTTTAATCATCAATTATTGACAATAGCCAAAAGGAAATCGTTGTCTCTCGCTCGCACTGCGAAACGCTGTTGAAATCACGCTAAATCGCATTATCTGTAGTTGTGTAAATGGAGGCAAGTCATATAGCAAGGTTGCACGTTTAATAAGAGACAGAAAGTTCATTGAAATGTATTTATTATGATTGAAATGTATTTATTATGTTTTTCTCATTTATCTTCTTTTCACTGTAAGAAAATGAGTGTGTGTTTGCATTCATGAGTGCGCCACTTTTCACATCCGTCTCCTTCCCGGCGTGGCAACGATTGAATGTACGTCTGCATTAACCTTGCCTCCGCAGGCGCTAGGGTTGGGAGATGCAAATTAAATGACTAGATAGTACTCAAAGGCATTCACAGCCACCTGAGGAAAAGCAATCTGTGTCTCTTGTGTGGATTAAGTGGGACCAGAGTCATCTGTCTTCTCTGTTAGGAGCAGATGGAGCCATGGAGGACCATGGAGGTGCCAAGCACTACTGTGATCTGGGCTTTAAAAAGAAACAGCAGAAAGGAAGGACCAAAAATGTGCCATCATGCCCCCTTTAAAGCAGCGATCCGCATAAGTTGAAACAGCCCACTGGTCGCCCCCAGGCACATTTGTTATTGGGGCAGAGGAGCGTCCAGCATCGTGGTAAAAAATTATCATAGTACATACTCTGCTGTTTTATCACGGGTGCAATGATGCCCAACGGGAAAACACAGTGTTCAACGTTTGAAGTAACGTCTTTGTTGTTGTAATATCGCAAACGGACGTGGCAGTTTCACCGCTACGGATTCAATTTTTAAGCCCCATAACCACTAGTTTGTTGTAACTACATATGAATACACACATTTATCGGTAGCTTGATGCATATAGGAGAAGGCCTTATCTTTCGACTGGTTGAAAAGCAGGCAGGGACAACCTCACTGTAATTACATGTGAGGTTGTACTCCTTCACTGAAGGAGACTGTACACAGATGTTGGATCTTAATTCGATCACCCTGTTGCAGCTGAACTTTCCTGCAATGCAGGACATTTAAAACTTGTAGGGTATTTGAGGTTTAAAAAAGGCTTCTGAAGTTTGTAATTTCCATTTAGAAATTTCAGACTTGATTTATCAACCCATACAAAAATGTCCATTCATTATATAATCCACTAAATAATTCACATTTCCTGTTGCTACAGGATTGTTTTCCTGCTGTAGCGAACTGGCTCAAATGAAGATCCTACATCTGTAGAGATGAGAGGGAGAAAGAGAGAGAGAGAGAGAGAGCGAGAGAGAGAGAGAGAGAGAGAGAGAGAGAGAGACTGTCAAGGCGTCAGTGGAATGCGGTAGGCGAAGTCAGGCGCAGGACACAGAGCTAATCAAAAGGCGTACTTTACACGAAGGTAAAAGAATGAACAACAACCTCCACGCAGGGAGGGAACAAACCCGCACACTAACGACAACCGAAACATGAACAAACACGCACAACACACAGTGTGAGACAGAGGGTTAAATAGGGAAGACATAAATACATAATGGAAAACAGGTGTGACCAATAAAGACAAATCAAGTCGAACATAGATACATGGATCGGTAGCAGCTAGTGCTCCGGTGACGACGAACGCCAAAGCCTGCCCGAGCAAGGAGGAGGGGCAGCCTCGGCTGAATCCGTGACAGTACCCCCCCTTGACGCGCGGCCCTAGCCGTGCGCCGACCCCGGCCTCAGGGACGGCCAGGAGGACGCGGAGCAGGGCGGGTCGGATGACTGGTGGAAATCTCTCAACATGGAGGGACTCCGGACTGTACCCCTCCCACTCCACGAGATACTGCAGGCCCCCCACCCGACGCCTCGATTCCAAGATGGAACGGACCGAGTACGCCGGAGCCCCCTCAATGTCCAGTGGGGGCGGAGGAACCTCCGGAGGAACCTCCCGTACCTCAGACTCCTGGAGTGGACCAGCTACTACCGGCCTGAGGAGAGACACATGGAACGAGGGGTTAATACGGTAATTAATAGGAAGTTGTAACCTATAACAAACCTTGTTCAATCTCCACAGGACTTTAAATGGCCCCACAAACCGCCGAGCCAGCTTCCGGCAGGGCAGGCGAAGGGGCAGGTTTCGGGTCGAGAGCCAGCCTCATTGCGGTGGCGATCGGCACTCGCCTTTTGTCGCCTGATTGCCCGCTGCAGGTGTACATGAGCAGCGTTGCAGGTCTCTTCTGAGCGCCGAAACCACTCATCCACCGCAGGAGCCTCGATCTGGCTCTGATGCCAAGGTGCCAGGACCGGCTGATAACCTAACACACACTGGAAAGGCTTAAGGTTAGTAGAGGATTGGCGGAGTGAGTTTTGGGATTTCTCTGCCCAGGGAATATAACCTGACCACTCCCCCTGCTGGTCCTGGCAATAGGACCTCAGAAACCTACCCACATCCTGGTTCACTCTCTCCACCTGCCCATTACTCTCGGGGTGAAAACCTGAGGTAAGGCTAATCGAGACCCTTGAGGTGAACTGGGGACCCCGATCCGACACAACCTCCCCCACCACCGGTGCCACCAGACACGACGCCGGGAGTATGGGAGTGGGCTCAATGGACCTCTCCTCTGTGTCATACAGTCGGGACAGGGCGTCTGCCTTAGCGTTCTGGGAACCTGGTCTGTAAGTGAGAGTAAACACAAAACGAGTGAAGAACATGGCCCACCTTGCCTGACGAGGGTTCTGCCTCCTCGCCGCCCGGATGTACTCCAGTTTACGATGGTCAGTCAAAATGAGAAAAGGGTGTTTAGCCCCCTCAAGCCAATGCCTCCACACTTTCAGAGCTTGAACCACAGCTAACAGCTCCCGGTCCCCCACATCATAATTGCGCTCCGCCGGACTGAGCTTCTTAGAAAAGAAAGCACAGGGGCGGAGTTTTGGTGGCGTACCCGAGCGCTGAGACAGTACAGCTCCAATCCCAGCCTCGGACGCATCCACCTCAACCTGGAATGCCAAGGAAGGATCCGGATGAGCCAGCACCGGAGCCGAAGTAAACAGGTCCTTCAGATGCCCAAAAGCCCTGTCTGCCTCAGCTGACCACTGTAGACGCACCGGTCCTCCCTTTAGCAAGGAGATAATGGGAGCCGCTACCTGCCCAAAGCCCCGGATAAACCTCCGGTAGTAATTGGCAAAACCCAAGAATCGCTGCAACTCCTTCACCGTGGTTGGAGTCGGCCAATTACGCACGGCCGAAATGCGGTCAATCTCCATCTCCACGCCTGACGCGGACAGGCGGTGTCCTAGGAAGGAGATGGACTCTTGGAAGAACAGACATTTCTCCGCCTTCACATACAGGTCATGCTCCAACAGTCTACCAAGCACCTGACGCACCAGGGACACATGCTCGGCCCGTGTAGCGGAGTATATGATAATGTCATCAATATACACCACTACACCCTGTCCATGCAGGTCCCTGAAAATCTCATCAACAAAATATTGGAAGACTGAAGGAGCATTCATCAAACCGTATGGCATGACAAGGTACTCATAGTGCCCCGAGGTGGTACTAAATGCCGTCTTCCACTCATCTCCCTCCCGGATACGCACCAGGTTTAACGCGCTCCTGAGATCCAATTTCGTGAAGAAGCGCGCCCCGTGCAATGACTCTGACATACTCGCAATCAGAGGTAATGGATAGCTGTATTTTACAGTGATCTGATTTAGACCACGGTAGTCAATGCACGGGCGTAAGCCACCATCCTTCTTCTTCACAAAAAAGAAACTCGATGACACAGAGATTCTCAGAGATTCGTGACATATGTTTCCATAGCTGCCGTCTCTTCCTGTGACAGAGGATACACGTGACTCCGGGGAAGCGCAGCGCCTACCTGGAGGTTTATCGCACAATCCCCCTGTCGATGGGGTGGTAATTGAGTCGCCTTCTTTTTACTGAAGGCGAGAGCCAAATCGGCATATTCAGGCGGAATGTGCATGGTGGAAACCTGGTTTGGACTTTCCACCATAGTTGCCCCTACGGAAACACCTACACACCTCCCCAAGCACTGACTTGACCATCCCTTGAGAGCCCTCTGTTGCCATGACATAGTGGGATCATGAGAAGTTAACCAGGGAAGCCCCAACACCACGGGAAATGCAGGAGAATCAATCAGATATAGACTAATTATTTCCTCATGCCCCTCCTGCGTCTTCATCCAGAGTGGCACTGTGACCTCCCTAATCAGACCTGACCCTAAAGGGCGACTATCTAGGGCATGGATAGGGAAGGGCATATCGACTGGCACAATAGGAATCCCTAACGTACGGGTAAACTGACGATCAATATAGTTCCCAGCTGCGCCTGAATCTACTAGCGCCTTATGCTGGGACTGAGAAGAAAACTCGGGAAATACAACATTAATACACATATGCGCAACAGAGAGCTCTGGGTGAGTTGGGTGCCTACTCACCTGAAACGGTTCATCAGTGCGCTGCCTACTGCCTCGACTCCTTGAAGGCCCTCCCCAGCACCGAACAGCAGTGTGTCCTCTGCGGCCACAGTTGGTGCAGGGACTCTACCGGTCTCCCTCATAGCAGCACCTCCGAGCTCCATAGGGGTAGGGTCAGAGGTGCTGGGGGATGGAATGGACGGCCCCTGATCCGGACGTCCGCGGGTAGCCAACAGGTTATCGAGTCGAATTGACATCTCCACGAGTTGGTCCAGGTTTAGGTTGGTGTCCCTGCATGCCAATTCCCGACGAACGTCCTCCCTCAAGCTGCAACGGTAGTGGTCGATGAGGGCCCTCTCATTCCATCCTGCGCTGGCAGCCAGAGTCTGAAAGTCCAGTGCAAATTCCTGCGCGCTTCTCTTCCCCTGTCTGAGGTGGAATAGACGCTCACCCGCCGCTCTCTCTCTCTCTGGTGGATGATCGAATACCACCCTAAAGCGGCGGATGAACTCTGCCTAGCTTACAGTTACAGCGTCTATTCCCCCCCACTCGGCTTTGGCCCACTCCAGCGCTTTACCGGACAGACAGGAGATGAGGGCGGACACGCTCTCGTATCCCGAGGGAGCCGGGTGGATAGTTGCAAGGTAGAGCTCTACCTGGAGCAGAAAACCCTGACACCCGGCAGCTGTACCGTCATAAGCCCTCGGGAGCGGGAGCCGAATCCCACTGGACCCAGAGGGTGAAGCGATGGACATCGGTGTAGGTGGTGGTGTAATCGGAGGAGGTTTAGGGATACCTCCTCTCTCCCATCGCTCCATAGTATTCACTACTCGTTCCATAGCGGTGCCGAGAGCCTGGATCATGGCCGCTTGTTGTTGGACGCGTTCCTCCATCGATCCGGCTGGCATAGCTGTACCTGCTGACTCCATGTAGATGGTGCGTGTTTCTGTCAGGGCATCAGTGGAATGCGGTAGGCGAAGTCAGGCGCAGGACACAGAGCTAATCAAAAGGCGTACTTTACTCGAAGGTAAAATAATGAACAACAACCTCCACGCAGGGAGGGAACAAACCCGCACACTAACGACAACCGAAACATGAACAAACACGCACAACACACAGTGTGAGACAGAGGGTTAAATAGGGAAGACATAACTACATAATTGGAAACAGGTGTGACCAATAAAGACAAAACAAGTCGAACATAGATACATGGATCGGTAGCAGCTAGTACTCCGGTGACGACGAATGCCGAAGCCTGCCCGAGCAAGGAGGAGGGGCAGCCTCGGCTGAATCCGTGACAGAGAGTGAGGTTAGAATGGAGAGTGATTGTTTGTGTCCACCTCTTGCTTTTTGAAAACACCCACAGGAGACCTCCGTCTCTGATAGTAAAAGCAGCCATAAAGTGAGGAAGAAGCTTTTCTTGTTTTCTTTTTTTAAGCATGTAACAGATTTTCCAAGCAGCGACGATGGAGATTGTTGCCTGGAGGTGCTGTAATTTTCCTTACGGTGAGAACACCTTACCATCGGGGAACCACACATTTACGGCAAAGTAAATGATTGCTCAGGCTCTGTCTTAAGGCGGTTTGCAGCAACAGTGTGAATGCTGTGGAGTTAAGTCCACAACCCTCACCTCTAGTGAACCACTGTACTGGAGCCCCTTTACAACACTGTACAACACTTAATGAGAACATCTCACAGTCTTCCTTTGTTAATGAATCAATTTTGGGAGGGTGCTCGTTTGAGCAGGTTCCGTAAAGAGGCCCTAAAAAATGAATGCTTATGTGATCAATCCAGTGCCCCACAGCCAACACAGCTGTCTCCCCCACTAAATACTCAAAGTTATTTAGCAACAACCTGTTGCCAGGCTTGAATTAGTGAACTATAGCGAACTACCTCACACACTCGGATAGGGCACTAGTTAAATCAGACAGCATCAGCTGCTGCTGAGGGGATCCGTCGAGACAGTGCTGAAGCTACAATTAGTTTAGAAGAGACTGGTGAGGAGGAGGTATGGAGGGTTGGCTGCTGGCATGGAGGGCAGGCTGTTGCATGGAGGGGGAGCTGTTGGCATGGAGGGCGGGCTGCAGCAGTGGGGTAAAGCAGTGATTTGGGACATGCTGCTGTATCGATGGAGTGGAGAGAGGAGTGCCAGAAGCTGTGGGTTAGAGTCAATATCTGTTGTCTACTGTAAGACACGGTTAAGCAGAGGGGAACCTCTAGATTTGGCTCGTCCCCGCTGCGTTTGACGTGCTCCACATCATTTGGAAGCATTTGTCCATTAGAAACAATCCCATATTTTCATCTAAAAGTGATTGATTTGAAAGGAATTGAAGCATTTCAACTTCTTTTGGAGTTCCACAATGTTATTTTCAGCACAGTATCCATTTGTTTTGGAGTATTTCGTGGATTGTTGCAAATTTGAATGAAAGCGAACATTTCTATTGTAGCAGTACTAAGCAAAATAGGGAAAAGTAAGAAACAATTACAAAAATGCTTATCATTTAATCTCTCGTACAACTGTAATTATCTCACAATTGCAAACGTATTTAGCTATAATCACACAACCAGACTGTTTTCCAGTGTAATGCTGATTAGTTCTTCTAGCACGGTGAAATTGCAATATTTAGAAGCAAATAGCAATGACTTCACATTCTGTTATCCACCCCCCCCACCCCCCGATATGCAAGACTTGAGATGAACAATGCAATTATCTCCAAACCAGTCAATTTGGCTTACAAACGATGCAGAATTATAATTATCCTTTCAGAACAACGCAACTGTAATTTTATAAATTAGCACTCTCTCTCTGAGACAATATAAGTAGTAAATATATGACCAGCCAATCCATGAAATGCAGAGCCAATCTCTTCCTGAATTCCTATGTCACTTAACTCTAATTTCCTTCTTATGAGCTGTTTTTCAGTCTCTCGGTCCCAGCTTTGATGCACCTGTACTGACCTCGCCTTCTGGATGATAGCGGGGTGAACAGGCAGTGGCTCGGGTGGTTGTTGTCCTTGATTATCTTTTTGGCCTTCCTGTGACATCGGGTGCTCTAGGTGTCCTGGACGGCTGGTAGTTTGCCCCCCGGTGATCCGTTGGGCAGACCGCATCACCCTCTGGAGAGCCCTGCGGTTGATGGCGGTGCAGTTGCCGTACCAAGTGGTGATACAGCACGACAGGAGACTCTCAATTGTACATCTGTAACAGTTTGTGGGGGTTTTAGGTGCCAAGCCAAATTTATTCAGCGTCCTGAGGTTGAAGAGGCTCTGTTGCGCCTTCTTCACCACACTGTCTGTGTGGGTGGACCATTTCAGTTTGTCAATGATGTGTACACCGAGGAACTTGAAGCTTTCCACCTTCTCCACTGCGGTCCCGTCGATGTGGAGAGGGGGGTGCACCCTCTGCTGTTTCCTGAAGTCCACGATCATCTCCTTTGTTTTGTTGACGTTGAGTGAGAGGTTATTTTCCTGGCACCACACTCCCAGATTATGGAGCCAACAAGTGTAAGTTAAGTATGCAACATTAAACAACATTGTTCCATGCTGTATGCTTACTATAATGACAGTATGTGTCCATTCGTTTCAGGGATTAATCATAATGTTTACACAGACAGCCCAATTCTGATCTTTTGCACAATTATTGGTCAGAATTGGGAAGCCTGTGTAAACATAGCCTAAGAGCCAACATCCCAGTAGCCTGTAGTGTCCAGTAGGGCCGGGTCCATAATTGTTACCAGTATCACAATACTCGTTAGTTATCGTGGCAAGGGAACAAAACACAAAGCAGATTGAACTTCTTTAGTAAAACAGCCCTAATGTTGGAAACAAATGTCATTATGTTGTCATCCAGAGTCACATTGATTTATTTTCCAAGCTATAGCACACAATATTTTAAATACAGCATGTTGTTAAAGGACCAAAGAGTTTGGTCTGCTTCGTGTTTTCATTTTTGCCATGTAAAAAATATTGCAATACTGGTATCATCACAGCGCTAATGTCCAACCCTCTGCTGTTCCATGTTTTCCATGGTGCTTCCATTACTACCACATCCAATTGACATTTGTGGGGGCTCCCTTTGAATATGACTTCTGTTATAAGCATACACATGATATTGTACACTGTTGTTTGCAGAGCAGAGCCACAGTGTCAGAACCTGATGTGAATTAGCTACAGTAGGGCTGAAGTAGGCCACTCCATAGTGCTCTAAATGGGCCTGGGAGGGGGAAGACGAGAGCGGCCCACAGCTACTAGTCTCCCATCAGGCCATCACCACAACAGCCCTCACACAGTCTTTCCTATTCCTATTGGCCCCACTCTCCATTAAGTCACTCATGGCCACCATTACAGCGCTCTGCCACCGAGCTGCACTCACTGTCGGTCGCTTGTAGGGCTGTTGCGGTGACCGCAGTAAAATTCCACATGAACGTTGAGTCACAGTAATTTCCTTTTATGCACTATGGACATGCTTTGGTAGTACCCAACTTGCTAACGGTAACTAACTCCGTTCCGTACATATGTGGGCAACCGCGGCATTCAAACAAGGCTGCAATGAAAACTAATGGGACTGTAGCGACTGTGTTGGCATCAAAATCCGGGTTTTGAACTAAGTTTAGATTCAGCGTTGATTGAGATGGTAATGGACCAATAGTTTTGGAAAAAACTGACCCTGCTGACGCTGTACATTAAAGTGTGACGTCACAACATAACGTACGGCACGCATTATTCAACTCATTCTGTGCCGTACAGCCTCTCTCCGCTAGTTGTAGCGCTTCTCTCGCAAATTAAAAACAAGAAATGATCAATGGTGAGTGTAAAGTTAATTACTTGTGAGTTCATCAATAGTTAATTTTATAAATTGTAAATTTTTCGCGTAATCACTGCGAGCCATCATGACTCTCAAAATCGTGACACCCACAGATTAATTGTGAAGATACATTTAGCACCGCCCTATAAACCCTATTCAAATTCGACACAAACCTTCGAATAGGTATGTAATGAGACATTAGATAAACTCTTTATAATGTTTTATTTACATTTTAGAGATGATAAGTTAGACAAATCGGGTGAACAAAGCCGGTTCCCCACACGACATATCTCCCCCTTTCACTATGACGCAGTAGCTTTCGCTTCCCCACCCGCCATTTTTAAAAAGACCCGGCGGCGCTCCATTGCTTTCTTCAATCATGCAGAGACGGGCAGCATGAAGGTCTCGTCATTGACTTTGCTGGAAAGGGGAGCAATTGTGCTTTACAATGGTATTCATATTACAGTTGACCTGGAAGTATTACGTTTTTGGGGCGCTAAAATAAGGTAAAATGTATGGAAAGTACAAAAGTGTGTCAACTACCGTTAACAACCATCAGGTCCTAATGACCTAGTACTCAGGGCTCTATTGTCCCTCTAACCACTCAGACATCAATACAAATGCAATCGATAATCACATCAAACACATATCATCAAAACAGTAGGCCTATAGTACTTTTAAAACTCCCCTCACTGTGATGATCAATTTGGAGAAAGAAATTCAACAGCAGGTTTAAACATGGTTGTTGTGGATGTTGTTGTGGATGTTGTTTCAAACGAAGTGGACATCACTTTCTAAGGTGATGATTCATTCAAAACACCCATAGAGCTTATGCATACACATAGGCCTATATATTGAGCCCAAGCCTGAAAAAAAAAACCTAAATTATGATTGTGCCGTTATACAATACATAGCCTACCACATATTACGCATGGCAGGAAAACATAAAACAAAACTGATTTAAGATGTCTTTGGTACATAATTGGTCTACACTATACTCCAAAATTAATCAAACTATAGTAATCACCTTTGGGTCTGGACTCTTATTATGCATACTGGATGGACTGGTTACCTTATACTACTCTCAAAAATGTCTATCCATGAGTCTGGGAGAGAACGTATAGCCCTAGGCGATGCTGTTGGTTCATTGATTGTGAAAAATAAAATATTGATTTAAGCTATCTTTGGTAGATATTGGTCTAGTCTAAATTAAACAAATTCAGAGTTAGCCTACAATTATAGTGAATTTGTATTTGATTTTGAATAGCCTAGTAATAGGGAATTTTTTTATATTTACATAATTAATAGGCTGACACATTACCTTTAACCACAGAATATCTCCATGCGTTTCCATCTCCTCCTCGCTCTCCTTTATTCCTTTCTTGTGCGCGCAGACGGGCTGTCAGCAGTTTAATTAAATATATTTTGTTTGCGAAAACATGTTACGATCAATGTTCCCGAACAGATTTCACTTGGTTTCCCAAATTAAGCACCGGGTAGCTGCAGGAACAATGTTGGAGAGCCCATGTCATACATAGTTTGGGCGGAATATCACCTGTCGCGGCAGCAAGAGCATGCTCCTCAAAAAGTGGTTGATGTGTGGAGTGAAATAAGTGTTCTTATAGTAGCCTACAAAACGTACCGGTGGAGGGCCTCCTGAGTGGCGCAGAGGTCTAAGGCACTGCATCGCAGTGCTTGAGGCGTCACTACAGACCCAGGTTTGATCCCGGGCTGTGTCACAGCCGGCCGCGACCGGGAGACCCATGAGGCGGCGCATAATTGTCCCAGCGTTGTCCGGGTTAGGGGAGGGTTTGGCCGGCCGGGATATCCTTGTCCCATCGCGCTCTTGCGACTCCTGTGGCAGGCCGGGCGCATGCACGCTGACACGGTTGCCAGTTGTACGGTGTTTCCTCCAACACATTGGTGCGGCTGGCTTCCGGGTTAAGTGAGCAGTGTGTCAAGAAGCAGTGCGGCTTGGCAGGGGCGTGTTTCGGAGGACGCATGGCTCTCGACCTTCGCCTCTCCCGAGTCCATATGGGAGTTGCAGCGATGGGACAAGACTGTAACTACCAAATAGATATCACGAAATTGGGGAGAAAAAGGGGTAAAAATAAATAAAACACACAAAAAACAACAACGTACCGGTGGGAAGGCACACGGCCTCCATTCGCTATCCCAGTGCATACATATGACATGTATTTTTTCCCCTGCCAATGTACCTGCCCATTTGATAATGGACCATTCTAAATCAAAGCTAATTTTACATATTAGTAAAGACAATATTAAATTGAAAATAGTCTGATGGGTAAAATAAGATCACTTGATAAGGAACTGAGCCCAAGCTTTTTTTGCTAATTTCTCATCATCAATAGCCTATAGTCACACCATGCAGCCCATTTATGTTTTGATTTCTAAGATGTTCTAAGGTTTGTATCATTCACAATTAATGTTCACAAATAACTCTAAATCTACCATATAGGACCTGTTTCAAATTATCACTTTTATGCTCAACATAGCCACTTCATTTGCACAGTCGCTCTGTAATTATATTCTTCTTACTATAAAATTACATAAAATAAAATAATAGCACTGGACTTGTCAGCTAAATGAGCAAGCCTACAGCCTATGGCATGGAGCATAGCCAGATAGCATAGGCCAGTAGGCCAACTCATATTCTGTTCTTCTGAAATACATATTCATATCATAATGTTTCTTTAGACCTGCCTAAAATAAGTAATGGATTTATTGTGATGGTGTATATTAAATTGATTTATTAGACTTGTTTAAATGTAGATGTTCCAAAGCACACATCAGCGGCTTGTATGCGTGGAGGCCTGGAGATGCTAAACGTGTTTGTTAATTAACGGTCAATTACCATGAGTTCGGCAGGCTTTTGCATGACAATAACTGTCTGACAAAATGTTATGATGGCCACAGCCCTAGTCGCTTGTGCTCCTTTATTGCCTGTATCCTTTTTACAACAATTGCCTCCTTTCATGTGGTTCCCCCTCACTGTCTCTCTAGAGAGTGCCCTTGCAACTTGCATTGCCTTATCTCATTAAGGGGCTAATAACACAGGTTGCAATGAGAAACCAATTGTCCCGGCCACACTGTGTCATGACAGTGTGTCTCTCTGAGTGTCATCATCACAGACCAAGGCACTCAATGCAACCCGTAATGGACTTCTGATGGACATCGCCACACACATTGCTAGCCAATTACAGCAAGATGTGGTCTGTATGTACAGGAGCCCGCCATCGGGCCACGGTACGTTACGTCGGGCCAGGGTAGGAGCCAGGATAAACAAAGGGCCGTTTCGTTCCGTGTACTGAGTTGAAAGGCGTCAACATTTTCCTCGGGAGAAGTCAACAAGAGCTTTCAAGTCTCACGTTGGGCTGAGGTCTTCTAGGCACATGTCATTATTTTGCACATTTATGGTGAGAACGCTTGCTGTCTAGTGTTTTAGTCAACTGTGAGGAATATAGAGTTAGAACCAATGGTGATGTGAAGGGAAAATATTTGTCAACCACAAACTAAGACAAAAATATATGTATTTGGTTTATTCGTCTTTTTGTACCCTACACAAAGACAAACAATTTATTTATTTACAAGAACAAAATAAATTAATAAAGCTGGATCCAAAATATTTACAATATGTTGGCAAACACTAGCATATGGACTTTCAAAATAACAAACAGACAGACTAAATGGCCAATATACTGAAGCTGGCTTCTAAGGCAGCGTGCAATTAAGCCTGGCAGAGCGCCTATAGCTTGTCAATAAGTACCTCACACAGCTGCCTTTTGCAGGGCTCTGGGAGTATGTCCCTCCAGCCTAACCTCTCTTGAAAATGGACCTGAATAGTTTATTAGCCTGGGCCGTGACATTGGAATTATCCAAGATGGGCCATAACACTGTAATAATCTAAAATGCACCTAAACAGGTATTTGATCAATTCACTTTTAATTTGATCAATGTCACTATCAATACTGCTCAATAGTTTTCATATCAATGGCTTATACTTGCCTGACGACTCATCTTGAGTTTAATTCCGCTGTTCTATTGATACATTCGTTGTGGAGAAGAAATGTTAGTGGGTGTGGTGTTTGGCCGGAGCAGTGTGGATGGGTAGCCATGCTAATACATAATACATTTTCACAATATCTCGGCATAATATTGTATGATTATTTCATGACTATTGTGACTATTATTATTATTATTATTATTTTGAACTGAACTAATATGCCTAGTTACTGATTATATGTTTTGTGATTGGCCAATGCATTTATTGCGTTGGATAAGCTTTATTAAAAACAGGAAGTGATAGGCTGAATGGTGTTTATTGTGGTTGCTAAATATTTATCCGTCTCCATCCAGTCCTTGCTCCTTACAGAATGTAATCAATCCATCTGGACAAGGGCCCTCAATATTACAATATTACAAAAACTGTGGGACATATGTCATTGTAAAAAGGTGCTTGAAATCGCTAGCAACATGAACAAACATTAGCAGACTGTGTTTTGTGCTAAATGAGGGGATAGCAATGGATTGCAATGTGCAACATGATGGGTGATCTCCAATGCACGCACACACACAACATGTAACACCATTTCTAGGTCAGTGGGGTTTGAAGAAGTGGCATTTAAGTGGAGTGGCAGCCAGACCGCTTGTGGAAGCAATGGCAGCCGCTGATTGGGCCTTGCGATAATGGGATCCTCCTTGTCGTTGCAGATAGTGCCTCAGGAAATGGCGGAGAATTGCTTCTGGATCAAAGTCAAAGAGGAGAAGTTTGAGAATCAAGAACTCTTTGAACAGCTCTCCCTCAACTTTTCCTCCAGGACCAAAGGTAAGCAGGCCTCATCAGGCCCCACCAGGCCTCATCTCTCTTCAATCCTTTACTAATGAATCTACACACACACTTCGTTTGGCCACACGGGTCTGGGAAACCAATCAGCTTTCATCTCCTGCCACTTTAGGAAACCATTTGTCTCTGAAATGTTAATTATAGTTAAACCACTCCCCTTTTCTTGTGTCTTTGAACAATCCGGCTGTGGATGGTTGTGGGTTGAAATTTCTCTGAGCCAATTAGTGGTTCTGCTGCTGCTGCTGCTGCTGTTGTTGTTGTTGTGCTGTGTTTGTGGATATTCTTTGTATTTGTTGAGTGGCTTTCGGTGTGTGTGTGTGTGTGCGCACGTGATGAAAAGGACTCCCACATAATGTGAATTCTTGCAAAAAAGTAAGAAGGTGTTGTGTATGTGATTGCATTTCTGTGTGTATATCTGTATGCTTTTGCACATATCTTTGTGAGTTTGTATGTGTGTGTGTGTGTGTGTGTGTGAACTGAGGACAGTCACGGTTGACTCGGCCCTGCCTTTCCCAGTCCAGTAGATGCTCCTCCACAGGGGGACCCGGTGAAGAAAGCTCAGGGAGTTTACTCTTGTCCCGGCCAGTTGCTTCAGAGATCTAACTTGTTGATGAATAACACAAGCAGAAGGAAAGCAAGTTAGTGATTTGAGGGAGAGGCTGTGTGGTGGTGTATTTTTCCCATGACAATGCCAGTGATTTGAGGGAGAGTCTGTGTGGTGGTGTATTTCTCCCATGACAATACCAGTGATTTCCAGGTCTCTGACAGCATGTGTACACACTCCTCTAATTCCTGCACTAGTGGGAGGGAGGGGTAAAGGGCCTGTTATACAGAGCTGGAATCACAGCCCTTCTGAGTTGTTGGGGGTGATGACTACCCAGAAGCCCTTACTGTTCTGTTGCCTCTCATCTCCTCACCTTCTCCTCTCCTCTCCTCTCTTTCTCCTCCTCCCCTCCTCTCATCTCTTCACCTTCTCCTCTCCTCTCCTCTCCTTCTCCTCTCCTCCCCTCCTCATTTCCTCTTCTCTCCTCTCCTCTCCTCCCCTCCTCATCTGCTCTACCTCTCCTCTCCTCCTCCTCTCCTCTCCTCCTCCTCTCATTCTTCTCTCCCCTGAAGACTACATAACAAGATTCATCTTCCTGCTGTTCTATGAAATTAACAGCAATATAACCCCTAAGCTGGGAGGTGATGTGTTGGCACAATACAGATGAAGAGAATACCATAATAGCGGGAACGAGGGAGCGGCTGTAGCTGGGCTTAATGAAGCCAAGGGGAAAGGCCTCAGAGACAGGAGAGATGACGAGACACTGTCTGTTCTGCATCTGTGATACCATGACACCTCTGTTCTTCAGCAACACCCGAAAACAACCAGAGGCTCTACGCAGAGAGAGAGAGAGAGAGAGAGAGAGAGAGAGAGAGAGAGAGAGAGAGAGAGAGAGAGAGAGAGAGAGAGAGAGAGAGAGAGAGAGAGAGAGAGAGAGAGAGAGAGAGAGAGAGAGAGGTATTTTTGCTTTGTTCTGTGCCGTTCAGCAAGGGAGAGAGATCACAAGAACATAACACACCAACAAGGCAACAATAGCGTTCCCATGGAGAAACATGGTTACTAATTAACACCAGCAATAATGAATAGTACATTTTGTGTGCTGTACTTCTCTGTTCTTACAGAAGTGTAATTCGGTTTTAACCTCGGACAAACAAGGGAGCCAGATCCTGCAAAAAATAAAACACTGCTTAATACAGTATTATGTAGTATTATACTGTATTCCATTTGCTTTTAATATTCTCTTCTATTTAATCTACATTCTTATAATTTTTAGTTTCCTTTATTTGTATTCTATAAGGTCTAGGAAGCATAGACACATTAACCATACCTCTGCTTTACATTTCCTTTCAGTATCTTTTTTCAAATTCAAATTCTCCCTCTTACATGGAACAGGCTGGTTCTATAGGTAAGCCCCGCTCTCCCGCTGGCAGCTTGGAAAGGCATGATATAGGGGATTCCTCTGGGAGTTACCTTAGCTGGATCCCTATCAATTACGCCCACAGCATGTTCACTGATTCAGCTCTTCTCTCTCTATTGTTGAAATAGAACATGATATGCTCATGAATGAAAAATGCTGTTTAATGTTTGATATCCTGAGTCCCATTCTCTTATTTTCTTTTGAAGGCATAGTTAAAAGCGGGTGACAATGTACGATGGTATCGCGGAGGGGAGCGGTAGGGTTTGACCAAAACGAGATGCCCCCACCCCTTTTTATTTTATTTTACCTTCGCTTTACAATGGGAATTATTTAAACTTGTGAGATCTAAGGATGCATTAGATTAAGATGTGCTTTAATGTTTTACTGTTATGCTGCCTTTGTCAAAGAGCCTGACCCAATGTCTATACTGACTGTTGGTCTTTGGATTCCCAGCAGCCTTGACAATGACACATGAAGTTGAGCTCCCTGTACCAGATGAAGGGTATTCTGTGAGGCGATAATTGTATCTCTACCGTTAGTAAGAGAATGGTGCAGGTGGATAGGGCCTGGGTAATAAGTTCACAAGGCCTTAACGTCACACCAGATTACCAAGGACTATAAATCCTCCGAGCAAACCTGCCAAACGAGTCCCAACTCGAAACCAACTTCATTTGTCTGGAAAATTGCCCCCTTTATTTATGTAGTGGAGCGTTTGGGCAGCGCTCTGTGTTGGTTTTCCTTGTCCCCCTTTTTTTCTCCCTCATCCCTCCTTCCTTCCCTCCACCTTTGCTGGGGTGTCTATAACTAAAGCACATGTCGTCGGACTGGTGAAAGATGTGAAAGATGAGGCAAGCAGGTGTAAATGTTGAGCTGCCCTCGGAAAATGCTGCAAAAAGGCTTCTGTTTAACTCACCTTTCCTTGGGAGTCACGTTTGCTGCGCACTTTTTCTGAAAACACACCACACTCTTTTATAGGCCCCTGAGTTGTCTTACTTTCTCCAGTGCACATTTCATTCATAGGGCTTTACCTTAGAAAACGATTGAGTGCAAGACTGGCGGTGTCCCCTGCTGTTTTACGAGCCTCTCCATTTAATGGGTTTTAACAAGAAAGGGAAATCATCAACAGGGATTTGCAGCTCTGCTTTCGGCCTCTTAAGTTTATCAGATTCCTACTGTATTTCCAATTAGGGCTACCTTGCTGCAATAACAGCTAGCATCCCTACCGCTTGAACCCAGCGGTATTGGCAGAGGGGCTTGCTGAAAGCAAGCAGAGTCGCTGAATATAAGAACTAGCCTGTTCACATTACTTTACATTTAATTTACTTATCCAAACTGTAGCTGTTTGCCTGGCTGCAGAGATGGTAATGAATTGGGCCGATATCCTTTGGATTCTAAGGCCCCTTGTTCAGCTCAGTGGATTGACTTGATTTTCCCAGGGAAGTGATACTTTGACCTTTAGAGAGCCATGTCAGCAGTACAGGGGACCCACTGTCCCCTGATAACCTGCTAAGGAGACCCCTATCGCTCATCACCTCCTACCAAGACTGAAAGAGGAGAGGTCAATAATTCTCCATCTCCATTAAAGCTGCCCCCAAACAACCCCTTCTCTCTGCCAGGCCAGACCTTGCTGCAATGCTGGGGGAAATGGAAGTGTTCCCTTGTGCCAGGTTCTATTTGTTCTGTCTTATTTCAATCGGCTCTGGAATGCACATTGCTTCATTGTATTGTTATTTTGTTTCCCTTGTAGCACTGGTTGTTTGGCCTTTCCCTGCTCCCTCCCTCCCTCCCTCCCTCCCTCTCTCTTTCCCTCCCTTTCTCATTCTCTCTTTTCTTTACCCCGGACTCCTTCACTTGGTGGTATCAATCAGTGGTTCTGCCTGCGTTCAGCTTCGGGGATCAAATCAGATGCACTTGTGGTTTGAGTGCCTAGCATGGCCTGCTGCATTTGAAAAGTAATTCGGTCGGCCGGGCTTTTCAGTTCTGTTTGAAATAAGATTGATGTTGGCAAACTTTTTCAACCCCTATTCTCCTAATAGGTTTTCTCCATCTCCGACATCGCCTGCTAAACAGACAGAGGGCATATGCCTCGATGTAATGATGACGTGTTAGAGGCCTCCGAATGATTTAAAGAGACCCCACTGCTTTTCATCAGTGCGTGGCAGCAACAAAACTAAGAGAGAGAAACAAACCATAACAAAACAACTATAGTAGCATAACAGTTTAATAATACTTCATATGTCTACTGTATAATAAAGTAGGGCTGGGATGATACCAGTATCGCAATATGTTTTCCATGACAAAAATTAAAACACAAATCAGACCAAACTGTTTGGTCCTTTAACTGTTTGGTCCTGCTGTATGTGAAATATTGTGTGCTATAGCTTGGAAAATAAATAAATGTGACTCTGGATGACAACATAATGATGTTTTTTTCCAACATTAAGTCTGTTAAATCCACTTTGTGTTTTGTTTCTTTGCCACGATAGTAACGAGTATGGTGATACTGATATGGTTCCAGCCCTGTAACAAAGTGTGTCGATATTTACAGTTGAAGTCGGAAGTTTACATTCACCTTAGCCAAATACATTTAATCTCAGTTTTTCACAACTCCTGACATTTAATCCTAGTAGAAATTCCCTGTTTTAGATCAGTTAGGATCACCACTTTATTTTAAGAATGTGAAATGTCAGAATAATAGTAGAGAGAATGATTTATTTCAGCTTTTATTACATACACTCAATTAGTATTTGGTAGCATTTAAATTGTTTAACTTGGGTCAAACGTTTCGGGTAGCCTTCCACAAGCTTCCCACAATAAGTTGGGTGAATTTTGGCCCATTCCTCCTGACAGAGCTGGTGTAACTGAGTCAGGTTTGTAGGCCTCCTTGCTCGCACACGCTGTCACGGAATCAGCCGAGGCTGCCCCCCCTCCTTGCTCGGGCAGGCTTCGGCGTTCGTCGTCCTCGGAGTACTAGCTGCCACCGATCTATGTTTCGGTGTTCGGGTCTAGTTTGTCCTGATTGTTTGCACCTGTTTCCCATTATGTTATATTGTATTCCCTTTATAAACCCCTGTCTCTCATTGGTTATTGTGTGTGATTGTTTTCCGTTAGGTCGGCAGTGCTGGTTGTATGCGTTATTTGTTCCTCCCTGTTTGGAGGTTTGTTTTGTACTTTCTTTACTGTGTTAAGTAAAGTACGTTCTGCCAGTAGTTCGGTGTCCTGCGCTTGACTTCGTTTCCCGCATACACGTCACCTTGACACACGCTTTTTCAGTTCTGCCCACACATTTTCTATAGGATTGAGGTCAGGGCTTTATGATGGCCACTCCAATACCTTCACTTTGTTGTCCTTAAGCCATTTTGCCACAACTTTGGAAGTATGCTTGGAGTCATTGTCCATTTGGAAGACCCATTTGTGACCAAGCTTTAACTTCCTGACTGATGTCTTGAGATGTTGCTTCAATATATCCAAATAAATGTCCTTCCTCATGACGCCATCTATTTTGTGAAGTGCACCAGTCCCTCCTGCAGCAAAGCACCCCCACAGCATGATGCTGCCACCCCCGTGCTTCACGGTTGGGATGGTGTTCTTCGGCTTGCAAGGTGCCCCCTTTTTCCTCCAAACATAACGATGGTCATTATGGCCAAACAGTTCTATTTTTGTTTCATCAGACCAGAGGACATTTCTCCAAAAAGTACGATCTTTGTCCCCATGTGCAGTTGCAAACCGTAGTCTGGCTTTTATTATGGCGGTTTTGGAGCAGTGGCTTCTTCCTTGCTGAGCGGCCTTTCAGGTTATATCGATATAGGACTCGTTTTACTATGGATATAGATACTTTTGAACCTGTTTCCTCCAGCATCTTCACGATGTCCTTTGCCGTTGTTCTGGGATTGATTTGCACTTTTCGCACCAAAGTACGTTCATCTCTAGGAGACAGAACGTGTCTCCTTCCCGAGTGGTATGACGGCTGTGTGGTCCCACAGTGTTTATACTTGCGTACTATTGTTTGTGCAGATGAACGTGGTACCTTCAGGCATTTGGAAATTGCTCCCAAGAATGAACCAGACTTGTGGAGGTCTACAAAAAAATGTCGGAGGTCTTGGCTGATTTCTTGGCTTGGCACTGAGTTTGAATGTAGGCCTTGAAATACATCCACAGGTACACCTCCAATTGACTCAAATTATGTCAATTAGCCTATCGGAAGCTTCTAAAGCCATGACATCATTTTCTGGAATTTTCCAAGCTGTTTAAAGTCACAGTCAACTTAGTGTATGTACACTTCTGACCCACTGGAATTGTGATACAGTGTATTATAAGTGAAATAATCTGTCTGTAAACAATTGTTGGAAAAATGACTTGTGTCATTGTCACGCCCTGACCTTAGAGATCCCTTTTATTTCTCTATTTGGTTAGGTCAGGGTGTGATTTGGGTGGGCATTCTAGTTTTTCTATTTCTTTGTTGGCCGGGTATGGTTCCCAATCAGAGGCAGCTGTCTATCATTGTCTCTGATTGGGGATCATACTTAGGCAGCCTTTTCCCCACCTTAGTTTGTGGGATCTTGTGTTTGTATAGGTGCTGTGTATATATTATATATATTATATTATATATTATATTATATTATATTATATTAGCCTGCAGAACTTTACGTTCGTTTGTATCTTGTTGTTTTGTCGGGGTTCATTTAATAAAGTAATATGTTCGCCCACCACGCTGCACCTTGGTCTGATCCGTCTATCAACGAGCGTGACAGTCATGCACAAAGTGTCCTAACCGATTTGCCAAAACTATAGTTTGTTAACAAGACATTTGTGGAGTGGTTGAAAAACAAGTTTTAATGACTCCAACCTAAGACTTCAACTGTATACATATTTTTTCGGCATATCAATTATTCTGATAATAGGTCAATTTACCTTATTGTAGGAAACCGAATATGACTATAATTATTTTACTTATTCAACAACCTATTGATGGAGAAAAGGCGTGGCCTCGCTGCTTGTCTCTTGCATCATTATCTTCAATCCTACTGTCCTTCTGCATTTCTAGTGTAGTGTATCATAGAGTGGATGTAAGTGGTCTGTGAGTAGGGGTCCCTTGTCATTGCTCTGCACTACACGAGCGGTTCTACCCATAAGCCTAATGAAGATGCATGTAAATAATTGGGCTGTTAGCGGGCCCAGTCATTATACTCAGGGAGGAAACTGGCAGCTGTACTCGACCCCTCTGAGTGAGGTGACCGGCCCCTCCCTCTCCCAGCATGCCTCTGTGTTAATGACGGTGATGCCGCTAATGAGCCCGGCGCTCCGTCCGGTGCCCACCCACGGTGGGCAGGGAGAGAGAGAGTGTCACGGTCTACAGGTCGAGAAATTACTGTTTGGGTTCAGCCGAGCTATTGAAATCCCCTCTGTACTTAATAAAAGTGAGGTCTTAGATTATTTTTGAAGTCACAAGGAAGCTGTCATTTGATAGAGGCTTGCTGTGCATTTCTTCCCCTGATGGACATTTGCTAGAGTAGCGGTGTCTTAACGTGATCACAGATCACATGTGAAATGGTGTTTCCAATTTAAACATTAATTAACAATTGCAGGGTCAGAGAGATACAATTTTTAAAATGAATAAGCTTGGCTCCCCGACACGCTCCAAACTGTGAAACCCATGCTCCAGCCAAAATCACAGATGGTTGCTATTTTTTGTAATATCTCTGTGTGCATGGATTTATTCCCAATTTTGTGCAGAGCTTGTCCTTCTTACCCACTCCCTCTACCCATCATCTACCTCTGGTGTCTTTGAACCTTACCACTAATGCCCAGTTCCCATTTCCAGAATAAAAGCTGGCCTTAATGCTTCTTAAGGTCAGCTCTAAAGGAACAGGACCAAACCGTGGCCAAACCCAACAGTCCCAGAGACAATTCTGGCCAGGGCCTCCCCATTTATTACCCAGGATTTGATCGTATCCCTCAGCTCTCCTCCCAACCCCCTCCAGCCCCCATTAGAACCTCACATCGTTCCCATCCTTGCCGGTGCTCACCAACCACCAGCCGAGCCTCAGTCCATGCTACAAAGCCTCAGCAGCGGGGTGGTAATGACCCTGCCACAGCGCCAGTAATGATGGCATCAGCGGGGGTTTAGCCGGCTCTTTGATGCCCTAATAAGTCCCCTAATAACTCCGTTAACACCCGGGCTGACCTGATACCCTGATCAAAGGTGCTCATGCGTGGCAAAGGTTTCTCAGAGGATACCAAGCCTGCGCTGCAGTACTTTCTAAACAGGAAGGGCGGCTTTCGCCAACTTTTTGAGGTCCATGTCCAGTAACCGCACAAGCATTCAGACTCCCTCTGGGGATCCATAATGGACAATGCTAGTACTGTTCTCTATTGGGATGTTGCTTCAAACCAGGAAGGGGGGCTGCCACCAATTCACAGAGGTCCCTGTCCAGTAACCGCACACACACACTCCTCATCCCCGAGGAGAGTGGCCATAATGGGTAGTACCTCTGGTTTGCTATTGGGCTGTTGATTCAGGGTCACCAATGGGAGTCACACATGGCATCTACATTGAGTGTACAAAACATTAGGAACACATTTTCCCATGACATAGACTGACCAGGTGAATCCAGGTGAAAGCTATGATCCCTTATTGATGTCACTTGTTAAATCCACTTCAATCAGTGGAGATGAAGGAGAGGAGACAGTTTAAAGAAGGATTTTTTAAGCCTTGAGACAATTGAGACAGAGATTATAAATGTGTGCCATTCAGAGGGTGAATGGGCAAGACAAAACATTGAAGTGCCTTTGAACGGGGTATGGTAGTAGGTGCCAGGCACACCAGTTTGAGTGTGTCGAGAAATGCAACGCTGCTGGGTTTTTTACGCTGAACAGTTTCCCGTGTGTATCAAGAATAGTCCACCACCTGAAGAACATCCAGCCAAGTTGTGACAACTGTGGGAAGCATTGGAGTTAACATGTGTCAGCGTCCCTGTGGAATGCTTTCGGCACCTTGTAGAGTCCATGCCCTGACGAATTGAGACTGTTCTGAGGGGGAAAAGGGGGTTAATTCAATATTAGGAAGGTGTTCCTAATGTTTTGTCCCTCAGTGTTGTTGATCCATTTTACTCTCTCTGACAAAATAGAATAATTATAATTGTGAAGAAGTTCCACTTTTCATCCGATCGACTCCAGACGACCAGATAATTGTAACCATATGAGAAGCTGGTCATCAGAATGTCTCCTCAGACACAGACAATGTAATAAAGGCTGTCGGAGGCTCCGTTCCACAGACGAGACGTTTGCCCCCACTGTGGGATTGTTCTCACAGTGTTCTGGCTCATATTAACAGCACAGCGTGGGAGTAAGATGATAAAGGAATCTTTTGATAACCTGTGTGTTGAAGATGTTGGGAACAGGGGTTTGATGGCCTCCCTGAGGACGGGGTTGTTAATTGCTGATGTTGTTTACTGAGATGAGGGGAGCATCTGCCAGAACAGCCCAAGTCTTCATGTTTCTCCTCTCTTCCCTTCTCTCTCGAAATCACCATCCTATCCCCCCTTGCATCGCTCCAGAAACCCACTCACCCTAACCCTCATGTTGTCCATCTGGAGTCAAGGCTGCCTAGTGCCATAGACATACACACACAACTGCACATAATCTTACAGCAGTGCTTTACCCAAACAAGATCAAGTGTGTTTGGCACACACTTCTATGATAAACCACCACACTGTCTGCAAAAGGAGAGGTTTGCTTCTTGCCCTGGCAAAATGTGTGGCTAACCCTGAAGCCCATGCACACTCCAATAAATTAGTACATTCTGAAGATGCACACAATCATATTCAGCTAAAGCGCCCTGTGGATAATCAAATGTGGTGTTAATATGAAAAATCAGACTTCCATGGCCTTGGTTACCACCTGACAGCACGTTTCAGAACAGGACCCATTTGTCTGATTGCTCTTGAGCACTGGGGCAATTTGTCTCAATAAAGCAAAATGCAACCCTATGCTAATTCCCCTCTGTTAGGGGGCAGCCGGCCTACTGTGCTCCGCTCAGGGTCAGCCATTTTCCTTCCTCATCCTTCCACAGTTTTAATAAATCACGTATGAGTGGAGATTAGCGCCTTAAATATTAATGGCTTGTAATTGGTTTATTGTACATTAGCCCGACCGCAGGGGGTGACCTGGATTGAGAGACTAGTCAAGCCCCTGTTTTCCCCCCATCTGTTTTCCACTTCACATTGCCTCCCTGCGATGTCCCACTGATTTTAATCTTCTCTGCTCAGATGAGGGCTGTTCAGGACTGTTCTGGGTAGCCACTGGGTAGCCATTTTTACTTGAAACCCCCCCCCACTCCAAATATTGGCCTGTTTAATACCTGCCTGCTTAGAGACTCTCCAACCTACTTCCTGCTAGCTTTATTCGCCTTCAGGTGTACTTTGCCTTGCAACATTCATCCAACAAGAAGTGCTGACTTTAATAACCTGCAGAGTGTGTGTGTGTGTGTGTGTGTGTGTGTGTGCACGTGTGCATACAGTGGGGAGAACAAGTATTTGATACACTGCCGAGTTTTCCTACTTACAAAGCATGTAGAGGTCTGTCATTTTTATCATAGGTACACTTCAACTGTGAGACAAGATCAAGAAAAAAATTCCAGAAAATCACATTGTATGATTTTTAAGTAATTCATTTCCATTTTATTGCATGACATAAGTATTTGATACATCAGAAAATCAGAACTTAATATTTGGTACAGAAACCTTTGTTTGCAATTACAAAGATCATACGTTTCCTGTAGGTCTTGACCAGGTTTGCACACACTGCAGCAGGGATTTTGGCCCACTCCTCCATACAGACCTTCTCCAGATCCTTCAGGTTTCGGGGCTGTCGCTGGGCAATACGGACTTTCAGCTCCCTCCAAAGATTTTCTATTGGGTTCAGGTCTGGAGACTGGCTAGGCCACTCCAGGACCTTGAGATGCTTCTTACGGAGCCACTCCTTAGTTGCCCTGGCTGTGTGTTTCGGGTTGTTGTCATGCTGGAAGACCCAGCCACGACCCATCTTCAATGCTCTTACTGAGGGAAGGAGGTTGTTGGCCAAGATCTCGCGATACATGGCCCCATCCATCCTCCCCTCAATACGGTGCAGTCGTCCTGTCCCCTTTGCAGAAAAGCATCCCCAAAGAATTATGTTTCCACCTCCATGCTTCACGGTTGGGATGGTGTTATTGGGGTTGTAGTCATCCTTCTTCTTTCTCCAAACACGGCAAGTGGAGTTTAGACCAAAAAAACTCTATTTTTGTCTCATCAGACCACATGACCTTCTCCCATTCCTCCTCTGGATCATCCAGATGGTCATTGGCAAACTTCAGACGGGCCTGGACATGCGCTGGCTTGAGCAGGGGGACCTTGCGTGCGCTGCAGGGTTTTAATCCATGACGGCGTAGTGTGTTACTAATGGTTTTCTTTGAGACTGTGGTCCCAGCTCTCTTCAGGTCATTGACCAGGTCCGGCCGTGTAGTTCTGGGCTGATCCCTTACCTTCCTCATGATCATTGATGCCCCACGAGGTGAGATCTTGCATGGAGCCCCAGACCGAGGGTGATTGACTGTCATCTTGAACTTCTTCCATTTTCTAATAATTGCGCCAACAGTTGTTGCCTTCTCACCAAGCTGCTTGCCTATTGTCCTGTAGCCCATCCCAGCCTTGTGCAGGTCTACAATTGTATCCCTGATGTCCTTACACAGCTCTCTGGTCTTGGCCATTGTGGAGAGGTTGGAGTCTGTTTGATTGAGTGTGTGGACAGGTGTCTTTTATATAGGTAACGAGTTCAAACAGGTGAAGTTAATACAGGTAATGAGTGGAGAACAGGAGGGCTTCTTAAAGAAAAACTAACAGGTCTGTGAGAGCCGGAATTCTTACTGGTTGGTAGGTGATCAAATACTTATGTCATGCAATAAAATGCAAATTAATTACAAAAAAATCATACAATGTGATTTTTCTGGATTTTTGTTTTAGATTCCGTCTCTCACAGTTGAAGTGTACCTATGATAAAAATGACAGACCTCTACATGCTTTGTAAGTAGGAAAACCTGCAAAATCGGCAGTGTATCAAATACTTGTTCTCGCCACTGTGTATGTATGTATGTTTGCATTTGATAGTGAAGCCAGTCAAGCCAGTCCATATCTTCTGCATCTTTAGTATATTACATAGACCTCAGTCTACATTCAAAGCTTTCCCCAAGAGTTATGTTTCTATTTTCCTGGTATATGGGCTTTGTCTTATTAATGCTACACTAAAAAGTGTACTGCCTCGTCTCTACTTGGCAAACAATCACTCCCATAATCCTAATACATTCACTTGAAGGAGCATTTCTCTTGCATACTAATACAAATATTTTAGAGAAAATTATGCACGTTCAGAACTGATTGTCCTTGAACAAATATACATTATTTTGTAAGAAATGTTTGATTTGAGCAACTTTATCTAAATTCTTTCTGACTTGCAAAGGAACTCTACCAATGGACAGTTTGCAATTTGCAGTTGTTTGGATGTGTCACGTTCATTGAGTACAGGATTGGACCAAGGTGCAGCGTGGTATGCGTACATGTTCGTTTATTAAATAAACACCGAACAAAACAACAAAAGCAACGTAACGTGAAGTTCTAAAGGCTAACATCAAACAAGCCAAACACACAGAAACAAGATCCCACAACATAGGTAGGCAACATGGCTGCCTAAGTATGATCCCCAATCAGAGACAACGATCGACAGCTGCCTCTGATTGGGAACCACACCCGGCCAACATAGATCTACAATATCTAGATCTTACACATAGAAATTCACACCCTGACCAAACCAACTAAAGAAAACCAGGCTCTCAAGGCCAGGGCGTGACAGGATGTGTGTACACAGGAGGTCTCAGTGAGTGTCAACGTGTATTTAGATAAATTCAAGGCTAGCAGAGTCATTTTAACTCTGGAGTACCCCCTCAACGTGATCATTACCAGTTCATTTGTCATTTAATACATCATGAATAAACATCAGACCCCAAAAAGTGATGCATATCATCACAATTCCTTCCTCAGAAGGCAAAGGGAAGCAGAAGGGAAGACAACAATAAAACAATAACAGTGGAAGGGTGTGTGAGAGAGGGGAAGAGAGAGAGAGAGTGTGTGTGTGTGTGTGTGTGTGTGTGTGTGTGTATGTGTGTATGTGTACGTACATACGTGTGTACACACGCGTGCAGTGGAGGGAGGAGAGTAGTCTCTCAGCTCTGGGCCCTGACAGTGTCACAGGACTGGAGCTTTCCTGTCTCAAACCCCACCGGAGCTCTTTATCAAAGTCCCCCCACTCCCACCAGCGTAGGCACAAGCAGGACCACACATAGCTAATCCACCTAGGGAACTAGATTACGCTACACTATAATGGCAGTCATGTTTAGAGATGTGTGTGAGCAATGTAACATAAAGCAGGCCTGCCTCAGTAACATATCTCACTCCAGAGACACTTATACTGGATAGAGAACGGTCACAGTAGAACTAAAATAGCCCATTTGACAGGGCCATGCCACATGGATGAAGACGAGATCACATTAAATTCCAGCTCCAGTTTAGGTGCAGCAGCTGCAATATAAAGGTTCAGCACCACTTTATATTTCTCAGACCAAGGGCGACAGAGAACACTACCTCACACCCCATTGTAGACCTAATTGGTACTTTTTGGTAAATCATGGCTGGCTCCAATTGCAGTTCCATCGCCTCGCTTTGCACATCGTGATAATGGCAGACTTCAGTCACATCCATTTGGACTGATTCATTTACACTTGACACTGTATTAAAGAGTTAAATAGCGAATTCACAGCTCTATGAGCCTGGGTATTCATTTAGCTTTTGATCTACTCAACCAACACCTGTTGTATATTGACACGTTATACAACTCAGCCTCCTGTTGTATTTCATAATCGGTTACTGTTGCAACCTCAGAAGTTTTTTTCCCGGGAAGCCCAATTTCCAGTCAACCGCTGTCGAAATCCCCTCAAACTGTGTTTTTAATACACAATGAAATTAAACACAGACTACCCCTTGCTAATCAGGAAACTATTGGGTATGTTGTGGTGGACTGTCATTACAATGAAGCTGACTAGTGGTGGCTATTCATCAGCCTGATAGTCTGGGGGTAGAAGCTATTGGCCAGTCTGTTAGTTTTAGCCATGATGCTCCTGTACTGCCCGTGTCTGAGTGATGGAAGCGGGGAGAAAAGGCCGTGGCTTGGGTGGCTGAGGTCTCTGATGGTCTTCTTCGCCTTCCTGCGGCACCTGGTGTTGCAGGTGTCCTGGAGGGCAGGCAGTGTGCAACCAATGGTGCGTTCGGCTGAGTGTACCACCCTCTGTAGTGCCTTGCGGTCAGCGGCGGTGGAGTTGCCGGACCAGGCTGTGATGCTCTCAATGGTGCTCCTGTAGAATGATGGTGCTACTGCCAAATTTCTTCAGCCTCTTGAGGTTAAAGAGTCACTGTCGTGCTTTCTTCACCACAGTGTCCGTGTGATTTGACCATTTCAGCTCCTCAGAGATGTGTACGCAGAGGAACTTGACGTTTTTGACCGTCTCCACGGTGGCCCTGTTAATGAGGATGGGGGCATGCCCAGCCTGGTTCCTCCTGAAGTCCACAATCAGCTCCTTTGTTTTGCTGGCGTTAAAGGAGAGGTTGTTTACCTGGCACCACAGCGTCTGAGTGCCTACCTCCTCCTTGTAGGCCATCTCATTGTTGTTGGTAATCAGGCCTACTACTGTCGTGTCATCAGCGAACTTGATGATGGAGTTGGAATTGTGTGAGGCCATGCAGTCGTGGGTATACAGGGAGTACAAGAGGGGACTGAAGACACACCCTTGTGGCGCCCCCCTGTTGAGGATCAGTGTGGAGGAAGTAATGTTGCCTACCTTCACCACTTGGGGGTGGCCCGTCAGTAAGTCCAGAACCCAGTTGCATAGGGAGGAGTTCAGTCCCAGAGCAATGGCGATTGCGTCGTTCGTGGATCAGTTGGGCGGTAGGCAAATAGGAGAGGGTTGAGTGTGTCGGGGAGGGAGGAGGTGATGTAGTCTGTGACTAGCCTCTCAAAGCACTTCATGATGACTGAAGTGAGTGCTACAGGTCAGTAGTCATTCAGTTCAGTTATTTTCCCTTTATTGGGCACGGGGATGATAGTGGAAATCTTGAAGCAGGTGGGGAAAATGGCCTGAGCTAGAGAGAAAAATATCAGAAAACACAACAGCTAGCTGTCTGCACATGCTCTGAGGGCGCGGCTAGGGATGCCGTGTGGGCCGGCAGCCTTGTGAGGGTTAGCACGTTTAGTAGGTAGCCCTCATTGTCCTCAGGGGCTCTCCTCGGCAGCTCATAGTTGTTTTGCTCAAAGTGTGAGAAAAAGGTGTTTCGCTCGTCCGGTAGGGCGGGATTGGTGTCCGCGACGTGACTGGCTTTCTTTTTGTAATCCGTGATCGTTAGAAGCTCCAGCCACATACGCCTCGTGTCCGACCCGCTGAATTGCTCCTCCACTTTGTCCCTATACTTGTGTCTCGTCATCTTGATCAATCTGCGTAGGTCGTATTTGTACTGCTTAATCATACAATTGTCCCCGGTCACCTTGCCGTGTTTATAAGCAGCATTTCTCTCCTTCAGTTTTCTGACAAGGCTGCCATCAATCCACGGTTTTTGATTTGGGTAAGTTTTGAAAAACACCATCAGTATCACATCATCTATGCATTTCTGTATGAATCCGGTGACTGAGTCTGCATATTCATTGATGTAATCCCCAGAGGCGACCCGGAACATATTCCAGTCCACATGATCAAAACAGTCTTGGAGCATGGATTCTGATTGGTCAGAACAGCATTGTACAGACCTGACCACTGGAACTTCCCTCTTGAGTCTTTGTTTGTAGGCGGGAAGGAGCAAAATGGAGTCATGGTCAGATTTGCCGAAAGGAGGACGGGAGATGCCCTTACACCCATGTCGAAAAGGCATGTTGCAGTGGTCCAGCGTAGAATCTCAGGGAGTTGGACAGTCAATGTGTTGATAGTAATTGGGGAACACGGTTCTCAAATTACTTTTGTTAAAGTTCCCCACACAATGAACACTGCCTCCGGGTAGTATTCCAAGTTGGTAGAGCAGAAGCTTGCAAGTTCCTGTACGTTTCCCCTGTCGCACCACTTGTTATTGGTCATAAAGCAGAGCCCTCCGCCTTTCTTCTTGCCAGAGAGAGCTCTCTTCCTATCCGCTTGATGAACTGTAAAACATGCTGGTTGTATATAATCCATTTGGATGTTGGAGGAAATCCAGGTCCCAGAAAAACAGCTTATTTTGCAGATCCTCACTCTGAGTTTGTTTATTCACTATTTATTGAACATTGGTAAGTAGTATGTTTGGTAATGGAGGACGGGTCGCCTGGCGTCTCAATCTCACTAAGGCCCCCATGTCTCCATTGGCGTCTTCGTTTCCTACTCTCTGGTATGACTCCCAGGCAACCTCACCGAAGAAGCTGATTCAAATTATCAAAGCTTGATGATTAGTTGATTATTTGAATCAGCTGTGTAGTGCAAGGGCAACAACCAAAACGTGCACCCCTGGGGTCCTGAGGACCGAGTTTGGGAAACCCTGAGCTAGGTCATTGTTCCGCCGTCTCCGGGAATTCAGGAAGGTCGGGTGGACGTTGAGTACCCAGCGATTCATCTTCCAATAGTTCTACCTGGGTGTATGAAGTAATGCATGAGACAAACTGATTAAGAAAACTAAAGAAAAACACTAGAAAAAACACTACGGAAAGTAGAAACCTGCAATGTTATGTAGGAGCTCGAGGCGAAGCTCCATCTGTTTGTGCCATCTTAGCCAATTGGACACTTTTCCCTGACCCAAGGTCCATCTTGCAGGTTGACTCCTCTAATTTCCACACAAATCATAAAGGTGCATAGAGACCACGGCTTCCCACCGTCATACCCTCTCCCTGCGTACTTCAGGCCTTGAGTTTGTGACATGTTATCATGTTTAATTTGTCTTTGGGGCTCTCGGGTGGAATTGGTTTGGGCCCACAAGAAGCCAATCTTCCTGGATAGGTAAGGGGAGAAAGGCCAGGGAGGAGGGGGGAGCTGACAATGGGGGAAAAGTGTCTCCTGCCTAAGTGTCGGTCAGCAAGACCTGGATAAACAATCAGAACGCTATGTGTTCAAGATGGTGCCTCTCTGAATATAAACTATGTTGACTTCTCCCAGCCCATGACCCGGTGAATGGCTTTACAGGCACAAAGTGCCTCTTCTCCAGAGCCAAGGAGGAGAGAAGAGAGAGAAGAGAGGGAGGGATTTGTAAGATATGGCCGCTGTGTCTGTTTAAAGGACAGAGAAGGAAATAATTGTGTTAGAATTGAAGACAAGGAAATGGAAAGCAAAGACTGAGTGAGTAAGAACACGAGAGTGATAGAGAAAAAGAGAGAGAGAGAGAAAGAGGTGTAGAGAGAAATTAAGTGTGAGACAGACAGAGGGAGAGTTGGAATGAAAGCAAGAGAGAGACAGAAAAAAGGATGCAGTGTGATGGAGAGAGCTGCACATATTGGCCGTGGAGTGAGACTGGCGAGGTTGTTTTGAGTATGACAGAACCTGTACCCTCACTCTCCGGAAGACTGGGCAGATAGCCACGGGATGTGGATGTGCGTGTTCACTTTTAACAGGTTCCCTTCTGGGCACACAGGCTGCTACACTGATGGCTTGGATCCCTCCCTCTCTTTCTCTCCCTCGCTCTCCCTCCACATGCCACAGCCGTTTCAATCACTCTCGTCTGAATGCTTGGGAGAGTTATTTTTCATTCCACCTGATCCATCTCTTCTGAATTCCCTCCATGCCGGTGGTGGAGGGATGGACTCACTAACAGAAAATAGAGCTGCTTTTAAAATCGGTGGCATTTCCTTTTATTTTTAGCTTTTCTTTTAATAGGCCACACATCCCCTATAGGTGCCCAAAGCATTCTGACAGCCCAGTATCTCTCCTTTCTCTTTGACTGGCATTTCTTTTTTTAACGTCACACTTTCCTTGATCTTCAGCCACTTGTAGATGGTGGCCGCATTTTCATGGTACAAGATGGAAGGGGAAGTGGAGAGATTAAAACAAGTTGGGTTGTGTGTTTTGTAATATTGTATAGCACCATAGTCCTGAAGGTAGCATCGTCTCTGGTGTACAGTTGAAGTCGGAAGTTTACATACACTTAGGTTGGAGTCATTAAAACTAATTTTTCAACCACTCCACAAATTTCTTGTTAACAAACTATAGTTTTGGCATGTCGGTTAGGACATCTACTTTGTGCATGACACAAGTAATTTTTCCAACAATTGTTTACAGACAGATTATTTCACTTATAATTCACTGTAGCACAATTCCAGTGGGTCAGAAGGTTACATACACTAAGTTGACTGTGCCTTTAAACAGCTTGGAAAATTCCAGAAAATGATGTCATTGCTTTAGAAGCTTCTGATAGGCTCATTTGAGTCAATTGGAGGTGTACCTGTGGATGTATTTCAAGGCCTACCTTCAAACTCAGTACCTCTTTGCTTGACATCATGGGAAAATCAAAAGAAGTCAGCCAAGACCTCCGAAAAAAAAAAGTCTGGTTCATCCTTGGGAGCAATTGCCAAACGCCTGAAGGTACCACGTTCATCTGTTTAAACAATAGTACGGAAGTACAAACACCATGGGACCACACAACCATCATACCGCTCAGGAAGGAGACTGCTGTCATCTAGAGATGAACATACTTTGGTGCGAAAAGTGAAAATCAATCCCAGAACAACATCAAAGGACCTTATGAAGATACTGGAGGAAACAGGTACAAAAGTATCTATATCCACAGTATAACAAGTCCTATATCGACATAACTTGAAAGGCCACTCAGCAACGAAGAAGCCACTGCTCCAAAACCGCCATAAAAAAGGCAGACTACGGTTTGCAACTGCACATGGGGACAAAGATTGTACTCTGGTCTGATGAAACAAAAATATAACTTTTTGGCCATAATGACAATCGTTATGTTTGGAGGAAAAAGGGGGTGCTTGCAAGCCGACGAACACCATCCCAACCGTGAAGCATGGAGATGGCAGCATCATGCTGTTGGGATGCTTTGCTGCAGGAGGGACTGGTGCACTTCACAAAAAAGATGGCATCATGAGGAAGGAAAATTATGTGGATATATTGAAGCAACATCTCAAGACATCAGTCAGGAAGTTAAAGCTTGGTCGCAAATGGCTCTTCCAAATGGATAAAGCATACTTCCAAAGTTGTGGCAAAATGGCTTAAGGACAACAAAGTGAAGGTATTGGAGTGGCCATCATAAAGCCCTGACCTCAATCCTATAGAAAATGTGTGGGCAGAACTGAAAAAGCGTGTGCGAGCAAGGAGGCCTACAAACCTGACTCAGTTACACCAGCTCTGTCAGGAGGAATGGGCCAAAATTCACCCAACTTATTGTGGGAAGCTTGTGGAAGGCTACCCGAAACATTTGACCCAAGTTAAACAATTTAAAGGCAATGCTACCAAATACTAATTGAGTGTATGTAAACTTCTGACCCACTGGGAATGTGATGAAAGAAATAAAATCTGAAATAAATCTTTCTCTCTATTATTATTCTGACATTTCACATTCTTAAAATAAATTGGTGATCCTAACTGACCCAAGACAGGGAATTTTTACTAGGATTAAATGTCAGGAATTGTGAAAAACTGAGTTGAAATGTATTTGGCTAAGGTAAACTTCCAACTTCAACTGTATGTATTGTTTTTTTTTTCTCTTTTTTGGGGGGCATATTTTATTAATGAGTCTTTGCATGTACAGTATAACGGGGGATGGCTGGTTATAGAATCCCGCAAGACATCGAGTGATGAATGAAGGCACGGCGTCCCCAAACGAGTCTCCTGAAAACGAGAGCCGTTATTTTAATGATGTTTTGGGCCTGTTGTTTGACTTTGGCCCGATCTTTGGCACTGTAAACAAACACCGGTGATCAGGGCGAGCGAGAGCTTGCACCTGTTGTGAAGCCGTTTCCTCACAGATGCCACTGCACACGTCCATCAACTGCCGCCTAACTTTTTCCAATTCATGGAAGCGTTTCATCATTTCTGCTGTCTGAGTCCAACACTGCTGAGCCTCAGCTAATCGCTACCTGCAGCCTTAGCCGAATCACTGGCGAGTCCACTGGATGTGAGTCCATCTTACCCTGCTCAGCCTATGGTCGGAGACTGCTAAGTAGGTTAGCCATAGCAGGCTTTTTTTTTTAAGACGAGTCCAAACACACCATCGGTAGCATGTTGGTTTGACAGCTGTTTGAATTCGCAATAAAAGTTATGGGCTGCACTCTTCCGCTCTCCTACTCTGGTTTAAGGTGAATCAGCTTATTAACCTTTCGGAGGCCAAAGGCATCCCTGAGATGAAAAACACACCTCTGATGCCACCGTGTTATGAGAAATTAACCTCCCACCACTGATACTCCTTGATTTAATTTTAATCACACTCCTCAGAAAACCACTGAATGAATATTTAATCTCCAAACCAAGATGGAGAAGTATTACATTTTTCATCAGTGTTCAGTGGTATTGAAATATACACATTAGCTGGCTGAATTGCAATGGGTAACTTTTACCTTTCAGTGAATATAATAATATAATAATAATAATATGCCATTTAGCAGGCGCTTTTATCCAAAGCGACTTACAGTCATGCGTGCATACATTTTTAGGTATGGGTGGTCCCGGGGATCGAACCCACTACCCTGGCGTTACAAGCGCCATGCTCTACCAATTGAGCTACAGAGGACCACATTTTCACTGTCTACAGTGGAAATAAAGCTGTAGAGAAGCACTATTCTCCTGGCTTGAATTGAGTGTCATCCATTTCACCTTGAGCTGTTATTGAGTCTGACGTACAAGGCGGTATGTGGCTTTAGTCACTAGGGCTTCTGTTGACTCTGGGATGGAGGAATCAATGCTATATGTTGTGTTTGCTGTGTTGTTTTATTATTACCTGGTAATACTTTTCTATTATTTCTCTATTTTCTTTCTCTCTGCGTTGTTGGGAAGGGCCCATAAGTAAGCATTTCACTGTTAGTTTACACCTGTTGTTTACGAAATATGTGCCAAATAAAAATTTATTTGGTTGCACTGGGCTGTATAAGTGTTTGACTCTTGGAGAGCAGTATCATTATCCAGGCCTCTCCTCCACTCTCTACAGTGCTGCATCAGAATCATTATCCAGGCCTCTCCTCCACTCTCTACAGGTGTTGACCCCACTGTTCAAAGGTCACCAAGTGAAGTTAACCCACATATCACGACAGACTCAATTAGAGGGAGAATGTACACACAAACACACATGCCTGTCAAAGGGTACACACCATCAACAGCGGGCCCATCCACTCCCATCCCTTACCTAACAATCCGATCGATCAGGAGAAATGTAACCCAGGGAAACGCCATGCATCATTTACACATCCTGCCAAGGCCGTATCCATCATTGACCATTGGAAGTGCCCCGCTCCCCAGTGATGCTCACCTGGCAGACCATTACTCTGCCCCTGACATGCTGCCCCTGAGGAGTGGACTGGACACCAGGGCCGAAAGATAACTGGCCAACATCACACCCTTGTGTTGTTCCATAACACCAGTTTCCAGTTTTTGGGCTGCATTTCGAAAAAATAAAATAATAATCCCAGCCGCTTGCTCCCAGAGTTTTAATGGCTTAGGTGGATAAGAGGTGGAAATGAGAGCTGATTGCCAGGCTGGCAGCAGGAGAGAGGGCTGTTTTAATGCTCTGGGGTTAATTGTTTTGCGTTCAGGGTTTCAGCTCGCCTTACAGGATTGGCAGTAGCCAGACGCTAGATCGGTGGCGTGTGCATGGGGATGTGCCAAACGGTGATGAGCTAACGCCGTAGTGGATGACTAAGCAGGGCATATCCTGCCGGCTAGACCCATAAGACCCCTCTGCACGTCGGCAGGCTTGGTGTGTTCATTAAAGACTTACAAGTCGGGGCTGGGGCAGATCTGTAATGACCCCTCTCTCTCTCTCTCCCTCTCTCTCTCTTTCTCTCTCTCTTTCTCTCTCTCCCTCTCTCTCTCTCCCTCTCTCTCTCTTTCGCTCTCTCCCTCTCGCTCTCTCTCTCACTCTCTCTGTCTCTCTCACTCTCTCTGTCTCTCTCACTCTCACTCTCTCTCTGTCTCTGTCTCTCTCCCTCTCTTTCTCTCTCTCTCTCTTTATCTCTCTCTTTATCTTTCTCTCTCTCTTTATCTCTCTCTCTCTCTCTCTCTCTCTCTCTCTCTCTCTCTCTCTCTCTCTCTCTCTCTCTCTCTCTCTCTCTCTCTCTCTCTCTCTCTCTCTCTCTCTCTCTCTCTCTCTCTCTCTCTCTCTCTCTCTCTCTCTCTCTCTCTCTCTCTCTCTCTCTCTCTCTCTCTCTCTCTCCAGACTTCATTACCCACTGTTGGCTTATACTGGTCCTGCCTACTCTTGTCTACACCAGACTGGTCATTGGCACTCGGTCACTGGTGTGTGTGTGTATATCTTAGTGTGTATGTGGGTGTGTTAATGAGGGCTCCCGGTGGTGTGTAATTAACACAACGGCAAACGTCCCCAAAAGGTGAGATTATGCTGAATGTATTAGACACAATGGGGCCCAGGAGAGAGAGAGAGAGATGTGTGTGTGTGTGTGTGTGTGTGTGTGTGTGTGTGTGTGTGTGTGGTTGCCCGCCGCCCACTGCCGTCTATCTGCCCGTCCCCTCGGATCGCTCGGTGCCCCAAACAGGCTGGCAAGCTTCAGTCTGCCTACATCCCGACCATACACACATACACAACAGACTCCTGGTACAACACTGATAAACACATGCTGGGTAGATTATTAAGGCCCCTAGTGATGGACAGACTGGAGCATTGTGTGTGGAATGTTGGCTTCCTGTCAAATCCAATGTTGTGACCCCCTGGGCATTCTGATACATGGTTAGAGACAGGTAGGCTAAGATACTGACATACAGATCTGAAACGTTTCTTGATAACATTTCAGCTAGAAAAAAAAAAACCAAGGAAGAGGTGTAGAGAACCACGTTTCTCTTCATGAAATAGCTTAATTTTAAAAGCATACCTACTACACATACCATACCTTCTGTTGTCCATGGCAGAATGAAATGAAATTACAATAAGTAGTCAGAATAGTCGCTGCCATATAGGATATACAGGCCTATATGGGGTTTTGAAGAATTGGGTGTTACAGTGCAAATAGTTGTATTACGAATAGTAGGGGAAGATTAGTTAACAGATTAATATTGGTTGTATTTACGATGTTGTTTGTGCTCCTCTGCATGCCCTGTTGTCATGGCAATGTGCCACAAATCTTGCTGCTGTGATTGCACACTGTGTTATTTTGCTTAACATATATGAGAGTTTATACATTTTTGATTTGTTTTCAAATTGTATGTGGATCTGTAGGAAATATGTGTCCCTAAAGTGCAGCCACATTTCCACCTCATTTTGTTGGCAGTGTGCATATATCCTGTGTACTCTTGAGAGCCAGGTCTGCCTACGCGGCCTCTGTCAATAGCAAGGCTATGCTCACTAAGTCTGTAAATAGTCATCATAGCAGCAATAAGCTACAGTCATAGAGCATCTGTGTGTGGCAAAAGTTAAGAGATATCTAATCAGTGGAAGATGAAATTAAAAGTTAAAGGTGTGAAGAACTCCCTCCCTCCCTCCCTCCCTCCCTCCCTCCCTCCCTCCCTCCCTCCCTCCCTCCCTTTCTCCGAGTGGAACATTAGCCACGCCTTGCACTAGTTCTCAGTCAAAAGCTCTGAAGCACACCTCTCTGACGCCCATAACCGCCCCCACCGCTCAGGCATGTGGCGATGCAGTGGTCCCCATGGTAACCGGAGCTCGCTACAGTCCCCAACGCATGCGCGGGGTGCCACATGTCTGTGCCATTGGGGTGTAGGAGGCAATGGAGGGTAAGTGGCAGCCTGTCTACTGTGTGGCACCATGCCATCTGATGGCATTTCACTTCCTGAGAACGAGGTGTGGGTCCATGTTGAGAGAGAGCAGTATTATCAGAGATGAAGGCAGAGATAAAAAGTGGGATGGAGTTTGATGTTATAACTACACCAGCTGAGGCAGTTATTGTTGCTTATGAAAATGTTCCCAGGTAGATAGGACTTGTACATACAAGTTAATGGAAAGTGAGGAGCGGAGAGATTGCTAAATTAGCACACTGTTACTCTGCAAGTTATTACTGTGGTTTCATACCTCTTATTCCAGATGCCACTTAGATGCATGTGTGAAGTTCAAATGTACTAAAATGTTTCTTTTATTTTATTTTTTTACATTGAAATGGCCATTAAGTTCTGCTTTTCCGATATATCAAATACTTATGGATGTTGGAGGTGGAGGGTTTTTTTAACAGTAGAGGGGGCTCTTGCAATGGGGCAGGAGTCAGGACATGGGGCCTAACACACTGTGTCCAGTACAAAGTGTTTCTGCCTGTGTACATATTGTTCCCAGTGCTCCAGCATTCACCCCATTGTTCTGTCCATTATAATTTAGAAAACATGAGGTCACACACCCTAAAGGGGTTCTCCTAAGTCTGGCTAATTAGTTAGATAATTATGCTTGATATCGAGCTCTCACAGCCCCAGCCTAACAAATAGAGCCTAATTAATTTAACACATTATCAAAACTTTGAATAGCTTCTTGCCAGCAAGTACACAACTCAGCAGCAGTTAGTGTTGTTGAGCAGAATAGAACTGACAGATGAAGTGCATGGTGGGAGATCCCATTGGGTACTTCACTACGGTTGGCTCTGACTTCCATCTTTAGTTTCTATACCCTCCAGGACCGATAGTCATACTCTCCAACCCTAGCCTAGTAGTCCGATGTCCTTTTCACAGCTGAGCCGTGCCAAGTTAAACCAATACATACTAGTAGAGTTTGGGTTGGTACAATAATGTGCACAGACATTCTCCAAAACTCTTAACATGGCCACTTGGGAACAACACATCCACCTTCCAACAATTGGGTTGAAATGTATCCGCAGTATTGGCTGATTAGGCTAGGCTAGTCCATACATTTTGATAGTGAGAGTGTTAGAAAATTGTTATGCTGATTTGGACCACCAGGGAAGGGTTTGAGCCCTGTAGAACTTGGACAATTTATCATTGTCAAGAATTTGGTTATAGTTATTTTGCTTGGCAGGGCTCTTGGAGAGAGACTACTTTTTGATTGGACTTTATATACTTGAAGTGGAGTAACTACAGTGGGGAGAACAAGTATTTGATACACTGCCGATTTTGCAGGTTTTCCTACTTACAAAGCATGTAGAGGTCTGTAATTTGTATCATAGGTACACTTCAACTGTGATAGACGGAATCTAAAAAAATCCAGAAAATCACATTGTATGATTTTGAAGTAATTAATATGCATTTTATTGCATGACATAAGTATTTGATCACCTACCAACCAGTAAGAATTCCGACTCTCATAGACCTGTTAGTTTTTCTTTAAGAAGCCCTCCTGTTCTCCACTCATTACCTGTATTAACTGCACCTGTTTGAACTCGTTACCTGTATAAAAGACACCTGTCCACACACTCAATCAAACAGACTCCAACCTCTCCACAATGGCCAAGACCAGAGAGCTGTGTAAGGACATCAGGGATAAAATTGTAGACCTGCACAAGGCTGGGATGGGCTACAGGACAATAGGCAAGCAGCTTGGAGAGAAGGCAACAACTGTTGGCACAATTATTAGAAAATGGAAGAAGTTCAAGATGATGGTCAATCATCCTCGGTCTGGGGCTCCATGCAAGATCTCACCTCGTGGGGCATCAATGATCATGAGGAAGGTGAGGGATCAGCCCAGAACTACACGGCAGGACCTGGTCAATGACCTGAAGTGAGCTGGGACCACAGTCTCAAAGAAAACCATTAGTAACACACTATGCCGTCATGGATTAAAATCCTGCAGCGCACGCAAGGTCCCCCTGCTCAAGCCAGCGCATGTCCAGGCCCGTCTGAAGTTTGCCAATGACCATCTGGATGATCCAGAGGAGGAATGGGAGGTCATGTGGTCTGATGAGACAAAAATAGAGCTTTTTGGTCTAAACTCCACTCGCCGTGTTTGGAGGAAGAAGAAGGATGAGTACAACCCCACGAACACCATCCCAACCGTGAAGCATGGAGGTGGAAACATCATTCTTTGGGGATGCTTTTCTGCAAAGGGGACAGGACGACTGCACCGTATTGAGGGGAGGATGGATGGGGCCATGTATCGCGAGATCTTGGCCAACAACCTCCTTCCCTCAGTAAGAACATTGAAGATGGGTCGTGGCTGGGTCTTCCAGCATGACAACGACCTGAAACACACAGCCAGGGCAACTAAGGAGTGGCTCCGTAAGAAGCATCTCAAGGTCCTGGAGTGGTCTAGCCAGTCTCCAGACCTGAACTAAATATTAAATTTTTTGAGGGAGCTGAAAGTAAGTATTGCCCAGCGACAGCCCCGAAACCTGAAGGATCTGGAGAAGGTCTGTATGGAGGAGTGGGGCAAAATCCCTGCTGCAGTGTGTGCAAACCTGGTCAAGACCTACAGGAAACGTATGATCTCTGTAATTGCAAACAAAGGTTTCTGTACCAACAATTAAGTTCTGCTTTTCTGATGTATCAAATACTTATGTCATGCAATAAAATGCAAATTAATTACTTAAAAATCATACAATGTGATTTTCTGGATTTTTGTTTTAGATTCCGTCTCTCACAGTTGAAGTGTACCTATGATAAAAATTACAGACCTCTACATGCTTTGTAAGTAGGAAAACCTGCAAAATCGGCGGTGTATCAACTACTTGTTCTCCCCACTGTATGTGTTTTGCCATTGCTAACCTTTGAGACCTTCCTTTTAATAGGCGGGAGTGATGCAAAAGGCTATGTTTTAAAGGCCTGCTCACACAGTGTAAGATACTTACTCTATAACACTGTGTGGTGTGTGTGTGTGTCTGTGGGTTTGCTTTCATTTGTGTGTGCTCATACTTGTGTGTGAGATGCAGTGGCAGTATAGGTCTGTCAAGTCTGTATCCCACTTCACCCGTGCGTGTCTGACCTCAACAACAACTACAGTAAGCTGACAAATCAATACCAAGTCAAGGGGTCACAACCTTTGCCCTTTAGAACATACAGTGAACCAGGAAGTAACCCCTCTGAGAGGTGCCTATAGTTCCCCACATACTGTACCTCCACTGTTATGTTAGATTCTGTTTGTTTGGGTGTGTGCTCGTGTGCATGCGTATGTGTCTGTCTGTCTGTCTGTCTGTCTGTCTGTCTGTCTGTCTGTCTGTCTGTCCCTGTCTCTGTCTCTGTAATATTTATACTACCATTTAACATTAAGCTTCACAAGGGACACTTGTCAGGTGAACTCTTTAAATATTAAAGTCAGGGTCATGCCAGTGTCACATGGAGACCAGATACACATGTAGGTAGGGGTAAAAGTGACTAGGCAATCAGAATAGATATTAAACAGAGTAGCAGCAGCATATGTGAAGTGTGAAAGAGTGTGAAAGTGTGTGTGTGTGTGTGTTGTGTCAATATGCATATCTGTGTGTGTTTTGTATGTGGTGTGTATGTGTGTGTGTTGGAGTGTCAGTGTAGTATGTGTGAGTGTGTGGGTAGAGTCCAGTGAGTGTGCGTCCAATGAGTGTGCATAGAGCCAGTGCAACAACTAAAAAAGGGGGTCAATGCAAATAGTCCGGGTAGCCATTTGATTAACTGTTCTGCTTTCTTATGGCTTGGGGGTAGAAGCTGTTCAGGAGCGTTTTGGTCCTAAACTTGGCGCTCCGGTACCGCTTGCTGTGCGATAGCAGAGAGAACACTCTATGACTTGGTTGGTTGGAGACTTTGACAATTTTTGACACAGCCTGGTATAGAGGTCCTGGATGGCAGGAAGCTCGGCCCCAGTGATGTACTGAGCCGTACGCCCTACCCTCTGTAGCGCCTTACGGTCGGATACCAAGAGGTGATGCAGCCAGTCAAGATGCTCTCAATGGGGAACTATTTGAGGATCTGAGGGCCCTTGCCAAATCTTTTTAGACTTTTGAGGGGGAAGAGGCGCTGTTGTGCCCCATGTTTGTGGACCATGATAGGTCCTTAGTGATGAGGACACCAATGAACTTGAAACTCGTGACCCGCTCCATTACAGTCCCGTCGATGTGAATGGGGGCATGCTTGGCCCTCCGTTTCCTGTAATCCACGATCAGCTCCTTTGTCTTGCTGATGTTGAGGAAGAGGTTGTTATCCTGGCACCACATTGCCAGGTCTCTGACCTCCTCCCTATAGGCTGTCTCATCGTCGTTGGTGATCAGGCCTACCGCTGTTGTGTCATCTGTAAACTTAATGATGGTGTTAATAGTCGTGCGCTGCCACGCAGTCATGGGTGAACAGGGAGTACAGGAGGGGACTGAGCACACACCACTGAGGGGCCCCCGTATTGAGGATCAGTGTGGCAGATGTGTTGTTGCCTACCCTCACCACCTGGGGGCGGCCCATCAGAAAGACCAGGATCCAGTTGCAGAGGGACGTGTTCAGTCCCAGGGTCCTACGCTGAGCTGTAGTCAATGAACAGCTTTCTCAAGTAGGTGTTCCTTTTGAATAGGTGGGAAAGGGCAGTGTGGAGTGCAATAGAGATTTGTGGATCTGTTGGGGCGTTATGCAAATTGGAGTGGGTCCACGGTGTCTGGGATGATTGTGTTGATGTGAGCCAATACTTTCAAAGCATTTCATGGTTACAGATGTGAGTGCTACGGGCCAATAGTCATTTAGACAGGTTACCTTGGCATTCTTGGGCACAGAGACTATGGTGGTCTGCTTGAAACAAGTGGGTAATAAAGACTGGGTCAGAGATAAGTTGAAAATGTCAATGGAGACACTTGCCAGCTGGTCAGCACATGCTTTGAGTAAGCGTCCTGGTAATCCGCCTGGCCCTGCGGCCTTGTGAATCTTAACCTGTTTAAAGGTCTTACTCATGTCGGCTACGGAGAGCGTGATCACACAGTCGTCCAGAACAAGCTGGTGCTCGCATGCATGTTTCAATGTTGCTTGCCTGGTAGGCTCACATCACTGGGCAGCTCGTGGCTGGGTATCCCTTTGTAATCCGTGATAGTTTGCAAACCCTGCCACATTTGACGAGTGTCAGTGCCGATGTAGTAGGATTCGATCTTAGTCCTGTATTGACACTTTGCCTGTTTGATGGTTTGTTGGAGGGCGTAGAGGGATTACTTATAAGCGTCCAGATTAGTGACCCGCTCCTTGAAAGTAGCAGCTCCAGCCTTTAGCTCAGTGCGGATCTTGCCTGTAATCCATGGCTTCTGGTTGGGATACAGTGGAAAGTATTCAGGTCCCTTGACTTTTTCCACGTTTTGCTCCGTTACAGCCTTATTTTAAAATGGATTACATTTTTTTTTATCCTCAGCAATCTACACATAATACCCCATAATGATAAAGTGAAAACAGGTTTTGAGAAATGTTTGCTAATTTATAAAAAATACATAGGTATTCAGACCCTTTGCTATGAGACTCGAAATTGAGCTCAGGTGCATCCTGTTTCCATTGATCATCCTTGAGATGTTTCTACAACTTGATTGGAGTCCACCTGTGGTAAATTCAATTGATTGAACATGATTTGGAAAGGCACACACCTGTCTATATAAAGTCCCACAGTTGACAGTGCATGTCAGAGCAAAAACCAAGACATGAGGTCGAAATAATTGTCCGTAGAGCTCCGAGACAGGATTGTGTCGAGGCTCAGATTTGGGGAAGGGTACCAAAACATTTCTGCAGCATTGAAGATTCCTAAGAACATAGTGGAAGAAGTTTGGAACCACCTATACTCTTCCTAGAGCTGGCCGCCCAGCCAAACTGAGCAATCGGGGGAGAAGGGCCTTGGTCAAGGAGGTGACCAAGAACCCGATGGTCACTCTGAAAGAGCTCTAGAGTTCCTCTGTGGAGATGGGAGAACCTTCCAGAAAGACATCCATCTCTGCAGCACTCCACCAATCAGGCCTTTATGGTAGATTGGCCAGACGGAAGCCACTTCTCAGTAAAAGGCACGACAGCCCGTTTGGAGTTTGCCAAAAGGCACCTAAAGACTCTCAGACCATGATAAACAAGATTCTATGGTCGGATGAATCAAAGATTGAACTAGTCAGGATCAAGGGAAAGATGAATGGAGTAAAGTACAGAGAGATCCTTGATGAAAACCTGCTCCAGAGCGCTCAGGACCTCAGACTGGGGTGAAGGTTCACCTTCCAACAGGACAACGACCCTAAGCACACAGCCAAGACAACAAAGGAGTAGCTTCGGGACAAGTCTCTGAATATCCTTGAGTGGCCCAGCCAGAGCCCGGACTTGAACCTGATCGAACATCTCTGGAGAGACCTGAAAATAGCTGTGCAGCGACGCTCCCCATCCAACCTAACAGAGCTTGAGAGGATCTGCAGAGAAGAATGGGAGAAACTCCTCAAATACAGGTGTGCCAAGCTTGTAGCGTCATACCCAAGAAGACTCAAGGCTGTAATTGCTGCCAAAGGTGCTTCAACAAAGTACTGAGTAAAGGGTCTGAATATTTATGTAAATGTAATATTTCAGTTTTTTTTTTTTTTTTTTTTTTTGCAAAAAAAACAAAAAACTGTTTTTGCTTTGTCTATTGTGTGTAGATTGATGAGATTATATATAAAAAAATAAATAAAAAAAGTTGTAACCTAACAAAATGTGGAGAAAGTCAAGGGGTCTGAATACTTTCCGAAGACACTGTATGTACGTATGTATGGTCGCTGTGTCGATGCACTTATTAATGAAGCCAGTGACTGATGTGGTAAAATGCCATTGGATGAATCCCGGAACATATTCCAGTCTGTGCTAGCAAAACAGTCCTGTAGCTTAGCATCTGCTTCATAGGACCACTTCCTTATTGAGCGTGTCACCAGTACCTCCTGTTTGATTTTTTGCTTGTAAGCAGGAATCAGGAGGATAGAGTTATGGTCAGAGTTGCCAAATGGAGGGTGAGGGAGAGCTTTGTATGTGTCTCTGTGTGTGAAGTAAAGGTGATCTAGAGTTTTTTCGCCTGTAGTTGCACAGGTGACATGCTGGCAGAAATGAGGTATGACTGAGTTCAGTTTCACGGCATTAAAATCACTGGCCACTGGGAGTGCCACCTTTGGCTGAGCATTTTCTACGAAAAATATAGATGAAAACTCTCTTGGTAAATAATGTGGTCTACAGTTTATTATGAGGTATTCTAACTCGAGCAGAACCTCGATACTTCCTTAATATTAGAGATCGCGTGCCAGATGTTGTTAAAAAAGAGACACACACCACCCCTCTTGAGTTTACCCTTCACTGTCGTTTTTTCCTGCCGATGTATAGAAAAACCAACTCGATTTATATTTTCCTTGTCCTTGTTCAGCCATGACTCTGAGAAACATAGGATACTACAGTTCTTCAGATGACGTTGATAGGACGGTCTCGAACGGAGCTCGTCCAGTTTATTATTTTATTATGCGTGGTGTGGAGGAGTCTAAAAGGTTAGGGGTTGACTATACCACTCTAGATCTAAAGACAGTCTAGATCTGATCTGCATCAGTAGCCTTTCATTGATCACATATGCTGAGTAAATGTACTAGATCATATCCATGGTGTCTATTTCTATTCTCCCTCCAGTTAAAAAGAGTCCATGATGATATAACCCTACATTTCTTCTACTTGTAAGGAAGTGAAGATATATACTATAGTCATGCATATGAACCAGTGGAGTGTTAAGTGAGATGCTCTGAACATCACAGATGGAAATGGAATGAATCGAGCTGACACGATTCTCTATCCTGCAAGACAGACAATCCTATTTCTATCTGAGCGTTCTGTAACATTGTGCCCTTCTGAACAAACCCCAGGTATTCTCTCATTGGCATGTGGTTTATGTTGCAGATAGAAATGTAATGCATAGAGCTGACATGATTCTCTAATCTACAAGGCACAGACAGTCATATTTGTTCTACATTATATATTTCTAACCCAGGTGTTGTCTCTACCAGTAGGGGGCACTGTGACACAGGCCAATGACTGGTTTGGTATCTATGGCTCATGAAGAGTCATGTACTTCCCCTCTGAGCCTCATCTCCACTCTATGTAAACCATATACACGCCTAGCAGAACATAATACCATATTTCTCCCTGACCAATGTAAACTACATATTTAGGGATTGAGGGAATTTAGATTTACGCCTAGTAACAGCCCACAAGCGTTGAAGTTAAGACATCTGAACGGTTTGGACTATGGATGCAGAGTGAATTAATCAGGCTTTTTTTTTTTTTTACGGACACCAACGTATTAATTTTCACACACTTGACATCCCCGGGGACGAACGAGCGAGTGGATTTCAATGCCACTAGCAATCTATTGTTTCTCCCGTAATGGTTTCTGACAAAACCAGTTTAACCTTTATCCCAGGAGCTTGTGTCTTTGTCAGTGAGGCTTGGTTCAGTGTTAGATTACATGGGGACTTTTAAATGCATTTGGCAACGGATGGGCCCACACATCTTTTTATGTAGAGAGACTACTCAGTGCTTACAAGCAGGCAGTTAAATAGGAGGTAAACTATGTTCCTCAGCCTCAGGTTCACCTACTGTAATGGTGCTCAACATTTGTGTAGGCTATTACACACCACTCAAATTGTATGTTTTTATATCTGTAATGATGTAAAGAAGATGGATTTCTGTTCATGCTGAATTGTATACCTGCCCCATGTTAACTCTTTAGCAGGTTTCATTATACACTCCCTCAAACACTTACAAGTATTCTAGAACACATACAATCACTCACAGGCAATCCAGTAAACACTTACAAGTATTCTAGAACACATGCAATCACTCACAGGCAATCCAGTAAACACTTACAAGTATTCTAGAACACATGCAATCACTCACAGGCAATCCAACAAACACACACAATTGATTTGGCATGGGGGACCCGTTTGACCTCATTAACCCATTGATTTGTGTGGTTCACTGAAGCAAAACATAAATGTGTAGATTGAAAAGCACCATACAGAGTTACAGACACTGGGGATAGGATGCTACGATGATATTATGCTATTCTATTTGTGATTATCTACCTCAGGGTTTCCTAAACTCAGTCCTGGGGGCCCCCTGGGTGCACATTTTGGTTTTTGCCCTAGCACTACACAGCTGATTCAACTAACCAACTAATCATCAAGCTTTGATAATTTGAATCAGCTATGGTGTTAGGGCAACAATCTAAACGTGCACCCATTGGGGTCCCAAGGACCGAGCTTGGGAATAGCTGGTCTAGCTTCTTCGGTGAGGTTGCCAACGGAGACGCATACATGGGGGGGTCTTAGTGAGATTGAGACGCCAGGCGACTCGTCCTCCATTACCGAACATACTACTCGCCAATGTTCAATAATTAGTGAATGAACAAACTCAGAGCAAGGATCTGCAAAATAAGCTGTTTTTCTGGGACCTGGGACCTGGCTTTGAATCAGCTGTGTAGTGCTAGGGAAAAAACAAAAATGAGCAGCCAGGGGTGGGGGGCCCCAGGACCGAGTTTGGGAAACCTTGATCTACCTGGTGCTGCATGTGCAAGTGAACAAGTCTTATGGGCAAGTATTCCTTAAATGTTTTATATCAACATATTCCAACTGCAAGATGGGAATGCATTAACAATTGATATCTCCCCCAAACCATTCCACAGATACTAGTGTAGGGAGAGGAATATAGTGTGTAGGGAGAGGCATATATTGTGTAGGGAGATGACTATATTGTGTAGGGAGAGGACTATATTGTGTAGGGAGAGGACTATATTGTGTAGGGAGAGGAATATATTGTGTAGGGAGAAGAATATATTGTGTAGGGAGAGAAATACATTGTGTAGGGAGAGGACTATATTGTGTAGGGAGAGGAATATATTGTGTAGGGAGAGGACTATATTGTGTAGGGAGAGGACTATATTGTGTAGGGAGATAAATATATTGTGTAGGGAGAGGACTATATTGTGTAGGGAGATGACTATATTGTGTAGGGAGAGGAATATATTGTGTAGGGAGAGGAATATATTGTGTAGGGAGAGAAATACATTGTGTAGGGAGATGTATGTATTTTGTAAGGGACAATAATATATTGTGTAGGGAGAATAATATATTGTGTAGGGTGAGGCATATATTGTGTAGGGAGAGGAATATATTGTGTTGGCAGAGGAATACATTGTGTAGGGAGAGAAATATATTGTGTAGGGAGTGTAATATATTGTGTAGGGAGAGGACTATATTGTGTAGGGAGAGGAATATATAGTGTAGGGAGAGGAATATATTGTGTAGGGAGATACATATATTGTGTAGGGAGAGGAATATATTGTGTAGGGAGTGTAATATATTGAATACATTGTGTAGGGAGAAGAATATATTGTGTAGGGAGAGACATATATTGTGTAGGGAGAGGAATATATTGTGTAGGGAGAGGACTATATTGTGTAGGGAGAGGAATATATTGTGTAGGGAGAGGACTATATTGTGTAGGGAGAGGACTATATTGTGTAAGGAGATAAATATATTGTGTAGGGAGAGGACTATATTGTGTAGGGAGAAGAATATATTGTGTAGGGAGATAAATATATTGTGTAGGGTGAGGTATGTATTTTGTAAGGGACAGTAATATATTGTGTAGGGTGTGTAATATATTGTGTAGGGAGAAGAATATATTGTGTATGGAGAGGCTTATATTGTGTAGGGAGAGGAATATATTGTGTAGGGAGAGGAATATATTGTGTAGGGAGAGGCATATATTGTGTAGGGAGTGTAATATGTTGTGTAGGGAGAGGAATATATTGTGTAGGGAGAGGCATATATTGTGTAGAAAGAGAGAGAATGCTTTCAACCCAAAACATATTCAATTAATTTAAATCCAACTATCCTATATTGAATATCCTATATTGTGTAAATTGGTACTGATTTTGTGGTTGATGTTCGTGCTGCTGTTATGACATGTTTGGTCTTTCCCATTTCAAACGTAAAGCATACCGGTGATGATGATAGTGGGGAGATTTACATAATCTCAGACAGATACTATTAAAGGTTCCTGTGTGTTCATACAGGTTCATATGTACCTCCCCCTCTATAACTCCTGATGTGTAGTCTATCATTTCCCTGTAAGGGACCTGCATCCACCTCTATCCACTGTATGTGTCCTCTGAAATGTACTCTATAAGGAGGGGAAGACAGGCAATTGACAAGCTTCCACTCCTAGGCCCCTACCTGGCCCCATAGTAAAAAAAAATAAAAATAAACTTTAAAAAACACCATCCTCTACCGGAAATACGCTTCACATCGAACTAGCTTGCGCCGGCAATTTAAGAGATGAGGTGTCTGATGAATTTTCCATGAGCTGAGAGAATTTTATTTCAACGGAAAAAGGAAGAGATACCTGGCGGATTGAGGCTCCTCTCGCCTGACTCCTAAATCCTCTTAATGATAGCCCAGCGGAGGTATGGAGAGAGGGATGGAGGGAGGGATGGAGCGTATTCAGCTCCGAAGGAGAAATAGCCATCCTCCCTGTTTTTCCTGTCCTCTCCTCTGCTCATTTTCAATTAGTCTCCTGTTCTCTTTTTCTTTCTCTTTCTTTCTCTCTCTCTCTCTCTCTCTCTCTCTCTCTCTCTCTCTCTCTCTCTCTCTCTCTCTCTCTCTCTCTCTCCTCTTGTCTCTCTCTCATTATCTCTCTGTTTCTCTCTCTACCTTTCTCTCTCTCATTCTCTCTCTTTTCATCTCTCTCTTTCTCTTTCTCTCTGTTTTTCTCTCCTTGTGCCAGCGTGCCCAGGATGTCATCTGCCTCCTAATGTGGCTCCTCATGGCCCGGGTCAAGGTAGAGGAGGAGATAGCTTCACACTGGAAGACAGAGAACATTCAGCCAGGGAAGCAAACACACTCCAAGAAAATCGTTTTTTCTTCTTCTCTCTCTCCAACTTACTTCCTTCCTTCCTTCCTTCTTCCCTTCAGCAGAGCCCAAGTGCTCATAAGAAGTAAATGACCAGAGAAGGTAAATATGGGCCTCACTCTCACACACAAAATGACCCAGCATTCCCGGAGATAAACACACAGTGCGGATATTTGCAAATATTGAGCTTGGCATGTCATCTCTTTGCCCTTCTGGGTTGTTTTTTGACGGTTCGCTCAGAGCGGGATATGCGATAGGAGATAGGCATATTCAGACCTACAGCAAAATTTGGTTCATATTACTGGCACAAAGCAGCTCCATATTCTACCTATGCCAAAACAGTTGATGTTCGTCAGCACATGAACAATACAGCTAACGAGCTAGTCCTTTATTAGCACCATTTTCTCTAGACATGGCTGAATGAATGAATTGAAGTAGCTTTTAATATTGTTCACCTCCTTTTAAGGAGCCCATAACTACAAGCTCTCATTCGACAGCATGTTGCTTTCAGCGAAAGTGGAACTCTCATTTGACACCTTACTTTCAGCGAAAGTGGAACTCTCATTTGACACTGTGTCAATTTCAGCGAAAGTGGAATTCTCATTCGACAGCGTGTTGCTTTCAGCGAAAGTGGAACTTCACCGGATAAACTGCTTTGGCCTCATTACTCCAACCCCCTCTGATTACTCGGACCCCCCTCCTCCAATCTCTCACTTGGTAGGACGGTAAAGTACCGCAGGAACAGCAAATCCCACACCGGCTCGTCGAAGTTGTTGATAATTTTTACAATATGGTTCCGAATGGCTTCTGGTGGGATTTGATCAGATGACTAATAAGCAAAACAAAGCTGCCGCCGGGACCCCCCGGAATTCATATCAGAACAGTCCAACTAACCGTCCCCCCGTCTGATGTATTGCCAATACCTGCTGGTTTTTTATTTTTCTCACCACCCATTTAAACCCAGGTTTGTGTTAATAAGGAATACATTACCACCACCCCTGTGGTGGTGACAAACAGTGGGCAAGAAGTCATCCAGTTATACAAACGGGGATCCTCATATTGTTTCTGCCCCTTGAGACAGAGAGACAGACAGACACTGAGGGTTGTGTGTGGTTGAAATACGTCTTTTAGAAGCCCCGGGTTGTGTTACAGCACCAGAACCTTAAGGGTGTGTGTTTTCTGTGTCGTAACACTCTAGAGAGATGAGGGCTGAGGATATAGCGGGATATTGTCTCATACATTGGTTTGTATGGTGAGATTGCTGGCTATGTATGGAGCGATATGGGGGTCTTCCAGTGCTGCTCCAGGTTGATAGGGGCACTCAGGCCCAGGGAGATGACGAGTCGAGAGCAGGCTAGACCATAGGGTACATGGCAGTGTGTAGAATGCCTTTCCTCCGTAGGTGAGAGTTAGTGTGTGTGTGTGTGTGTGTGTGTGTGTGTGTGTGTGTGCATGTGCATGCACGTGCATGTGTGCGTGCTTCTGGATCATTACTGTGTGTGTGTGTCTGTGTGTGCACATGTGTGTTACTAGGTTCTGTCTATGGGGGTGTGTGTGTGTTCCAGAGTCTGTGTGTGTGTTCCAGAGTCTGTGTGTGTGTTCCATAGTCTGTGTGTGTGTGTTCCAGAGTCTGTGTGTGTGTTCCAGAGTCTGTGTGTGTGTTCCATAGTCTGTGTGTGTGTTCCAGAGTCTGTGTGTGTGTTCCAGAGTCTGTGTGTGTGTTCCAGAGTCTGTGTGTGTGTGTTCCATAGTCTGTGTGTGTGTTCCAGAGTCTGTGTGTGTGTTCCAGAGGCTGCGTGTGTGTTCCAGAGTCTGTGTGTGTGTTCCAGAGTCTGTGTGTGTGTTCCAGAGTCTGTGTGTGTGTTCCAGAGTCTGTGTGTGTGTTCCAGAGTCTGTGTGTGTGTTCCAGAGTCTGTGTGTGTGTTCCAGAGTCTGTGTGTGTGTTCCAGAGTCTGTGTGTGTGTTCCAGAGTCTGTGTGTGTGTTCCATAGTCTGTGTGTGTGTTCCAGAGTCTGTGTGTGTGTTCCAGAGTCTGTGTGTGTGTTCCAGAGTCTGTGTGTGTGTTCCAGAGTATGTGTGTGTGTTCCAGAGTCTGTGTGTGTGTTCCAGAGTCTGTGTGTGTGTTCCAGAGTCTGTGTGTGTGTTCCAGAGTCTGTGTGTGTGTTCCAGAGTCTGTGTGTGTGCTCTGTGTGAGAGCCCAGCTGGTATGCCACAGGGCTTTTTCTTTCAGGAAAAGAAAGGTGACTGTACCTCGGAACAATGAGGTTTCACTTAATTAAGCCCATCGGAGTCCCCCAGTGAAAGTCACTCCTATAATTTGTGTGAGCTAACATTACAGAGCATGCTTCAGTAGTGGAATGACATGACTCATAGTGGTTTTTGCTGGCAGTGATATCCACATTGGATTTACAAAAAGCCGGTAACTTTTCAAAAATGTCTATACGAAATCTGTAATCCTCCAACCAGGATTTCTGGAAAACCAGGGAATTTGGGGAAAGTTACCGGAATTTTGCAACCCTAAATATGTGTGTTGTAATGGCCCCCAAAGCAACACCAAGCCCAAGCCTACTTCCTCTTCCAAAGGAGGCTTGTAGTGTGTGTGTGTGTGTGTGTGTTGGTTTCTTCTCATGCTTGCCTGCCTGTGTGTTAAGTCCCTCTGCTCTGTGTGGTGCCACATCTCTGACATGCAATGACTTTGGACACTTGTATCAATCTGGGAGCAATCTGTCTGTGCTCTCGACCGTCCACTCGGCATACAAACAAAGCTGCGTCCCATATGGCACCCTTTTCCCTATCTATTGCACTACTTTTTCCCAGGGCCCAACTATGTCTTGCCAAAGGTAGTGCACTATAAAGTAGATAGCGTGCCACTTGGGACTGAACCCAAGGCCTCACTGCTGAGGTGATCAATGGAGCTTTCCTGTCGAATAATATTTCATCAACTTTGGTGTTACTCTCCACCTGACGACATCCGGAGCAAGGCTGCTTTGGGGGGAAATAAAAATGTCTGCCAGTAATAGATTGTTCATTTAAAGAAAAGGAGGAAGAGAGAAAGTGATACTCTGCAAAATGAAGCTCTTGAAGGAGTGACTGCTGGCTCTCTCCTTCTCTTTCCTTCTCTCTGTTTCTCTTCTCATCTCCTGTGGTTGTATAAGGTCAAGGGCCACTGCTCTTAACTGCTGGTGAAGTTTATATCCCTCTACATCCATCCTACTCCTTTTGGTAGCCCAAGGGTGTTGTACTCTTAGATACTGCTGAGATTTGTTGATGGTGGTCCTGGTGTGTGTGTGTGAGTGTGCGCGTCTGTGTTTGAACACTACTGCCTGTGTGTGTGTGTGTGTGTGTGTGTGTGTTTGTGTGTAGTTTTGCGAGTGTGTGTGCACAGTCCCTGACCCTTTTGAAGTGATGTCCCTGCCACGTGAGGTACACAGGGCCCCTCCAGGGATTCCACATCCATTTGAATTGTTTCTGCAGCACCTCCATGGCAGTTTTAATGCATCTTTGACCTAGATTCTGCATCACAATGTTTAGCGAGCGTGTGTGTGATGTGATGTGTGTCAGTCTTTCTGCTGTCAGCTGAAGAAACATACTTGCTGTTGATGGAGGGGAGGTAGACAGGAGGAAGAGGGGAGAGAGAAGGAGTGGAGGAGGGGAAGAGAAGAGGAGGGGAGTGGAGGAGGTGTAGAGAGGAGGAGTGGAGGAAGGGTAGAGATGAGTGGAGGAGGGGAAGAGAGGAAGAGTGGAGGGGTGGAGGAGGGGTAGAGAGGATGAGTGGAGGAGGGGAAGAGAGGATGAGTGGAGGAGGGGAAGAGAGGAAGAGTGGAGGTGAAGAGAGGAGGAGTGGAGGAGGGGAAGAGGGGATGAGTGGAGGAGGGGAAGAGAGGAGGAATGGAGGAGGGGTAGAGTGGTGGAGGGGAAGAGAGGAGGAGGGGAAGAGATGAAGAGTGGAGGTGAGGAGTGGAGGAGGGGTAGAGAGGAGGAGTGGAGGAGGTGTAGAGAGGAGAAGTGAAGGAGGTGTGCGTTCCATTTATTAAATATTGACCTGGAGGTTGAGTGGGACAGGTAGGCTTTTAAAAGCCTGTGAAAAGCCGGGCATACACCACAACTGAAAATATAATCCAGGCAAAATGCAAGGGAAGCCTTCTCCCTGACATGTTATAATGTATTTTAGTGGATACCTTGACAAGATAGACTGAATTATAGCTGTGTTGGTTTTTAATTTGAGCCACTTTGTGTTCTAACCTATCCCCTATCTTTTTTTGCTAGTACAGCGAGGACCCCTTTTTAAGCAGGAAAGACAAAGTAAATCCTTCACCATGAATAAAAGGTCCACTAGTATAATTATCTTATTCTGACTCTTTCTGTGCCATCATTCTCTCTCTTTCGCTTGCCCAGTCTACCCTCTCTCTGCCAATAACTAGGAATTAATCTGCTTCCATCTATATTGAATGGTCCTCTCTGGCCTTGAGTTACGCTTTTTTACAACTCTCTTTTATGTCAAATGTGGTGATGTGTCATGATGGCCAGACCTTCGAGTCGAACACAAATTAATCAAAGTCTAGTCTATAGTGAATAGTCTGCTTAGGCTTTGTGAGGCACTATCCTCCCTGACCCTGATGTTGTTCAGTGGTGGCTGGTCAAACCCACTGTACTGTTTCTGTAACCGAGGTCCACTCTCCAGCTCCCTAATTAGGCCATTTTCTAGTACCGCCACACAGCAGGTCAGAGGTAAAATCTCTTTGTCTGCAACAAACAAACCCACCGCTTAATTAACAGAATTGCCGACTCATAGTTGCGTTTCCACCGTCTCTCTACACTCTCCTGTGCAGTAGCCTACGGTAGCCTAGCTAACGTAGCCTGCGGTTGGTGCTGGCAGTGGAGTAGTGAGACTAAGCGAGATGGCGTCCAAGGAACAGTGGGAGTAGGGGACGATAAGGAAGGATTCTTCTTCAGTGATTAAAAATAACCTTTACTGTCCTACAGAGAAGCTGTTAGCTGTGCCCTTTCATTCCCCCTGCAAATGCCATTCCCAGACTGCAGGTCTAATGATGCTACAATGGTTTCAAAGCAATTACACCATCTCCAAATTGATACCAAATTATTGGGCTGCGGCACTAAGAGGCCTGCCTGCCTGATGGTGGTGCTAGTGTGGTGGGCAGGCAGGCACAGGCCTATATCATTTAGACTCATTAGCTTCTCTGATTGTTAGCCCACAAACGAAGCCAGAAGATGTTGGGTCTCCTTAATGGGGCCTGGTCTGAGAACAGCGAACAGCTCTCCCCGGGTGCTTGAGCACAAACGACAGTCTCTTGAAGCGGTAGGACCAACCGCTGCCAGGTCGACCCCTACGCAGCCCCCTCTTTCTCAGCCCTCTCATGTCTGCTAGCCCCTTTTGGTCCTTTAAAAACCTGTTGTATGTCAAATATTGTATGTTATAGCTTGGAAAATAAATCAATGTGACTCTGGATGACAACATAATGATGCATGTTTCCAACATTAGGGCTGTTTTCCTAAAGAAGTTAAATCCGCTTCGTGTTTTGTTAACTTGCCACAATACTAACGAGTATTGCAATACTGGTATGGTCCCGGGCCTACTAGACAGGACTGCTCCACTGGAGCTCTGTTGGCCTAATTCCAGGAGTGGGAGCAGCAGGAATAATGGGAGAGTGATACTAGTGGGAGCCTTGTTTTCCACCCAGTCTTTCTCCCAGGGGGACTAGGTTGCAGGGAGCACTTTCTTCCGGAACACCCTCTGAGACGAGCAATTTTTCCCCTTAACTTGTTTACTAATTTTTCTGCTATTTTCTGCGTGGGGCTATGAAGTGATGAGCCAGACTGCTCTGCAGGCGTACAGTATGTGGGAGCGGTGTTTCCTCCAGACAGACGAGTGCACACACACACACACACACACACACACACACACACCATCTCCACACACACATAAACTCCACACACGCTGACTCCACACACACCCAGTCAGTCTGCGCCAATTAGGCTCCAGGAAAAGGCAGGTGAGACAGAATGTTTTTCATGACAACAAAAAATAATATTCTGTCTTGATCCTTTAATGTAGCATTGTACAGTTTATCAGCAGAGGATAATTTACCCTTAAAGAACAATGAAACATTAAAAATAAAGTCGATCTGATCCACAGTGACAGAGCCTAGCTGTATCCGGTGTGAATTAAAGAAAAACAGCGTAAGATGTTTTTTTTTTTTTTTACATCCTCTCTGTTTGTCATTCCGAGGCTGTGTAGCGCTGAATATCCCACTTTGGTAAAAATGTGTTGGATTGAACATGAAGCAAGGTCACAGAAGAGCTGTTTGGAAGCTCTGTTTAATTTGTCATTGGCAAAATGTTTGAATTTCTTCTCTCTCCCAAAGTTAGACTATATGCCACTACAGGTCTCCCCATGTTGCTGTAAAGTCTTCTGATATGGTGCTGAGTGGTCAGTGTTGCTATACCAGCAGAGTGTGTTGCTATACCAGCAGAGTGTGTTGCTATACCAGCAGAGTGTGTTGCTATACCAGCAGAGTGTGTTGCTATACCAGCAGAGTGTGTTGCAATACTAGCAGACTGTGTTGCTAAACCAGTAGAGTGTGTTGCTATACCAGCAGAGTGTGTTGCTATACCAGCAGAGTGTGTTGCTATACCAGCAGAGTGTGTTGCTAAACCAGCAGAGTGTGTTGCTATACCAGCAGAGTGTGTTGCTATACCAGCAGAGTGTGTTGCTATACCATCAGAGTGTGTTGCTATACCATCAGAGTGTGTTGCTATACCAGCAGAGTGTGTTGCTATACCAGCAGAGTGTGTTGCTATACCAGCAGAGTGTGTTGCTATACCAGCAGAGTGTGTTGCAATACTAGCAGACTGTGTTGCTAAACCAGCAGAGTGTGTTGCTATACCAGCAGAGTGTGTTGCTATACCAGCAGAGTGTGTTGCTATACCAGCAGAGTGTGTTGCTATACCAGCAGAGTGTGTTGCTATACCATCAGAGTGTGTTGCTATACCAGCAGAGTGTGTTGCTATACCAGCGGAGTGTGCTGCTATGCTAGCGGAGTGTGTTGCTATACCAGCAGAGTGTGTACTAGTAGACATAGCTATTATATAGATGATATCAGAAATACTGTTCTCAAATCAAATCCTTACACCAAGCACTGTTAACACATTAAGCATGATACTGGTCCTCCCAGTCTTCCCAGCAGATAAGGCCTATCTTCAGACTTATACCGTCATGTCAATGATAAGAATCTTCAGTCAAAATGGTTTGAATCCAACCCTTATCACCTGTATATGGAAATGGTATTAACAGCTCTATGATCCCGCAGAGACCATCTTGACATCTTAGTTTGAGACTAGGAAATGTGTATGCCCTGCCCCAGCAATGGCTTATCTGCTCCAATCCATCTGTACAACAGGCATTTACCACCATTAACAAAACTCCAACTCCATCTCCCCACTGAAAGCAATGAAAGCAATAACTGTCCAACTGCTTTTACAACTTCCACTCAGTCCAGCCAAGGAATGTTGACTCCTTTTAGAATACATTGTTTAACATCACTGTGCGTGGGACTGATTGACATTAACATTCAGTGTTGCACTAGACACAGGCAATAACATGTGTTGATGCTTACGAAATGTGTGGCGATACATGTGGGTAGGATGTAATGGGATATGTTCCAATACTGCACCAGAGAGAGCAGGCCTTGATACTGAACATACAGTGGGGAAAAAAAGTATTTAGTCAGCCACCAATTGTGCAAGTTCTCCCACTTAAAAAGATGAGAGAGGCCTGTAATTTTCATCATAGGTACACGTCAACTATGACAGACAAAATGAGAAAAAAATGCAGAAAATCACATTGTAGGATTTTTTATGAATTTATTTGAAAATTATGGTGGAAAAAAGTATTTGGTCAATAACAAAAGTTTCTCAATACTTTGTTATATTCCCTTTGTTGGCAATGACACAGGTCAAACGTTTTCTGTAAGTCTTCACAAGGTTTTCACACACTGTTGCTGGTATTTTGGCCCATTCCTCCATGCAGATCTCCTCTAGAGCAGTGATGTTTTGGGGCTGTCGCTGGGCAACACGGACTTCAACTCCCTCCAAAGATTTTCTATGGGGTTGAGATCTGGAGACTGGCTAGGCCACTCCAGGACCTTGAAATGCTTCTTACGAAGCCACTCCTTCGTTGCCGGGTGGTGTGTTTGGGATCATTGTCATGCTAAAAGACCCAGCCACGCTTTCATCTTCAATGCCCTTGCTGATGGAAGGAGGTTTTCACTCAAAATCTCACGATACATGGCCCCATTCATTCTTTCCTTTACATGGATCAGTCGTCCTGGTCCCTTTGCAGAAAAAACAGCCCCAAAGCATGATGTTTCTACCCCCATGCTTCACAGTAGGTATGGTGTTCTTTGGATGCAACTCAGCATTCTTTGTCCTCCAAACACGACGAGTTGAGTTTTTGCCAAAAAGTTATATTTTGGTTTCATCTGACCATATCACATTCTCCCAATCCTCTTCTGGATTATCCAAATGCACTCTAGCAAACTTCAGACGGGCCTGGACATGTACTGGCTTAAGCAGGGAGACACGTCTTGCACTGCAGTATTTGAGTCCCTGGTGGCGTAGTGTGTTACTGATGGTAGGCTTTGTTACTTTGGTCCCAGCTCTCTGCAGGTCATTCACTAGGGTCCCCCGTGTGGTTCTGGGATTTTTGCTCACCGTTCTTGTGATCATTTTGACCCCACGGAGTGAGATCTTGCGTGGAGCCCCAGATCGAGGGAGATTATCAGTGTTCTTGTATGCCTTCCATTTCCTAATAATTGCTCCCACAGTTGATTTCTTTCAAACCAAGCTGCTTACCTATTGCAGATTCAGTCTTCCCAGCCTGGTGCAGGTCTACAATTTTGTTTCTGGTGTCCTTTGACAGCTCTTTGATCTTGGCCATAGTGGAGTTTGGAGTGTGACTGTTTGAGGTTGTGGACAGGTGTCTTTTATACTGATAACAAGTTCAAACAGGTGCCATTAACACAGGTAACGAGTGGAGGACAGAGGAGACTCTTAAAGAAGAAGTTACAGGTCTGTGAGAGCCAGAAATCTTGCTTGTTTGTAGGCGACCAAATACTTATTTTCCACCATAATTTGCAAATAAATTCATTAAAAATCCTACAATGTGATTTTCTGGAATTTTTTTCTCTCATTTTGTCTGTCATAGTTGACGTGTACCTATAATGAAAATTACAGGCCTCTCTCATCTTTTTAAGTGGGAGAACTTGCACAATTGGTGGCTGACTAAATACTTTTTTTCCCCACTGTAACTCCCTGTGCTCCTGTCTTCTCACCCCCGGGAGGTCTCTGATGACAGTCCAGGCTGGACGGACAGATGGACCTCCAATCAGGCCATGTCCTCCGTCTCCAGATCTGATGTTGCCTAGGATCAGCTTATCCTATCCTATGCCATCCTATCCTATCCCATCAGATGGGAAGGGTTTGAACTTGACCTTAGATCAGTGTAAGGGGGCAACCTCACGCTAGTACATCGATAATCGGTAACACTTTACTTGACACCCAGCGTCATAACACATTATGACACAGTCATAACCATGCCATATATGTCATACCAGCTGACATAACTTGTCATAACCTGTCATAATATGGTCATAACACTGTCATGACACGTATATTTAGACCTGTTGTGACATATACTGCATTATTTTATGGCTGGTTATGACACCTACATAAGAGTGTCAAAACCCACAAACCCTACCACACAAAGCAAAACATTCCATTACCCCATGGCCTACTTGTGAACAGTATGTTTGTTATATAAACCTTTATGAAATTGACCATATTATATTATCATTGTAATTGTGCTCAAATTGATGTCAGACATGCACCTACCCCAATGGTCTGTTGCTAATGACTGGGATGAATGCAGGAGCAGATTTAAGGAGCAGGACAAGACACCCTCTTTTTGACTGATGACTGACATAAGGGCATGTACGTGATAGGCTTATCTGGCTTATATGATTATGACAGTCATAATGCTTCTTGATAGTGTCATAAAGTGTATTTTCTTAGTCCAAGTAAAGTGACACAGGATGGTCATAATAATGTGTTATGACACTGGGTGTCAAGTAAAGTGTTACCTATTCATATGAAATAAAATAAGATGATATAATGTTGTATCATAGATTTCATTAAATGTGATTTTGTATTGTCAGGGCAGGGTGTTGAGTGTCACCAGTGAAGCAGAGGTCTGGTGCTCCAGTGAACTGAGGTGGCTGCTGAGTTCTGCTCCCTAACCTCACACCCTGCTAGGCCCAGTTGGACCATCTGGCTGAGTACAGTATACATTATGGCCCCTAGGGAATGACAGAAGGTACAACAAGCCAACACATGGCTAAACTTTGTTTAACCAGCTAACAAACTGCTCTTAGTGAAAATGTGTTTGGAATGTCCATAGGGGGAGTAGCGGGGTGGAGGGTGGAGTAGGTAGCTGATTAGTGGTGGCTATTCAGCACACTACATACAGTAAGACATCTTGTACATTGAGTGTCCCATGTTTCTAGCTCCTAGCCATCTAACCAACCTAGTTCTGTTTCTAGCTCCTAGCCATCTAACCAACCTAGTTCTGCTTCTAGTTCTGTTTCTAGCTCCTAGCCAACTAGCCAATCTAGTTCTGATTCTAGTTTTGTTTCTAGCTCCCAGCTCCTAGCCAACCTAGTTATGTTTCTAGTTCTGTTTCTAGCTCCTAGCCAACTAGCCAATCTAGTTCTGATTCTAGTTCTGTTTCTAGCTCCCAGCTCCTAGCCAACCTAGTTATGTTTCTAGTTCTGTTTCTAGCTCCTAGCCAACTAACCAACCTAGTTCTGTTTCTAGCTCCTAGCCAACTAGCGTACCTAGTTCTGTTTTTAGCTCCTAGCCAACTAGCCAACCTGGTTATGTTTCTAGTTATGTTTCTAGCTCCCAGCTCATAGCCAACCTAGTTTTGTTTCTAGCTCCTAGCCAACTAACCAACCTAGTTCTGTTTCTAGCTCCTAGCCAACTAGCGAACCTAGTTCTGGTTTTAGCTTCTAGCCAACCTAGTTCTGTTTCTGGTTCTGTTTCTAGCTCCTAGCCAACTAGCCAACCTAGTTCTGTTTCTAGCTCCTAGCCAACTAGCCAACCTAGTTCTGTGTCTATCTCCTAGCCAACTAGCCAACCTAGTTCTGCTTCTAGTTCTGTTTCTAGCTCCTAGCCAACTAGCCAATCTAGTTCTGATTCTAGTTCTGTTTCTAGCTCCCAGCTCCTAGCCAACCTAGTTATGTTTCTAGTTCTGTTTCTAGCTCCTAGCCAACTAACCAACCTAGTTCTGTTTCTAGCTCCTAGCCAACTAGCGTGCCTAGTTCAGTTTTTTAGCTCCTAGCCAACTAGCCAACCTGGTTATGTTTCTAGTTATGTTTCTAGCTCCCAGCTCAAAGCCAACCTAGTTTTGTTTCTAGCTCCTAGCCAACTAACCAACCTAGTTATGTTTCTAGCTCCTAGCCAACTAGCGAACCTAGTTCTGGTTTTAGCTTCTAGCCAACCTAGTTCTGTTTCTGGTTCTGTTTCTAGCTCCTAGCCAACTAGCCAACCTAGTTCTGTTTCTATCTCCTAGCCAACTAGCCAACCCAGTTCTGTTTCTAGTTCTGTTTCTAGCTCCCAGCTCCTAGCCAACCTAGTTCTGTTTCTATCTCCTAGCCAACTAGCCAACCTAGTTCTGTTTCTAACTCCTAGCCAACTAGCCAACCTGGTTCTGTTTCTAGTTCTGTTTCTAACTCCTAGCCAACCTGGTTCTGTTTCTAGTTCTGTTTCTAGCTCCCAGCTCCTACCCAACCTAGTTCTGTTTTGAGCTCCTAGCCAACCTAGTTCTGTTTCTAGCTCCTAGCCAACTAGCCAATATAGTTCTGTGTTTTTTTTTGTGTTGTCTTACTTTATTTGCTCAGAACGTTTCTGGTTTCATCTCCTACAACCTTTTTAAGTACTGTTTTTGTATTGCTAGATATTACTGCACTGTTGGAGCTAGAAACATAAGCCTTTTGCTGCAAATCTGTGTACCCGACCAATAAACTTTTATTTTATTTTATTGGATATTCCCAATTAGTTTCATTAAGTTTATCTTATCCCACTACCATCGCTCTAATGATGTGTTGAAACATCAATTTGTGAGTGATTGATACTCTCCTTCATATACCCTAGATGGTATCGGTCACCATAAATAAACTGTTGATTTGTAGGCTTTGATGCTCAACATGTGCACAGGCTCAAACTTTGCAACTCTGTCTCACCTAACAGTCTCCCGAGCCTCAGGTTCACTTCAGTGGTCTGCATGTAAGTCCATTGATATCCCCTCTATTGAAGTTGGTTGGTAAGTAATATCCTTTAGGATGTTTTTATAGTCTGTTAAGCACATGATCAAGAATGGACGTACAGTCATTCGTTCCAGGTGTGCTTTATTTTCTCATCTAAATATGCCTTTATATCTAGGCCAATGGGAGAATGTGTTCATCTCCAAGTCCTTAACAACTTCCCTCCCAAACGGATTTGTAGGCAATTCATACATTAAAGAAAGGAGCCCAATTTGCAAGACGGCAACGGCTGATGCAAAAACTCATTTACTGTACTCCCCACTTTGTGCTCGCTTGATCAATCAAATATTACTGCACATATGTAGTTTGTTTACAAACCTACAGGCCCACTCGCACATATTTACACACACATACAAACACACATACACACCCACGCACAAACTAACATTTTCTTTCACATCAAACACACGTTTCTCTGTGTAGATTTACTGGAAGCTGTAGTAGGTAGGAACCATTTTTATTGATAACAAGCTTCTGCATATTCCCCAGTGTAGAACTTCTTCCCCAGACAAAAAAAAAAAAAAGACTACCACTGCTCCATACAGTGGGAGTGCTCTGAGGTTCATCACTGTCCCTCTGAATAGCTTTCTCATAATTAGTTGGGGACACACACAGGAGACATGCCTTCCCTTTATTTGCTGGTTTGGGAGAGGCGGGAGGGCCTCCTTGGCTCTGCTGTTTTAAAATAACCTTCCAGCATTACACGCCTTAGACAACAGCAGTCTTATCCTCACTCCCTATCTAACACACACACACCACGGACCCAGGCCTCCTCCCCCTCCACACATACACACCATAGACCCAGGCCTCCTCCCCCCTCCACACACACATACAGTACACACACACTCACTACTACCAGCACCCTCCATTTAATCATCTGGGAAAATATTTATTCATAGTCCATTGTCATTATTTCCCTGGGATGTGTTGATTAGGTTGTCTTTTATCTGCCCCTGTCACTTGGGCCCCTTGGTCCTCTGACTGCCTCCAAGGTGAAACAGTGGGGAAGTGGAGATTCTTATCACATGGCACTTGTTTAATGGCTCCAATACATGCAGTTTAACACACTGTTTATTTTTCAGGCAGTGGATGAGTATTTTTTTCACACTTTACATTTGAAAGGAAAGTCATGCTGACACGTGTGTTTACATATCTACTGCTGTAGTAGGGCTGATATCATCCATATTAACCATAAAGTCATATGTGAAGACACTATCTACATACTGTGTGATAGATACATACTGTGATCCATAATATAACTAGAGAGAGAGAATGCATTTAGCCTCTACGGTTGTCTGTCGGCAAACCAGAAACTTTACTGGAGGAATAGTCATGATTTCTGCAGGCTGTGATGATCCATTAATATAGAGTTCTTCTTACATGAGCCAAGAACAGGCTTGGCTTTTTGGAAGTAGCTATTGTGGAGTTGTACATCACATGGGTGACCTGTTTAGTGTTTCTGAAGAACTTGTTGTACGTCGCATACTCTCTAGACACTCAGCTGCTGGGCTTTTCAATTAAAGGCCTCTCGAGGGCCGAACTGTGGGCTCACAACTGCTTCTGCTAATCATTGAACTGAGACACCAGGTATGTGGACTCCCACTAATTAAATAAAACCATTTACATGTTTTCCAGGGTTAATGGTATAATACACATTTTGCCTTATGCCGTGCACCTACAAATCCTGCAAGATCAAAGATCAAAGATACAGTTCTATCGTTGTGTCGGTCTCTCCCAACTGCAACCTACTGTATGTGAGACTTAAAAACTGTTATGACGTGTGACCCTCTGAGTAGTATAGTGGAAGAGTAATAACTTGGTCTAAAGCCGCAGCACAGTCGAGCACTACCTCTCACTTGCTAATCTTAATCCTATGAATAGGGATGACAAGGGTCTACCACTGTCACCGCAGCATTTAAAGAGATCTCCTCCGCCATGCCCTGTGATCCGCTCCACATTGTACATCTCCAACACGTCCTCAAATCTGTTCAGGGGATACAATCTGACTTATTTCCTTGAGTGACTACCCCTCCCAGAATCTTCTTACGCATAATAACGTGCTTTGCGTTGCTCACTCTCGGAAATAGCATCCGCAAAACAAGATCCCTGTCAGGCACTTAAGTCATTTGAAAAGCATGAAGTGACAACCCACACTTTTCAGTCGTGCCCACTGTCACTGAGCAGATTTGTCATGAAAAAGGATGAATGCTACAGCACTAAAAAGACAGGGCTATACACTTCCAGTCAAGTAACTCTTAAATATTAGCACAAATAACAGGAAATTGCCTCCCAGGTGCTCTTTGACAAGGCCACAGACCTGACGTGTTGGTTTATTTTGAAGAGTTTGAGAAATCCTCCGTTCACAATAAGTGCTGGGGGTCAGAACACTGTCAGAGCTCAGTACTCGGCTCGGCTGTTTTCCCTGGGTACAAAATCACAGAGAGAGCGCTTTAGCCCTGCCCAGAATGACCTTTTAACTGCTCTGTGTCCACAAACTCACAGAGACAATTAGAAAGTAGCTTTCAAGGGCTGTTTTTTTTTTTTTCTTCTATTTTCTCTCACTGAGTTTTTTTTTTCTTCTTAGAACTAACTGATGGTCAAGAAGAGCCTAGGGACTGCTTATCCGTTTGTTTTGGAACGTCTGGGCAAAGGTCATTGTCTGGTTTGAACAGGGTCAGACAGACAGAGTTTTCAAATGAGGAAAAAGTACTTTAGTTGCAGTTATAGGTTTGTGGATGACAATATACTTTATCGTGACACACTTGAGTAAAACTGAAGGGGAAAACTTAATTTGTTCTGTGTTTGACATTTCCATTTTAGTCATTTAGCACACACTCTTATCCAGAGAGTTACAGTAGGGAGTCATTTAGTGGACACTCTTATCCAGAGCGACTTACAGTAGGGAGTCATTTAGTGGACACTCTTATCCAGAGCGACTTACAGTAGGGAGTCATTTAGCAGACACTCTTATCCAGAGAGTCTTACAGTAGGGAGTCATTTAGCAGACACTCTTATCCAGAGCGACTTACAGTAGGGAGTCATTTAGCAGACACTCTTATCCAGAGCGACTTACAGTAGGGAGTCATTTAGAAGACACTCTTATCCAGAGAGACTTACAGTAGGGAGTCATTTAGAAGACACTCTTATCCAGAGAGACTTACAGTAGGGAGTCATTTAGCAGACACTCTTATCCAGAGAGACTTACATTAGTGAGTTATTTAGCAGACACTCTTATCCAGAGCGACTTACAATAGTGAGTTATTTAGCAGACAGTCTTATCCAGAGATACTTACAGTAGGGAGTCATTTAGCAGACACTCTTATCCAGAGATACTTACAGTAGGGAGTCATTTAGCAGACACTCTTATCCAGAGAGTCTTACAGTAGGGAGTCATTTAGTGGACACTCTTATCCAGAGATACTTACAGTAGGGAGTCATTTAGCAGACACTCTTGTCCAGAGAGACTTACATTAGTGAGTTATTTAGCAGACACTCTTATCCAGAGCGACTTACAATAGTGAGTTATTTAGCAGACACTCTTATCCAGAGATACTTACAGTAGGGAGTCATTTAGCAGACACTCTTATCCAGAGATACTTACAGTAGGGAGTCATTTAGCAGACACTCTTATCCAGAGAGTCTTACAGTAGGGAGTCATTTAGTGGACACTCTTATCCAGAGAGACTTACAGTAGTGAGTCATTTAGTAGACACTCTTATCCAGAGAGACTTACAGTAGGGAGTAATTTAGCATACACTCTTATCCAGAGCGACTTACAGTAGTGAGTGCATACATTTTCGTAGTCTTCCCCTGTGGGAATGGAACCCACAACCCTGGCGTTGCATGCACCATGCTCTACCAACTGAGCCACATGGGACCCATATTTATGACAATGTCATATAGCACAGCATACAATGGTGTTACATGTCATAGCTTTTCAAATAACGTGCTACCAGAGTAACCTACTGTAGCTTATTTCTCTCCTTACATTTAAACTCATCAAAGTACACACCTGTTCTAATCCAAAATAACACAAAATCATCAAATCCTATAAGAGCTAGTCAACCACAATTCAGGGGTGATAAGAGCTAGTCAACCACAATTCAGGGGTGATAAGAGCTAGTCAACCACAATTCAGGGATGATAAGGGCTAGTTAATCACAATTCAGGGATGATAAGGGCTAGATAATCACATTTACATTTTACATTTTAGTAATTTAGCAGACGCTCTTATCCAGAGCGACTTACAGTTAGTGAATACATATTTTTTTATATATACTGCACGATTCAAGGTTCATAAGAGCTAGTTAATCGCAATTCAGGGATGATAAGAGCTAGATAATAACGATTCAGGGTTGATAAGAGCTAGTTAATCACAATTCAAGGTTCATAAGAGCTAGTTAATCACAATTCAGGGATGATAAGAGCTAGATAATCACGATTCAGGGTTGATAAGAGCTAGTTAATCACTATTAAAGGTTCATAAGAGCTAGTTAATCACAATTCAGGGATGATAAGAGCTTGTAAGCCACAATTCAGGTCTGTTACAAAATGAAAACTCATCAGTTACCAATCAATAACACAAAATTAATATGAAATATGACTTGGCTGAGGCTCTCTCTCCTATTTTCAAGCCATCCATCATTGACGGAAAAATGAATCCAGAAAATCATCAATTAAGACTGCAGGGCCCTATTCCTCATTCATATTAAGTTGGTTAATTTCCTGTGGCTGCAGATTTGTCTTGTGTCACTCTAAGGCACATGTATGATTCACTCTCATGTCCACTCTCACATTTCCTCCCTGTTCCTAAACTTTCTGACTATACACCACTTTCATAGGCAATTATTTTATTATTCTAAACTCTGTAGATCTATGTTGTGCATACACTACATGACCAAAAGTATGTGGACACCTGCTCGTCGAACATCTCATTCCAAAATCATGGGCATTAATATAGAGTTGGTCCCCCTTTAGCTGTTATAACAGCCTCCGCTCTTCTGGGAAGGCTTTCCACTCGATGTTAGAACATTGCTGCGGGGATTTGCTTCCATTCAGCCACAATAGCATTAGTGTGGTCGGGCACTGATGTTGGGCGATTAGGCCTTGCTCGCAGTCGACATTCCAATGAATCCCAAAGGTGTTTGATGGGGTTGAGGTCAGGACTCTGTGCAGGCCAGTCAAGTTCTTCCACACAGATCTCGACAAACCATTTCTGTATGGACCTCACTTTGTGCACGGGGGCATTGTCATGCTGAAACAGGAAAGGGCCTTCCCCAAACTGTTGCCACAAAGTTGGAAGCACAGAATCGTTTAGAATGTCATTGTATGCTTTAGCGTTAAGATTTCCCTTCACTGGAACTAAAGGGCCTAGCCCGAACTATGAAGAACAGCCCCAGACCATTATTCCTCCTCCACCAAATTTACAGTTGGCACTATGCATTGGGGCAGGTAGCGTTCTCCTGGCATCCGCCAAACCCAGATTCGTCTGTCGGACTGCCAGATGGTGAAGCATGATTCATCACTCCAGAGAACGCGTTTCCACTGTTCCAGAGTCCAATGGCAGCGAACTTTACACCACTCCAGCCGCCGACGCTTGGCATTCCGCATGGTGATCTTAGGCTTGTGTGTGGCTGCAAGGCCATGGAAACCCGTTTCATGAAGCTCCCGACGAACAGTTCTTGTGCTGACGTTGCTTTCAGAGGCAGTTTGGAACTCGGTAGTGAGTGTTGCAACCGAGGACATATGATTTTTAGCAGTCGGCGGTCCCGTTCTGTGAGCTTGTGTGGCCTACCACTTCGCGGCTGAGCCGTTGTTGCTCCTAGACATTTCCATTTCACAATAACAGCACTTACAGTTGACCGGGGCAGCTCTTGCAGGGCAGACATTTTACGAATTGACTTGTTGGAAAGGTGTCATCCTATGACGGTGCCACGTTGAAAGTCACTGAGCCCTTCAGTAAGGCCATTCTACTGCCAATGTTTGTCTATGGAGATTACATGGCTGCATGCTCAATTTTATACACCTGTCAGCAACGGGTGTGGCTGAAATAGCCTAATCCACTAATTTGAAGGGGTGTCCACATACTTTTGTATATATAGCATACTATATGCACCATGTCATATTTAGTTCCCTTCACACCACCTGTTGATAACCCAGGTAAACTTCAATGTTAACCCAAACCGCCACCTCAACTCGTAGTCAACCTGGGGTCATCAGACTTTCCTCTCACATTTTACCAAAGTGAGAGAGGCCATCCCTGTTTGTCTCCAGCGACAGTGCAAAATGACCACGCTTGACAGCCACCTGTTCGCTCTAGCCCAAGGCTACGGCACAGACCCGTCCAGCTCATTGATTGGTTTAGCACAACGGGGGGCTGAACTAGGTGATGACAGCGCTGATCCCTCTCTTTGGTGGCGAAATGGGAGAGCAGTGAGGGAGTGGTGGGCCAACAATTGACTGACAGGTGGAAGTTGGAATGGAGGCCAAATGTTGTGTTTAAGCAGCAGGAGCAGAGTGTAGCCGCAGGGCAGCAGGGCCCCAGCTCATCGACCACATCGATACCATACTGTACTCACTTTAACACAGCCAGTGGTCAGCTCCCTCCTGGTGCCCACTACCGTCCCACTCCACATGGGCATTCTCTGGGCCCAGCCAAGCCTGATCTGGACCCAGATACAACACTTCCACTTGTCATTGAGTAGCCTTGTTCTGCTTTGTTTACTGCCGAGGTGTTTTGGACTCTTCTATTCCGAGAACGCAGTGTACTACTGTGACCCGACTTCTTTCACTCTCTCTCTCTCGAATACTGAATAAAACAGAAGGCTTCAGTCTCTCTCAGTAGCCATATAGCGCGTAGGGACTTCCAACCAACCCGGCTATCCTTGGCCTGCCATTAGACCTGCTAGGAGCCACATCAATCCCTGAACCAGCCAGGAGGAAAGGTCATCCCAAATTCAGCTACTGCCAGCTGATATGTCACAGGGCTTTCACAGCCCATCTGGAGACACTGACGCCTGCCGCTTGTATGTCATCGCCCGCCGTGACATCATAATTTTCCTTACGCTACTGACACATCCATCACCGGTCTGCGGCTGTACCCTCGCACTAATGGCAGGCGCTGAAAAATCAACTGGCCTTTAGCCCGGTCACCCACCGAGGGTTCATTAACCAGACGTGGGACCCGAGCCATAACAGTTTGAGCCCGGGCACGACGTGTGTCAAAGGTCTCCACTTATCAATATATCTAACTCTTAGGAATATAGGAAAGGTAATAGAGGGGGGTTTGCTGAGAATACTCACAATAAAATATGTGGGCTCTCCTCTGAGATATTGTGGTGCGCTAGCTATGTATTTACATTTAGCGGTAACGATGCTAAATGGCTAGCCGGACCAGTTGTGACTGGGAGATGTATATGTCCATTGATAAGAGGTGGCAGAGAGCTGATTCTACAAGAGACGCCACACTGATAGTGATGAGCGATGGTATTATTACTCAGGTTCTGTACCTGTGTCAACATGGTTTCTCAGCAGGCCCCATAGTAGAGAAGGGCTACATGGGCATTCCATACCAGGACCAGTGTTATACCAGTGTCATACCAGGACCAGTGTTATGCCAGGACCAGTGTTATACCAGCACCAGTGTTATACCAGGACCAGTGTCGTACCAGGGCCAGTGTTATGCCAGGACCAGTCTTATACCAGGACCAGTGTTATACCAGGACTAGTGTTATACCAGGACCAGTGTTATACCAGACCAGTGTTATACCAGGACCAGTGTTATACCAGACCAGTGTTATACCAGTGTTATACCAGGACCAGTATTATACCAGACCAGTGTTATACCAGGACCAGTGTTATACCAGTGTTATACCAGGACCAGTGTTAAACCAGTGTTATACCAGGACCAGTGATTTACCTGGACCAGTGTTATACCATTGTTATACCATGACCAGTGTTTTACCAGGACCAGTGTTATACATTTACATTTTCGTCATTTTGCAGACACTCTTATCCACCTTATGATAGCCAGTGGGACAACCACTTTACAATATATATATATATATATATATATATATATATATATATATATATATATATATATATAAATAATAAAAAAAAATGGGGGTGGGGTAAGGGTGGGTAGAAGGATTACTTTATCCTATCCCAGGTATTCCTTAAAGAGGTGGGGTTTCAAGTGTCTCCGGAAGGTGGTGAGTGACTCCGCTGTCCTGGCGTCGTGAGGGAGCTTGTTCTACCATTGGGGTGCCAGAGCAGCGAACAGTTTTGACTGGGCTGAGCGGGAACTGTGCTTCCGCAGAGGTAGGAGGGCCAGCAGGCCAGAGGTGGATGAACGCAATGCCCTCATTTGGGTGTAGGGACTGATCAGAGCCTGAAGGTACGGAGGTGCCGTTCCCCTCACAGCTCTGTAGGCAAGCACCATGGTCTTGTAGCAGATGCGAGCTTCAACTGGAAGCCAGTGGAGTGTGCGGAGGAGTGGGGTGACGTGAGAGAACTTCGGAAGGTTGAACAGCAGACGGGCTGCAGCATTCTGGATGAGTTGTAGGGGTTTAATGGCACAGGCAGGGAGCCCAGCCAACAGCGAGTTGCAGTAATCCAGACGGGAGATGACAAGTGCCTGGATTAGGACCTGTGTAAGGCAGGGTCGTACTCTGCGAATGTTGTAGAGCATGAACCTACAGGATCGGGTCACCACCTTGATGATAGCGGAGAATGACAGGGTGTTGTCCAGGGTCACGCCAAGGCTCTTTGCACTCTGGGAGGAGGACACAACGGAGTTGTCAACCGTGATGGCGAGATCATGGAACGGGCAGTCCTTCCCCAGGAGGAAGAGCAGCTCCGTCTTGCCGAGGTTCAGCTTGAGGTGGTGATCCGTCATCCACACAAGCAATCTCAGTTGAATGACCAGTCTTGAAACCTGACTGGTTTGGATCAAGAAGGTCATTCTGAGAGAGATAGCAAGAGAGTTGGCTAAAGACGGCACGTTCAAGAGTTTTGGAGAGAAAAGAAAGAAGGGATACTGATCTGTAGTTGTTGACATCGGAGGGATCGAGTGTATGTTTTTTGAGAAGGAGGGAGGAGAAGGTGGCAAAGAGCTTCCTAGGGTTAGAGGCAGATGCTTGGAATTTAGAGTGTTAGAAAGTGGCTTTAGCAGCAGAATCAGAGGAAGAAAATGTAGAGAGGAGGTAGTGAAAATATGCCAGGTCCGCAGGGAGTCTAGTTTTCCGCTCAGCTGCCCGGAGCCCTGTTCTGTGAGCTCGCAATGAGTTGTCAAGCCACGGAGCAGGAGGGGAGGACCGAGCCGGCCGGGAGGATAGGGGACATAAAGAGTCAAAGGACGCAGAAAGGGAGGAGAGGAGGGTTGAGGAGGCAGAATCAGGAGATTGGAGGGAGAAGGATTGAGCAGAGGGAAGAAATAATATGATGGAAGAGGAGAGAGTAGCGGGAGAGAGAGAGCAAAGGTTGCGACGGCGCAGTACCATCTGAGTAGGGGCAGAGTGAGTAGTGTTGGAGGAGAGAGAAAAGGATACAAAGTAGTGGTCGGAGACTTGGAGGGGAGTTGCAGTGAGATTAGTAGAAGAACAGCATCTAGTAAAGATGAGGTAAAGCATATTGCCTGCCTTGTGAGTAGGGGGGGACGGTGAGAGGGTGAGGTCAAAAGAGGAGAGGAGTGGAAAGAAGGAGGCAGAGAGAAATGAGTCAAAGGTAGACATAGGGAGGTTAAAGTCACCCAGAACTGTGAGGGGTGAGCCATCCTCAGGAAAGGAACTTATCAAGGCATCAAGCTCGAGCTCAGTGTCACACCAGGACCAGTGTTATGCCAGGACCAGTGTTATACCAGTGTTATACTAGGACCAGTATTATACCAGACCAGTGTTATACCAGGACCAGTATTATACCAGGACCAGTGTTATACCAGTGTTATACCAGGATCAGTGTTTTACCAGGACCAGTGTTAAACCAGTGTTATACCAGGACCAGTGTTTTACCAGGACCAGTGTTTTACCAGGACCAGTGTTATACCAGGACCAGTGTTATACCAGTGTTATACCAGTGTCATACCATGACCAGTGTTATGCCAGGACCAGTGTTATACTAGTGTTATGCCAGGACCAGTGTTATACCAGGACCAGTGTTATACCAGACTAGTGTTCTACCAGTGGGTTCGATTCCCACGGGGGGCCAGTATGAAAAATGTATGCACTCACTAACTGTAAGTCACTCTGGATAAGAGTGTCTGCTAAATAACTAAAATGTAAATGTAATACCAGGACCAGTGTTAAACCAGGACCAGTGTTAAACTAGGACCAGTTTTATACTAGGACCAGTGGTATACCAGGACCAGTGTTTTACCAGTGTTATACCAGTATCAGTGTTATTCTAGTGTTATGCCAGGACCAGTGTTATTCCAGGACCGGTGTTATACCAGGACCAGTGTTATACCAGTGTTATACCTGGACCAGTGTTTTACCATTGTTATACCATGACCAGTGTTATACCAGTGTCATACCTGGACTAGTGTTATACCAGAGTTATACCTGGACCAGTGTTATACCAGGACCAGCGTTATACCATTGTTATACCAGGACCAGTGTTATACCAGGACCAGTGTTATACCAGTGTTATACCAGGACCAGTGTTATACCAGTGTTATACCAGGACCACTGTTACACCAGTGTTATACCTGGACCAGTGTTATACCAGGACCAGCGTTATACCAGTGTTATACCTGGACCAGTGTTATACCAGGACCAGCGTTATACCAGTGTTATACCAGGACCAGTGTTATACCAGACCAGTGTTATACCAGGACCAGTGTTATACCAGACCAGTGTTATACCAGTCCTATACCTGGACCAGTGTTATACCAGGACCAGCATTATACCATTGTTATACCGGGTCCAGTGTTATACCAGGACCAGTGTTATACCAGGACCAGCATTATACCAGTGTTATACCAGGACCAGCATTATACCAGTGTTATACCAGGACCAGTGTTATACCAGGACCAGTGTTATACCAGGACCAGCATTATACCAGTGTTATACCAGGACCAGTGTTATACCAGGACCAGTGTTATACCAGGACCAGCATTATACCAGTGTTATACCAGGACCAGTGTTATACCAGGACCAGCATTATACCAGTGTTATACCAGGACCAGTGTTATACCAGGACCAGTGTTATACCAGGACCAGCATTATACCATTGTTATACCAGGACCAGTGTTATACCAGTGTTATACCTGGACCAGTGTTATACCATTGTTATACCAGGACCAGTGTTATACCAGGACAGGTAATGTCCAGTAGGCTCCAAATGAAAAACCTTTCATAAATTAGTCTGTTATTATATACAAGGACATTATAAAACAAAAACAAAATATATATATATATATATAAAACAAAAATCCAGAAAATCACATTGTATGATTTTTAAGTAATTAATTTGCATTTTATTGCATGACATAAGTATTCGATACATCAGAAAAGCAGATCTTAATATTTGGTACAGAAACCTTTGTTTGCAATTACAGAGATCATACGTTTCCTGTAGGTCTTGACCAGGTTTGCACACACTGCAGCAGGGATTTTGTCCCACTCCTCCATACAGACCTTCTCCAGATCCTTCAGGTTTCGGGGCTGTCGCTGGGCAATACGGACTTTCAGCTCCCTCCAAAGATTTTCTATTGGGTTCAGGTCTGGAGACTGGCTAGGCCACTCCAGGACCTTGAGATGCTTCTTACGGAGCCACTCCTTAGTTGCCCTGGCTGTGTGTTTCGGGTCGTTGTCATGCTGGAACAAATACTTGTTCTCTGTGTATATATATATATATATATATATATATATATATATATATATATACACACAGTGGGGAGAACAAGTATTTGATACACTGCCGATTTTGCAGGTTTTCCTACTTACAAAGCATGTAGAGATCTGTAATTTTTATCATAGGTACAAATTAACTATCATAGGTCAAAAAAACGTTTGACAGTACCAGTCAAAAGTTTGGACACACCTACTCATTCAAGGGTTTTTCTTTATTTTTACTATTTTCTGCATTGTAGAATAATAGTGAAGAAATCAAAACTATGAAATAACACATATGGAATCATGTAGTAACCAGAAAAGTGTTAAACAAATCAAAATGTATTTTATATTTGAGATTCTTCAAAGTACCCACCCTTTGCCTTGATGACAGCTTTGCACACTCTTGACATTCTCTCAACCAGCTTCATGAGAATTTTTTTTCAAACAGTCTGGGAGGAGTTCCCACATATGCTGAGCACTTGTTGGCTGCTTTTCCTTCACTCTGCGGTCCAACTCATCCCAAACCATCTCAATTGGGTTGAGGTCGGGTGATTGTGGAGGCCAGGTTATCTGATGCAGCACTCCATCATCCTTCTTGGTCAAATAGCCCTTACACAGCCTGGAGGTGTGTTTTGGGTCATTGTCCTGTTGAAAAGCAAATTATATTCCCACTAAGTGCAAACCAGATGGGATGGCATATTGCTGCAGAATGATGTGGTAGCCATGCTGGTTAAGTGTACCTTGAATTCTAAATAAATCACAGACAGTGTCACCAGAAAAGCACCCCCACAACATCACACCTCCTCCTCCATGCTTCATGGTGGGAACCACACATGCAGAGATCATCCGTTCACCTTCTCTGCATCTCAGAAAGACACGGCGGTTGTAACCAAAAATCTCAAATTTGGACTCATCCGACTAAAGGACAAATTTCCACCGGTCTAATGTCCATTGCTCATGTTTCTTGGCCCTAGCATATCTCTTCTTCTTATTGGTGTCCTTTAGTAGTGGTTTCTTTGCAGCAATTCGACCATGAAGGCCTGATTCACGCAGTCTCCTCTGAACAGTTGATGTTGAGATGTGTCTGTTACTTGAACTCTGTGAAGCATTTATTTGGGTTACAATCTGAGGTGCTGGTAACTCTAATGAACTTATCCTCTGCAGCAGAGGTAACTCTGGGTCTTCCTTTCCTGTGGCGGTCCTCATGAGAGCCAGTTTCATCATAGCCCTTGATGGTTTTTGCAACTGCACTTAAACATTCCAGAATGACTGACCTTCATGTCTTAAAGTAATGATGGACTGTTGTTTCTCTATGCTTATTTGCTGTTCTTGCCATAATATAGACTTGGTCTTTTACCAAAAAGGGCTATCTTCTGTATACCACCCCTACCTTGTCACAACACAACTGATTGGCTCAAACGCACAAAGAAGGAAAGAAATTCCACAATTTAACTTTTAATAAGGCACACTTGTTAATTGAAATGCATTCCAGGTGACTACCTCATGAAGCTGGTTGAGAGAATGCCAAGCATGTGCAAAGCTGTCATCAAGGCAAAGGGTGGCTACTTTGAAGATTCTAAAATATAATATATATTTTGATTTGATTAACACTTTTCTGGTTACTACATGATTCCATATGTGTTATTTAATAGTTTTGATGTCTTCACTATTATTCTACAATGTAGAAAATAGTCAAAATAAAGAAAAACCCTTGAATGAGTAGGTGTGTCCAAACTTTTGACTGGTACTGTATATTGATAACAGGTAACAGATATGTGATTTATTTTGGTCCACTCATGCATAGTTTACTTCCTGTATCATTTATTCTCCACCTGCCACGTCTTGTTGTGATGAACCCTCGTGACCCGGTTGGCCCGGCTGGAAAAATAGATATAAACTCTTTTGCATAAACACAATTAGTTACCCACCACTCGACCCCCCACTTCACCTAGAAAATATACCCCCCTTTTCCACCCTTTCACTATCAGCTTAGTGTGTTTGCTGCCACCCCATCAGTCCATCCATACCAACTTATTCCTAAACTTATTCCTACTTGTTCCACATTTTAACCCATTGTCACTCTTCACATTATTCAGGAGGTAAAAATAGAGAAGAAAACATTGCTCCAAACAGATTTTATTCAGTGGTGGAAATAGCCGGGAACAGTAGACCTCCCACTTAAGAGCAATATTTGCCAAATTGTTAGTGACAGCCATGACAGTGAGGAGAATGGCTGTGCTGTTATTGTGTGTTCCACATTATTAAGGCAGCGAGTGCTGCAACTATACATTTTCAAATCGGATTCCATTGCTCTAGTTCAACCCCATATCATATTTTCGTGTACGTGAGCAGAGCTATCTATATTTATTTATGTCTCTTAAAGTGAGTTGCAAAGGCATAATTTTAAACCCAACTAGGAATGACACAGTGAACTGACTATGTTGAGGCAATGGCAATCAATGCTCTGGCTGGAGAAAAAATGGACATAAAGGTACTCTTGCACAGCTGCCGTCATGGCTCAAAAGTGTGACCAAAGCTGGAGCGTGGTCAGCCATGTGCCTGGCAGACTGAACTGTGGGAGAAGAAGAGAGGGTACTTGTCGTCAGTGGTGAAGGTCTGTCTGGGCTTGACCTCCGCAATAATGACGTGTTGCCAAGATACATCTGGACAATTGTTTTCACCTAAAGGGATTTGGTGAGAAGGAGAAGGGGAGGGTGCGGTAAGATGAGGCTACAGGAGTCAGTCCAGGATTTATGTGTGTGTATACTGGAGCCTTTATGGCAAGGCAGTCGCCCCCTTTCTATGGCCGTTAGCTTGTGTGTAACGGAAGCCGCTGTGCAAATATTAGGTGTCCCCTCAGCACCTGTTGCCATTGTGGGGCCCCACCTCCCCTCCTCCTTCCCCACATTGTATCAGTAGCCACTCCATTTGTCAGCCACAGAAATGAGCACAGACTCACAATGGAGGGGCATTCCAGCACCGCTTTGCCCTCCGCTGGTGTCCTGACACAGGCAACCATAGAGGGAGGGAGCTCCTAATCCTCCATGGTTTGTCCCAGCACTGCTTACATCTGGGCTGGAGGTGGGCACCACACTAGAGGATTATGGGTCAGACATTGTCCAGGGTGCATGTTTCAAAAAGAAAAAAAAAATCTCCATACTTATAGTTTGTTAAAGACTGGACTATGTCCAAGTTTTCAGCGTGAAGGGAGGATTAAATCTCAGTCCTTTTCACCCCCCTTCACCTCAATCGTACACAGTTTCGTCTTCACTCTCCAGCATCTTTAAATCCGATTATTGCTCCTGTTTTCCATCAACATCCATTTTCACTGCAGCTTTTGTTGTGTTTTGAAGAGGCTGTCAAGGTTTTTGTCCACTAGCTAGGCAAACAGGACATGCATTCCCAATCCAATTGTGAAAAAGAGACGTTGTATGACTTAGGGATGGATTGTTAATGCAGATGGCTGGTGTCATAACTTTGTTCAGAAAATCTGTTGTCCATAGCTAAACCCTAAAATAAGTCCTAGAGCGAATGCTTGAGTTAAATGGTTATCTATGACATATTCATATTGAAATGGTTTATACTGTAAATTCATACATTTAGATATACTCTAATGACTTAAATCAATCGAACACACCTCAAACAGGCTACAGAGGGAAATCTCCATAGAAGTCATGGAGAAGTATTTTTGTAATCATGGAATATAATATACTGAACAAAAATATAAACTTAACCTGCAACAATTTCAAAGATTTTACTGAGTTATATGAGAAAATCAGTCAATTGAAATAAATTCATTAGGCCCTAATCTATGGATTTTCACATGACTGGGAATACAGATATGCATTTATTGGTCACAAATACCTTAAAGAAAAATGGGCCTCACAATGGGCCCCAGGATCTCGTCATGGTATTTTTGTGCATTCAAATTGCTATTGATAAAATGCAATTGTCTTAATTGTTCATAGCTTATGCCTGCCCATACCAAAACCCCACCGCCACCATTAGGCACTATGTTCACAACATTGACATCAGCAAACTGCTCGCCCACACGATGCCATACACATGTTCTGAGGTTGTGAGCACAGTTTTACATACTGCCAAATTATCTAAAACGATGTTGGAGGCGGCTTACGGTAGAGAAATGAACATTCAATTCTCTGGCAACAGCTCTGGTGGACATTTCTGCAGTCAGCATGACAATTTGCACGATCCCTCAAAACATGAGACATATGTGGTGTTGTGTGACAAAACTGCACATTTTAGAGTGGCCTTTTATTGTCCCCAGCACAAGGTGCACCTGTGTAATGATCATGCTGTTTAATCAGCTTCTTGATATGCCACATCTGTCAGGTGGATGGCTTATCTTTGCAAAAAAGACATGCTCACTAACAGGGATGTAAACAAATTTGTGCACAACATTTGAGAGAAATAAGATTTTTGTTCATATGGAACATATCTGGGATTTTTTATATCAGCTCATGAAACATGGGACCGGCACTTTACATGTTGCATTTATATTTTCGTTCAGTATATATTCATTCACCGCTCTTCATACATTATTGATGTTGAGTTCTAGTTCATCGTTACTCTAGTATGTGAATTGTACTCTCCTTATGACTGAAGAGGAGTGGAACTCATGTTAAATTCCAATCTATTCTCTAATTGGTCTCTGCGCTTAATAATTCTTCCTTAATTCAGTGTTTTTATGTATTCACTAAAAAGAGACAGAAAGTGACAGACACAATCAAGCGTTGATTGTAGACCTTGTAGAAGCAGCACTTCTCTTTCGTCATCCCATAGCCCGTAACCATAGTTTTGTTTCAACTTGTTTTTGACCTTGCCTTGCAAAACACCTTGAGTCTTCACATGCGTTGATTGAGAGAGTTCATCCCATAATGAATAGTGTTTTACATTGGATAAAAGTAAAGACTCAGTGCTAGAAAATGATATATAATTCACTGCCTTTGAGGAACAATGGGAAAGAAATTCTGATTTGAATGTTGATAAACTTGTAACCCCACTTTTGAGAAAATGACCCTTGAATGTTTCAGCACACCTAAAGGAGAGCTCTTCTTTGTCTACACCCATTCTGCATCGTTCACACCCTCTTAAGCCCCACCCATCTCTTTAAGGATTCACATGTGAGGCCATTTGCTAAACAGAGTGAGTACGATAGTGTCCAACATCAAACTTGTCGTTGTCGTTATGAAAAAGTATCAACACAAAAATGACAGGCTGCATGACATCAGCAGCCTGGCTGTCCAAAATAGCATAACTGGTGTATTTTAACACCAATAAACCTATCCTTGTAAAAAAAAAATGTTTTGTATTTGTCAATCTAGCAAACCAGGCAACTAAGGGTGTGCTTGTAAATTCACTCTGGAGTGCCAGAGTGCACTCAGAGTGCACTCTGGGCGTTCGTAAATTCAGAGCTTTTCACTCTCGGAGCGTTCACACTGGACGCTCTGGCACAGGAGTAGGGTTGAACTGAGCATTCTGACATCACAACAGCAATCAAGCACTCAAGCTAACTGGCTAAAGTTGGCTAGCTTGCAAGCTACTTCCAGACACAAATGAGAGAACACCTTTTGATGAGAGAACACCTGAACATTTTACTCGCCCTAGCAGAGCTGGTTAGGCTGTTACCCAACATATACCCAATACACATACATTTAAGAATACATATATGGACAAGCAATGACAGAGCAGCATGGACTAAGATACAGTAGAATATTATAGAATAGAATACAGTATATACATATGAGATGAGTAGTGCAAGATACATAAACAATGGCGAGCTAATTACAGGAAGTAGCTTACGGTTGTGAGTGTGATGAAATCAAATCAGGGCATTCTACCTGATAATTTTAGAACTTGGACACTGTCTAATTGGCCTAACGTTATATCCTAATTTGACTTTGGTGTAGGTCATGTTGTTCTTCACATTACCGTCTCTGGTAAACACACACTATATCAACTAAAATCAAAGTTTATATGTCACACACAGAATACAGAAGGTATAAATGGTACAGTGAAATGTTTACTTGCAAAGTGGAGTCTTTTGTTTAGACATGTAGCTAGCTAGCTAGCTAAACAATGAACCATATTCCCAACTCATAACACTACTACCATGCATGAATCTGCAGGTAGCTAAATCTAACCAACTAGGTTCAATGTTAGCTAAGTAGCAATGCAAATGGTTTCTGAGAAACAAATAATATTACTACACAAATCATACACGTAACGTTAGCTAGCGAGCCAGCCAGCTAACATTTGCTAGCTAGCTAACAGTACGCTTTAACTTGCAATGAAAATGACTTTTTGACAAAATTAGAAAAATATAATATCTGAAAATGAAACGCTTCTCCCTCTCTTTCACGGATGCCATGGTTTCCCTTAGTTTGAAGATGTAATCCGGAGACAGGTGTTTTATACAACAGCCTTATGTGTGTTCTCTTTTTGACCCCCTCTGCATATTTGCAATCAAACGCCATAATTTTCTCCATCTCATTAGCTATCATAATCTGCTTCCACCGGACCTTCCACTGATTTCAAAACTCGGTCCTCCAGAAAATGGAGAGCATTAGCAACACTTTTGCAGTTCTTCGTGATATCAAAAAAAAAAACAGTGTTAGAAAGGATTACCTACACATACTGAGCAGCTCATGTTATAGAAAGAAGCATGCTACATGGCAGACCAATCCGAACTCATCTCTCGGTATGATCAGCCCATCCATTATCTCTGCCAATTATGGCTAGCGGGAAGGTTTCTTTCTTTTTCCGTGGCTAAACCAACTAGGCTCTTAATTTAACAACTTTATTCGTATTTACAGATGGCATACAAGTTTGCTATTAAGGCACATGAATGTTCACTTTTTCAAGATGGCATTTCTGCCAAAAAACACATGTTTACGTTCAAATGCCTCTCCTGTGAAGTAGAGACATGCGACATACGGCAAGTTTCCTGAAACGAGTCACATTTGATCACTCACTGAACTCACAAATCTAAACTTAACTTACTGATCTTCCCGGTCACTCCCCTATGCACCTGCCCTATAGTGCTCAGAGTAATTATTTTCACTCAGGAGTTCTAAGGATTAGTCTATCTGCTTGTGGCACGTCTACACGATCCACCCCAGTTCTCCATGGGTTTGTTTGAGCATGAAGGTTAATGTTAGCACTCATACTGTGGAAGATAGGGAGCGGAGAGAGGTTCGAGGGCTACGCTTGAAAGCAGTGTAAATTATTGATAAGTGAGAATAGATTAGGCCCCAAGGTGGTGCGGAGTCGACTGTGCCGGGGTCAGACCGTGCTAACCGTTGTTCATTGAGACACTTGTTTGACAGATGCTAGATGGATTCAATATTTGGGGGGGGGGGTCAATAAATTCTTTCAATCCCACCACCTTGCCCTCCCACATGCTTCCATGGATGTGTTTACACATGCAAACACACACACACACACACACACTGGAGAAGCCTGCTGCAGTTGGGTTGTACGGCATTGATTTGATTCAACATAGGGTTTTAGTTTGATGCCACTTGACTCCTCCTGTAGCTATACGTCCCTCACCAGGATGCCACTTGACTCCTCCTGTAGCTAGAAGTCCCTCACCAGGATGCCACTGAATCCTCATGTAGCTAGAAGTCCCTCACCAGGATGCCACTTGACTCCTCCTGTAGCTAGAAGTCCCTCACCAGGATGTCACTTGACTCCTCCTGTAGCTATACGTCCCTCACCAGGATGCCACTTGACTCCTCCTGTAGCTAGAAGTCCCTCACCAGGATGCCACTTGACTCCTCCTGTAGCTAGAAGTCCCTCACCGTGATGCCACTTGACTCCTCCTGTAGCTAGAAGTCCCTCACCATGATGCCACTTGTCTCCTCCTGTAGCTAGAAGTCCCTCACCATGATGCCACTTGAATCCTCCTGTAGATAGAAGTTCATCACCGTAGCT